>NW_023416330.1:3781533-4374075 GCF_014108235.1 Myotis myotis | reverse complement strand
GGACTGTGGGTACTAATGATATGTCAGTGTAGGTTCACTAATTGTAACAAATGCACCACTCTGGTGAGGAGTGTTGATAATGAAGGAGACTGTACTTGTGGGGGGTAGAGGGCAGATGGGGAGTCTTTGTACCTTTGCCCAATTTTGTTGTGAACCTAGAACTGCTCTAAAAAGTAAAGTCTACATTAAAAAGATGTTGATCCAAGATGTAATAGTAAAACAAGAGCTCACCTCGTAGCCTTCTGTGATCTCTGGCTTCCCCCAGTACCGCTGTGTCTCACCCATCTCTTCAGGCTGGACAGCACAAAGTCAGGTGAGTCCCCGCCTTGCACCAGGGCCAGGGGGGCAGGACGAGGCACAGGGACAGATTGGCTGCCCTGGGGGATGGGCTATGAGTGAAGACCCTGACCACACCCACCCACAAAATAGAAGGGAAAGGGACATCTCCCTGTACCACAACCTGGGATGGCCGCACCCTGAAGTGCCCTCCCAGGAGCCACAGATGGTCAATCGGCCACAACCTGAGCGCCCCACCAAGGACACAAAGCAGCTGGGCAGCACTGGCCAACTGGTCCTCATTCAGCCATAGTCTACAGCCTAATCTCAGTCAAATCCATCTACACTGCTTGAATTTAAAATCTTCTGGTACCCTGAGCGTCTCCTGAAGGTTGGCTTTTAAAAAGAAGAGTTGCACCGGCCATGGTGGCTCAGTGATTGAGTGTCGACTTATGATTCAGGAGGTCATAATTCAATTCCTGGTCGGGGTATATGCCCAGGTGGCGGGCTTGATCCTTGTAGGGTGCGTGCGGGAGGCAGCCAATCAATGATTCTCATCATTGTTGTTTCTATAAAAATATTTTTTTAAGAAAGAAGAGTAGCTAAGGATTCTTGAGTGCTTCCTAGAAGGTAAGCACAGTTCTAAACACATTATTCTACTGACCAATTGATTTCCCTCAAAGCTCTAGGAACTAGGTGCCGTGGTTGTTTATTTCCATTGTACAATTGAGAAAATGGAAGCCCAGAGAGTTTAAGCAACCTGCCCAAGGTCACACAGCTGGTCCTAGTGGTGGGACATGTAGCTCTTGAACCCAGGCAGCCTGACACCAGAGCCCACTCTTTGAACTTTGCACAAAAATTTGTGCACTCGGGGGGGAGAGGGGTCCCTCAGCCCGGTCTGTGCCCTCTCGAAGTCTGGGACCCCTCAGCGGATGACCACCTGCTGGCTTAGGCCCACTCCCCGGGGGATTGGGCCTAAGATGGCAATCAGACATCCCTCTGGCAGCCCGGCAGCCCTCGGGGGATGTCCACTTGCCAGCGGGGAGCAGGCCTAAACTGCAGTCAGACATCTTAGTGCTGCTGAGGAGGCAGGAGAGGCTCCCACCACCACCGCTGTACTGGCAGCCATCAGCCTGGCTTGTGGCTGAGCAGAGCTTCTCCCATGTGAGAGCGCCCTGACCACCAGAGGGCAGCTCCTGCATTGAGCGTCTGCCCCCTGGTGGTCAGTGTGTGTAATAGTTACCAGTCATTCCCAGCCATTAAGCTGTTAGGGTCAGTTTGCATATTACTCTTTTACTATATACGATAGAGGCCTGGTGCACAGGTGGGGACCAGCCGGTTTGCCCTGAAGGGTGTCCCGGATCAGGGTGGGGGTCCCGCTTGGGTGCCTGGCCAGCCTGGATGAGGGGATGATGGCTGTTTGCAGCTGGTCACACACCCTTCAGGGTGGGGGTCCCCACTGGGGTGCCTGGCCAGTCTGGGTGAAGGGCTGAGGGCCGTTTTCAGGCTGGTGGGTGACTGAAGCTCCCAACCTCTCCTTTTTTTCTTTCTTTTTTTATTCTGGGATTTATTTACCTTCTATGGCTGTCACTGGAGCTGAGAGCCGGCTTTAGCTCTGAGGCTCGGCTCCAGCTCTGAGACTTCCTCTGCTGAAAGCAGGAATCTGGGTTTGTTTGGCTTCTATAATTGAAACACTGTTGCAGCTCCAGCTCTGAGGCCCAGCTGGCTGAAAGCAGGTTTCTGGGGTTTGTTTAGCTTTTATAATTGCAACATTATTTCTTAGAGTGCAGCTCAGAGGCAAGCAGTGGAAGGCGGGGAACCTGGGCTTCCTCCTTCACTGGAGCAAGCAAGCCTCCTGTTCGCTTCAGCTGCCTGGCTGCCAGCCGCCATCTTGGTTGGCAGTTAATTTGCATATCGCCCTGATTAGCCAATGGGAAGCGTGTCAAAGGTATGGTTAATTACCATGTTTGTCTATTATTAGATAGGATTAGGGTACACCTAAGGCTTAGGAAGACCCACACTCAAGGGTCCAAAGAGCCGAGTTTAGCTTGTGAGCCGCAGTTTGCCTACCACTGGTCCCAGATAAACAACAACATGGCCACGGCTGGCTTAAAAATCTATCATGGCCCAGGCCATTGCTGCCCACCATGACCTGCCCAAGGAAGGGTTTATGATTTATCACTGCACACCTTTTTGTCTACACAGAGGACACAAGAAGTGCATTTGGAGAGGTGTCCTGTGTCACAGGCTCTGGCTGAGTCACCCTAAAGGTGGAGTGTGAATGCCACATTCATTTGTGGCTAGGGTTCAGGATCTGGAAAAGGGACCGTGCACAAATGAATACACTAGACAAGAAATAAGAATTTAGATGGCATGAGGGCCAGGCAAAAAAACCTTTCTCTAGTGGAGAGGCTCTCTGACTTCTGGGTCCCATTTGCTTCTATTCACTTGAATACACATTTGCCCTTTAGGAATGCATACAGGCATATCAAAGGTAAAGCTTGGTAAACAGTAAAAGGATTACCAGGTTAGGGGATTGCCTTGAGCCATTTGGCCAACAGCAGGGCAATACTATGCTGAATATTGGTCTTAGCCTCCAGCATTTCCCCATTTTTGTTTTCTTAATAAATTGAGAAAGGTGTATGCCATTTGCAGAGCTTGAGTCCTTTTAAGACTTTTCATTCCGCATCTGCAGACTAGAAATAAACATATAAGAACAAGAATGAGCCGAAACCGGTTTGGCTCAGTGGATAGAGTGTCCGCCTGAAGACTGAAAGATCCCAGGTTCGATTCCGGTCAAGGGCATGTACATGGGTTGCGGGCACATCCTCAGTGGGAGATGTGCAGGAGGCGGCTGATCGATGTTTCTCTCCCATCAATGTTTCTAACTCTCTATCTCTCTCCCTTCCTCTCTGTAAAAAATCAATAAAATATATTTTTAAAAAAGAAAGAAAGAAAGAAAGAAACTGCCTACTTAAGCGGAGTTTTTTTTAAAAAAAAAAAAAAAGGAACAAGAATGAGACAGAGTTCTTTCATGTCCTTTTTAAATTGCTGCCAGGCATTTAAGGAATTAGTCTGTAGTAGGCCTCTTTCTGGGCCATTAGTTCTTTGTGGGTCCCCTTCCCAATTACTATCCCTGTGACATGACAGCAATGATATTCAAGTTCTGGATTGTGGGCAGACGGTGGGCAATGACAATGCAGGTCCGACCTTCTTTGGCTTTGTTCAGGGCAACCCGCACCATCACACAACTGATGACTGCTAGCATGGAAGGCTTCTTCACCATCCCCCACGTCATTTCTGGACTGCTTCTCCTCTTTCTTGTTCTCCTCCCATTCCTTATCTTCAGCAAGTTGCCCGGGGCCACTGCTATCTGTGGCTGAAGCAGTCCACTGTCTGCAGCCACTGGTACAGGGTGAAGCTCAGGGTGCGAGGTCCTCCCTCGGATTCATGTTGCAGGAATCCACACAGACTTGGAGGAGTTTTCTGGAAATACACAAGCATATCCTCGACCAAAAGTTAATAAAGGGACCCTTCCATAAACCAGACGGGATCTTTCCATTTGACCAGACCATTGTCCTTTAGCTTATTCTGACACCAGTGTAATTCTATGGGTGTCTTGCCATCAGCATTACAAGTGAAAAAATTTTAAGTAATTAAGGCTTGATGTAGTTTACTTACAGGAGATTTCTCCACTATTCCCCCTTTTTGTTTTTAAAATTGGGAACATGAAAGAGGGATATTCCTTGGTAATCTGTTTTGCCTGCTGCCGAGTTAATGAGAATTGTTTAGACAACATTTTGGCAGGCTGATGTAAAAGCTGATGAGATTCTGTGGCCTGATTTACTAAAGTAACTAATTGATCGGCATATGCATTTCCTTTTGTTGAAGGACCAGGACCTGTTTAAATAGTATAAATAGACTTTGGTCACTGAGCCATTTTAGTTGAGTAGTTGCAATTCTGTTTACCAGGCCAGCAGCATATACAGTTCAGAAATAATATTAAGAGGCTTTTGGAAATTCTGCAATGCAGCCTTGATAGCTTCTAATTCAATTGTTTGTACAGAAGTATGACTGATCTGGATGACTCAGTCTGAATTCATTGCATGATAACTAGTTTTACTATTAGATGAACCATTAGTAAACTAGTTAATGCTCCAGAAATAGGTTCTTGTATAGCATTTTTGGTATAATAATAGGGGTGTGATATAAAAATTGTAGTAACTTGTTTTTTAGTAGGTGACAACTAAGTTCCCCTAAATATTCACTTATTTCAATTTGCCAATTTAAATCAGTCTGAAATAAGGTTTATTTTCTATCTTCATTTGTCCTTGGGTGTGGACAGCAAATGATACTAATTGGATTTTTGTTGTCAGTCTTTTTGAGTATATAGACATAAGCTTTCTTTAGAAAGAAAAAATGCGAATAATTTAGTCTTAAGTGTCCTTGGTTTAGGGAAGATAGGATTTACTAGATGGCTCCAAACCACTTGTCATTTATATTTTCTAGATGGTTGCAAACTGCTGTTACATGCAAGCCACGAAATTAGAAAATGATTCTGTAGGTCTTTCTATATACTTCATAAAAACTTTCTTAGTATATTGAATAAACTTGTCATTTCTCCCATAGAGATTTTTATTTTTTTTTAATATATTTTTTATTGATTTTTTTTTACAGAGAGGAAGGGAGAGGGATAGAGAGTTAGAAACATCAATGAGAGAGAAACATCTATAAGCTGTCTCTTGCACACACCCTACTGGGGATGTGCCTGCAACCAAGGTACATGCCCTTGACTAGAATTGAACCTGGGACCCTTCAGTCCACAGGCTGATGCTTTATCCACTGAGCCAAACCGTTAGGGCTCTCATAGAGATTTTTAGATAAAGTCTTAACTAATTAATGTTCTCTAATAATTTCTAAAACTCATTTAAAGTCTTAAGGCAATCTTTTCATATTTCTACCTTTTGAGGCCTAATATATTGACTTTTAATTACAGTGCCTAGATATGTGAAGAGCATTTCCCTCTGTATTTCCTCCCAGAATGATCTCTAAGCCACAGTTAAGGAGTTTCCTCTAAACACCTTTTCTTTCTTTTAAATAGAGCAACAAACTCGGTTGCTATTCAGAAAACACAATAGGAGAGAAGTATGCTGCCCAATACTGCAATGCATACATTTCAAGTAAAAGTAACTCTCTTTTTAGTTATGGTGTCTCATTAACGGTGAGATTTAATACTTGAATAATGATGTTTAGTTTACTTTGTAAAGAGTAACAAAAGATTTTAAAATTTATCCTTCTATTAAGCTTAAATTTACTTTTAAACAGCATTCTCTTTGGCTACTGCTCATTTGCATATGTATGCAAATTTGACTTTGGACTTTGTTAGAACCAATTGCTCATAAAATAGTGGCTTCCCATATAAATGAGTTTATAAAAGACCTTGATTTTTTTGTAAAGAGCCAATCCATCAAGTAATCAAAGCATGCATTTCTATTGAAGAAGTAAAGTAAGCAAACCTATACATTTGACCTATAAAGTACAGATGCCACCCCACCCCCAGCCTATCTGAAAAGCAGGCTATCTGAGGCACTGTGTATGCAACCTTGTCCTGCCAAGCTTAGAGGTTGAAACCTTATACCATTTAAAATATATGCATATAAATAGGACACAGTTATTAATTTCTATTTGATAAAGCTTCCCACGTGATTTCAAGTACAGTAGATCAACCTAATTTGGTTTAAAAATATTTCTTTAAAGAAGAGAGAATAAATCCTTGAATCATTCTAGGGCCCTTAAAATGTCCCAAAGCTATCTCTCGGTTAAAGTCTTGAAATTTAACTTGGAAAGACTATCAAATATACATAACCCAAAGATTATATTGTTGTAATATACCCCGAGAATCACAGAAGGACGCCTCAAGAAGTCTAATTAAAGAGTCACATTTATTGCAATCCGGGACTATGAGGGGCCATTCCCAAATCTCACAGCAATAAGATGGTGGCAAAACCAGACTTATATAGGCAAAAATTACAAAGGTATTGATTACATCCCAGGGTTTGGAATGTGGCACCTGGCTCGTAAAAAAAGCAGATTACAGAAGCAGAATTAAGCATGTTAATTACAGTTTCGGGTATCGGAGTCACTGAATTGACAGAAATACATTATCTAGAGCCCTCGGGTCTCCCAACCACTGAGTTGTCAGGACAATTTAGAGTAATTGTGCTGTCCTGGTCTCGGGACCACTGAGTCAGGTGGAACGCACCATTTGTGGCCACTAAAACAATTTAGGGTAATTGTGCTGTCCTGTTTCCAGGTACAGAAGAATGTGCTTCGATAACCAGTAAGATCACAATCAATGGGATAGTCATTCAATCAATACTTCATTCCCCACTGGTTTTATGTACATGAGTCAAATCATGGACTCATCTTCATTAGTTAGGGGATTGTACTACCCCCTACTACAAGTAGTTAGACCGAATTAATTTTTCTAAACTGCCAGCTTGGCACATTTAATTTTTCCTGCTCTCCTGTCCCCTAGCACATCTAGCCCCACTTGGCCATGGACTTTCTCACTGGCTAGTAAAAATGTTCTTACAGTTACCAAGTGCCCTAGTGCCACGGTCCCCGTCAGTACTGTCCTCACTTAAGTCCAGTTCCCCTCCTGCGGGTGTTGAGCCTCCTCCTGGCTTGCGTGGAGCCCAGGCTAGGGATCTCACGGGTGAGGCCGCTGGCTGCCGGGATCAAGGCCGTTTTCTGGTGCAGGAGCTGGGAGTGGTGTAGTCAGGTCTGGATGCCGTCAGCAGGGCAACAGTGTATAGTCCTTTCCAAGTTGGGGTGAGTCCTTGGGTCATGAACTTCTTTACCCACACCGAGTCCCCAGGCTGGAAAGGGATGTACAGGGTCCGAGGTGGCACTGGCAGGGCGTCTCGAACCAGCTTATGGGTGGCTCTCTGGGTATACTGCAGAGCCTGCAAGGACTTGAGCAAGGAGCTTTTAATTCCTCCCCTAACTTTGGGTAGGATTGGGGGAAGTCTACCAAACATGATTTCAAAAGGAGAGAATCCCTCCCCGTTGGGGGTACACCTGGCCTGTAAGTAGGCAAAGGCAGGAGGTTGGTCCAGTTTTCACCGGTTTCTGGGATAAATTTAGTTAAAGTCCTTTTAGAGTCCTGTTCATACCTGCCCTGAATTTGTGGCCGGTATGCACAATGGAGTTTCCAATTTATGCTTAAGACCTTAGCTATACTTTGAGATACCTTGACTACAAGGCGGGGCTGTTATCTGATCCTATAACTGCTAATAGCCCAAATCTAGGTATAATCTCCAGGAGTAATTTTCTGACCATTATAGAGGCAGTTTCTGTCCTGGTGGGCCAGACTTCAACCCATCCTGAGAAAGAGTCTATAAAAACTAGCAGGTACTCATATCCTGATGCCGGTGGCTTAATCTCTGTGAAATCCACCTCCCAATGCTCTCTTGGGGAGTTTCCCCAGGCCTGAATTCCCAGGGGGACCCCCGTTACCTTGCATATTTACCTGTGACCTGTCTCACAAAAGTTCAGAAGTCTTGGTGACACCTATGTGGGTAGCCTGGTATAACTGGGCAACTAAAGTCTGACCTAGAGCCTCTGGGACCAACAGTCTGCCATCTGGTAGAGTCCACCAACCATTTGGTCCTCTGGTAGTGTGCTTCTGTTCTGCCAATACCTTCTCTTGTAAAGGCCCCACTGGTTTTTGGGTGGCTTCCTTGGCAGCTTGGTACTGGGTGACCCTGGTGTTTGACATCCATCTCTCCAGAGCACCTCAAAGGAGGGCTTCCACAGCATGGGGTGTTGTCAGGGCTAGTTCCTGGCCCAAAGTCAGCTTATCTGCCTCCTTTACCAGCAATGCTGTGGCGGCCACTGCCCAGAAGCATGCTGGCCACCCTGCAGCCATGGAGTCTAGTCTCTTAGACAGATAGGCCACAGGTCTCTTGCAAGGACCTAGAGTCTGGGTGAGAACCTCTTTGGCAATGCCCCTTACCTCACTCACGTAGAGATGGAAGGGATTCCTGACATCTGGCAAGGCTAGGGCAGGAGCTGAGATGAGAGCCTTCTTTAGCCCCTCAAAGGCCCATTGTTCCACTTCGATCCAGTTTAGCAATCTCCGCGAAAGCCAGTATCCACAGATGGCAGTATCCAACTGCCCCTAAGAATTCCCGAACCCAAGCTGGAGTGGCAGTGACTTGCATTTGGACTACTACAGGTGCTTGATGACTTGCTAACCCCAGGGGGGTTGTTTTCTGCCCAAACCATGGGAAAGAGATGTTGTAATTTCCCCAAGTAAGCAGTCACCTTGGCCCTTTCCTGCAAGAGATATTCATCTGAGAGAGGACAGGTTAGAAGAATGCAGGCAGGGGACGATGGGTCCGGGCTTGGTTTCCTTGGATCCATGGTGAAGTGTGCTCCATCCCCCTCAAAGGATATGGTGGCTTGTAGTTTCTGTAAGAGATCACGTCCAAGAAAGGGGTATGGGCAAACTGGCATGACCAGAAACGAATGTGTTACCATGTTCTTTCCAATGTCCACAGTCCTCTTTGATGTCCAAGGAAAAAGGCAGTTTGTCCAGTGGCTCCCTGGACCGATGTCTTCTTAGATGTTATGGGTCCCATTGGCTCTGTCAAGACTGAATAGGCTGCCCCAGAACACACCAGGAAACTAAAAAATTATTATTCTGAGCTCTAAGGGGTTCAAGGAAAAGGAGTCCTGGCGTTATTAGTCCCCTTCCCTGAGTGTAAATCCTTCAGAGCTTGGGTTTTCCCCTCAGCCTTCCGCTTTCCTTTGTTAACCTACCAGGATATTCTCTCTTCCAGTGCCCCTACTTCCTACAATAGGCATACTAATTCCTTCCTAGTTTGCTGCCGGCCTTTTCTTTCCTTAAGCCCTGTTTCTCCTCTGGGGTGTCCCGACTGTTAATGACTTTCTGGGCTACCTCTACCAGCTGTGACCAATTCATTCCTTCTACTGCCTTTTAAGCACCCCGCCCCCCCCCCCGCCCCCCGCCACAAACCCCCAACAGAACATGGTGAAAAATGTCCAAGGAGGCCTTGTCCCTGGGAGTTCTTGGGTCTCATTGGGGTGTAGGGAGGCACAAGGAGGCACAGGGAAATTTCCCTCCTCTCGCGCCTACCAAAACAACCCCTCAGGGGATGAGAGGCAATTACAACCCCGGTGAGCAGAGGGTGCAGGAGATGCCAGCGGATAGGCGGAGGCAGGGAGCTCGGTGCAGGTCCCCAGGTGACCAGTGGAGGTGCTTCTGCCACAGGGGAAAGGCATTTTCATCTGGCAGCCCTTTTCTCTCTGTTCCCACTGGGAAAAAGCACTTGCCTCCAGCCAGCAATGGTGGCATGGTGGGGGCCAGCAGCCCTTAGCTGACCATGGGAAATACGCCCTGCATGTTACAAAGCACTCCTGTGGCATTGGGTTGGGTACCAGGCTCCTGCCATCGTACTGGTCCCCTGTGACAGAGCAGCAATCAAGTCTCTCCCAAGAGAGTGCACTGAAAGGGGATATCAGCCCCTCCTCTGCTAGCAGCAACAGGTACCGAACCCTTTCAATACATTTGACCAGCTTCATTCCTGCCCACCTTTACAGATTCCAGGGCCCATTGTCTTCCTTTAAGCAGCAAGCCAAATGACACTGGCTTGTATTATTTAATTCAGCACAGGCAGGGGGAAGGGCCCATAAAATCTCTGCCCTGAGGAACTGTGAGCCCCACTCCTAAATGCCCCAATCAGACTAGAAAAGCCACAAATACCTTTTAAATCTACCCCAGAATTCCAAAATCCCAATCCAACACAGAACTATCACAGAGCAAATCAAAGTCCCTAGTACACAAACATAGACAGAAATTTTTACTAGTTAGGCGGGCCGATTCCACCTCTGACAGAGAGCAAGCGCCTTTGGGAAAAGAACCCAGTGGCCTCTTGGGGATGTTTTGCTATCAGTCAGAGCATTCGGCCTTAAATCAAACATTTTTTTTCTCGAAGACTTCCACACTTACATGAACAAATAATTATACCTAAGTAGACATACAAACATCAAATAAACATCCACACTTACACCCTTTCAGTGAACAAGTACTTTTACAGTCTTGGGATCTGAGCAGATAACAGGAACACTACCCAAGTCCTCTGATGGGGGCCTGACAGGAACAGATGTGGGGGCCTCCCTTTCCCACATCCCAGGACAGGATTCTCGACCCATGTCTCATCCAGACAGAAATGGTACTCATACTGAACAAAGAAAACAAGACTAAATAGACATGACAACTAGATACATTCCCCATTAAGAACTTTGAATCACCACAGAAACTCAGGAGATATTTAAAAGGTGTTTTTTCAAGGGAAACAAAACGAAACAGAAACAAACAAAAATACTTTTACACAGGCGCATGCCACATTTACACCACAAAATACCAACAAATCAGTTTCAGTTGTGCCGAGATACAGAACAAGTCCCTGAACAGAGGCAGTAGAAAACTGCCTAAGAATGCTTCTCTTCTACCTTTTTTAAAAGACAGGCCAGACTCGAACCCTTTGCCAGTCCGAGTTTTGACTTCCCTCCTCCTGGAAGTCCCAGAGACGGTGAATACCATCTAGAAGCCGTTACTCCAGATACAGGACAAGTCCTTAGAGATCCTTGATAACCTACATCAGTAATCCATTCACACAATCCCCCAAAAGTTAAAGAGGAAGGAAAGAACCATTCAATGTCCTCCAAGAGGATTTCGGCGAAACAACAAAATCAACAGACTAAACACATTGGACTCACAAATACATTGGACTCACAAACAAAAACAAAAACCAAAAAAGCTCAAAAACAAATCTAAATCCAAAACCAAAAGGCTCACAAAAATCCAAAACCAAAAAGGCTAGTAAAGACGAAACCAGACAAATGCAACCTAAGGTTGCCCAGACCAGGACCCCCAGACGCCGTCGCGTCGGGCGGTCGAACTCCAAGGTTCCACTGAGTCCAGCCCTCTTTTGAGTCCACTACCAGTGACCGGTCCCAGAACTCCAGAACTTACCTCTAGAGGTTTTTCAGGTGACTCCAATAAATTTTTTAGGGATGGGCCAATGTCCCCTGCCCGTTCGCTGGATCCGAAGGGAGTTCTCTGGGGCCCTGGAACTTCTCAGGTTGCACACCCCCTAGAGACCCCTCCGTCTCCATGAATGACTCAGGGGAGGTTTTGCCTCCCTTTGCGTCCAAAACAGCACCTCTAAGGAGCTGCATCTCGCTGGGGCCTCCAAATGTTGTAATGTACCCCGCGAATGACAGAAGGATGCCTCAAGAAGTCTAATTAAAGAGTCACATTTATTGCAATCTGGGACTATGAGGGGCCATTCCCAAATCTCATAGCAATAAGATGGTGGCAAAACCAGACTTATATAGGCAAAAATCACAAAGGTATTGATTATATCCCAGGGTTTGGAATGTGGCACCTGGCTCGTAAAAAAAACAGATTACAGAAGCAGAATTAAGCATGTTAATTACAGTTTTGGGTCTCGGAGTCACTGAATTGACAGAAATACATTATCTAGAGCCCTCGGGTCTCCCGACCACTGAGTTGTCAGGACAATTTAGAGTAATTGTGCTGTCCTGGTCTCGGGACCACTGAGTCAGCTGGAACGCACCACCTGTGGCCACTAAAACAATTCAGGGTAATTGTGCTGTCCTGTTTCCAGGTACAGAAGAATGTGCTTCAATAACCAGTAAGATCACAATCAATGGGACAGTCATTCAATCAATACTTCAATATTATACACTCTTTGTAATTATTCTAAAACATATCAATTAAATTTAAAACGGTTTTCATATTAAACATTTGGTTCAGACCATAGAATTAATCCTTTTTTTTAAATCAGGCCAATAAAATATTATATCCTAGGTTGAAATTTTACTACATGTAGTACATATAAGGACTACAATATATTTTGAACTACTAATTTTTCGAGAGAAAATACAGGAATTATTTTTCTCAAAGATGAATTACTATACTTTATGTATTCTGCCATAACAATCATATAATTTCTCTCAACTTAATTTGACCTTTAAACTCTTAGAAACCTCAAATTTTAGGTGGCAAGTTAAATACCTAGCATTTCTTAGATTAGTAATATATTTATATTTTTAAGGATATATTTCAAATAAAATACAAGACATATTTAAGTAATAGATTCAAATCTATGTTTTTAGATTTTTCATATGAGGCAAACTCAGATTAATATTTCAGTGTTT
This sequence comes from Myotis myotis, assembly GCF_014108235.1. Taxonomy (NCBI): domain Eukaryota; kingdom Metazoa; phylum Chordata; class Mammalia; order Chiroptera; family Vespertilionidae; genus Myotis; species Myotis myotis. The sequence goes on along the minus strand of NW_023416330.1, from coordinate 4,361,523 downwards.
AATCATTTAAAAATACCTAGATATTTAATAATTTGTATTATTTAATTCAGCAAAGTTCTAAAGTTTTAAGTTGCCAAAGACTTTGTAAAACTATATGTGAGGCTGGCGAATATCCCCGCCTGTCATGTGGAAAGCTGATGGAAAGGCAGGGGGAGGGGGGAGCAGGCCCGTAGCCACTTTGATTTTAAAACTGCCACATTCCTCCTTAGAGATAACTTCTAAGGTTGCTGCTGCAGGAAACACAACTGGCTCTTTCCTCTAACACAATGCAGTCAGTCTCCTCTTGAGTGACTGGATAATAATGTAATTATTAATATATTTATAACTATTACTGAAAAGCTTTATTATAAACTAGAGGCCCAGTGCATGAATTCATGCACTGGTTGGGGTCCCTTGGAGTGGCCTGTGGGGATCGGGCCGAAACCCGCAGTCCAACACCACCTGCAGCTCCTACCTGCTACTCCCACTCCCGCTCATCCCGGCCACACTGCGCCTGTCCTGGGTTCGCGCCCAATCAGTCCCGATTGGGAGAGGTTTGCACTGCCACAGGAGTGCTCACCAGCCCTGTGTCTGGCACCCTCCGAAGGGAGTGGCTTGCAGGACCGATTCGAAACTGGCTCTCCAACATCCTCTGAGGGGTCCTGGATTGCGAGAGGCCACAGGTCAGGCCAAGAGACCCCACCAGTGCACGATCAGAGCTGGAGAGGGACCACAGGAGGGCTCCAGGGCATGTCCGGCCCTGTCTCACCCAGTCCTGATCAGGCCGACCTGGGGTGGGCTGATTGGGGCTGGAAGGTTGGGGAGGGATGCAGGAGGTTGGCCAGCTGGGGAGGGTCTGTGGGAGGGCTCCAGGGTGTGTCCAGCCCATCTCGCTCAGTCCTGATTGGCCAGACCCCAGCAGCAAACTAACCTACCAGTCGGAGCACCTGCCCCCTGGTGGTCCGTGCACATAATAGCGATGGGTTAACCAGTCGACTGTCTACCCCCAGTGGTCATTGCTTGTCATAGCTAGCGATTGAGCAACCTTAGTATATCATTAGCATATTAGACTTTGATTGGTTGAACAGTCCACCGGTCACTGGATGACCGGACACTTAGCATAGTAGGCTTTTATTATATAGGATTCTTTATTTTAGTTACATCTATTTATTTATGTTTTAATAACTTTAAGATTTTAAAGCCAATTATTATTAACCAAAGCATTTTCTTTGGCAAATTCTGTAACAGAGATAAGTTATTGACTTTCACTGGCTTAAATGTGAAAGTATTATTTGATTTTTATTTTGTAAAAACAGGAATGCCCTGCTCTAACCGGTTTGGCTCAGTGAATAGAGCGTCGGCCTGCGGACTGAAAGGTCCCAGGTTCGATTCTGGTCAAGGGCATGTACCTTGGTTGCGGGCACATCTCCAGTAGAGAGTGTGCAGGAGGCAGCTGATTGATGCTTCTCTCTCATCGATGTTTCTAATTCTCTATACCTCTCCATTTCTCTCTGTAAAAAGTCAATAAAATATATTTTTTAAAAAAGAAAAAACAGGAGTGCCCCAAGATTTGGGAGGCAACCTTGGAATGCTGTCCATTATTATCCAAGAACTACCCATTATTATGGAAACACTAATCTTGTTGCCCAAACACAGCCTGTATATTTTCTTTCTGTCATTATTGCCATCTTTTAAAGAAAAACAGTCTTGGATTTATTCTACAGCATCCATGAAGAGATGGGGCTCAGTCCAGGAGGCCAGCCAAAATCGGGCAGGGCACACCTTCTCTTAACCTAGCTTTTTCCTCTTCATGGGTACAGAAATCCCAAACGCATCCCTAAATTGTGAGAAATGTCTCATCTATTCAAATTTCAAATGATGGACTGGGAAATAAAAACATGGCAAAAATGAGACTTTTAATAACACTCTTGAGAGTGGGCGTCCATTTTACAGGTTTACCATAAGACTGGGCAGGGGCCTTTTTTAGTTACTTCCCTTTGTCTAGGGAATTTTCCTAGGATCTCTGTTATCGGCCACGTGTTCCACTTATATTCTTTCTCTCCCCGTTCCCACCTTCTGTTTGCTTTGGGGAAATTTAGTAATGGCCTGTCCATCTACTGTTTCTTTTCTATTAAATTAAAATAAAGGCATGCTTAACAAACTAACAATAAACAACAGAGACAGATAACAATCAACAGACAAGCACCCATAACATATAGACAAGAATTACTAAGCCAGAGTTCTTTTCATGGATCTTATCCTATTCTATTCTCCATAGTACTGACTGGCCTCTAAAATTATTTTAGCTAAAATTTGCTTGTCCCAAGGTGTCATATGGTCATTTTCAGACAAAGCATTAAAGAGTCCTTTTGTAAAATGACGATTAGCCCCGTTTTCTAGCTGTTGAGCCTTTCCACACTACAGGCAGAGGATCCAGGGCTTTAGGCATTACAGAATTTTGATGCTCAATACTAAGTGGGCATAATGCAGTTTGAACAAGAGCCCACATACTTAAAGATGACAAGGGCACTTGTTTACTTGAGCCTGATTTAAGAGAGTATCCTTTGACACCTAAATTTCTTTATCCTTGACCATGCAAGCTAGAAATTTACATTGATGTTTTTGCTTTTTACTCAAATTCTTCCCCATTATAGCCTGGCTGTAATAAAAGACATTCCTCGTCCACTTATGGTTCATGACTCTGAAGCTCCAACGGGTTCTGTGCACAGTGAATTTCCCCACCTTTTCGGTGAACCTCCCACCTTTCCGGGAGTTTCATTCTTTCTTAGTTTATCCCTCAGGTGAATCTTCTTCTCCTGGTCCCTTAGGAGGCAACAGATGTGAATACTGCATCCATTTGCGGCTATGGTTCAGGATCTGGAAAAGGAGCCGTGCACAAACGAATACACTAGACAAGAAATATGAATTTATAAGCATAGGGGGCCAGGTGGAAAACCTTTCTCTAGTGGAGAGGCTCTCTGACTTGTGGGTCCCATTTGCTTTTATTCAATTGAATACACATTTGCCCTTTAGGAATGCATAAGGCATATCAAAGGTAAAGTTTGATAAACAGTAACAGGATTATCAGGGTAAGGATTGCCCTGAGCCATTTGGCCCACAGCAGGGCAATATTATCCTGATTTTCAGCCCTGCTGAATATCACATTGATAAACTAATTACTGTTAGTCTTAGCCCACAGCAGTAGAGGTGCAGCCATTCTGAGATAATGCACACATAAGGGGAAAGCGGAGTTGACATAGGTATGAAAATCTGCAGGACTAAACAAGGCTTACAGACAAGCGAGGAGAGTGTAGAATTAAAATCAATGGAAAGCACAGGTCTGAGCAGCCTGGGGCCCCAGCTGCGCCAGCATTGCCACTGGCTTGCATGGCGGCCAAGGGACGAAGCAGTGTCTATTGGGAAACTACGGGGCCAGCCTAGTGGAAACCCATATCTTCCCATAAAACAACTAAGTTCATGTTTCCCACATTCTAGAGCCATGAGGCGAGAAAGCCCGGCCCTCGGCTGGGCCATGGCTGCCATCCTGATGCTGCAGACGCTGGCCATGGCGAACCACTCCCCACGGACACTGCGCAGCCAGGCTGGGGTGTTCGCGGACCTGAGCACCAAGGAGCTGAAGGCTGTGCGCAGCTTCCTCTGGTCCCGGAAGGACCTGAGGCTGGAGCCCTCCCAAGGATCAACCATCACCAAGAACTACGTGTTCCTCATTGAGATGCTGCTGCCCAGGAAGCAGCAGGTGCTGAAATTTCTGGACCATGGTCAGAGGCGGCCGGCTCGGGAGGCGCGTGCCGTCATCTTCTTCGGAGCCCAGGAGCATCCCAACGTCACCGAGTTTGCCGTGGGACCCCTGCCATGGCCCCACTACCTGCGCCCGCTGCCCCCCAGGCCTGGGCACCGGATGTCCTGGACCTCCAGGCCCATCTCCTCGGCGGAGTATGTCCTACTGAACCACACCCTGGAGGAGGCCATCAGGCCCTTGCACCGATTTTTCCTGGACACCACGGGCTTTTCCTTCCAGGACTGCCACACCCGATGCCTGACTTTCACCGACGTGGCCCCTCAGGGCTTGGCCTCGGGCGAGCGCCGCACCTGGTTCATCTTGCAGCGCTTTGTGGAAGGCTTCTTCTTGCACCCCACAGGCCTGGAGCTCCTCCTGGACCACAGCAGCATGAACGCCCAGGACTGGGCGGTGGAGCAGGTCTGGTACAATGGGAAGTTCTACAGAAGCCCAGAAGAGCTGGCCCGGAAGTACGATGCCGGAGAGGTGGACGTGGTGGTCCTGGAGGACCCGCTCCCCGAGGGCAAGGGAGCCAAGGGCAAGAAGGAGCCGCCCCTCTTCTCATCCTACAAGCCACGCGGGCACTTCCCCAGCCCCATGACCGTGAAGGGCCCCCACCCGGTCCAGCCCCAAGGCCCCCGCTACAGGCTGGAGGGCAACGCCGTGCTCTACGGGGGCTGGAGCTTTGCCTTCAGGCTGCGGTCCTCCACGGGGCTGCAGGTGCTGAATGTGCATTTTGGTGGGGAGCGCATTGCCTACGAGGTGAGCCTCCAGGACGCAGTGTCGCTGTACGGAGGCCACACACCTGCGGGCATGCAGACCAAGTACATCGACGTGGGCTGGGGTTTGGGCACCGTCACCCATGAGTTGGCCCCTGGCATCGACTGCCCAGAAACGGCCACCTTCCTGGATGCTGTCCACTACTATGATACCGACGACCCTGTCCACTATCCCCGAGCCCTCTGTGTCTTCGAGATGCCCACGGGGGTGCCCATTCGGCGCCACTTTGACTCCGACTTCAACGGTGGCTTCAACTTCTATGCAGGGCTCCAGGGCCAGGTGCTGGTGCTGCGGACGACGTCCACGGTCTACAACTACGACTACATTTGGGACTTCATCTTCTACCCCAACGGGGTGATGGAGGCCAAGATGCACGCCACTGGCTACGTGCACGCCACCTTCTACACGCCCGAGGGGCTGCGCCATGGGACGCGCCTGCACACGCACTTGATCGGCAACATGCACACTCACCTGGTGAACTACCGTGTAGACCTGGACGTGGCAGGTAGGACTCGCTGGGGCCAGACGTCCAGGGCAGATCTCTCTATGCAAACACTGACTTCCCTGTGGGAGACAATGCTGCACCCCAGATGCACAACATCAGGAGAACCTGCCCCACCTGCTCTGAGCCCGCAGGGCTGGAGTCCCTGAGCTGCCATAAGGAGTGAACGTGATCAGCGCCCCAGTGCTGCCAGGGTTGTGGCAGTCTGGACCCTGTCCCTGCCTTGAGGCTTGGCTGACCCCTGGGCCGTGTGGGTTGGGTAGAAAGGTGCGCTCAGGTTAGCAGAGGGGACAATGGCTCGATGTCAGCAAGGTCGCTGCTGCCTGGCACCTGGAGGTGGACGCAGCACCATTGGGGTTACTTGCTGTGTCTCCTGGGTTAACGGTGTCACTGTGGCATAGGGCTCCTGGCAGGATGTGGCCTGACATCAAGTCAGAACTGCCGCCAGAACCAGACAGGTGGCTCCCATTCCTCACCCCGCCCTCCCCACTTGGCTCCGCCCCCGCCACCCACACCCTGGGATCAGCAGGTGGTGGACACAGCCCCCGCCTGTGAAAAGACGGCCGCCCCTTTCCATGGGACTACAAGACAGCCCAAAGCCTGGGACCCAGTGCTCAAAGGAACTGCCCACAGTCCCACCGCAACCACCGCAGCTGCTGCAACCTATCGCATCATCCTCCGGTTCCCCTGTTGGTTTTTGTGTTTAATCCCTTCCTCCCACCTCACAGCTGGCTCCATGCGAACCCCCGACAACCCCTTCGCCCCTGATGGTTTGCTGCTGGACGTCGTCTGGAGTGGAGAACCCAGTGTAAAATGGGGGAGGAGAATTTTGGGTGCTGGATCCTCATTCTGCATCTCCCTTCACACCCGCAGGCACCAAGAATAGCTTCCAGACGCTGGGCATGAAGCTAGAAAACATCACCAACCCCTGGAGCCCGGAGCACCGGCTGGTCCAGCCAACCCTAGAGCGGACGGGGTACTCCCGCGAGCGCCAGGCGGCCTTCCGCTTCGGACAGACTCTGCCCAAGTACCTGCTCTTCACCAGCCCCAAGGAGAACCGCTGGGGCCACCAGCGCAGCTACCGGCTGCAGATCCACTCCATGGCTGAGCAGGTGCTGCCGCCCGGCTGGCAGGAGGAGCGGGCTTTCACCTGGGCCAGGTGAGGAGGCCTGGGAGGTTGGGGGGGCTGGGGGAGGCTCTACCCTGTGTCTGGTGTGGCTGTGTTTCTGTCTATGAGACTCTGGGTCTGTGTGGCAGTGTGTGTGTGTGTGTATGTGTGTGTGTTACAGAGCATGGCTCTGTGTTTAAGGAGGGGAGTGGAAGGCCTGTTCTGAGCACCTGAGCCCCCGCTGACCCTGGGTCAGACTGACAGGCTCCCAAGACATGATGTGGAAATCGGGGAAAGCCACGTCACTGACCCTGCAGATGTGCCCCGGGAGGGGCTGGGCCACCCCCGTGCCCAGAGCCACCTGACTGCTCTGCCCGGCAGGTACCCCCTGGCAGTGACCAAGTACCGGGAGTCTGAGCTGTGCAGCAGCAGCATCTACAACCAGAACGACCCCTGGGACCCGCCTGTGGTCTTTGAGGAGTTTCTTCAAAACAATGAGAACATTGAAGAAGAGGTACTGGCCCCACCTTCTTCCAGCCCCAGCCCAAGACTAGAGCTGTGCCCTGTCCCGGGGCCTGTGCCAGCAGCACCTCGCTGTGTGGAGAGCAAGCTCAGTGTCCCCAGACCTGCCCATTCCTTATGAGGAGAGCTTGAGGGGTCGTCCACCCCTCGCCTCTCCGAGCCCGTCAGCACTGCCCACCCCTCTCTCCCACAGGACTTGGTGGCCTGGGTGACAGTGGGCTTCCTGCACATCCCCCACTCAGAGGACATCCCCAACACGGCCACCCCCGGGAACTCCGTGGGCTTCATGCTCCGGCCCTTCAACTTCTTCCCCGAGGACCCATCCGTGGCATCCAGGGACACCGTGATCGTGTGGCCCCGGGACAAAGGTCCCAACTACGTGCAGCGATGGATCCCTGAGGAGGGCAGGGACTGCTGGAAGCCTACCCCCTTTAGCTACAATGGGACTTACAGACCTGTGTGAAGGGCCCCTTGTTATAGTAATCATTATGGCACCTAATGTTAGGACCTTAGAATGTAAGACTTAAAGCATGTGAATCTGTGTGGACTGTTATAGTAATGCTAGATATAGGAATGCTGTGTGGGACCCAGGAATGCACCCTTGTAGCTCTGCTTAGTACTGATAAACAACCTATCTGATGGGAACGCTCAAAGCCTATACATACCCATAGATTAACAGACCCTGGGTAGATCCACACATGGCAGCCGCTGATAACACACACACCAACAAAGACCACGTCTACAGAGGGCTATAAGATTAGACAGTTTGATGGACCCAGCAGCTCATAGCTCTCCTGTCGCCAGAGCGTGAGGACCTGTGTGTGCTCACGTCTTGGTTCCCAGCACCAAACTCTGCCCAATTAACTGTCGATTGACAAAAGAGCCAGCAGACAACGGCGCTGTCTACCCCTTTGTGTGTGTCAGCGAGCATCGCCGGGTGGATCCTTCCCAGCGTCTGAGACCCATCAGGAACTGGTAAATAAACCCCCTGTGTGCTTGCATCTAACCTGTTTGTCTGTGTGTAATTTCTCTGGCTCGGCTCAGATCTCAGTGCTGTCTCTGTGAAAGTGTCTGACCAGAAGGTATTGGCGCAGGCCTCAAGCGGATTGTCCAGACAACCTGTGCATGTCCCACTTAGGAGCAACACCTTTATGGGAAACCCCCGCACCTCAACATAGGTGACAGGCCTTAAATATATAAAAATAGAAACTTGCCAAGGGCACATGCCCAGGATGCGGACTTGATCCCCAGTAGGGGGGCGTGCAGGAGGCAAACAATCAATGATTTTCTCTCATCATTGATGTTTCTATCTCTCTCTCTCCCTCTTCCTTCCTCTCTGAAATCAATAAAGAAATATATTTAAAAATAAAAATAAAAAAAATAAAAATACAAACTTATTTGGGACATTCCTGCCCCCAGCTAACTCCTCACTAGAAGCCTGAGTCCCCCACCCCACCCAGGAATGGATAATAAACCCTCCAGGGCTCAGCTCCAAGTGCTGCTTCTTGTGGGGGACACAGCAGACGAAACACAACCCTGCCCTTGGCCTCCATTCACCTTGGTCTACTCTATCCCAGAAAAGACCTCTATTACGAAGGCACATGACAGCCAATGAAACACAAACTTTACCTGTCACATTGGTTTTAAATGCTTGAGGCTGACAGCTCCCTCTTAGGGTGGAACTCCCCTATGTCACAAAGGGGCGGGCAAATTAGCGCAACTGTAGGGAGATGCTATGGGAAAAATCTAGCAAAATTGCCAACACCTTTACCCTTGGACACACTGATCCAATGTCTAGGGGCTTATCCCAAAGATCTGCTCACAAACACAGAAAAAAGTGTGTACACAGTGACTCACTGCAGAGCTGTTTGTCATAGCAACATCTGGAAACAACCCAAACATCCATCTATGGGAGAGAGCTTGCAGGTCTGAATAAACTATGGCACGTCCACACGGTGCAATTCTAGGTGAACGTAAAAGAAGTGTGAAGGAGCGCGTTCTCTGTACCGATGTGGGGTGGGGGTGGGGAAACCTAAGGAAGAAAAGAGCACGGGTATAGAACAATCTCTACAGCGTGCCAACTTCCGCATAAGAGAGGAGGATGTATGTTGACTTAGAAGACTACTCTCATGTTTACATTGATTTGTAGAAACTCTAGGAAAGTGGCTGCCTGTCCTCTTAGTCCCTTCAGGCAGCTATAACAAAATACCACAGGCTGGGGCGTTTCTGAGCAGAAGTCTATTGCTCACAGCTCTGGAGGCTGGAGATCCAAGATCAAGATACCAGCAAAGTCACATGAAGGCCCTCGTCTGGCCTGCAGACTGCTGACCTCTGTCTGTCCTCACTGTCTGAAGAAGTGCAGGGCTGGGTGGCGTCTCTGAGAGCTCTAGTCCTGCCCTGGAAGCTCCTCCCTCGTAACTAAGCTCCTCTCAAAGGCCTATCTTCTCCCACATCTCAGTGCCTTTTCCAGACTGTACTTAGTGGGTCGCCCAGCCGTGCTTGTTGAGGGACTGATGGACTGACCCACAGCTTAGGAAATGCACATTCCAAAGTACACCTACTCCTCATACCCTGCCTTCCCCCACCCTGACCCTTTTTTTGTTCCTTGGCCCTAATCATGATTGTGACTATTCCCTTGGCTATGACCACACTGTCTCCCCCCTAATGAGATGGCAAGAGAACCTGAGCCTTGCCCCTGAGCCTTCTCCCTTGTTGGGTGTTTCCTTCCCACGTCCTGCATGGATCAGGGTTCAGGAACTGGAAGCAGAGCTGCACACAAATGAAAGAGAAGACAAGAGATAATTTGGAAATATTGGGGGACCAGGCGGACAAGTCCAACTCAAGGGGAAGGACTTCCTCCCATGCTCAGGCCTCACCAAGCTTTTATTGATCTGGGATGCACCCATAGCATAGCCCTTAGGCAGGTGACCACCTAGTAACAAGCAGACTAGCCCATCAGCAAGGATTTACATAATAATAATTGGGGGAGTAGTTTCAGCTACCACTGTCTGGACAAACAGAGGTGGTGCCTAGCTCCGACCTTTGCCAGGGCTTCAAAGGCACCCAGCCTTCGGGGGGTTCTCTATCTATGCTTATCAGATAGTGAAGGCAATAAACTGTTTCCCACACTCCCTCTCATGAGATCCAGTCCCTGGTGGTCCTCACAGGCAACCAACTTCCCACCTCCTTCCCTGCTAGTCCCTGGAGTCTACACACCAGCATTTCTCTCCTCGCTTTAAGCCTGATGCAAACCCAGAATACAAAGGGAGACAAAAACGAGGAAGCTAGAGTCCCAGTCCTCAAAAGTCTAGGTCACCCTGGGGAGACAGGCCAGAGAGACAGCGCAGTGCCACTGAGAGGGCTGTCCCCAGACAGTCATCTCATTTTCCACACTGGAAGTCTGGTCTAACCTAGAGCCCGAGTGTGACCCCAGCATTCTCGAGTGTGCAGCATCCCGGGCCAAGGGGTGGTTCTATCCTCAGGCTCTCCTCGGGTAGGAGAAAGGAGACTAGCAGATGTCCCCACCCAAGCCCTGACCCTGACTCAAGATAGGGAGACCCCAGAATCCTCATGGCCAGTCTGACTGGTCCTCTGAAAATATAGGTGCCCTGGAGAAACCCAAGTCCAGCTACACGGGGTGGCCCAGCTGGCCAGCCAGGGACCAGTACTTCTTCACAGCAACCTGCCAGCACTCACAGGGCCTGAAGGCAGCAGCGATGGGACAATGTCTCTACAGCTGGAGAACCACAGTTGCAGGGGTAACAACCACGAAGTCCTGGGGCTTGGAGTTGACTTGTGGAGTCTGTGCTGGTGGCCTCTGTCTAACCCTCCAGGTTCCCTGGGGACCAAGCCTCCATTGACATCCCCCTTGGCCTCTGGGTGCCCCAAATCCTCCTTGTGGATGTACACACCTTCCAGAATCAGCCACCTGTCCTTCCTAGTGGGAGATAAGTCTCAGCTTCCATCCAAGCCAGCAGCCTGGCCTGCTGCGGACAACTGCTCACCAGGACCAGCGACATAACTTGTGACCCCCAAATGAAACTGCAGGCCAGGTCCCTGGTTCAAAAGTTAAGAATTTGAAGGTGGCGCCGGGTGGTGTGGCTCAGTTGGTTGGAGCATCGTCCCATGCACTGAAAGGTGGCCGGTTAGATTCTTGGTCAGGGCACATGGCACATACCCAGGTTGCAGGTTCCATCCCCAGTTGGGGCCGATATGGGAAGCAACCAATTGATGTTTCTCTCTCACATTGATGTTCTCTCTATCCATCTATCTATCTTCCTCTCTCTAATAATGTCATCAGATGAGGAATACAAAAAGGAAGACGAATATGAAGATGGTAACATCAGAGAATTAAACTAAGTGTGGGCCCTTCAGACTAAGGCAGGGGTCCTCAAACTTTTTATTTTATTTTTTTTAATTGTTTTATTGCTTAAAGTATTACAAAGAGTATTACATATGTCTCCTTTTTTTCCCGCCCTTAACAATCCCCGGGCCTCCCCTACCGCCTAGTGTCTTATGTCCATTGGTTATGCTTATATGCATGCATACAAGTCCTTCGGTTGATCTCTTAGCCCGCCACCTCCGCCCCTCAATCCTCCCCGGCTTTCCCGCTGTAGTTTGACAGTCTGTTTAAGGCAGCTCTGCCTCTGTATCTATTTTTGTATAAGTTTATAATGGTCTTTATTATCCATGAGTGAGTGAGATCATGTGGTGTTTTTCCTTCATTGACTGGCTTATTTCACTCAGCATAAAGCTCTCCAGTTTCGTCCATGCCATTGCAAATGGTAAGAGTTCCTTCTTTTTTACTGCAGCATAATATTCCATTGTGTAGATGTACCACAGTTTTCTAATCCATTCATCTACTGTTGGGCACTTAGGCTGTTTCCAGATCTTAGGTATGGTGAATTGTGCTGCTATGAACATAGGGGTGCATATATCCTTTCTGATTGGTGTTTCTGGTTTCTTGGGATATATTCCTAGAAGTGAGATCACAGGGTCAAATAGGAGTTCCATTTTTAGTTTTTTGAGGAAACTCCATACTGTCTTCCATAGTGGTTGCACCAGTCTGCATTCCCACCAGCAGTGCACGAGTGTTCCTTTTTCTCCACATCCTCTCCAGCACTTATCATTTGTGGATTTGTTGATGATAGCCATTCTGACAGGTGTGAGATGGTACCTCATTGTTGTTTTGATTTGCATCTCTCAGATGATTACTGACTTTAAGCAAGTTTTCATATGTCTCTTGGCTTTCTGAATGTCCTCTTTTGAAAGGTGTCTATTTAGGTCCTTTGCCCATTTTTTGATTGGATTGTTTATCTTCCTTTTGTTAAGTTGTATGAGTTCCCTATAAATTTTGGAGATTAGGCCATTATCAGATATTACATTGGCAAATATGTTTTCTCATGCAGTGGGCTTTCTTGTTGTTTTGTTGATGGTTTCTTTTGCTGTGCAGATGCTTTTTATTTTTATGTAGTCCCATTTGTTCATTTTCTCTTTAGTTTCCAATGCCCTAGGAGCTGTATCGGTGAAGAAATTGCTTCTGCATATGTCTGAGATTTTGTTGCCTTTGGATTCTTCTAGTATTTTTATGGTTTCCCGTTGTACATTTAAGTCCTTTATCCATTTTGAGTTTATTTTTGTGTATGGTGTAAGTTGGTGGTCTAGTTTCATTTTCTTGCATGTATCCGTCCAATTTTCCCAACACCATTTATTGAAGAGACTATCTTGACTCCATTGTATGTTCTTGCCTCCTTTGTCAAATATTAATTGAGCATAGTGGTTCGGGCCGATTTCTGGACTCTCTATTCTATTCCATTGATCTATATGTCTGTTTTTGTGCCAATACCAGGCAGTTTTGAGAACAGTGGCTTTGTAATACAGCTTGATATCTGGTATTGAGATCCCACCTACTTTGCTCTTTGTCAGGATCGCTGCAGCTATTCGGGGTCTTTTTTTATTCCAGATGAATGTTTGGAGAGTTTTCTCTAGGCTTGTGAAATATGCCATTGGTATTTTAATGGGAAGTGCGTTGAATTTATAGATTGCTTTGGGTAGTATGGACATTTTAAGGATGTTGATTCTACCAATCCAAGAACATGGTATGTTCTTCCATCTGTTTATGTCTTCCTCTATCTCTTTTTTCAATGTCCTGTAGTTTTCTGAGTAGAGGTCTTTTACCTCTTTAGTTAAGTTTATTCCTAGGTACCTAAATTTTTTTGTGTGATGGTAAACGGGATTGTTTTTTTAGTCTCTCTTTCTGTAAATTCACTATTGATGTATAGAAATACCATAGATTTCTTGGCGTTAATTTTGTATCCTGCTACTTTGCCGAATTCATTTATTAAGTCTAATAGTTTTTTGATGGAGTCTTTAGGGTTTTTTATGTATAATATCATGTCATCTGCAAATAAGGACAGTTTTACTTCTTCTTTTCCAATTTGGATGCCTTTTATTTCTTCTTCTTCTTGTCTAATTGCAATGGCTAATACTTCCAGTACTAAATCGAACAGGAGTGGTAAGAGTGGGCATCCCTGTCTTGTTCCTGTTCTTAGGGGAAATGGTGTTAGTTTTTGTCCATTGACGATGATGTTGGCTGTGTGTTTGTCATATATGGCTTTTATTATGTTGAGGTATGATCCTTCTATTCCCACTTTGCTGAGAGTTTTTATCAAAAATAGGTGTTGGATTTTGTCAAATGCTTTTTCTGCATCAATTGATATGACTATGTGTTTTTTTTCTTTCAATTTGTTTATGTGTTGTATCACGTTTATTGATTTGCGGATATTGTACCATCCTTGCATCCCTGAGATAAATCCTACTTGGTCATGGTGTATGATCTTTCTGATGTACTGCTGGATCTGATTTGCTAAGATATTGTTGAGGATTTTGGCATCTATGTTCATGAGGGATACTGGCCTGTAATTCTCTTTCATTGTGTTGTCTTTCCCTGGTTTTGGTATTAGGGTGATGCTGGCTTCATAGAATGAGCTTGGAAGTGTCCCTTCCTCTTGGATTTTTTGTAGTAGTCTGAAGAGGATAGGTTTTAGTTCTTCCTTGAATGTTTGGTAAAACTCCCCTGTGAAGCCATCTGGTCCTGGGCTTTTGTTTGCTGGAAGCTTTTTGATGACTGCTTCAATTTCTTCCATAGTTATTGGCCTGTTGAGATTTTTAGATTCTTCCTGATTGAGATTTGGAATGTTGTATTTTTCTAGGAATATGTCCATTTCCTTCAGGTTGTCTAAGTTGTTGGAATAGAGTTGTCCATAGTATTGTTTAACAATCATTTGTATTTCTGTGGGATCGGTTATTATTTCGCCTCTATCATTTCTGATTTTGTTTATTTGGGTCCTCTCTCTTTGCTTCTTGGTGAGCCTGGCTAGAGGTTCATCAATCTTGTTTATCCTTTCAAAGAACCAGCTCTTGGTTTCATTGATTTTATGTATTGGGTTTTTTTGGTCTCTATGTCATTTATTTCTGCTCTAATCTTTATTATCTCCTTCTTTCTGCTCACTCTGGGCTTTTCTTGTTGCTCTCTTTCTAATTCTTTGAGTTGTAGAGTGAGATGATTTACTATCATTTTTTCTTGTTTTTTGAAATAGGCCTGTAGAGCTATAAACTTCCCTCTCAGGACTGCTTTCATTGTGTCCCATAGGTTTTGGATTGTTGTGTTTTCATTGTCATTAGTTTCCAGGATTTTTTAATTTCTTCTTTGATCTCATTGGTAACCCAATCAATATTTAATAACATGCTGTTCAGCTTCCAAGTGTTTGAGTATTTTGGGTTGTTTTTATTGTAGTTTACTTCTAATATTATGCCATTGTGGTCTGACAAGATGCTTGGTATGATTTCAATCTTCTTGAATTTGGGGAGACTTTGTTTGTGACCCAATATGTGGTCTAGTTTTGAATATGTCCCATGAGCCCTTGAGAAGAATGTATATTCCATGGCCTTGGGGTGAAGTGTTCTGAAGATGTCAATTAAGTCCATCTGATCTAGTGAGTCATTTAGAATTGCTGTTTCTTTGCTGATTGTTTGTCTAGAGGATTTATCCAGTGATGTCAGTGGTGTATGAAAGTCACCTACTATGATTGTATTGTTGTCGATCTCTCCTTTGATATCTTCCAGGAGTTTTTTATGTATTTGGGTGCTCCTGCATTGGGTGCATAAATGTTTATCAAGGTTATATCTTCATTTTTTTCTTTTTTTTAAATTAAATCTTTATTGTTCAGATTATTACTTTGTTCTTCTTCCCCCACCCCAAAACTCCCCTCCTCCCAGTTCCCACCCCACCCTCCGCCCTCACTCCCCACCCACTGTCCTCATCCATAGGTGCACGGTTTTTGTCCAGTCTCTTCCCGCATCTCCCACACCCCTTTCCCCCCCATGAGTAGTCAGTCCATTCCCTTTCTATGTCCCTGTTTCTATTATAATCACCAGTTCATTCTGTTCATCAGATTATTTATTCACTTGATTCTTAGATTCACTTGTTGATAGGTGCGTATTTGTTGTTCATAATTTGTATCTTTACCTTTTTCTTCTTCTTCCTCTTCTTAAAGGATACCTTTCAGCATTTCATGTAATACTGGTTTGGTGGTGGTGAACTCTTTTAGCTTTTCCTTATCTGTGAAGCTCTTTATCTGACCTTCAATTCTGAATGATAGCTTTGCCGGATAAAGTAATCTTGGTTGCAGGTTCTTGCTATTCATCACTTTGAATATTTCTTGCCACTCCCTTCTGGCTTGCATAGTTTCTGTTGAGAAATCAGCTGGAAGTTGTATGGGTACTCCCTTGTAGATAACTGAGTTTCTTTCTCTTGCTGCTTTTAAGATTCTCTCTTTGTCTTTTGCTCTTGGCATTTTAATTATGATGTGTCTTGGTGTGGTCCTCTTTGGATTCCTTTTGTTTGGGGTTCTCTGCGCTTCCTGGACTTGGAAGTCTATTTCTTTCACCAGGTAGGGGAAGTTTTCTGTCATTATTTCTTCAAATAGGTTTTCAATATCTTGCTCTCTCTCATCTTCTGGCACCCCTATAATTCGGATGTTGGTATGCTTGAAGCTTTCCCAGAGGCTCCTTACACTATCTTCATATTTTCAGATTCTTTTTTCATTTTGCTATTCTGGTTGGGTGTTTTTTGCTTCTTTGCATTTCAAATCTTTGACTTGATTCTTGCGATCCTCTGGTCTGCTGTTGGGAGTCTGTATAATATTCTTTATTTCAGTCAGTGTATGCTTAATTTCTAGTTGGTTCTTTATCACAACATCGAGGGTCTCATTAGATTTCTTGAGGATCTCACTATATTTATCAGCGGTCTCACCAGTCTTTTCAAGGGCCTTACTAAGTTTATCGTCAGCTTCTAGACAGTTCTTGAGAGACCTTAAAAGTGTGGTTTTGAACTCTATATCCTGCATTCTGCTTTCTTCCATGTCTGTCATTTGTGTCCTGTTTCTTTGTCTCCGCATTTTTTATGCTTTCTTGGTGCACCCCCTTGTGGTCTTTGTGCGCAGTCTTGTTGTAGGTAAGCCTTGATTGTTGTAGGTAATACTGGGGGTGGGGCGGAGGATTTGACCTCCAGGCCAACTGGCTGTGAGAATCAGCTGTGTTTGCAATGGGAGAACTTCTGTCCTCTAGGGGGGTGCTAATCTCGCCTTTTCTTGAGGCTATCGTGCAAATGTCTCTGTGCAGGGCTTGGGCGGGGCTGGTCCCAGGGGATCAACAGGGTGGGTGGATCGAGCAGTTATGGCTGCTCTCAGTCCCGTCCCCAGAGGCTCTGCCTCTCAGTGTCCCATCAACTGCTGCAAACCTTGGAGAGAAAGCTGCCCCTGAGCTCCGACTGATGCCAGGCAGTCCTGTTTCTCCCGTTTGAGTCTGGGTCCCCAGAGACTCGCCAGGAACTGGAGCTCAGAGCCTGAGACTCCCTCTGTATTGAAACAGACAACTGCGCCCTCAGCCGCCAGCCCGCTCCGCACGCACCTCCGCACCTTTGTATTTTACTTCAGCACTGCGCCTCCTGTCTCGGTATGCTTTTCTCTTTCCTTCTAGTTGTAGAATTTCCTCTCAGCCAGCCTTCCTGTGTTTCTAGGTGATGTCCGTTCTGTCTTTTAGTTGTATTTTTGAAGTGGTTGTGCGAGGCAGCAATCTCCGGTGTTTACCTATGCCACCATCTTGGTTTCTCCCAGGGTTATATCTTCTTGTTGTATTGATCCCTTTAGTATTATGAAGTGACCTTCCTTATCTCTTGTTATGGCCTTCACTTTGAGGTCCATTTTGTCCGATATACGTATTGCTACCCCAGCTTTTTTTTCATTTCCATTTGCCTGAAAGATATTTTTCCATCCCTTCACTTTCAGTCTATGTGAGTCTCTTCTTCTAAGGTTGGTCTCTTGTAGACAGCAAATGTATGAGTCATGTTTTTTTATCCATTCAGCCACCGATGTCTTTTGGTTGGAGCATTTAGTCCATTTACGTTTAAGGTTATTATTGAAAGGTACTTGTTTGTAGCCATTTCTTTTTTTGTGTGGCTGTTTTCTTTCTGAGCTTTTTATTTCTTCTTTTTACACCAGTTCCTTTAGCATTTCTTGCATTGCTGGCTTGGTGGTGATAAACTCCTTAGCCTTTTTTTTGTCTGTGAAGCTTCTTATTTCCCCTTCAATTTTGAATGATCGCCTTGCTGGATAGAGTATTCTTGGATTCAGTCCTTTGCTTTGCATCACTTTGTAAATTTCTGTCCATTATTTTCTGGCCTGATGTGCTTCTGTTGAGAAACCATTTGATAATCTAATGGGAGATCCCCTGAATGTAACTTTCCATCTCTCTCTTGCAGCCTTTAAGATTCTCTCTTTGTCCTGAACATTTGCCATGGTAATTATGATGTGTCTTGGTGTGGGTCTTTTCGGGTTCACCATGTTTGAGGCTCTCTATGCTTGTGTGATTTTTTTCTTCCCCACCTCTGGGAAGTTTTCTGATATTATTTCTTCAAATAGGTTTTTCAACCCTTGTTCCTCTTTCTGTTGCTCTGGCACCCCTATTATTCGCATGTTGTTTCGTTTCTTGTTGTCCCATAGCTCCCTTAACTCTCCTTCTGTCTTTTAATTTTTTTCTCCAATTGCTGTTCAGTTTGGGTGTGTTTTTCCCCCCTGTCTTCTAATTCGCTAATTCGGTCCTCTGCTTCTCCTAGTCTACTGTTGAAACTTTCAATGGTGTTTTTTATTGCAGCTATAGCACTCTTCATTTCTTCTTGGTTCTTACATAATTTATTGATTTTTTCATCTGTTTCTTCTTGCTTCTTGCATAAGTTGTTGAGTTTTTCCTCCATCCAGTTTATGCACTCTAGGACCCTTAATCTGAATTCTTTTTCTGTCATGTTGCATGCCTCTGTATCACTTAGCTGCTTTTCTGGCGAGTCCTCCTTTTCTTTCCTTTGGGGGTTTCTTTGTCTACCCATGTTTGATCGTACCACCATCTCTAGATGTTGAGTCATTCAGTGGCTGCTCCTTGGGTGGCAGTGGCTCCTCGGGCTGTGGTTGCTCCTTGGGCGGTTGTGGTAGCAGCTGCTCCTCAGTTACTAGCAGCTCCTCTGGTGGGTGCTGTTCAGAGTTGTGGTGGCTCTTCTGGCTGGTGTGGGGAGGCTTCACACACAGCTGCTGTTCCTCAGACAGAGGGTGTGGTGGTCAGGAGACTGCTGTTCCTTGCATCTCCTCAAACTTTTTAAACAGGGGGCCAGTTCACTGTCCTTCAGACTGTTGGAGGGCCGGACTATAGTTTAAAAAAAACTATGAACAAATTCCTATGCACATAACACATATCTTACTTTGAAGTAAAAAAAAAAAAAAAAAAAAAAAAAACGGAACAAATACAATATTTGTATTTGCATGTGGCCTGCGGGCCATAGTTTGAGGACCCCTGCGCCTGAACAAACTCTGTACAACAGAGAACTGATCAGCAGTGAAAAGGAATTATTTGTGATCCAGGCACTATGCTTGGTGAAAACAAAAGTCCATCCCACAACAATGCATCCAGAATGATATCATCCAGATGGCATCTCGAAATGAGAAAACCGTGGAGATGGAGAAGAGGTGAGTGGGAGTGGGCGGGGCACTCGAATAAAAGAGGCAGCAGGTGATGGAGGGGTTCTGCATCTTGATTTTTGTGGTGGATTCACAAGTCCACGCCCGAGATAAACATGGTGGAAACTGAGCCCCTCCTGTGGCCTAGCTAGCAGTGTGCCAACATCAAGGTCCTGTTGTGACTTTGAAGCACAGCAAGATGGCACCACTGGGGAAATCGGGTGAAGGGGACTCTGATTCCTGGTACCATTTCTGCTATCCCTTGTGATTTTATAATTATTTCAAAATAAAAGGATCTTTTTACCTGAAAAAATACATGTAGCATTCCTCAAGCAAAGGAGAGTAAAGCTCTTCTTACTTTTTCAGGTTTCTTATTCCTTTAACTGTAAATTGTTTGAAAAGATATGGAACTCATAGAAACAGAACAGATTGGTAGTTGCCAGAAATGGAATGGGTGACAGTGGTCGAAAGGTACAAACTCCAGTTATAACAATTGCTGGGGCTGTAATGTGCAGCTGGTGGCTGTCGTTTACAATACCATATTGCACATTTGAAAGTTGGTAGGAGAGCAGATCTTAAAAGTTCTCATCACAGGAAAAAAATTGTGACTCTGTGTGGTGATGGATGTTAACAACTTGTTGTGGTGATCATTTGCAATATTTACATGCTTCAAATCATCACATCATACACCTAAAACTAATGCAATGTAACATGTCAGTTACATCTCAATAAAACTGGGGAAATTGAAATGTAAAAAGAAAGAAAGGGGTACAACATGAACAAATACTGTGGCGGGGATATTTCAATAACCCTCAACTCCCCACATTCAAGAGCTGGAGCACAAGAACAAAACACTGTGCCCAAGCAATCCAGCCATTACTCTTTCAGTAACAGTAAGGACCTGAAGAAGGACAGAGAAAAGAAGCACTATTTTCCAACCTCAGGCAGCAAATCAGCATATTTTACAAGGACTCATGAATTCAAGGGTACACGTCCAAGAGCAAGGGGCCCAGGCTGTTCCTATGCTTGTTTCCTCATGGCCTCCCTGCCCTCCCTCTGCCAGGACTTCCCAGGCACTGAAGGCCTATTGTTCCTGGGCTCCCTTTCTTTGTTCTTGGGGGTGAAGGGACCGGGAGGGGGTGGTGGGGAGAGCGCTTTTCCGGCACCGCCACCGGCTGGGCGCTAGGTGGCGCCCTGAGCTGCTGCGACTCTGGAGCCCAAGGTTTCCACCAGAACTCAGGCTGAGGCTATCCTACTCTTTGCACCACTGGGTCCAAGTTCATGGTCCAGACCCGGGTGCCTGCGGAGGACCAGGAGGGCTGGAAGGCTAAAGACAAGCAGCCAGATGCCTGCCTTCCTGCAGGGAATGTCTTCTCTAGGCACTGACATGTTTTGTCTGTCTGTTGCACCCCCTTACTTTTTCCTGCCCTCTCTGTTTCTCCATCTCCAGGCCCTGAAGACTGTGCCTTCACCTTCTCCTCCCAAACCTCCCGGGTTGTCTCAGGCCCCCGGGGTGATTCACTTTTGAGTCAAAAGAGCAAGCCACACGCTTGCAAGAAGAGCACCTACCAAAAAGCACAGGCACTTCTCTATTGGCCAGGAAAGCACAGTTTGTTGAATTAGTGAATTATTTTAATTCTGTGGATTAGTCTCCTGTGGATTAGTCTCCTTGTCTTTACTTGAAGTAACAGAAGCATCTCCAAGCAGCTTAAGCATAAAGGGAGAATGTATTGGCAGGACAGTGTGAACTGGCCGTAACCAAGGAGGACTGCATGATGGGAGCTTGGGCCTGCAGGGAACTGCTTGGGAATCATTGTGGGGCATGCTGGTCCCTGGAGACAGCCAGGTGCCCTGGCCACAATCACAGAAGTGGTTTTCAGAAGTGACAAAGTGCTCCTACAGCCACCCAAACCCCTGGACAATTAGACTTGGCCACCAAACTCAATAGGTTAACAAGGGACAGTGCAAGTTAGAGGAGAAACCGCTTCCTCCCACATCCCCACCTTCCCCAGACTTTCTACTCTGGCCTCAAAGAGGAGATGATGCAGGAAAAGATGCAGCTGCCCCCTCCCTCTCCACAATGCCTCAGCATACAGAGCTAGTGCCATCCTCAGCTGGGAGCTGGCCTAACCTTCCCATCCCTGCCCTTTATCATCAACCCAAACTGGGGAGAGAAGGGGGGCAGCCCAGCACACCCATCATCAATCACTTCTCTCCCTTCTGAGCCTCCAGCTGGTGGGAAAGTCTGAGACTGGGTTTTGGAGGGGCTCACAGAGCCGCCCCCCATTACCTGCTGTGTGGGGGTCCCTCACCAGGCTTGGGGCCCACCCCCTGCTGACAATCCATGTGACCTTGCTTGCCTTTGCCTTTGCTCCTGGTTTTCTCCATCCTACCCCAGGACTCCGTGGGAAGGTGTGGCCATGGTCTGGGGCAGGATTAGTCTGCGCCCCCTGGTTTCCAAGGGATGTCTTAAGCAAGACAGACCTTTGATTATGCGCAATATTCCAGAAACCTGTCTGAAGAGCTTTCACGTGTAGGGCAGTAGGGCAGTAGAAAGATGAACCTCAAACCTTTTATCTTCACACTATTAAGGTAAACATTCTGGGATGTGGACAAAGCACTTTTATAACAACCAATTCAATATCTAAAACATCAACTATGTTTACCTTGGTGATTTTTATTTTTAAATTTTTAAATCATCCAAACATTGTATCAAAGCTTTGAAACCATTAAAAAACAAAGGAGCATAAATGTTCATAAAAGGAAAGGGAAATAGCAAATCTTCCAGCATTAGGGCAAAAACATCTAATCTTCCTCAACAAAAAGGGTTCGGGGTTCAGTGAACAATAACTTCTTGTAAAGGGGAGCCAGAAGTGTACTTGCTTTGAAACTGCTTAGTTTTCACCTTCAGTCTTACTGAAGAAGCCGGTCACTGTGCTTTAAAAATTCTTTTTTTTTCCTCATATTTTTCTTGAGTTGAAAGGAGTGTCTTCAACATTAGCTAGTATAACTATTAATAGCATTCCACATCCTAACATCATTCCTAACATCTGACATACTCTACTATTAATCATTAGATTAACAAAACAAAAATATAAAGAAAAAAAAAGAAAGAAAAATACAAACACACACACAACTCAATAAAAAAATACATTTGCCCTAGCCGGTTTGGCTCAGTGGATAGAGCGGCGGCTGCGGACTGAAGGGTTCTGGGTTCGATTCCGGTCAAGGGCATGTACCTGGGTTGCGGGCTCATCCCTAGTAGGGGGTGTGCAGGAGGCAGCTGATCGATGTTTCTCTCTCATCGATGTTTCTAACTCTCTATCCCTCTCCCTTCCTCTCTGTAAAAAATCAATAAAATATATATAAAAATATATATATACATTTGAATACCATTTCTCCTTTCAGTAGACACAAATGGCCAATATGCATATCAAAAGATGGTGAACCTTACTGTTCATTAGAGAAATGCAAATCAAAGCCAGGAAGAGATGCCCTTTCAGTTTCACCAGCAAGGCTAGACTCAGACAGACAACAGCAAGTGCTGGAGAGCATACAGAGCAACTGGAGCTACCATATGCCGTCGCTGGTGGGCGTGTGAAAGGGTGCAGACTCCTCCCTCCTTTCTGTAGACTAGTGATTGCCTCAGGCTGGAGAGTGTTGAGGAGAAACTGGGAGTGACTGCTAATGGGTATAGGGTTTTGTTACCCTGTGTAATAAAACCCTAATATGCAAATCAGCCAAACAGCTGGACGACCAGTCGCTATGATGTGCACTGACCACCAGGGGGCAGACGCTCAACTCAGGAGCTGCCCCCTGGTGGTCAGTGCACTCCCACAGTGCCACTCAGCCAGAACCTGGGCTCACAGCTGGCGAGCGCAGTGGTGGTGGCAGGAGCCTCTCCCACCTTCAGGCAGCACTAAGGAGCAGCGAGCATGCAAGTGATAAGGGGCGAGGGATCCCGGACTGCGAGAAGGATCCTGGACTGCGAGAGGGATGTCCAACTGCTGGTTTAGGCCTGATCCCCAGGGGCAGGCAGACACCCCCCAAGGGGTCCCCGACTGTGAGGGGGCACAGGAGAGGCTGAGGGACCCACCTCCCCCTCCCCCACGCCAGGCACAAATTCTATGTACCGGGCCTCTAGTTGGGATAATAAAAATGTTCCAGTGTGGCAATCATTGCACAACTCTATTAAAAATCATTGAATTGTGCACTTTAAATGGGTGAATTATATTGTATGTGAATTATATAAACCGTTATTTTTTTATTTTATTAATTGAAATTTGGAAAGAGAGGAAGGGAAGGAGGGGGAGAGAAAGAGAGGCATCTATTGGGTTGCTTCCTATCAAACCTGCAACTCAGGTATGTGCCCTTGACCAGGAATCGAACCCATGACTCTTCAGGATGTGGGCCTCTGGACTAATGCTCTAACCATTGAGCAATTTCAGCCAGGGCAAACTGTTATTTTTTTTAGGAGGGAGGGAGGGAAGGCGGGGCCTTTTTGATCTGGGGAGAAGCATTCAACCCCTCTTCATTACTTCTAACATCCTTCCACAGGATCTGGAGTTAGGAATAATTTGTGCCGCCAAGCCACAAAGATCTCTGCTCCTACATTGGGATCCCTGGCTATGAGCCACAAACAATCCATGTCAAGCAGGGTCAAGGAGGGCCTGGCCACCAGCCACCAGCCTGGTGTCCACTGTTGGTAGCCAGCAGGAGGCTCTGGGCTGGCAGGCCAGGTCACTGCAGGAACAATTTATTGCCCAGAAGTAAGTAAACAGATTTAGACTTGACCATAAGCCTGAGCAGATGCCTGAATTTTCACTGTTAGGGTAGCTAATTAAAAAGAAAAATGAGAGAGACAACAGATCATTGAATGGGACCTTTTCAATGTCTGTGAATCTTTCCTAAAGCCCAAAGCTGGAAACACCGCCCACACAGTCCCTGCGAGTATTGTGAGGCTAAAATTCCCTGTACCGTCTCGGAACTTTTCAGGGTCTCAGGTCCCCAGGCCCAACCCTGGGTTAGCTCCCTGTTCTCTCCACGATACCCCAGCCGCTGGCTCACTCCTCGGCCCTCTGGCCCGCCCTCCCCCTCACAAACTGCACTTCCTCTGCACCAGGAGGGCGGTCTCCGCAGTCCCCTCCCAGCCCCGCCCTGAGCCCAGGGGAGGCGAGGCGCAGACCGCAGCCCCTGCCCATCCTGGGACCGGGTTCAGGCTGAACTGGGAAGAAAAACTTTTAATTAAGTGTCGAATGAGAGTTTTAAATTAATTTGACAAGCTGTTCAATACCCGAATGTAATCAAACATTGATGGTAGGGCCTGCCCGGGGTCATTAGGGCCAGGATGGAAGACCTGGGCAGATGAGGGGATGGGGAAGCAGAGCCTGGGATACCGAGCAGAGCCCACAAACCCAGGGGCCCAATGGCTCGGGGAACGGAGGAGCTGAGAAGCAGGCAGGGCAGGCATTGCCGGGAGGGGGGGGGGGGGCTGTCACTGACCACTGACCGGGCGCCTGGCCACCAGGGAAGCTGGACACCACCCCGCCCCCATGTCTGTAGCATGGGGAGGAGGGGTCTCGGACCAGCACCTCAGGTTGAGCGGCAAAGGGGAACCTCCGCTTGTACGTTGCACCCACCCAGCTCCGAGCGTTCAGTAAGTGGGCTCATGGTCCTGTTGGCCGCAGAAACAGGGCGAAGAGTGCTCAGAGGTGCCGGGTGGCCCGACCCAAAGTCGTATAAGCCACACAGGAGTCCTGACCACGCCCTTGGGAAGATCACTCCGCCTGGGTCGCGGGCGCCTCCACGTGGCCATGCTGACCGGCTCCTCTGGCGGCTCAAGGGCCCCAGAACACAGGGGCAGGGCAGTCGAGGCTGTACCGTGAGGGAGCCCCTCCCTATGTGCACCTCTGCCCACTCACGCCTGCCAGAGGCTCCCACCTGGGGTGAGGCGCGGGGGAGGAAGGGGTCCCTATGCATTCCCCCCCAGGACAGGCGGGAATCCAAACCCAGCCCAGTCCTGCTGGAGGAATGCTGGGGACGCCCAGGCCAGGCAGGGCCGACGCGAAGGGCAGCAGGTGAAGCTTGGGGCTGGATTCTGAGTAGCAAATGGCGCCCCGACCTACTTGAACTTTCTAGGACCACAAAGACCCGAGAGAAGGGAGAGAAGAGAGAAGACAGGACTTCCACCCTCCGCCCTCCCTCCCTCCAGCCCAGCACATCCTGCCGTTTTGTTTGTGGCTCTGCTTCAGGTGGAGGTGCAAATGGGGAAAGTGGAGAGAACGCACTGCTTTGCATGAGGAGGGGGAGCTAGACAATTTACAAAACCCTCTTGCTTCTAGAGGCCTTTGCTGAGGGGTGTCAAGTGAAGGTGAGCTTTGGGAGGAGGACAGGAAAGGGGAGTCGAGCGACCTTCTTGCCTGGCCAACACACGGAGACCCTTTTGTCATCTCGAGCATAAAAGGGATGCAGAATCACGAGGCGTCCCCATTGTCTGGGTGCTGATTCCAGACCAGCAGGACTCTGACCCCAGCAGGTGGAGGGCCTGGCCTGAACCCAGCTCTACCAATCAACCTTGCGCCAAGCTGTGCAGGTCACACCCCCTCCGAGGCCCAGCTTCTTCCGCTGTCAAATGACAGGTTAACTCTAAGGTCCTTCCTTGAAGCCCTGAGGTCCGGGGTTCTGGACCAGCTTCTTTATCATCCCCCCCACCCCCCATCCCCCGCCCCGCAACCCCAGATCTCATTCCTTCTTCCAGCTCTATCTTCTCATTACCCACACTGCCTGCCTCTGACTCTCCTGTCCACTCCCACCCAGGCTTACAGGTCCCTCCCGGAGACTAAGAATGGTCATGAACCCGCTGAATCCCACCCTTCCGTGTAACAGGGACCTCTACACGGACACACACCACCGACATACAAGCATCTCCTTTCCACTCTGGGTAAGAGCTGGGGAAGTCACCTTCCCGCTGTTCTTGCTTCTGCTCCTCCCCAAAGCCTCTGCTACCTCACCTTAGTGACTGAGGGCCCGCTAACTGCAAAGGCCGCAGTAGTGGCACAATGTCAGGGCTGAAGGCATTCTGGCCACCTTAGGTACCAAGTGGAGGGAACCTGGAGAGAGAAGGTGGGCACCAGTCACACATTGTGGGTGGCAGGCTAGGTGTACACCTGTGTGTCCAGGTGCCAGGGGTCTTTCTGCCAAACCTCTCAAATTTCCAAAACTCCAAGACTGGTTTTGGCAATTTGAACTCAACTTTAGCCACTGTTGGGTGTGTCGGGTGTGTGCCTGTGGTCAGCAGAAGGAAGTGTTCATCAGCCACCCA
Source organism: Myotis myotis (assembly GCF_014108235.1). Lineage (NCBI taxonomy): Eukaryota > Metazoa > Chordata > Mammalia > Chiroptera > Vespertilionidae > Myotis > Myotis myotis. The sequence goes on along the minus strand of NW_023416330.1, from coordinate 4,335,450 downwards.
GAAAGCCCACGTTGCCCGAGGCTCAGAGACTGCACATCCTTGTGTCCCAGCGGCTGCCAGATTAGGGCCCCTTGCTGCTCATTTCCTGCTCAGCGAGGCCATGAGTCATAGCCTCCCTTCCCTCCCCTTCCAGCTATTGCTCTGAAACCAGAGTCTGCAGAAGGAGAGGTCACACCAAATCTTTCATTTTAGCACAGAAGTTCTCAACCTGGGGAAGGGAGCCCCCCCAGCAAAGGTAGCTGGAAACAGCACCCTGCTGGTTCTGAGCATCTCGGAACAGTGGAGAATTCCTGGAGCTCTCAGAGGCCCACGAACATTCAGGACTCTGGAGCACTCATTTTGTAACTGGTTAAAGATGATTCGGGGAACCAAAATGGCAATGTAGGTAAATGCCTATACACGCTGCTTCCCACAACCACATTAAAATTAAACTAAAAGACAAAACAACCATCATTCAGAACCGCCCGAAAGCTGGCTGAATGGAAGTCCTACAACTAGAGAAGTAAAGAAGAAAGCACATTGAGACTGGTAGGAGGCTGGAGGCATGGCATGGGCTGGTCTAACATCCACGTGTGCCGTTTTTTAATTGGGAGGGAGATCTCTGCAGAGGCTGCCTTTGAGAAGCAAGGGGTCCCAGCCCCACACCAGACTCCCAGCCCATGATCCAGAGCTGAGGAGAGAAGTCCACACAACTATGGGCTGTAAAAACAAGTGGGGATTGTGGCTGAGTGACAAGGAGGCTGCTGGAGACCCAGGTGTTCCATTTAAAGGGCCCACACACAAACTTAGTCAGACTCCCAGCACTGGGTGCCTTTGGGAGACCCAGACACATATGGGGAGGAACTGGATTGTCTGGCATCAGGGAAGGAACTAGGGGGTGGCTTTCTCCCAGATAGGGGTGCTTGTAGGAGTCATTGTTCCTGTGCTGGGACCTCCCCCATCACAGGGCTGATTGTCAGCCGTATCTGAGTCTCCATCAGCCTGGAGCACACTGTTTGCTCTACCCTGGGCATTCCCTGAGACCCCACCCTATCCAATTTGCAGCCCCACCCAAGTTATTTACAGCAGCTTTTCCATATGAATGGCCTGTGCTGGCTCAGGCTTCAGACTTTGCTAAAATCTCTCAAATAAGCAGCAGCTGGTATCTTCATTCAGGCCTCCTGCTCACTGCCCTCTTTTGTTCTTTGATGGTTGAGGCCGAGAAAGAGTCCTCCTAGGGCTTTTCTGTTCCACTTTCAGGTGTGTGGGACCCACCTTTCCCCCTAGGTGGTGGACAGGCCTTTGGGAACTGGAAAGGGCTCAGCCTGCTGCTCAGGTGAGACTTCACACTCACCCACTGGAGAGCATTTTCTTGGCAGGCATCCTAGTGCTCAGACCATGTGGGGCCCGTGAAGGACATACACAGAGGTCCATCTATCTCAAGTGCTTGGTATTCTTGAAATGAATTTGAAGCGCAGGGCTTTCCAAGGTGACTGTTTTGAGACATCTTTAGATAATTGTATATCAAGAAAGGGTGGTTGGTGTGAAAATTAATGAGGAGTTAGTAAAAGATTGAGTTGTCATAGTTTTCTTAAAGCTGCATAGGTGCATGATATTAAATCCTATAAAAATTGTATGTATCTTGGTCATCTTATTGCAATAGCAATTTACATAAAGTGATTATTGACAGTCCAAGCACAGGGCAAGTTTTTTTGCTTAATTTTGTATTCCAAACAATTGTTTAAACAATCAGCTTCATTATTTTATAATCACAGTTTATAAGTGAGTTGGAAGTCTGCGAGAGCCATCGCTAAGAAACCAGAGCAGGAGAATTTAGCATGATGTCTTACCATTATTTTAAAATTAGCACTAGCATAAGGTCTGGCTGCAAAAGACTTCGATGCTAACTGGCAAGGAAATCAGTCATTAGAGAAACAGTCTGGAGAGGGTTCGCGCAGCGAAGTGGCCGTATGTGATGGCGGTGCTTCCTCTTCCAGCTCTATCAGGTGACGGAGAGCTGCAGACTCTGAGGGACCTTGCTGATTAGGGACAGTAGGAGGGTCAAATGAGGGTGTTCTCATGGTCTCAAATGGCCTAAGTGGAATGAAACTCTTAGCAGATGGGAAAATGACCAAGTGCTTTATTTAATGTCAAACTGCCCCAGGCGCTCCCAAATCATGACTGTCATTCATGCAAGTTTGGCTTACTGTGGGGCTCTGAGTGGCCATAAAGAAGAGCTATGGTCAGGGCTGGTGACAGGAGTGTGGGGAATGAGGACTAGGTTAAACCACGATTAGAGACATGGCCCAGCTGCCCTCCCTCCTCCAGCCCTGAGTTGGGGGGCTTCCTTTGGGGTGCTGAGAATTGGCTGGAGCCCCATCCTGTGGAGAATAGGGTGTGCCCAGTGCCTCCCTGTCTTGGAGTGCTGAGGGCCTAGGCTCCAGTTCCAGTTGGTCCCCCTGTGACTTGTGTCTCTACGTGTCTCTACAGGCACTTGTCCCCTAAGTATGCTGTGGCTGCTGCCACTTCTTCCATCCCAGAACCCCACTAGCCACAGGCTGTTGCCTACAGCAGGTGACACATGCAGATTTGGGGGGGGGGGTCAATGCTAGCACAGGGGAAGTTATCTCACAGCACAGCCCAGAAGACCGCCAAAAAGAGGGTCTCAGACATTACAGCGGAATCCTTGGCACATCCTTGTCCACATCTTTCTCGCTGGCTGACCTTCCTCATCTTTCCAAGACCTTCTTGCTTGGTTCCCATCTTTCTAAAGACCCTTCTCTGCCTCCCCCAGCCCCCACCCCTGTTTCCTTGGCCGGTTCCCAGACACTCAGATTGTCCTTGCTGGTTGGACAGATCCGTTTAAGTTACTCCAGGCTGCTCTCAGCTGTCCTTGCCCAGGGCTCCACCCTTCTTCTCCTAAGTGGCCATCCCAAGCTAAGGGGCACAATCCAGACCTGCATCTGATGGGCCCAGGACTAACTATGCCACGAGAAGGGAGCAGTACCTGAGGCAAAGTTCTCTCCCACCACCCTCACAGCAAGCACTTCCCCCACAATAATGAGTAGTGAGTCACAGTGAGACAGCAGATGGGAGCATGGGGCAGATCTGAGGATGGCTTGGCCCTGTCCAGTGGCTCCTGTCACTGTCCTTCCATGCAGGTAGTCTTGATGGGCATGGGAGGAAGGGGAGTGCTTGAGCTCAGGCAGAGCTGTGCAGCCCAGGTCTTAGGAAAATCCGCTCTCGTGAGCCATTAAGCTTCTCTTCTGTAGCAGCACAGGCTGCGGCTCCAGCCCAGGCCACCCTCCTGTGACCTCAGGCATTTGGTGAAGCAGCCGTGTCTGGAAGGGACTGTAAGAGACCCCGCTCACATCACACAAGGCCCTGGGGAGGGGCTGGGGTGAAGCACCACTGACTGAGGACAGACAGACGCCTCATTTCCCACTAACTTCTTGCCAACAGACTGGCAAGCACTGGATGTGCTGGGTGACTGTCACATGTGTAGTTTGGGAAGGAATAAAATGCAGAAAAGCTGCAAGTGACTTTGGTGAGGAGGCAGCTCCTTTGACTAATTGCTTGGCAAGCTGCTGCTGCACTAGGATGAGGCCTTGTGTCTGCACCGTCCTCGCTCAGGGGAACACCTTCGGGGTGCGAGCAGGGGTGCTCTCCTCAGTGACAACATGTCCACTCCCACTTCTTGCCTGGACATGGGCACATCCTTCCAGCCCTTCTGGTGTGCCCGTCATTCAGCCTATCCACAGCTTGGCTGGTCCCAGTCTCCTCAATTCCCAGTCCCCCCCACCCCACCCCAGCCATGCAGATGCCTTTCGACTTACGGGTAAGCGTCTCAGTGCCTTGCTCCCTCTCCAGCTGTGCGTTGGTCAAGCACAACTTGTAATTAGGGGGGAATGACCACTCTTCCTTCAATAGCAGAGGCTCCCCTAACTGATGTCTCTGGTTCCAGTCCTTGGCATCCTTTCTCCGCACAGGAACCCTGGAAGCTGCCCCACGTGGGACCAGGAGTCTGTGTGGATGGAGCATGGGGCCTGGGAGAACTCCTTTCAGTTCTACCTTTTACCTGAGATTCTGATCTCACCTACGGCCCACGCTTGAACACCAGGTGGTGGGCCCCAGATGACTCTTAAAAGGACTGACCTTCCATATCTTAATGGGAAACCAGCAGAGCAAAGTTTTCCTGGACTGATACTGTATTCTCTTTGCTCTAAAGGAGGGCTTGAAAGGGGGTCTTCAGTTTGCCCTGGCCGGTGTGGCTAAGTTGAGTGTCAGCCCCACACTGAAAGGTCACAGGTTTGATTCCCACTCAAGGGCATGCACCTGGGTTGTAGGTTCCTTCCCCTGGTCAGGGAGCGAACCAATTTCTCTCTCTCTCTCTCTCTCTCTCTCTCTCCTTCCCTCCCACTCTCTCTAAAAATAAAAAAATAATAAAAGGAAAGATATCCTCGGGTGAGAATTAACAAAAACTGAAAAGGGGGGAGGAACTTCAGTAGTCACAGCAATACCATGCTGTAGAATTCTTTTCATTTTCAGAACCTTTCAAACACAAAATCGTCCCACATGGGGGAGCAATGCACAAATTGGGATCAGAGCCTGGCAGGGCCTCACTTGTCCGCTGGCTCCTCAGACAGGGCCAGTCTGATGAATTCAACTGAAGTCACACACTGACCCATGGCAGCAACCTGCACAGTTGTGAGTGGGTTGGGGTTGCTAGAAAGCCAGCCAGGAGAGCCAAGGGATGAGAGTGTGAAGTGCTCATATGAGTCTTAGTCCGTTCAGGCTGCTATAACATAAGTACCATAGGCTGGGTGCCTCATAAACAACAGACATTTCTTTCTCACCGTCTGGAGGCTGAAGAGTCCCGGATCAAGGCAGATGCTGTGTCTGGTGAGGACCCACTTCTTGGCTCATCGGCTGAGAGGGTGAGGGAGCTCTCTGGCTCCACCCTCATGACTTAATCACCCCAAAGGCCCCACCTCCTAATATTCACCTTGGGCATTAGGTTTCAACTTACTAAATTTTTTTATGAGGGGGCGGGAGGTGTCACAGATATTCAGTTCATGGCAGATTGGACCAATCACAGCAAGATGATCCAGTTAGACCAACTGACATACCCTTACATGGACCCGATCGCCACATTCTCCTTGGCCAGAGGGAGAAGAAAAGAGTGCAATGAATGAACTATAAAAGATGGATTTGTTCTTGTAGAATTTAAAAGCTCATGTCAAGAGTTATAAATTATGAAACAGGCCTGGAATAAACCAAGTTATTTTGGGGCTACATTTTACAATTGTGGAGAAGGTGGCATTTTTCACCTTTGGCAAAATAAAATAGAAATGTGTGCTAGTCTTGACTTCTCAACCCGAGTATAAATTGCTTGGAGACGGGGCTAAGACTGGAGTTGAAATTAAAAGTGAAGGGCCATCTGAGAAAGTCTCTCACCAAAGGATCACATGAAAGGGCAGCTGCCTCACCGCACTCCCCAACTCCTGCCTCCCTTGTCCCTGAATGAAGCAAATAAAAACCCGGGGTTAGGGTTAGGGTTTGGGGCATGGGCCTGGGCTCCATGAAGGTTGGCTTGCTGATTGAAAATATCAGGGTTGGGGAACTGGGCTGTTGGGAAAACTCAACAAGTGATGGAAAAGTAGAAGGCCAGGCAGGGAAACAGGCTCTGTGGGGCCAGAGGTCAGAGCTGGAAGATTGGAGAGCACTTGGCCGCATCCATTCATTACAAGACCAGGAAGCTGAGAGCCTAGAGGGCATGCAGCTCATCCAAGGTCATACAGGTAATTAGTGGCAGGTAAGGGCAGGTCTAGAACACAGGTCTCTGGCCTCTCTACCCCACCAGATGCCCAAGTCATGACCCTCCCAATCCTTGGGACACGTTGTTGTAAAACCCGGACTGTTCTTTGAGCATGAAGATATTACACTAGGCCAGGGGTGGGTAACCCCTGGCACGCGTGCCAAACATGGCACGCCAGTAACTTTTGCTGGCACGCGAAACCCTCTCTTATAATCTTCCATTTACAATTGTGAATCTTTGTTCTCAGTGATGAATTTTGTTAAGTCTCGTAATAGGAGTTGCCTGACGGATGAAAGTAGTAGCTTGTGCATATCTCTGAAGGTCATGAAATATAAACCTGATGTAAAATCTCTGTCATTAGTGATGCAGCAGCAAAAGTCCCACTGATAATATCAAATGGAGTCATAAAGTTTTCTGTCGGACTATCAGTGTACATGTACACATTAAAAAATAAATGTATTTTTCATCATCATATACTGTGTTTTTGTTGCTCGAATGAATTTTATTATTTCTTCAAGGTTCTTCACATATGTACACCTTAAGAGATATCAAGTAGGCGTAACATGTTCTCAAAAAAATTAGGGTTGGCAGAAGAATTTTGAGTCAGAGATTTTGCTTGTTTTGGCACGCACTCACAAAAAGGTTGCCCACCCCTGCACTAGACTCTTCTCACACAGCTTGTGTCTGGGAGTCTTCCTCTGGGCTTGGGGCAGGATTGAGTTGAGCCATTCAGCCCCTCCTACCTACTCTTCCCAGGGGTGTCTCTGTCCCTCAGAGGTGCAGAATGGTGGAACCCGTTCAATCAATGTCTACTTGGACACCAGCATCTCGCCCCAGCTCTACTGCCTCTCAGACCCTTTTATTACCCACTCTCCATGTCTGACTCCCTGCTAGCTGGCCCTGGTCACAGGACCAGCCTCAAGTGAGCTGTGAGGGGATCCTTGGATCAGAAGGCACAAAGCAAGGTTATCTTGTCCTGTCCTATATCTGAGGCATGCCTTTCTACAGCCCTTGGTTCTCAAGCAGGGGTGATTTTGCTTCCCAGGATCTGATGATGTCTGGACACATTTTTGGTTGTCACAACTAGAGGTGGGGGTAGGTGGCATTGGTGGGTAGAGGCCAGGGATGCTGCTAAACATCCCACAAGGCACAGGGCAGCCGCCCATGACAAGGTTATTTGCCTAAAATGTTAACACTGCAGAGGCTGAGAAATGCTGTTCTATCCCTTCCCCTTACAATATGTTGGAAAGAGGGATATCGCAGACTTCTTTTCCCCCTGTCATGTGGTGAGTCATTGTTATACCTAATTTGACTCCTACTTTGGTGTTTTCTCATTGAAAGTGAGGACAGCCTTTCTATCCTCTACATGTAACAGAAAAACTATTCTAAAAAGCTGACTATAGTCAAGGACATGTGCCTGGGTTGCAGGTTCCTTCCCATGGTCAGGGAGCAAACAAGTCTTTCACCATAGGAGAAAAGGCAGAATATTCCTGCTAGGAAAGAACTTTAGGAATATCTCTGTGGGCCTTTTCGGTTATTAAAAATGAGGTTCCTAGAGATAGGCCTGGCTAACTGAGCTCAGGGCAGGGATGGAATAACAGAAATAATTTATGGGCATCCTGGAAGAGAGAGTTCAGGACCCAGAGATGAGAGGGAGAAGGATCCAGGAACTTTGGAGACCCTGGCAGTAGGAAGAACTTTGGAGCAGGAAATGGCCAATGAATTCTTCAGAAAATTGATGCTTGATCTTCAGTGCTGTAGTATTTCCTACCTGTAATAAAATCACTGTCTGTGCTGCATAAGCCTTCAGGAGAAGTCCACTACGCACATCACTGTGTGATAGCAGTGCTTTGGGGATGGAGGAAGGGGAGTTTCCAGGAGGACACAGATGCAAAGTGGGTGAGGCAGAGAGGAGAGAGATGGTTAGAAGGCAGACATCTTTTCTTCCTCTCCTGTAATCTCTTGTCATTGGTTCTCACTGATGAAACTTAACTGGAAGCCAGTTGGCGAGGAGTTTGGGATATGTGTATTTCAGATTTCCAGCCCTCACAATACAAAGGCAAGTATGGAAGGTGAGTATGGGTCTAGGACCAACAGACAAATAATTGGTGCATGGAGGAAAGCAATGTTTACAGTGCTCCACTTTCCAGATGAGCCTCACTCCGAGTATCTCTTCTTTTAGGGATTAAATTTTATTTTTAATATGGAAAATTTTAAACATATACAAAAGCACTAAGAACAGCATACTCACCCTTCATGCATCTAAGTTCAATAGTAATCAGTTAATGTCTCAGCTACACCATTCACACCCCTAACATCAGATTATTTTGGTACAAACCCCAGAATATTTCCTATTCATCTGTAAATAGGAAATAACCACAATTGCATTGCCATACCTAAAACATAATAATTTCTTGATTTCATCAAATCTCCAGTTGGTGATTAAACTTCTTCAGGTGGCTCACACGTTTTTGAAAAACAATTTCTTTATTTGAATCAGAAAACCCATTAAGATCCATACATTGCAATTGGAAGATACCTTTTCTATAGGGCTCTCCTCCATATATTTTTCTTGATTTTTTGGTTTTCATCGAAGGTTCTAGGTTATCTTTTAGAGTTTTCTCCAATTGGATTTTGCTGATTTCATCTTGTGGTGTAGCTTAACTAACACTACAGTGACCAACTGACCCAGTTCTCAACCCGGAGCACTCCTGAGCACACCAGATTGGTCACTCACCCTATATTTTTCTCTGTCACCTATTTTTCTTATTAGTTGGTCATTAAATCTAGAGTCATTGTCATACTCAGGTTTAGTTTTCTGATAGAATTATTTCATAGTGGTACATTATTCTAACAGGGGGCACATAAATAGTTGGTTGCCTTTTGTGTCTGTGGCATTAGCTGGTATTCGTGACCATCACTTAAATCCATTCATTTGTAAAATGGTGATGTTCTAATTCTACCTTCCCTTCCTATTTGTTATCTGGACTTCTTGTTTTTTAATTCGTTTTTATTGTAATATAATTTACATATAACATTGTATTAGTCTCAGGCGTGTAACATAATGATTCTACATATGTATATATTGTGAATAATCTCTAAGTCTAGTTAACATTCATCATCACACAGTGACCATTTTTTTTCTTGTGGTAAGAACTTTTAATATCTACTCTTTTAGCAACTTTCAAATATGCCATACAATATTATTAACAATAATATTAATACACCCTCAGGACTTACTTATTTTATAATTGGAAGTTTGTACCTTTCGACCCCATTCACCCATTTCCCCTACCTCTCAATACCCACCTCTGGCAACCACCAATCTTGGCATCTATGACTTTGATTCTTTTAATTTAGATTTCACATATAAGTGAGATCATATGGTATTTGTCTTTCTCTGTCTGACATTTCATTTAGTATAATACCCTTGAGGTTCACTCATGTTGTCATAAATGGCAAGATTTCCTTCTTTTTATGGCTAAATAATATTCCATTGTATTATCTATAATAATAAAAGGGTAATATGCTAATTAGACCAGACATCTTCCAGACGTCGTTCCAGACATCCTTCCTGACAAAACCAGGGCTGGAGGGATGCTGACCAGGGTCCCGGCTGCCTGCAGGCATCCCGAGAGAAGCCAACCGGGGTCCCAGGTGCCTGCCGGTAGCCCAAGGGAAGCCATCTGAGGTTCCAGGTGCCTGCAGGCGGCTGGAGGAGGGAAGCAGCCCAGGTCTCAGGTGCCAGAGGGAAGCCGGTGCCAGCAGCCAGGGGAAGGAAGGCCTACTCTTGCACGAATTTTTGTGCATCAGGCCTCTAGTCCTATATAATAAAAGCCTAGGTGGCAACACGCGACATCGTCACAAGATGCCACCACGATGTCGTCACATGATGGCCATTCCCACTTCATCACAAGATGGCCATTCCCACTTCATCACAAGATGGCCTCCACAATATGGCCACCCCCACATCATCACAGGATGGCCACCACAAGATGGCTGGCAGGGGAGGGCAGTTGGGAGCGACCAGGCCAACAGGGGAGGGCAGTTAGGAGCAACCAGGCCAGCAGGGGAGGGCAATTGGGAGCGAGATCAGGCCAGTAGGGGAGGGTAGTTGGGGGCGATATCAGTTCTGTAGGAGAAGGCAGTTGGGAGCAAGATCAGGCCAGTAGGGGAGGGCAGTTGGGGTGATTGGGACAGCAGGGGAGCAGTTAGGTGTCAATTAGGCCAGCAGGGGATTGGTTAGGGGGCAATCAGGCAGCAGGCAGGCGAGCAGTTAAGAGCCAGCAGTCCCAGATTGTGATAGGGATGTCCCAGATTGGAGAGGGTGCAGGCCGGGCTGAGGGACAACCCTTACCCCATGCACCAATTTCATGCACCGGGCCTCTAGTTTCCTTTATAAGTGATGTGGACTATTTAACCAATGTTCAAAGGTATTTTTCCTCTTTAATGTTCATTTGTCTAGCATTTGTCATTGTCAGCTGTGCTAGAATGATTTTCCTAAGGGGTACAGTGTGCCATTAAGTACAGTTTTATGTATTTCAGAAACAATTTTTCAAAATTCTAGTTTTGAGTATTATTCTGTTTTACAGATTTGTTTTTCTTCTTGGGATTCTAGTCTATGAATATTTGTTTGATCTTCTTCACCTATCTCCTGTTACTTTCTCTGGCATTCTTTTTATTTTCTAACTCATTCCTTTTAACTAAAATGTTTTCTTTTTTCATATTTTATTTCACTTAAGACATTACCCATTGTGTTTATTTGCATTTGTGATTATTTTAGCTTGGTCTTCATTTCTGAAATAATTTTGATTTCATGTCTAATTCTCCCATCTCGTTTCATACCTTCCTTTTCTCCAGTCACCTCCTTTCTGGGCTTCTCTGATTAATGACGTTCTTTCCCAGCTTCTATCATTTTATTTCCTTTAGCTCATTTTGGAACGTTAAGTGGCCAGCTTCTTTTATGTTCTGGCCTCATCACTCTGGTCTGTCCTTACTGGCTGTGGCATGTCATGCTACCCCCATCTCTCTTCTTTCCATTTTATGTGCTCTCACTTGGTATTCAGGAAGGTTTGAATTATTGTTCTAATGAGTGCATTTATTCTAATACCATTACATGACACTTTTTGTTCCTAGTTTTACTTACTCTTCATTAGTTTCCTGCTAGGAGCAATATTAAAATGAGCTGGTAACCTTTCCTTCTCACTCCCCTGTGTCTTCCTCAGCATATAATTGGAAATAACATTTTTTTACTTCCTGTTTCTACCTTTGAGGCAACCAGCAAGCTAATTCTACACTTTACATTTCTTCCCACTCTCCCTCCATCATTTTTGACAGTTGCATTATATCTACAGTCACAGCAGTTCCCTTCTCTGTGGTCTCTCATAATTATCACAGAGTCTCAGTACCAGTCTAGCTGCCTGTCCTTATCCTGATGGGAATCCTAGAGGAGGTATCAGGGAGGGTCTTACAGAATATTCATTAATTTTCAGGTGTGTCCTTCAAATTTGATTCATCAAAGTGAGTGTAGAGAGGGGTCAGGGTCATTCTCTCGTCACTTTCATCTTTAAAGGATGCCATTAAAGAGGGTCTGGGACTGAGGCAGGTCTGCCCCAACATGGTCTAGAGTGTGTAAATCATTTGTTCCTAAGTGCCCTTGGTTAGGGAAGATAATATCTTGTATTCACTAGCTGGTTATAAATTGCTCAGATGGTTTGGCCTTGTGTAATTATTTTCTCTAAATTTCCCACATTCCACCTGCCAAAGAATTTCCCTAGCTTCTTATTATCCTGCCTCAGAAGTATGTACGTGGTATTCATGAAATGCTAACCAATCATTGTATCCTGTGTGTTGGAAATGTCCTATTCAGGGCAAAGTGTCCAGAAGACACACCCTGAGCAAATGTAATAAAGATTTAGGAGTTGTATTGATTTCCTAGGGCTGCCATAACAAAGTACCACAAACGTGGTGGCCACAGAAGTTTATTCTCTCACAGTTCTGGAGGTTGAGGTGTTGTCAGGCCACACTCCCTCTGAAGGGTCTAGGGATGAATCCCTCTTGCCTCTTCCAGCTTCTGGTGGTAGCCAGCAATCCCTGGCTAGTGGCATCATCACTCCGATCTCTGCCTCCGTCTTCACATGGTCTTCTCTCCATGTGAGTGCCTGTGTCTCTTCCTTCCTTATAAGGACTCCTACCAGTCACTGGGTTAGGGCCTAATGCAGTATGACCTCATCTTAACTTGATTTTATCTGCAAAGACTATTCAAAAAAGCCTTCACTCCCAGGTACAAGGTGGACATGGGTTTTGGGGGACATTATTCAACCCAGTACAAGGGTGATAGACTACATACCAGTACATGTATAATAGGGGGGTTTCCTGGACAAAGAAGAACAAAAATGTCTCCAGAAGAAGAGAGTCGGGAAAAGGAGACATATGTAATACCCTTTGTAATACTTTAAGCAATAAAAAAAAAAAAAAAGAAGAAGAGAGTCGGAAGATTTCAGCCCACTTCCTCCCATCTAGGTCATCAATCATGAGGCATGTTCCCCATTAGTGAGGCATGGCCATGGTGACATGTTCTCTCCAGGCAGCTCAGGGCTCCTCCTGAGGTCCAGAGTGCCCTTGACTGTGTCCTTTGGGCTAATCTCCACGTGGACCCTGCACCGGGCTGGGGAGTAAATTTGGTTCAGAGAGAGCTTAGCTCCCTGCCAATCTTCAGAAAGGCCATAACCTGAGAAACTGTCAGAGAGAAGCTCTCCACGTCCAGACCCAGTGGGTGGCAGCAGAAGAGAAGGGCTGTTCTCTGCTCCCTATTCTGACCATAGAATTCATATAAATGAGCTTCTTTTTAAAAGCCTGAAACACTCACACAGGCGGAGAGGAAACAAGGAGGCAGAACAGGTGCCAAGAGCGATAAATTTTCTCTGTCTGTCTGGAGCCATTATTCCATTGCCTGCAGGCACTCGCTTGGCAGCTCAGAGCAAATCAGTCACATCCAGGTGGATGCACTGGTGATTTAATTAATCGGATGTAGAGACCAGGGTCCTAGCTCTGGCTCGGGGCCTCTGCCAAGTTCTCAGTAGTCTAGAAATATCCCAAGGAACTTTTCTGACTGATGAATAGAATCACTGTAGCCATACCTCTCTTGTTCTAACTCAGAGATGATCACTCATCAGCCTATTTGAACAGCAGCAACAACAGAACAACAGTGACTCCGCTCCAACCCACCATTTCTGGACATTGTGTGTATCCTTAGAGCATTTGCAGCTGCTTCACAATGAATTCAGGGGAGTCTCTCAGTTGACATGGTTTTATGCCTGATTAATGTGCCCTTTGCCTTTATGAAGCATTTTTTAAGAACTTAAATTCCATTGGAAATCAACTCTGTATTCTCTTTGCAACCTTTCTGTAAATCTAAAATTATTCCAAAATAAAAGATTTGTTAAAATAATACATCTTTAAGAGAGAAAAAAGCTAAGCCACAGAGTAGAAGACAATATTTGCAATGCATATAACCTACAAAAGACTCACATTTAGAGTATACAAAGAATCCTTACAAATTAATAAGAAAAATGCAGACAAATCAACAGAAATTAATGGATAAAAGAATGGAACAAGCACATTACCAAAAAAAAAAATGGCCATTAAACAGAAAGAGGTGCTTTATTTCATCCAGGATATGCAAATGAATTATTTCTTTTTTAAATATATTTTTATTGATTTCAGAGAGGAAGGGAGAAGGAGAGAGATAGCAACATCAATGATGAGAGAATCATTGATCTGCTGCCTCCTGCGTGCCCCGTACTGGAGATGGAGCCCACAACCCAGGCATGTGCCCTGACTAGGAATCAAACCTTGACCTCCTGGTTCACAGGTCAAGGCTCAACCACTGAGCCACGCACACAGGGCTGAATTACTTCTTTAAGTATTTGTTGTTACTTTGTTTTTCCTCTCCAGACCCTCCAATTATGTGTAATTTGGAGCTCTTTCACCTTCTCTCGCATCTGCCATTTTCTCCCTGTATTTGCCATTTGGTTTGCTTGTCCTTCTAATTTATGCCTCCCTGTCCCTGTACTCAGAGATGTCTTGTGCTGTTTCCAGTGTTGTCTTCATTTCTGGGATGATTTTATTTTTGATTCTGCACTTCCCTGAGTTTTGACAACTTGGCTTTTCATATCCTTCTGTTTTCTCACCATCTTTTTCTTGAGCTGTTGCTTCATGAAGTTTAACAAATTCATGGCAAAATATTTGGATACAGTTTTTATCTGTTCCTTGCAACACATTTTTATGAGTATTTTTCATCTGCCAGTTTTTCTTTTATTTTCTATGCTACTGTGTTTTTTTATGGATTTTTTTTTAAGTTCTAAATATTATCCATATTAGAAGCCCGGTGCACAATAATTTGTGCACTGGCGGGGAGGCGGGGGGGGGGGTCGTCCCTCAGCCCAACCTGTGCCCTCTCACAGTCTGGGACCCCTTGGGAGATAACCACCTGCTGGCTTAGGCCCGCTCCCCTGGTGGCAGATGGCACGCCCAATCCCACAGTGTCTGCCCCGTCTCCCCCAGTTGCAGATGACAGGCCGGGATCCCGCGCTGGGACAGGCGGCCGCTCAGATCGTGCTGCCGCCCACCCCACCTCACACATGGCAGGCCCGGATCCCGGGCTGGGGTGGGTGGAGGCTCAGGATTGTGCTGCCACCCGCCCTGCCCCACACACAGCAGGCCAGGATCTCCTGCTGGGGTGGCCAGAAGCTGGGGATCGTGCTGCCGCCAGCCCCAGGTGGGGCAGCGCAGCGGGATCTGCCTGCAGTATGCAAATTAGTCGCCATCTTTCTTGGCAGTTAATTTGCATATCACACTGGTTAGCCCATGTGAGGCATAGCGAAGTTATGGTCAATTACCATGTTTGTCTATTATTAGGTAGGATTTGAAGCAGGTGAGTTTTTCCTGAACCAGATATCTTCAGAAGGTCCATAAGGATTAGGGTTCAGGGCCATTCCAGCTTAGAAAAAAATTTTCTTATAATTTTGAGTTTAATTTTTACTTTTCCCCACTAAATAGATAAAGGAAGGTATGGAGCTGGACTTAGGGGAGGAGAGAAATTCCCAGCAAAAAAATCAATTGAGGACTGTACTCTTTTAAGAAAGGGACTGATGGAAACATTAGCTTTGGAGTCGGAAAGATTTGAATTCAAGCATGAGCTCCAATAAGTGCTGGCTGCTGATTGTGTGACCTTGGAGACATTGCTTAAAGTCTCAGAACCTCAGTTTCTGCATTTATAAAGTGGGGGTGATATTACCTCCACACATGGGGTTATGGAAACTTAAAGAATATGTGAGCCCTGGCAGGTTTGGCTCAGTGGATAGAGCATCAGCCTACGAACTGAAGGGTCCCAAGTTCGATTCTGGTCAAAGGCACATGCTGGGTTGCCGGCTCGATCCCCAGTGGGGGGCATGCAGGAGGCAGCCAATCAATGATTCTCTCTCATCATTGATATTTCTATCTCTCTCTCTCCCTCTCCCTTCCTCTCTGAAATTAATAAAAATATTTTTTTAAAAGAATATGTGAAAAAGCAAATCACTAGTTATATAAATCAAGGCTATCTGCCAGGGCAGGCAAACTCCATGGTTTGTTTCTTGTTAGTGCAAAGTCCAGGCTGCTCAGCTCCATGCAGTGACAGAGATGAAGTTGGTTAATCTGTGCCTCTATCTCGCAACATGGGGTCTGTACAGTTGCTGCCAAGTGGAGCTGGGAGAGGCATATTTGCTCTTTGAGCCTTGGGTGGAGCTGGCCACATGGCCCCACCAGGATGCAAGGGAGGCTGGTAAATATAGGGAGCACAGGGATATCGGGGGACACTCACATTTACTCACACAGCTTAGTGCTTCACTCCACCAGTGTGGTAATGTTTGCCTTTGCCTTTGCCTTTGCCTTTGCCTTTGCCTTTGCCTTTGCCTTTGCCTTTGCCTCTAATTGATCATTTCCCAACAATTCCTTTAGTGTATCCCAACATTGCCTCTGCTGTAACAACAGGAAAGGGAGTTTCACACTTTGAGACACAGGCCAGTATGGGGGGGAAGACCAGGCATCACCCAGAGGATATGGTGATGAGCTTGACAGCAGGAAAGACATTTCTAAAAGAGACTGTAAACATATCTCAGGGAAAAATACATAGGTTGGAGGAATTAGAAACTCTCTTTTTAGGATAGAGGAAAGAACTGGGGCTAGTGATAAATACAAATTTCTTCCTCTTGGAATATTCCGCCGAATCCACACAGAATGGAAACCCTTCCACTGCATCCCAGACGCGCAGATGTCTGGGCAGCAATGAACAGGTTCTACTTTATTTGACAATGTCTATTTTTATGATGAACCGTCTTCCTGTACCTTCCACTCATGGGTCCTGTTTCTTCACCGGGCAGCCCCTGCAGCCCCACTCTGTGACGATGACTCGATGGGTTAGATGCTCTATTCCCCTCAACCATTTCCTCTTCAGGCAGAACAACCCCCATTTCAGCCACAGCTTGTAGGATGTACTTTTGAGATGCTGACCACAAAAGGCACGGCAGCCCTCACCACTGGCCCAAAGGTGCTGGTTTCATCAGCCTGCAGAGCTTCAGCCCTGGTCATCCCATTGGGGCAGGTGGGCAGTGGGAGGAATAGAGGCCCCTCAAGGCTGAAAGCTTGACGCATAAAATCAACACAAATGGTAAGAGACAGTGCACCTCTGGGCCAAACATAAGCCACAGAGATGACATTAGCAGAGCTAAAAAAATAATGTGATGGGGAAAAAAAGGGGATTTGGACATAGACGCAGCACAAAACGGGGACTCAGAGAGACGAAAGTTGACAGTGTCTGTCCAGTACAGTCTGGGGACTGGGACTTTGAATCTGAGTGACTTGAGCAATTAGGTCACAGGAGAGCTGGTCAGCGTGGGCAGGAGAGTCACCAGTGCTCCTGGGTGGGGTGAAGTACCCCTCAATATCAGCCGCCTCGCTTGGATCTGATGCTACATGTTTAGATTAATAATTTCACCTCCAGGTTCCCTGATCCTAGGGAGGAAAATGTTCTGGTGGGAAACAGGAGAATTCTGGTCACTGAAATGGGATCCTGTGCCCTGAGAATGAGTACATTGGTGTTTGGGTAATATCTCAGTAAATTGGGAAATATCAACCCTTCCCTGCTGCAGTGATGACCCATGGGTACTGTGCATCACTGACACTTGCTATCCAACTATTTTCTACGCTTCCTTATTAGTTGAGTGTCATGTGTCCAGCTAAAAAGACTCATTTCCCCAGACTCCCTTGCAGCTAAAGGTAGCCATGTGCCACAGTTCTGGCCAATGCAATGTAGATGGGCCTCGCTGGAGAGTGTGTTCCTTTTCTGGATAACAAAAAGTGAAGCCTTACTAGGAGAAAGTGTTTTTGCCCTTTTTTCATCTCTCTACCTAGGACATGGATGTGAGGCCTTGTGACAATGAGGATAAAAGCCATATAGAAGGATGACAGAGAAATCAGAAAGAGGGGATCTGCTCTTTGATGACATCCATGAGCTGCTGCACCAGCCCTGAATTGCTTCTCTCCAGTCATTATTAGAAAATTAAGCCCCTATCTGTTTAAGTCAAAATGGGTAGGGCTTTCTACTATTTACAGCAGAACATATTCTTCAGGAATACAGGTTCTAGGTGGAGTTTCTGAGTTAGCAAAGCTGAGAACAAGACTCTAGAACAGCGGTTCTCAACCTGTGGGTCGCGACCCCTTTGGGTGTCAAATGACCCTTTCACAGGGGTCGCCTAAGACCATCGGAAAACACATATATAATTACATATTGTTTTTGTGATTAATCACTATGCTTTAATTATGTTCAATTTGTAACAATGAAATTGGGGGGTCACAACAACATGAGGAACTGTATTAAAGGGTCGCAGCATTAGGAAGGTTGAGAATCACTGCTCTAGAATGTGGCTAATTGACACGGTGATGCATTTATGATGCTCTTTGGTAGTCATCACAGTTTTCTTCTGATCATAAATATAGCTCATATATTCTGTGAAAATTCAAATGAAATAGTAAATCATAAAGAATAAAGAAAAAAAGTCTCTCTAAAGCTCACCATCCAGAGATAACCATTGCTTGCACAGTAGTAAATGCCTTCATAGATATCTGTGGGCCTATTTAAGTAATACATTTTTCACATAAATAGAATTGATGCTGTAACTTGCTATTCATTGGACAATTATGGGCATCTTTCTAGCAATTTTGTGAAGAAAACCCATTCTATTGTCTGATTAAATATAGATCCTCATTTCTAATTTTAACTATTTTAATATTCAAATACTGTTATTTAATTAGGTATACTATAATTTAGCCAGCCAATCTTTGATTGTTATCTAGTTTTTTATATTATGTACTAGAAGCCCAGTGAATGAAATTCATGCACGGGGGTCCCTCAGCCCGGCCTACACGCTCTCACATTGCGGGACCCCTCGGGAGATGCCCGACTGCCGATTTAGGCCCAACCCCAGCATGTCAGACATCCCTCTCACAATCCGGGATCACTGGCTCCTATCCACTCACCTGCCTGCCTGCCTGATCACTCCTAACCACTCTTCCTTCCTGCCTTATTGCCCCTAACCCCTCTGCCTGCCTGCCTGCCTGATTGCCCCTAACCGCCTCTGCCTTGCCCCCCAACACCACGGCTTCATCTGGAATGAGGTCCAGAAGGTCGTTCAGCTGTCTGGTCTAATTAGCATATTATGCTTTTATTATTATAGATAGGGCTGCAGTGAAAGTTCTTGGATAAACATCTTCAAGAACTTTTCTGATTATTTCCTAAGGAGAAGTTCTAGAGGTGGGCCTACTGGCTCTGAGGGTTATGCAAGTGTGCCTGTGTCTCCCACGTGCCCTCCAGGCCCCACTGCTGCCCACTGTGTGACCCCTGCATTACAAGGTCATTCTGGAGATGCCCTGGCTCTCTGCTGGTTTGCCCTTCCATGTGTCTAAGCTGCCTAGTCTCCGTGGACCCTGAGATAACTCAGCAGGGCTTTAATCACCACCTTTTCTCTAACACGTGCCCACAACGGCTGTTTAGTTTCCACATTTCTTAAACTCCTAGTATGGGCTAAATTGTGTCCCCTCTCAAAATCACATGACAAAGTCCTAACCCCCCAGTGCCTCAGACTATATTTGGAGAAACAGCCTCTAAGAGGTAATTAAGATAAAACAAGGTCATATGGGTGGGCCCTGATCCAATAGGACTGGTATCCTTATAAGAACAGGAGATTAGGACACAGACACACGCAGAGGAAAGACCATGTGAGGACACTGGAAGCAGCTGGCTGTCTACAGGCCAAGGAGAGAAGCCTCAGAAGAAATCAACCCTGCTGACACCTTGATCTCAGACTTCTAGCCTCCAGAATGTAAAACATAAAAAAATCTGTTGTGTAAGCACCCACTGGGTGGGATTTTGTTACAGCTGCCCTAGGAAATAAATGGAGACCCCCACCCCACCCTCTGGAACCACACTGAGGAGAGGGTTCCTTTTCTGTAGACCAAAATTAAGCTCAATTCAGGCTGTGTTTATAAGGCATTCTAAAATATTCAGCTTTCTAAGGAAGATAATATAATAGACTTTCTTTTTTTTAAAAATTATTGATTTTAGGGAAAGAGGAAGGGAAAGGGAGAGAGATAGAAACATCAATCATGAGAGAGAATCATTGATCAGCTGCCTTCTGCATGCCCCCTACCAAGGATCGAGCCTGCAACCTGGGCCTGTGCCCTTGATTGGAATCAAACCCAAGACCCTTCAGTCCACGGGTCAACACTCTATCCACTGAGCCAAACCAGGTAGGGCCAGCCTCTCTCTTGAAGAGGTCTCTCGGCACAGTTCTTTACTACACCCCCACACACACACCCCACCCCCAGGAGAGGTGGACACAAAGAGGTTAGTCTGCAGTCCACCTGGGTCTGTAGCCACACCAGTGCTTTTCTCCAGAGAGGCTGGCTGCTCCCTGCCCAAGCTGATGGGCAGTGATGACAATGGACTTCAATGTCCTAGTCCTCATGGGGGACTTGAGAAGAGGGGGTCCTCTGTTCTCCCACACAGATATTGTAAAGTAGCGAGCATGTGAAGTTTTCTAACCAAACCATCTATACTATTAAAAGAGTAATATGCTAATTAGACTGAGAGACCTTCCAGACAAAGCAGGGGCTTGGCTGGCCTGCAAACCATACCCAGGTCCTCGCCCAGGCCACCCCGCCCCCCAGCCCAGGCCAACCCGACCCCAGCAAGGACCCCCACCCCATCAGGGGGCTGGCTGGCCTGCAAACCGGCCCAGGCCCCTCGCCCAAGCCGCCTACTCCCCAGCAGGGACCCCCATCCCTATGGGAGTGTGGCCAGCCTGAAGACAGCCATCAGCCCCTCACCCAGGCCAGCACCGTTTCCAGTGAGGACCCCCACCCTGATGGGGGCATGGCTGGCCTGAAAACCCCTGGTGGTCCCTCACCCAGGCTGGCCCCACCCCCCAAGGGGACCCCCACCCTGATCCAGAACCCCTTTCAGGGCAGACCAGCCGGCCCCCACCCATGCATCTGGCCTCTATCTATAGTAATAAAAGGGTAATATGCTAATTAGACCAGACATCCTTCTGGACAAACCCATGGTGGTGGTGCCAAGACAGAGGCAGTTAGGGGTGATCAGGCCAGCAGTGGAGAGCAGTTAGAGCAATCAGCCCGGCAAGCAGGAGAGCAGTTAGGAGCTAGCAGTCAGTCCCAGATTGTGAGAGGGATGTCGACAGGGATTGGGCCTAAACCGGCAATCGGACATCCCCCAAGGGGTCCTGGATTACAGAGGGTGCAGGTCAGGCTAAGGGACACCCCCTTCCTGTGGACGAATTTCATGCACCAAGCCTCTAGTCTATAATAATAAAAGTGTAATATGCTAATTAGACCAGACAGCCGAACAACCTTCCGGACGTCATTCCGAACATCCTTCCGGATGAAGCCACAGTGGCGGGGACTGAGGCAAAGGCAGTTAGAGGCAAGCAGGCAAGCAGGAGAGCAGTGAGGGATGATCAGGCAGGCAGGCAGAGTGGTTAGGGGCAATCAGGCAAGCAGGCGTGTGATTAGGGGCAATGAGGCAGGCAGGCGAGCAGTTAGCAGTGATCAGGAAGGAAGGTGAGTGGTTAGGGGTGATCAGGCAGACATGCAGAGTGTTTAGGGGCAATCAGACAGGAAAGCAGAATGGTTAGAGGCAATCAGGCAGGCAGACTAGCAGTTGGGGCATCAGGCAGACAGGCAGAGCAGTTAAGGGCAATCAGGCAAGCAGGTGAGGGGTTAGGAGAGATCAAGCAGGAAGGTGAGTGGTTAGGGGTGATGAGGCAGGCAGGCAGAGTGGTTAGGGGTAATCAGGCAGGCAGGCAGGTGAGTGGTTAGGAGCCAGCGGTCCTGGATTTGAGAGGGATATCCGACTGCAGGTTTAGGCCTGATCCCGCAGGGGTCCTGGATTGCGAGAGGGTGCAGGCGGGCTGAGGGACCCCCTCATGCATGAATTTTGTGCACCTGTCCTCTAGTCTATAATAATAAAAGGGTAATATGCTAATTAGACCAGATGTCTTTCCAGATGAAGCCAGGTCCGGAGCGAAGCCCCGGTCCTGGGTGCCTGCAGGCAACCAGAAGGAAGCCAACCTGGGTCCTGGGTGCCTGTGGGTGGCCAAAAGGAAGCCCAAGTCCCAGGTGCTAGAGGGAAGCCAGTGCCAGCAGCTGGGGGAAGGAAGGCCTGCTCTTGCACGAATTTCATGCATCAGGCCTCCACTGTAAGACATAAGGACTAAAGAACATCCTGGCCCTCCTATTTACCCACTTGTTATCATCTCCATTAAGTATCTTGTGGGCCAGGACATCCTAGGCCTTGGGGTACCAGTCTCTTAGGGATAGTTTTCAAAATCCAAACATTCACAGGTGAGTAATATTATAATTGACAAATGGCCAAGGGCCATCCCCCTACCCACCACTTGCATAGGATCACCCTGCTGTTCCCAGCACATCAACTCTTTTATTTCCTCCTGGATAAGAGGAATAGGAGATTTCTATTTGCTTTTTTTTTTTTTAATTTGTAGTAAAATACACAGAACATAAAATTTATCATTATAACTATTTTTGAGTGTATACTTTAATAGGATTAAATACATTCACATTGTAGGTCAACTACCACCACCATCCATCCTCATAACGCTCTTTATTTTGTAAAACTAAAACCCTATACCAAATAATAACTCCCTATTTCTCTCTCCCCAAAGCCCTTGGCAACCACCATTCTACTTCCCCATGTTTATGATTTTGACTACTGTAGTACCTCATAAGAGTGGAATCATACGGTATTTATTTCACTTAACATAATGTCCTCAAGGTTCATCCATGCTGTAGCATGTGTCAGAACTTCTTTTCTTTTTTAAGGTTGGATAATATTCCATTTTATGTATTTACCACATTTTTTAAATATATATTTTATTGATTTTTTACAGAGAGGAAGGGAGAGGTATAGAGAGTCAGAAACATCAATGAGAGAGAAACATCGATCAGCTGCCTCCTGCACACCTCCTACTGGGGATGTGCCCGAAACCAAGGTACACGCCCTTGACCGGAATTGAACCTGGGACCCTTCGGTCCACAGGCCGACGCTCTATCCACTGAGCCAAACCGGTTAGGGCTGTATTTACCACATTTTGCTTATCTATTTATCCATTAAAGGACCCTTAGATTGTTTGCAACTTTTAGTTCCTGCGAATAATGATGCTATGAACATGGGTGTGCAACTACCTCTTTGAAAATTTGCTTTCAATTATTTTGGGTACACACCCAGAGGTGGAATTAATCACATGAAAATTTCATTTTTAACTTTTTTTAGGAAACAGTATACTGTGTTCCATGGTGGCTATACTATTTTCCATTCCTACCAACACTGCACAGGGCTCCAGTTTCTCCACATCCTTGCCAACATTATTTTCTGTGTGTGTGTGTGTGTGTGTGTAGTAGTAGTAGTAGATATTATAGCATCTCCTTGTAGTTTTGATTTGTATTTCCCTAATGATTACTGATATTGAATATCTTTTCATGTACTTATTAGCCATTCGTAATCGTCTATCGAGACGTGTCTTTGTAGGTCCTTTAACCGTTTTTGGTTGTTGAGTTTTAGGAGTTCTCTATATGTTCTGGATATTGATTCCTTATCAGATATATGATTTGCAAATATCTTTCTCCCATTATTTAGGTTGACAGTGGTTTTTGATGCCCCAAGTCCCACTTGTCTTTTGTTGTTGTTGTTGTTCCCTGCACCTTTGGTGTTATGTCCAAGAAATCATTGCCAAGGTCAATGTATGAAGCATTTCCATTCTGTTCACACATTGTTTTCTAGGCTTTCTCCACGTCTTCCTTTGGTTCTTCAAGCACCTTAAAGGCAGTTTCTTCAAAGACTTTGCCTAGTATGTCTGCCATTAGGGCTTTTTCAGGGACAGTTTGTGTTGAATTATTGTTTTCCTTTGATGAAACACACTCTTTAGTTTGTGTGCCCTGTGATTTTGTCGTCGTTCCATAATGAACATTTGAATCTAATCATGTAGATTCCTCCTTCCCGAGGGTTTGCTTTTTTTCTTTTTCTTTTCTTTTTCATTGTTGTGGATTGCCTGTGTGCCAAAGATCAGCCTGAGGTGCATACCTAATGTCCTCTCAGGTTTCTTCTGAGCCTTTTCCTGGGCATGCACGGTCACTTTCTAATTCCCTGTATATGCGGTTGCTTTTTTAAAAAATTTCTTTATTGATTAAGGTATTACATATGTGTCCTTATCCCCCTCCTTGCTCCCCCCCACCCCCACTCATGTCCTCACTCCCCTGTTGTCTGTGTCCATTGGTTAGGCTTATATGCATGCATACAAGTCCTTTGGTTGAACTCTCTCCCTTACCCCCAGCCTCCCCTACCTTCCCCCTGAGGTTTGAGCATCTGATTGATGCTTCTCTGTCTCTGGATCTGTTTTTGTTCTTCAGTTTATGTTGTTCATTATATTCCACAAATGAGTGAGATCATGTGATATTTATCTTTCTCTGACTGGCTTATTTCACTTAACATAATGCTCTCCAGTTCCAGCCATGCTGTTGCAAATGGTAGGAGAGCCTTCCTTTTTACAGCAGTGTAGTATTCCATTGTGTAGATGTACCACAGTTTTCTAATCCACTCATCTGCTGATGGGCACTTAGGCTGTTTCCAAATCTTAGCTATGGTGAATTGTGCTGCTATGAACATAGGGGTGCTGTGGTTGCTTTTTAATATCCTGGTCTTTTATGTCAGACTCTTAAGGGGGAAAGAGTCTAATTTATGAAATCTTCCCTGAATTCAACCTCAGGTATCAAATACATTACAAAAACACATTATTGTATGTTTTTCCCCTCTTAGTTTTATAGTTATATCTTCTCCATTTAGATCTTTAATTCACCTGGAACTAGTTTCCCCAACAACTATTTACTAAACAAGTTCCTTCTATACTGACTTGTCATAACTTCTCTCTCATGAACCAAATTCTTGTATATACAGGGGACTATATCTAAGCTCTCTATTTTGGGTTATGGTGCAAGACTTTATTGTTTTATTACTATGGCCTTGGAGTATGTCTTTATATCTGATAAGATCAATTTCTTCTCACCCTTCTATTCTAAAATTACCTTAGTAATTTGGGACCTTTTATTATTCTTCCTTATAAATTTTAGAATAAGTTTAAGTTCCTAAAAAAGTACAGTTGGAGGGGGGGATGAGGACACATTTGTAATACCTTAACTAATAATAAAAAAAAAAAATCAACCAATGAAAACATAAAAAAAAAAAAGTACAGTTGGAATTGATTAGGATTATAATTATGATAATATTTGGGTAGAAGTGACATTTTTATATTACATGGATTAGTTCATTTACTTAGATCTTCTTTTATCTCATTTAATAGAAGGTAAAAATTTCCTCCATTGAGGATGATGTATTTTTTGTTATATTTTTAGAGATTTTACAGGTTTTGTTGCTATTATGAATGAGATCCTTTATTCTATATCCTAAATTGTCATATTTTTAAGTGGTTATTTTGGTCTAGAGAAAATGCTACTGATGTTTGTAAGTTGATCTGACATTTATCCAACAACTCTTTTATTAGTTCTAATAATTTGTTCAAATTTCTATGTAGATCATCATATTGTCGGAAAACAATGATATTTTAATCTCTTTCCTCTCAATTCCTATGTCGCTTATTTCTTTTTCTTGTTTTATAACATTGGCCAGCACCTCCAGTTCTTTGTTACATAATAGCAGCACTAATAGGCTTTTTATCTTGTTGCCAATCTTTTTTTTATATATTTTATTGATTTTTTTAAAAATATATTTTATTGATTTTTTACAGAGAGGAAGGGAGAGGGACAGAGAGCCAGAAACATCGATGAGAGAAACATCGACCAGCCGCCTCCTGCACACTTACTGGGGATGTGCCCGCAACCAAGGTACATGCCCTTGACCGGAATCGAACCTGGGACCCTTGAGTCCGCAGGTTGTCACTCTATCCACTGAGCCAAACCGTTTAGGTCATCTTGTTGCCAATCTTGATCAAATGTTTCTAAAGTGCCACTAAGTATGAAGATTGCTGTGGGTTTTGATATACAGCCTTTAAAAGGCATGGAGAGAACACTGGCCATGAATCAGGCTGTTTTGGCTTCAAAACTGGGACCTGCCACTTACTAGTGTGATGATGACAAGCTATTTAAACTCTCTAAGTCTGAGTTTCCCCATTTGCAAAATTGGGAAAATAACCATACCTACTTCCCTGGGGAAGCCACATGGCAGGCTGTCAAATGTAATAATTCAGAAAAACGCTTAGCAGAGACGAGTAATTGTCAGCTATTGTATTCTTAACCCACACAAGGAACATCATGGACACACAAAAAGTTTCACAGGACTTTTAATGATATGCAAAATGCTTTTGGTAAAAAAGTTAAACAAAAGCTATAAACTGACTAAGTCAACATTTATTCTAAAATGTTTTTAAGTCTGCATAAATAAGAGATTAAAGAGAAAGATGTTGAAATGAGGGGTTACAGGTGATTTTTAATGATCTTTTTATTTTTCTGTGTTTTCGAATTTTTTTCTAATGAACACAAGATGACTTTTATAATCTTTAAGACATGTTTTCTGGAAACAAAAACTCAGTGTGACTCAGCAATGACGAGGCTGCCAGGAAAGCTAGTGCCATCTTTGGCCGCCCTGGAGAAATACCCAGGACCGGAGGGACGGCCTGCAGTGTTTGGCACTGGCCAGACCCTGTCTAGATCAGCGTTTTGTTTAGCTCTGAGCATAGGTAACCATGGGGACCTTAAATGTCAGGGAGGAACAAAAATGTGGTGAGTGCGTGAAGGCTTCACAATCTAGAGGAAAACAGGGCTGAAAAAGCAGGGAGGGAGTGACACCAGATTGGGAGAAGCAGAAGAGCCCCCAGCTTGGGTGTGGGGGACAACAAGATGACACATGGGGGCTGGGCAAGGGGAGAAGAGATGGAAATAGAGGTTAGGGAGAGGAGAAGAAAGAGAGGGAGAGGAAAGAAGAGGGAGAGAAAGAGAGGCAACAGGGAGGGGGGAGATAGAGAGACAGAGAAGGAAAGGAAAGGGGGAGAGAGAGAAATATCAGCATGGGAAGGGGGCTTCCGTAGGAGCCCAGCTGGACCTAGGGCCCATCCATTGCTTTTCTTGTGCCTGGTACCTGAAGCATTCTTCTGGGCACCGGGTAGTTGACTCTGAGTTGCAAGCTATCCTCTGGTCCATTGATCCCAGCGAACAGGTGTCCTTCTGGGGAGCTTGCACACGGGCCCTAGGGACAGAATTGCCCCTCAGTGATGATGAACTCACCTTGGAGGGCTCAGGCAGCAGCTGGAACCTAACCTCTGATGGTGGCCAGTGCTGGGTCCCCGCCAACCTGTCCTCCTCCAGGGCCTGGCCCTCCTAATCCCCTGCACCCACCAGCTTTTCAGAGCAGATTTGTTTCTTAACCTTCAGGCTGGGTTTTATCACCTGAAACCAGAAGGGTCCGGAGGAACACAGCATGACAGACGTTAGTGGTAAAGAGGAGCTAAAATGAGAGGCTCTAAGGAGGCTTCATCTTGGACACCTTCATAGAGCTCCTATACCAGTCCTAGGCTGCTTTTTTAAATAATTTTTATTGATTTCTGAGAGGAAGGGAGGGAGAGAGATAGAAACATCAGTGATGAGAGAGAATCATTGATCGGCTGCCTCCTGCACGCCCCACATTCGGGATGGAGCCCAAAACCCCGACATATGCCCTGACCAGAAATCAAACCGTGACCTCCTGGTTCATAGGTCAACACTCAAACACTAAGCCATGCCGGCCGGGCCCAGGCTGCTTTTTCATAAAACGAAACTTCTCTCTTGCTGAAGCCACTGTTTTATTTTTCTGTAAAATTTAGCTGAACTTAGTCCAAATGAAAACATTGTGATTCTGTGATGTTTGTCAAGCTGCAGCCTGGCACCCGGGAGCATTTCCAGGCGCTGCTGTGCTAATCTCTGGAGCGGGTGCGAGTGAAAGGCCAGCTGCGCCAGGGAGCTGATGGCTAAGGTGAGATCCGTCACCAGGTGCACATATGTCAGACAACACCCCTTTCAAGGAAGGTGCAACATAGCTAGAAGCTAGGATGCTCTCCTGGGCTGTCAGGCTTTTACCAGAGATCCTCACCCCAGTTCGCTAATTTGACCTGTCCCAAATCATTTTTTAAAAATCTTTATTGTTGAGAGTATAGCAGATGTCCCCCTTTCTTCCACCCAGTGCCCACCCAATTCCTGCCCCACCCCAGGCCTTCACCATCCTACTGTCTGTGTCCACAGGTAAGATCTTTGGTTGATCTGTTCCCACCCTCTCTCCCCACTTCCCTCTGAGATTCGTCAGTCTGTTCCATGCTTCCATGACTCTGATTCTATTTTATTCACCAGTTTATTTTGTAGATTTCTTGCTCATTTTGATTTTTAGATTTAATTGTTGATAGATATGTATTTGTGTTGCCATTTTATTGTTCATATTTTTTTATTTATTCTTCTTCTTCTTCTTCTTCTTCTTCTTCTTCTTCTTCTTCTTCTTCTTCTTCTCTTCTTAAACTTTTCATGTACACTGGTTTGGTGGTAATGAACTTCTTTAGCTTTTTCTTATTTGTGAAGGTCTTTATCTGATCTTCAACTCTAAATGAGAGCTTTGCTGGATAGAGTAATCTTGGTTGTAGGTACTTACTATTCGTCACTTTGAATATTTCTTGCCACTCCCTTCTGGCCTGCAAAGTTTCTGTTGAGAAATCAGCTGACAGTCGTATGGGTATTCCCTTGTAGGTAACTAACTGCTTTTCTTGTGCTGCTTTTAAGATCCTCTCTTTGTCTTTTACCATTGGCATTTTAATTATGTTGTGTCTTGGTGTGGGCCTCTTTGGGTTCCTCTTGTTTGGGACTCTCTTCGCTTCCTGGACTTGTAAGTCTATTTCTTTCACCAGTAGGGGGAGTTTTCTGTCATTATTTCTTCAAATCAGTTTTCAATATCCTGCTCTCTCTCTCTCTCTCTTCTCTTTCTGGGAATGGGAATGTTGGTACACTTGAAGTTGTCCCAGAGGCTCCTTATACTATCTTCATATTTTTGGATTCTTTTTGCTCTTCTGATTAGGTGGTTTTTGCTTCCTCATATCCTAAATCATTTATTTGATTCTCTGAATCCTCTACTCTATTGTTGAATCCCTAATTATTCTTTCAGTTATTATGCTTAATTTCTGACTGGTCCTTTTTCATGTCTTTGACATTCTCACTAAGATCCTTGAAAGTTTCATGAAGATCCTTGAGTAACCTTATAATTATGGTTTTGAACTTTGTATCTAGTAGTTTGTTGCCTTCTATTTCTTTCATTTGTGACATGTTTCTTTGTCTCCCCATTTTAGCTGCTTCCCTGTATTTGCTTTTATGTATTAGGTAGAGCTATGTCTCCTGGAATTGGTAGAGTGGCCTTGTGTAGTAGATGTCCTGTAGGGCCCAGTGGCTCAGACTCCCCAGTCACCTGAGCTGGGCACTCTAAGTGCACCCCTGTGTAGACTGTGTGAACATTATTATAGTTGAGCCTTGATTGCAGATGGCATCACTAGGAGGAACTGACCTCCAGGCCAATTGACTGTAAGGACCAGCTGCAACTATAGTGGAAGAGCTACTATGCAGGGAACACCCTTATGAAGAAGGACTTGCTTCAGTGGGGCTTTAGTGCTCACTGAGTTTGCCTTTTGAGTGTTGCTTATGGATGTGTAGAGTTGTAATCTGCTATGGTCTGAAGCTGTCCAAAGGTACACTGGCTCTCGAGCCTCCAGGGATGTGCAAAATCAGCCACTGCCTTGGGGCCACCTGTCAGGAGCTACAGAGGTATCTGCAGAGGGCCACTATTTGATACTTATATTGGGCTTGGAAGTGCCCAGGAGAGGCCCAGCTGTGAAGCAAGTCAGGCCACTCCTAATGCCAGGTCTTAGGCCTTTTATTAATAGGTTTGGGGCATGCTGTCACCAGCTACTGCTTGTTTGAGAGATTTTAGCAAAGTCTGAATCCTGAATAAGGACCGGCCATTCATATGGAAAAGCTGTTGCAAATAGCTTGGGTGGTACTGCAAATTGGATAAGGTGGGTCTCAAGGAATCCCTAGGGCAAAGCAAACAGTGTGCTCCAAGCTGATGGAGACTCAGATATGGCTTCCAGTCAGCCCTATGATGGGGGAGGTTCCGGTACAGGAAGGATGACTACTGCAAGCACTCCTGTCTGGGAGAAAGCCACCCTGGAGTTTCTGCCCCTATGCCAGACAATCCAGTTCCTTCCCATATGTGTCTGGGTCCCCCAAAAGCCACCCAGTGCTGTAAGTTCAAGTAAGTTTGTGCACCAGCCCTTTAAATGGAACACTTAAGTCTCCAGCAGGTTCTGTGTCACTCGGTCAGATCCGAGCTGGTTTTTACAGCCCAAAGTTGCAGTAACTTCTCTTCCCAGCTCTGATATCATGGGCTGGGGGGCTGGTGTCGGGCTGGAACCCCTTGCTCCTCATAGGCAGCCTCCACAGAGACAATTTCCCTCCCAATTAAAAAAAAACTGGCACATGTGGTTGTCAGACCAGCCCATTCCATGCCTCCACCCCTCCTACCAGTCTCAGTGTGCTTTCTTCTTTACTTCTCTAGTTGCAGGACCTCCATTCAGCCAGCTTTCAGGCGGTTTTGAATGATGGTTGTTCTGTATTTTAGTTGTCATTTTGATGTGGTTTATTGTCAAGTACCTTTTAATGTTAAGGATGTTAGTAGTAATCAAATCCCAAATGCATTTAGTAAGTTGCTGAGTGCCTACTCTTTGGGGAGCCACTGTGCTTGGCTCTGGAAGAGACAGAGTGTAGCACAGAGGCAATGAATCCCCCATATCCAGCAGTCCTGTGTACTGAGAGCAGGGTGAGGGGAGCAGAGGGTGGGGAGGTTGCACAGTGAAGCTCCCAGCCCAACAGAGGGGAGCTCTGAGCCTTTCTTAGTAGAGTCCCCTGAGGACCAGCAAGAATTCACCAAGCAAATGGTGCTCCAGGCAAAGGAGCAGAAGTACAAAAGTCTGCAGGGGAGAGGAGGTTCTAGAAACCCCAAAACCTTGCAATTATCTCCTAGCCACTGTCCCTTGAGCAAGGGAAGCTGTGTGAGCAAGGGTTAAGCCAGCAGGTGGTGGTTCCAACTGCCTGGTTCACTACAGCTTTATTCTCAGAAGCTGTGGGCTCAGGCAACTTACTGCGTGTCCTTGGGTGCAGCCTCAGCCTTTGGTTTCAGACAATAGGAATAGTACTGGCCACAAAAGATGTGTTGAGTATCAGTTCCTCCTATTTGTCAATGAAATGTGAGAGCTGGGCTGCCTGGGCTGAGTAGGGGCAGAAGTCCAGGTAAGGACAGGTGCGGAGCTTGCACCTGGTTGCAGGCAGTGGCTGAGTCATGAGGCCGGAACACACCACCAGGGCCTCATTCAGCTCCCGGGCCCTTGGTGCACAGGTGGAGGTGGGGGAGGCAGCCTGGTCCTGTCCCTTTGGTTCCAGCCCCAACCCTTGACTGTGTTCCAGCTCTAAGCCCTTCCTGGGTGCTGGCAACCACATGGAACTCTTTCCTTACCCAACACAGCTCCTCCACCTCCCACCTCGCCTCACTGGCCCTCGTGGTTTGGGAGAACCTTCAGTCCTGCACAACAACCCCCCCAGCAATTTGGTGCCCAACCCTGCAAGAGAGGAGAGGACTACACCACCACCCTGGCCCTACCCCATCACCAAAGTTCTTGTGGCTCTGCGAGCCCAGGTCACAGGGGAGGCCAGGAAGCAGGTCTGGTGCAGACCTAAGGACAGACACAGAGATATGAACACCAGGGTGAGGGACCAGAGCCCTGGGAAGGCGCCCCTCTCTGCTCCCACCAGCCATGTGAGGCCTCCCACAGTCCTGCCTGTTGCACCCAAAGGCCTCTGTCCCAGGGAGGAGGGCGCTGCTTGCATTCATCCATTCATTCGTTCGTTCAACTGAGCATGTTCCGGTGGCAGGCATTGCACCTCCGCTTCACGGAGCTGACAGCCCACATCTCATTGCCTGCAGGCCAGCAGAGGGAACAGCCCATTTGTCTGACCGGACCTGTCCTAGGATGCACAGTGGCTGCATGGTGGGCCCTAGGGAGTTAGTGGGGCCCACCTCCTCCTTTCTCCCTTCCTGAGGCCCAGGCATCAGTTGCCTCTTAGGCATCCCTTCTCCCAGGCTCACAGGCTACTATCACTCTTTCTGCCTGGCCCACCTCTCTCTGCCGCCCCTCTCTACCCTGACCCCAGGGTCACATACTTCTCCTGTCTCTATGCCCTGGTACACAACTGTCTGGACAAGAGAAATTCTTCCCCTCTCTCCTATCTGCCCTGGACACAGCAAAGACTCCTCCAGGCTGCTCAGAGACCTGGTCTCTCCTCCCAGCACTCCCCATCCTTGGCAGTGACATGGCCGAGTTTGACTTTTAATCAAGGTTAACAAAGTCACCTCACAGGGTCAAGGGTTGTGGGACTAGGTGGGCTCTGGAGTCGTTTGGCAGCAGCTTCGCCCACCAGCAGAGCTGACTAATGCACTTGCTCCTCAAGGAGACTGGGTGTCCTTTCGGGGCCAGCAGCCCACACGCACCTGCCCACCCACACTTGCGCACACGTGAGGGCATCACCCTTCACTAGCCCAGAACGTGTTCTGACTTGTTACCCCAATAATGGGAATGAGCCACCCTCTTTAGGCAGCTCATCTGTGATCAAGGATCACAGGTGATCAGGTGATCAAGGTGAGCCCACCTGCAGCCAGACACCAAGGAAGCTCTAGTCAGGGCTAGGAATCCAGTGTGCCCAGAGCGGGGTTGGCATATATAAGGTCCATAAGAATCTGGGTTAAGGTCAACATAAGGCCAAGTTGAGGGTTTAAGCAGCAGTTCTCAACCTGGGTCGCAAACAATGAAAATACATCCTGCATATCAGATATTTACATTACGATTCATAACAGTAGCAAAATTACAGTTATGAAGTAGCAACGAAAATAATTTTATGGTTTGGGGTCACCACAACATGAGGAACTGTATTAAAGGGTCGCGGCATTAGGAAGGTTGAGAACCACTGGGGGTCATGGGCCAAGACTTAGGCCAAATCCAGCTGCAGGTTACAGTCCACATGACTGGGTTTATGAACTGTGTAGGAGATAAGAGCATGGCTGCATTAGTGGTGAGTGTGGGAAGGGCTTTGGGAACCAGTACCAGGCAGCAAAGCAACATGACCTGGAGGGGCTGGACCCCGGCCTGCATCCCATCAGGACTGCATCCATCAGGACTCCCTCCCATCAGGACTGCATCCCATCAGGACTACATCCCATCAGGACTATATCCCATCAGGACTATATCCCATCAGGAATGCATCCCATCAGGACTCTATCCCATCAGGACTGCATCCCATCAGGACTGCATCCCATCAGGACTACATCCCATCAGGACTATATCCCATCAGGACTGCCTCCCATCAGGACTACATCCCATCAGGACTATATCCCATCAGGACTATATCCCATCAGGACTGCCTCCCATCAGGACTGCATCCCATCAGGACTACATCCCATCAGGACTACATCCCATCAGGACTATATCCCATCAGGACTGCCTCCCATCAGGACTACATCCCATCAGGACTGCCTCCCATCAGGACTGCCTCCCATCAGGACTACATCCCATCAGGACTATATCCCATCAGGACTATATCCCATCAGGACTGCATCCCATCAGGACTACATCCCATCAGGACTGCCTCCCATCAGGACTACATCCCATCAGGACTACATCCCATCAGGACTGCATCCCATCAGGACTGCATCCCATCAGGACTACATCCCATCAGGACTGCATCCCATCAGGACTCTATCCCATCAGGACTGCATCCCATCAGGACTACATCCCATCAGGACTCTATCCCATCAGGACTGCATCCCATCAGGACTACATCCCATCAGGACTACATCCCATCAGGACTCTATCCTATCAGGACTACATCCCATCAGGACTACATCCCATCAGGACTGCATCCCATCAGGACTACATCCCATCAGGACTACATCCCATCAGGACTATATCCCATCAGGACTGCATCCCATCAGGACTGCATCCCATCAGGGCTGCCTCTACATTCAAACAGCTCAGGTGGTTCTTTGCTTCTCTGAACCCAGGGCCCCACAGAGGCAGGAAACCCTGGCAGTGACCTGTGTCAGCCCAGGGATACCCGCCACCACATATACCCCACACTCAGCAAGGCAGCCCCCACAGGCCCTGCATGTGCATTCCTGCAGAGACCGGTGTGCACAGACACATGTGAACGTGAACACAGGCTACTGTATGCTGATGCACGCCCTCCCAGCACCACTGGAGTCAATTCAGGATAATTATTTATTATTCATAGTCATCAGCATCTTCATTAATTATTCATATGATCCTTAATTATTATCCTTAACAATAAGAGCAGTAAATAGCAGAAAAGTCCTTGAGTGCCTAAGGCCTAGGGCGGGGTGTCACCAGGCAGTTAGACCAGCTACTGCCCCCAGAGCAGTGGGGGGACCACAGACCCCCGTCCACTGCCCAGCCCTGCCCCTGCCCCTCCCACTGCAGGAGGAGATGGTCCCAAGAGCTGGGGAGGGGCTGTGCCTTGAGTTCCTCTCCCCTTTGAGTTCCTCTCCCCTTCGTGGCCAGGGCCTCCTGGGTAAGGCCTCCGAGGGGAGGGGCCCAGGCCGTGTGCTGAACCCGAGGTGAGCCACGTGTCCACACTGGGCTGCCCCACTAACTGCCTGGGTCTGAGCCGTGTCTGTGCAAGGGCTGGGAGGTGAGGGCGCCCAGCTGGCCCGGCAGGGAGAGGCGTCGAGTAGGGCCATCTTGAGGGAGCTCTGGGGCCCCCGGGGGGAGCTCCTCACACACCATGAACTGGGAAACCTGCAAAGAACAGAGAGTGTAAGAGGCAAGGAGCCCCCAGAGGGGGAGGGGATGGAGATGCAGTCAAGTGGGTAGAGCGAAGGTCAGAGTTTGGAGAGGGTCGGGAGAATCCGGTGGCAGAGGACAGGAAGACAGAAAGGGGTTGGAGAGGACACATTGAAGGGCCAAGGACCACAAGGGAGGCTCTGAGGATGGAGGTAGATAAATGTACTGTCAGTGGGCAAGAGCCAAACCGGGCAGCTGGGAGCTGTGGGAGCTTCCTAATAGGGGAGAACTCAAGGCCACAGCTACTTCCCAGGAACGGGGCAGCTGAATCCAAACCAACCCAGGACAAAGGACTCTGAGTTGGGACAGAAGCTGGGACAGAAAGAGAAACAAGGTTCCTTCCTCCAATCTAGAAAGAACTCAGGGACCAAATGCGGAAGGCCAGAGAGCATACAGGGCCAGCAGGGGGGTTTTCAGGTGCTGACGAGTCTGTGTGAGGTCTGCGGGGGAGGCTGTGAAGGGAGACTGGCACATTTGCTGGCGTGGGCCCTGTGTCTGAAAACTGGAGCTGGCAGCAGCAGCATGGGGGGCCAGGGGGGGGCGGGTGGAGAGAGGCGTCAAATGCCAGAGGAAGGGGCAGATCCGGTTAGGAAGCCATTCAGGAGAAGACAAAGGGCAACAGAGGCCTATCTCCAGCAGGAAGAGGAAAATAGGGCCAGAAAGCTACCCTAGGAACTAGCCAAAGCCCTCAGGACAATCCTGTAAGGCAGCCAGTGTGACAGCCACTGGCTGCAACAGTCAGATCCGGGGGTGCCCTTTACACCAGAGACCTGGGACCCTGTCCCAAGGACTCACGGGCACTCAGCACTGACTACCAGGCCATGGGGTCAATTAGTATCCCCTGAAGACCACTGATGGTCACGACACAGGCATCATGAGCAGATCGGGCCCTCCAGCGGCATAAGGGAGCCCACACCACTCAGCCTGCTCGTGCCTCTGCCCAGCTGCCTGGGGACCTTGGTTTGGGGGCTCTGCTGCTTTGCCCTGTGCCTACAGCTCCTGGGGCTGCCCTCCTTTAGGAGCACAGTCTGGGAGAGGCTGGGGCCCACGGCTAAGCAGAAAGGGCAGTAAAGCAGGTTAGGGTGGCACTGGCTCAGAAAAGGCAGGGCTGTGGTGCCATGGCGGAAGGGGGTTTGGAACTCACCTGAGAAAGGGAGTACTGGGTGAGGGTGGGGATGGGGCTGACAGGCAGCAGGGGGCAGGCAGAGGTGGGGCCAGGGCCGGGGGTGGTCACAGCACTGTAGGTGGGCGGGACCAGCGTCATCTGCCTCTGTAGCAGCTGCAGGATGGTGGCCATGTCTGCACTGAGCCGGGTCTCCAGCCTGGGGCAAGAAGGAGGATGCTCTGGGTCTCGGGGAAGCGGAGACATCAGTAACTGTGACTTTGAGACACTCTTGATGGGCCAGCTGGTCAACCCCAGGTATGTCAGCCCCTGGCTCAGCTCTGAATTGGATCAGCTCTGAATGGGACACTCGGGCAGGCCTAGACAGAGCACACTCTCCAATCTCCATACAATACAGCCAGGAACCCAGAGATCACACTGCAATATCCCGCACCACACAACTCACAGACCCCCAACACACAGCTGGCGCTCGGCTGGACCCCAGGGGCTGCCCTCACCTGTTGAGCTGCCTCTGGAGGGCATCCAGCCTGCTCTCCACATCGCCCCGGGACCGCCGGCCGGGGCTGGAAAGAGGGATGTTGAGGAGGCTTGGGGCGGGGGCGGGGGCGGGGCATCGAGGCAGCTCCTGGTACTGGCGGCCCCGACTGTCCCCCCAGAAGCTGAAGATGTTGGACACTCCTGAGAAGGCCCCTGGAGCCAGAAAGCTGGGTGAGGGAGGCCAGGACAGACGCCACGCCCCGCCTTCCCCTCTCAGCCCTCGCCCTACCTGACAGTGGGTTACAAGTGTCACTGCTCTTCTCACAGTCCTCAGTCAGGGGCTCCCCACCCGGCAGCTCTCCAGGGGGTCTGGGGCTGGAGAAGGGCACCAGGCGGAGGGGGCTGGAGCTGCGGCCTGGGCCTTCGTCGTCACTGCT
This sequence comes from Myotis myotis, assembly GCF_014108235.1. NCBI lineage: Eukaryota > Metazoa > Chordata > Mammalia > Chiroptera > Vespertilionidae > Myotis > Myotis myotis. The sequence goes on along the minus strand of NW_023416330.1, from coordinate 4,299,009 downwards.
CTCAGGGCTGGAGGGGCCACTGGACGGGCTCTCCCCCCATGGCCCCCCTGGCCGGCCCCGGCCACTAGGCGCTGCCCCCACCCGGCCTGGCCCCAAGGCCGACACCTCCCCTGGCTGCTCCGGGTCTGTCAGAAACAGAGAACGGGCCTCAGAAAGGGCAGGAGGCATGGAGGAAATCAGAGTGGAGAGGCAGGAAAGGGGGGAGAGGGGGAACCAGAGCAGGCCCGGAAGAGGGCTGTGGCAGGCCACCCTGGGGTGTCTTCCCCGGGCAACAGGCCCAGGTCCTCTCCAGCCACTGGCTGCCTAAGATGGGCAGCAGCAACGCTGGGCGGGCCCCTCTGGGTCCCCGGGCCCTCAGCCCAGGTCCTGCCCCCTTGCTCTCCTTTGTCCTGTCTCTTCTCCCCTCATCAGTTCAAGGCAGCATCCACCCAGACACCAGCCCTGGGAGGACCAAAGAAGCTCAGGCGCGCCCCTGCTGTGAGGGCAGAGGGCTTCCTGGAGGAGGTGACAGTTCAAGTGGCCTGAAAAGACAGGCTAAGTTTGGACAGTTAAGGTGAGGAGTAGGGAGCATTGAAGGTAGAGGCAGGAATGTCTGTGGAGCCAGGACAGAGCGATACTACTGGACCCCGAGCTCCGCCCTCCTCCTTGTCACCTGCACCCCATCCTCTGCCCTCCCTCCGCCTGCCTGGACCCTGCCCAAGCCCCCCCTCCCTCCACCCTGTCCCCTCCTCAACCGGACCGCCTGCCCCGCCCCCGCCTCACCCTTGTCGGTGCGCCTGCGGAAAGACAGCTTGCGCTTGCGTTGCCGGTTGAAGCCACCCTCTAGCTCCGTGCTGCCGGGAGAGCCGGGGATCATGTTGGTCTGGAACCAAGGCAGGTGTCAGGGCCCTTCCACGCCACCCACCCTGCCCGGGGTCAGGCTCAAACCCCTCATTAACGGAGATGGGGGGTGGGGGGGCGCTGCCCTGACCGCTGCCTCAGGACAAGGGCGGAGGTTGGGTTTTCACCTCCTGGTCAGACTCTGTGCCCTTTGACAGGCAGGGAAGCAGGCCCAGGAGGGCAGGCAGCTTAAGGGCAGCCCCCCGGGCGCAGCCCGCAGGGGCAGCCCACTCACGTCTCGCAGGTTGAATGTGATCTCCAGGCTGGACCAGAAGTGGTCGGAGAACTCGGGGTACATGTCCAGCACCTCTAGCAGGTCGTCCCGGTGGATCTTGTGCAGGTCGCAGTAGGTGAGGGCCCGCACGTCCCCGTTGGACTTGCCGGGCCTTGCGTAGAGGTTCAGAGGCTCTCCAAAAATGTCGTTCTTCCCTGGAGGCCATGGAGAGTGGGACTCAGCCCCGGGCAGCAGCCAGACAGCAGCACCTGTCTTCCCGAATGCTCACCCATCGTCCATACCCAGCCCCCGCCCACAGAGCCAGAGACCTACCAGCCAGCCCCTCCTCCCTCAGCTCTCCGCAGTGCCTGGGCGGTGAAGGCAGGAGTCCGGCTCTCCCTGTCTCGGCTCTCCCTGCCTCGCAACACCAGGAACCAGCCAGCAGGACCAGCCGGATGCCCCGCTGTGCCCACAGCCCAGGCTGCCTTAGATTCTTACTCCACTTCTCCCCCCAAAACCCATGTTCCAAACCTCCCCTGGCCAGTCACCGCACCCTCATAAGAGTTATTCAGACTACAGATCAGAACGCAGTAGGGACTCGAGGCCCACATTTTGTTTCCTGAAAGAAGACAAGCCAGCATAGCTTAGCACAGCAAATACCTAGTAAGGCTGAGTGTTGTGTAGAGAAACTGGTTTCGGTTCTGTTTGGGGGTGTTTGTGAACTAAAAATCTAAAGTGGCCCTCCGTGACAAGGAAAGAACAGGAAGAAGACAGGAGGTCCCCTGCCCAGGCACACCGCCCAGGAAGGGGCGAGAGAGGAAGAGGGCAGGACTCCCTTTGCTTTGCGACTGTGCTGGGCCTGGTTGTATAACATGAGACTTAGTACGTTTCCTTAGTAAAATCAAATGCATAACCTCCCTCCACTGCCCACCTTGGAGCAGGCTTTGCTGCTACTCTAAGGAAGCCAGGTGTCGCTGCCTGTGGGGAGCTCCTGAAGGGAAACAAAGTCTGGGAACCCTCAGAGTTCAGCAACCCTACCCGCTGTGGGGCTCCTCTCTGCGGCCCCTGGGGCCTGAGCTTGGGTGAATTAAAGGAGCCCACGGTCCCTGTTAGCAGTCCCTGGTCCACAGACCCCACATCTGTGTCCTCAAAGGGCTCAGACCTCTCCAGGCCTTGGCAGACATTCCGGCGCAGCACCCAGTCCCCACCGTACCCAGGATGGCCACGACGATGTCACCCCGCAAGATCTCGATGGAGCCCCGGGAGATGAAATAGAGGGCAGTGAGCAGGTCCCCCGCGTGCACCAGCGTGTCCCCTGGTGGCGCATGTGTTGTCTTGAACTTCATGGCCAGGGCCCGCAGGCAGCCCTTGGTGGCCCCGCGGAAGGGCTTGCAGTGCTGCAGCAGCGAGCGGTTCAGGTGCAGGCAGATGTCGGCCTGCAGGCACTCCGGGAAGCCCTTCAGCACCTGGGGGCAGGGCCAGCTCAGCGCGGCACCCTGGGACCTCACCCCACCCCCACCCAGAGATCCAGGGAGGAGCATCAGGGTCCAGTTTGGGGGAAGGTCTGGGTGCCAATTCCAGCTCCACTCCTTCTAGCTAGGCACCCTTGGGGACCCACCTCATTGCCCGAGGCCCCCATTTGCTCATGTGTTCAGTGGGAGAGCAGTTCCAGGCAGGGCTGTTGCAAGGATTAACCATAATGGCCTTCATGCAAGAGCTGGTCGCCGCCGGCCCCAAAGTGAGAGCTCTCCCAGTAAATGAGCTCCAAGGGCAAAAGGAGGGTGACCACTTCTCAGGGGCTTTCTAAGCACTAACCGTGACCACCTGAACCATAGGATGTGAGGTGTGACCACCGCACCTAGAGGCGTTCCCACCGCCACTCCACTCCCTTCAGCCCACCAACCAGCCTTCTACAAGCCAGGGGCCTCACCGCGTTCATGTCGATGCCGTTGGTGTAGGACCAGGCGTGCTGGAAGTACTCCTCGAGGCGCTGGCGCAGCGGGTTGGGAATCTGGTGGAAGCGGATGAACTCACGCACCCGGAGCATCTGCGTGTGGTAGCGGGCTGTACCCGAGTACAGCCGCTGGATGATGGCCGACACGTTGCCAAAGATGCTGGCGTACATGAGGGCTGGGGGCGGGGGTGAGTGGGGCTGTCAGCATCCAAGGAACCTGCCCGCCCCTGCACCAGTCAAGGACACATGCATGTGAGCGTACACGCAAGAGTCACAAACACAGAAGCCCAGGCCTGCATGCCCTTGGGCTCTGCCTGTGCCCCTACCCCAGTGTCCCAGCCCCCAAACACACCATGATAGTGGCCCTAGAGTCTCCAAGTCCCAGGGCCCTAGTTGGCCCCCCCAGCATCTACCCTTTCCTCCACCTGGGGCTCTTCCCACACCCAGCGCACACTCACAGCCGATGAGCATCACGCAGATGGAGAAGATCTTCTCTGAGTTGGTGTTGGGGGAGACGTTGCCAAAGCCCACGCTGGTGAGGCTGCTGAAGGTGAAGTAGAGGGCCGTGACGTACTTGTCCTTGATGGAGGGGCCGCCCAGGCCGCTGCTGTTGTAGGGCTTGCCAATCTGGTCGCCCAGGTTGTACAGCCAGCCGATGCGGGAGTCCATATGCGGCTGCTCCATGTTGCCGATGGCGTACCAGATGCAGGCCAGCCAGTGCGCGATGAGCGCAAAGGTGCACATGAGCAGGAAGAGCACGGCTGCCCCGTACTCCGAGTAGCGGTCCAGCTTCCGGGCCACGCGCACCAGCCGCAGCAGCCGCGCCGTCTTCAGCAGCCCGATGAGCTGGGGTGGGAGGAGATAGTCCACGTGGGGCCAATGGAAAGTGGAGGCACCGCAGCCCTCGGGGGACATCAGAGGAAAGGTCCCCAAAGACTTCCTCCCAGAACTTCCTCCTAATAACTGAAGCACCTCCCACTGAGCCCAGCACAGTGTCCTGCTAATCTTGGCGCTAGCTTTGGGACAGAGGGTTCATGGCCCCCATGGTGAGGATGAGGAGACTGAGGCTTGGAAAGGTGCAGCACCCACCCTAAGGTGCCTGGCCAGAGGTCCCACTGGCGTCCAGGGCACTTTTCTGTGAATTAGAAGAAGTGGCCTCTTTGGATAGACAAATGAGAAAAAAGCACCCCCTCTGGAACTCTGCATCTGGCGCGTGGCTGGGGTAGACAGGGACTGGCATGAGCCAGCGGGGGCGGCCTCCAGGCCCCTGCAGCCCTCTTTCTAGCCACCCCTTCACCCCACCACCTCCTCACCCTTCTCCCACACCCTCCAGAGGCCTCTGCTCTCCTCCCCTCCCCCGGCCTCCCTACCCACCCACCTCCTCCGAGCCAGAGCCAAAGATGAGCAGGTCGAAGGGGATGGCGGCCACCATGTCAATGAGGAACCAGCCCTTGAAGTAGTGGACGGCGATGCGCCCCGGGTGGCTGACCACCTCCTCGTTGGCATTGACGTAGGTGGTCCGGAAGTTGATGAGGATGTCCACGATGAACATGATGTCCACAATGAGGTCCACCACGGCCAGGGGCTGGCAGGCGTAGCCGCAGTCGGGGGCCACCGGGCCCTCCTCCGTCTCCTTCAGCAGGAAGGCGGCTGAGTAGGGCGTGAAGACGGCCGTGTAGATGACCAGCAGCAGGATGAGCCAGTCCCACACGGCCTTGAAGGGGCTGTAGTGCAGGATGGTCCAGCGGTGGATGCGCGGCGCCTGCAGCTTGTACTCGGGCAGCACGTCCGCCCCCAGGGACAGGACCTGGACAGGCAGGGAAGGTGGCGGTGAGGGGGTGGTGTCCAACTGGAGTCGGGAGCGGGGAGGACAGGCCATGGGACCTCCAGGGTGGGAGCAGGTGACATCTCTGTTGGAGCCTCCAGAGAAGAGGCCAAGCAGAGTAAGGAGGGAGGCCAAAATGTTTTGATTAGAATGCCCGCCCCTCAGCCAAGTGGCCACAGCCACTGACCACCCCTCAATCTGGGCACTCCAGTTCCCCATAGCTGGCTCCAAGTCCAGGGCACCATGCAGTAACACCCAGAATGGCCCCCACCAGCAACACAGACCCCTGCCTGGGGGTGTGACTCCCATCCGATCTTACCCACATCTCCCCAACAGCCCCCCACACACATACACCCACACACACACCATGGCCTCCGTCCATGCCACTGGCCCAAGGATACCAGCCATCCAGACTCGGGCCCCTTGGCCCCCAGGGGAGAGAAACTAAAACACCCCACGCCTGCTCCTGCAGCCCCCCCTCGCCTGGCCCAGGGCAGCCCTCTCACACTCCTACAAAGGCACGCAGAAGACCTCACCCAGCAGAGACGTGCCTACACGTACACAGAGGGACATGCACATGGGCAGACGTCCAGAAGTGACGCAGACAGCCAGCAGAGGCTCACCTTCACATCCTGCCCCACAACATCAGGCAGAGGCAGCTGGCCACCCAGACCAGGTCGCAGTAGGCATGCCACGATTTCTCCCCAAGCCAAACTAGGAAGAGCTGAGGCCAGCTTCCCCCTGTCCCAGGAGCCTCTATGCGTCTCCCTATGGCCTCCCCCTGCCCCTGAGAATCCTCTCACAGACATTTGATTCAACCCAGGAGCCCCTCCCCAAGCTCTCCCATCCTGGCCCACCCTGAGAGCCAAGGTTGCCAGCCTTGCTGCTGTAGCACTGAGTGCCAGAGTCCCTCCCCCCCTCCACCCCCACCCCACTCTGTCCTCAGGCCTCTGGGCTGGGGAGGTGGAGCCCCCTCCTCCATGGTGGGTGGAGCCTCAAAGAGTCCTACTCACATTCAAACTGGGAATCCCCTGGGCCCCCCCTCACCAAAGGGACTGTTTGGAGAACATCGCCTTAGAAGAAGTAACTGGAAGTTCAGACAGGCAATAGTTAGGGGTTGGTCCACCCTGGGCTGGCCACAGGGCTCCAAAGGCACATCATGGGTAGAAGGAGCAGCTGGGGCCAAGGCAGGGGAGGGAGCGTGTGGCTTCCAGGTCCCCACTCTGCCCTGCCTTCAGCCCAAGTTGCCTGCTCCTTAAGGCAGAGAGCATGGGGCAGTGGCCTTTCCAGGGTCAGGTGGGGATTGGGAAAAAAGGAACTGACCGGGGCCCCTGCAGACAAGGGACGGTATAAGGTAACTGCCCCCTCCCCACGCCATGGGTCTCCTCCAAGTGCCTGAGAGGCAAAACCACGCCTGATAACAGAGACCTAGTCCCTGAGGTCTGCCCACAGCAGGACCACCACCACCCTAACGCACACACGCACACTCAAGGGGCAAGCCTGGACACAAGACCTGGACCTGCAGACCTCATCTCACGGGAGCCAGGCCCAGCTCTGCAACCACCAGTGTACTGTATGGCCTTGGGCCAGGTGTGTAACCTCCTTTGACCCACAGGATACCAAAGCCCACTTAAGCCAAATCCTGGATCCTCACCTGTGGGTGGGAAAGAGTCTCCCCATACCTGTCCCCGAGCTGGGAGGAGCACATGAGCCAAGGCAGAGAGTGTTGCCAGGTGGTGGTGGCAGCGGTGGGATCCTCAGACGTACCCTTGAGCCACCTCCAACACCCCCTCTGCCGCCCTCCCCAGCTTGCTCCAGGCTCTCTGACGTGGGATGGAAAGGTGGCTCCCAGAAGGTACCTACAGAGTCATCAGCCTAGGGGACCTGGGGCAGCTCAGGCTGTCCCAGGTGAGCCAGGTGCCTCAGTTCAGCTACCCTCACCGCATCCATTGTCCTCTGACCCCGCCCTCCTCAGACTCCAGCCCCAAAGCCTGGACCACTGAAGCAGCCCGAGCCTCCCTCGCCACCACTGGCCCACCCCCAGCACGTGGAGAAGAGGAGCAGTGGAGCCCATGGCTTCCAGGCCAGGCCTGGCCGCTGCCCACTGCGGGAGGTGTGGTGGGAGGGGGAGGCAGGCTCCTCTCCTCCGTCTCCCGCCCTCCTCCCTGGGCACCCATTTTATTCCTACTCTTCCTCCCCTCCCAGAGCATTTTGAGCTAGAAGAGTACGGGCCATGGAGGTCCTCGGAGAGGAAAGTCCTGGCAAGAAAAATACTGTCTGCCAGGCCCAGCAGGCCTGGGGAAGAGCAACCCGGAGCCAGGAGTGGGATGAGCAGGGCTGCGGACCCTCTGGCTCCCCAAACTGTCCTGCTTCTCAGCAGCTCTCTCCGGCCTGGAGCCAGAGTCGCTCCTCTGGGCTGCATCCTGAATCAGTGCCCCAGCCTGGAAGGGAGAGGGAGGGGCTGGGGGGTCACCTACCTCCTGGGCCACCAGGCTGGAGATGCGCACGGCCCGCCTGACCCGGCCCTTCTGGGCCCTGGGCTGCAGAGCCCCAGTCCCGCTCGCCTTCCTGGCGGAGGCCGCCATGGAGGACCTGGCTCCCCCCAGCCTGCCTGCCCTGGGGCCCGAGAGCCCAGCCAGCGCCTCACCTGCGCCCCAGCAGCAGTCCCAGCCCAGGCTGCGCCCCAGAGACTGGCGGCCTGGCTCCCAGGGCAGCCTCTGGAATGAAGCCAGGGTTGCTGGGGCTGGGCCCCAGGGCTGGGGTCACCCTGGCAGCGAGCGTGGACAGCAGCCCGCCTGGCTCAGGCTGCGCATGGCCCCCTGGTACAGGCCCGGCTGCCAGGGTGCTGCGCTCTGCCTGCCGCCAGCCCAGTGGCGGCTCCGCGGTCAGAACCTCGGCTCCTGGGCCCGCCCCTCCTCCTCCCCGTCCCCACCCCCACCCCGCCAGCCCGGCCAGCGGCCCCCTCCCCCGCAGCCGCTCTGGGCTCCTGCTGCAGCCGCTCCTGCAGCCCGCACCCCTCCCCCTCCCCCAGCAGCCCGGCCTGTCACCACAGATTAATGGTCTCCCCAACACCCCCGCCCGCCAGTCCAGTACCCAGCCAGCCAGTCAGACAGACGGCCAGAGATGGAGAGACTGGCAGAGCCAGGAACACCGGACACATAGACGCACACGCACAGACCACAAGTACACAGAAGCGCACGCTGAGGGCCAGGAACAGGGCTCCAGGTGGGAATAACAGAGCCAGCGGCCAGAGGGGAGAGGGAAAGGCAGCCAGATATGGGGCCTGGGGTGTGGGGGAACATTCTGGACTCAAGGCCAAGGGGCTGGAGACCTGGCAGGGACCCAGAGAGCCAGAGGCAGTGGGAGCAGGGCCAGGAGGAGGGCTGAGGAGGCCGGTGCTGGCGGCTCTCACGCGGGCCAACTAGGGGAGTTGCTGTGGAAGGGGCAGGAGGCAGCCATGGGGATTGAGGCATGGTGGGCAAGGGACAGGAGCCCCCTGTCCCAGGCTTCTCACCCTCTGCCAGGACTTGAGGAAGGATCTGGAATGGACTGGGCAGTGAGGGTGATGCAGGCGATCTTGCTGCCGGGAAGGGGCAGGAGACAAGGCTGGCCCTGCCACCAGGCAGTGCTGGGCACAGCCCCCAGAGTCAGGGACTTGATCACTCCATATCTGTACACCCACCACCATACCCTCCCCTCCTGACCTTGCTGGGGAACAGGGGTGAGCACTTCCAGGCCATCCTGGCCCCTAGCACCAGCCCCCACCCTCTCCCTGGATCATCACCTTGGCCTAGAAGAATCAGGACCCCCAACTTTGACCCCTGTGGCCCCTTCTAATCAAAGCCTCCTCTTGGTTGCCCCTCAGTACTCCCCTCATGACACCCTAAGAGCAGACCCTGTCATGCCCCTGTGGCTGCCTTCTCCCACCCACCCTGACCCTCTCAGGTACCCAGCCTCAACTGCACTGTCCCCCTGAGCCCCACCAACCTGTTCTCTGTACCCCTCCTGTCCCAAAGCCACCTGCCCTCCAGTCTCCCTTTCTCCAGGACCTCCCAGACTGTCTGTCCTCTCACCCCAGCTCTGAAACCCCCACCCCCACCCCTAGCCAGCAGATCTGCCCACCCTCAAGAGGCCCTCACTGTGGCCCCCTCCTCCCCACCTTTAACCACAGCCCACAGCCACCCCTTCTGAGCTCCTGCAAGCTGAGGGGAGAGCCAGGGACTGGGCACCTACCTGGGTGACCTTCTCCGTGACATTGTGGGTCCGCTCCTTTATCTTGGGTGCTATGATCTCCCGGTCGCTGGAGGGCGAAGCCAGGAAGGGGTCGCCCTTGAGGTCCACAAAGTTGAGGGTGATTTGGGGGATCTTGCTAATGGTGCGGTAGCGCACGAGGTCCGAATCTGATGTGGAATTAAGCAGGCCACTGCGCAGGGGGTGCATGGCCCCTGGGGTGAGGGGAAAGCGGAGTCAGGGTGGCAGGCAGGGGGTGCATGGCCCTCGGGTTGGGGGAGAGTAGGGTGTGGGTGGCAGGCAGGGGGTGCATGGCCCTGGGGCGGGGAGAGTGGGGTGTGGGTGGCAGGCAGGGGGTGCATGGCCCTGGGGGGGGGAGAGTGGGGTGTGGGTGGCAGGCAGGGGGTGCATGGCCCTGGGGTGGGGGGAGAGTGGGGTGTGGGTGGCAGGCAGGGGCCGGCATGACACTGTGGTGGAGGCCAGGCCTGCAGGAGCCAGGCCATGGGGGTCAGTGTGTCATGGAAGCCAGCTCAAGAGCTGGGGCCCAGTCGCGGGAGAAACAGGCCAGGCTCCTCCCCACTTGAGGGAAGCACACGGTGATCAACTAGGAGACGGCAGAGGAGGAGGAGCCTCCCCCCGGGCTCTGTTCAGGGGCACTGAGACCCGCCAGAGGGCCAAGTAGGGACAGGGCCCCAGATGCTGTCCTGCCCCTCAGACTCCCCCAGGCCACCCCTGCTCCAGGACCCCAGCGGGAGCCAGCTTCATGGGCCCCGCAGGCTCTGAGCGTGCAGGAATGAACCGCGACGGATGGGCATTCAGTGGGATTAAACAGGCGCGAATGGGGTTTCCATCCCCCAAGCACCCTGGACGGGTGGAGACCAGGAAGCTACGGTCCTGGAACTGGGCCGGCTGGCGGCGGTGGGGAGATGCTCTCACCGGTGGCGGGTGGGGAGGTGCCCTCACCGGTGCTGGCGTGGCGCGGGGGCGGGGGCAGCACCCCAGCGCGCATGGCCTCGATGTCGTCGGCTGAGGAGGCGCGGCGCACGCTGGCGCAGCTCTCCCGGGAGCGGGTCCGGGCCAGGCTGCAGGTGGAGCCCGAGGCCTCGGGGTTGAGGCCCTGCGCCTGGGGCGCCTGGGGCGATGGGTGCGGGCCTGGCTCGCAGGAGGGCGGGGAGCTGGGGGCCACCAGCGCCCTTCGCTCCTCCGTGGGCCGGAGCCCTGCCACATGGTTGTCCATGGCCGGCACCTCGTCCAGGGCCAACGACTCGTTGCTGGGCGCTGCGGGCGTCAGGTCCAGGTCCACGTCCACCACCACGGCCCCCGCGGCCCCCGCGCCACCAGTGCCTGTGCGACCCGGCCGCCCCGAGGACTCCCGGGCTGTTAAAGCCAGCATGGCCGGCAGCTTCAGGCGGAAGGTCTTGGCGCGACCTGTGGGGAGAAGGGAGCTGTCTGGCGGGGGTACAGGAGCCGGAGCCCCTGCCAAACAGAAGGGGAAGTTGGGGAGTGGGAGCCTGGCAGTGGGCACCCCTCCACCCGACTTCCACTCATCTCAAAAAATTCTAGGACCCAATCTTATCCTAGGCTCTGAAAATAATAAACTACTATTTCTTGAGCCAAATACCCCAGTGGGCTCTACTCAAACCGTGGGTGACGCGACTGCACTGCGGGCAACATTTCCCCTTAGCGAGGCAGAAAACGCAGGCGTGATGCACTGTGACTGCTGGAGGCCGCACGGTGCCTGGGGGGGGCCTGCCTCCAAACGGGGCAGCGACACAGGCCCTCTTGCCAGACCCCGCCAACTTGCAGATGGCCCCAGCGTTAACACTGCCAGGTTAGAGCTTGAGAGACCACGGGGTGGACTCCTTGCCATGACCCTAAAGGGCAAATGAGATTTAAACCCAAAGAGGCCACAGCGGGGAGGAAAGGAGTCTGAGCCTGAGTCACAGGGGGATGAGGTGAGGGTTCCATGTCTCCAGCCACGGTGAGCATTTCCCTCAAATTCTCTCCTCAATTAGCCCAGGCCACACCAGGGAGCTGTCCTGTCCAGGAACAAGGACCAGGGGCAGAAGTTCCCCAGAAAGACATCTGGGTCCCTGAGAGACGGGGCCTTCTGATGAGCAAAGGGCCAGAATGTCTGGAAGGGTGAATGCCCTAACCCTGGGCAGCAGAGAGGACCACGCCCAGAGGATGCTGCGGTGGAAACCTGAGCAGGTAAAGCTAGGACACCAGGTGCAATCTTGCCCTAAGGACCTGTGGCGCTGTCGCTCCATCCCTGTCTGTTCATTTTGAGCCAGATGAGACCAGGCCACGTCCTCGGTAACCTCTGAAGGGACCCCGCACACACATTCCTTCCTGCAGGGCAATGGCCTTGGGGAGCCTCAGGGCCCCAGAAAAGGGAGAGCTCGTTATTCCTGCACCAGTCCAAGTGTGGCTACACTTACCTGGGGCCAGCCAGCTGGTGGGGGGCCCGCGGTGATTGGTGTCATGGGCCGGGGACCCCACCATGTCCTTCTCCATCACCACCTCGAAGTTGAGGATAAACATGATGACAGCTCCATCCTCGTTCTTCACAGGTACCACGTCCACCAGGCACAGGAAGCAGCTCCCTGTGGAGTGGGGGACACGGCCACTGTGGCACCAAGGCCCCTGATGGGCAGAGCAGAAACCTGAAGGGGCCCGTCCACGTCTGCCTCCCCCACGGCCACACACAGTTCTGCCCCTTCCTTGCCAAGTCTCCTTCCCACCCCCCTTCCCCCTGCAGCTTTGTGCCAGCCAGACCGAGCTTGTGACCTCAGTCTACCTGCTCCGACTTGCTGCTGGCCAGGCATTCCCTCTCTCTCCACCTGTCTTGTTTCTCTAGCCCTCTCCCCGGGTGCATTCTCCCTCACCTTGGCTTAAGTCCTTTCTGCCTCCACCTTGTCATCTCACTCTCCCTCGCCTCTCAATGTATCCTTGTGACCCTCACACAGGGCAGTGTGTGGGAAGCCGCCTATTGTCTTCTCTAGCAGAGAGTGTAGACAAGGAGCCCAGAATGCTGGTGACCCTCGAGCCCTGGCAAAGGTCAGAACTATGCACCCACAATGGAAGCTGAAGCAATTTCCCCACCAGATAGTCACGTAAATCCTTACTGATAAGATAGTCTGTCTGTTACTGGAACTTGCCTGTCTAAGGGCTATGGATGGATCCCAAACTGAATAAAAGGATGGCGAGGCCTGCGCACAAGCGGAGTCCATCCTCTTGGGATGGGCTCTCACCTGGCCCCCCAATTTCCAAATTATTATCTCTTGTCTCTTTCATTTGTGTGCAGCCCCTCTTCCAGGTCCTGAACCCTGAACCACACGGGATGTGGGAGTACACATACACAGCAGTGCAGTGTGGGAATTAAGCCCACAGACTTTAGGCCCAGGGTCTCTGGGTTCAAATCCCACCTCTGCCACTTAGTCATTTATGCATTATGCTCAACTTAGTTAACCTTCCTGTGCCTCGTTTTCCTCATCTATAAAGTGGGAATAGTAGTTCCTTTGCCCTAAGTTGCAAAGATGAAGTCAACACATGCTGAGGGCCTAGAGCAGGGGTCCTCAAACTACAGCCCGCGGGCCACATGCAAATACAAATATTGTATTTGTTCCCGTTTTGTTTTTTTACTTCAAAATAAGATATGTGCACTGTGCATAGGAATTTGTTCATGGTTTTTTTTTAAACTATAGTCCGGCCCTCCAACGGTCTGAGGGACAGTGAACTGGCCCCCTGTTTAAAAAGTTTGAGGACCCCTGGCCTAGAGCAATGCCTGGTGTACACTGAACACTGCACACGGGTTAGGGATCGCTCTCTGTCCCCATCCTGGCTCTCTCTGCATTAGTCCCAGCTCTTTCTGCATTAGTCCCACCAGTTGGTCCACAACAAGATACACTCAAAGTTGAGAGCAAGAGTTTCAAAACCTTCAAGCAATTCAACATTGCCACGATGTCCAAGCATGTGATTTTGCACTTCACAAAGGTGTGTGATGTATTAGAAATAAAGAAAAGTGATCCTTCACCAAAGAGCCGTGAAGCACTGCTCCTAAATCTTGCATCACTGTCTCTCCTTGTCTTTCTTTTTCTAAAAATATTTTTTTATTGGTTTCAGAGAGAGGAAGAAAGAGAGAGAGAAACATCAATGACAGAGAGAATCGTTGATCGGCTGCCTCCTGCACGCCCCCCACTGGAGATTGAGCCCACAACCAAGGCATGTGTCCTGCCCGGGAACTGAACCATGACCTCCTGGTTCATAGGTTAATGCTCAACCACTGAGCCACGCTGGCTGGGCTCCTTGTCTTTCTCTTCTCTCCCAGTCTCTCTGTCTGGCCCCCAGGTGAGGCCAGTCCACCAGGCCGGATGTGCCCCATCCACCTCTGCTCCCTGTCCAGCCCACAGCCCCTCACCCTCCTCTGCCAACTTCTGAAGAAGGCCTTGATGCTCATATTAACATCCTGTTCCTCTTTCTCCATGTTCCCTGCGGGCACCAGGCTTATCCCTCATCATGCTTTCTTCTCAGGACAAACTTCTTTTCTTGTCCACCTGCTCATCTGTCTTCTCTGAATTGCAGGGACCTAACTCTCCAGTGTCTGTGTCCCCTCTGCTGGCCTAGCACCTAGAACACACGCCAGGGAGCAGACACTGGCCAGTGGGGCTAGTGATGGGCAATGCTGATGGAGAGCGGTGGAGAGGAAGTATCGGTGGCGGATTGAGTCAAGGGAGGGGCCAGCAACCTGGAGGCTCTCTGGACAGGCCCTGGTGGCTGAGCCGTGGGGAGTGCGACAGCAATGGCCGAGCAGACCAGGCGTGAAGGGCCTGGTTCCTGCAGCACAGCAGTTCTAACAGCCGTGGGATTCATCTTGTGGAAGGAGATCCTCTGCAACCAACTGAAACAGGATGGCGGAGTGGGGAGGGGAGAAGGGGGGGCTGGACCAGGTGAGGGGCTGGCAGGGATTCTCTGCTCTGCCTGAGGTCCTTCTACTCACCTCATCCCAGGCCCTTCTGGCCCAGCCCTCAGAACCGAAGCTGGGGGCTCTGTCTGGATCTCCCATCAGCAGCCTCTACTGTCCCCTGACCTTCGGCCTCTGAAATGGCCCAACTGAAGCACAGCTGTGGTGCTGGGAGCTGCAGGGGGCCAGACCCAGCTGGAGACTGTTTGGCACCCAACAGCCCGCCTCGAGTTCATGTCCTAATATGGTGATGGCCGACAGCGGCCTGAACAGGGACTGGCCCTGATCTGGACTAGAGAGGCCAGAGACCAGGAAACCTTAGCCCTGGAGATCCCAAGCACCCAGCCCCAGAACCCCAGGCATCCAGGCTCCTGGTCCTCATTCCTCACTAGGAACTTGTCCCAGAAGTCCAGAGTCTGGAACCCAGAAAAGCCCAACCTTTCAGGACAGCCTGGGGATTCTGACCTTGAGGCCTCCGCACCCTGCCCACTCCATTCAGATGTCTCAGCGAGGGAGGGCAGAGCTGCATTCTGCCAGCCCACCCCCTGCCTGGCTGCAGAAACTCCAAATAGAAGCCCCCTTGCAGCTCAGGCTCACCCCTGCCCCTAGACACACACTCAGACGCAGAGCCCCCTTGGCCCTCTCTCCCTTTGTGACATTCAAGGAATTTTTCCTTTCAAATAACCCTGTCAAAGCCCAGCTTCTTCCAAAAATGTGACCTGGAGCCCTGCCTGGTGGCTGCGGGACGAGGCAGGGGGAGAGGAGGCGCCAGCTGCTATTTTCAAGGAGACACAGAAGGAAGGAAAGCGGGCAGCCGACTCGGGGCTCTCTGAGGCTCTGCCTGCCCAGCCCCTGCTCGCTTGGATGGATGGTTGGTTGGTTGGTTGGTTGGTTGGGTCTTCAGTGAGCGTCACATCACTCACCCCCAGCCAGGCCTTCCAGCGGACCCCATGGACCCCATCTCGTCTTGGGCTGGGAGTATGGGAGGCGGGGGTCCCTGAGGGCAGCTGAGGTTCAGACCCAGGTCAGGGGTGGGGCACAGGGATAGCAGGAGCCTGTCAGGCCTGCAGGCAGGTGGTCTCTGACCCTCACACAGCAGAAATGTTGGCAGTCGATGGCTGAGCTGCTTCTGGGAGACCCATGCTGGCACTAGCACATACAGTGCCTTGCCCCCCACAGTCCTGCTCCTGGCCCCCACTCGCTGCTCTCCTCCCTCAACCTTGCCCTGCACCCAGCAGAGGCGGACTCTGCCCGCCCAGCTGCGTGAGGTTGCAGTTCCGCGGAGAGCCACACCGTGGCAGGCGCGGCCCACACTCCTGAGGCAGCCAGCACCAGAGCGCGCTGGGAAGGAGGGAAGGGGTGGAGGGGAGCAGAATTCCCACCCCCGGGCTCCCCCCAGCCCCGGCTCTGCCCACAGATAGGATGTGGGGTTCCCCGACGCAAAGGGGAGGGACACGGGCTGTAGAGTCAAATAGCCTTTGCTCCTTATGTCAGAATGACCTTGGGCAAGTCATCTCCCCTCCCCAGCCCCAGGGTCACGCCCACCCCAGGAGGCTGGAGGGATGGATGACATGTGTGAAGCAGAGCGGGACTCATGGGAAGTCCTGATTCTGGGAGGAGGAGAGGGAGAGACAGGTGGCTGGGTCTCCCCAGTGGAGAGGCCCCGAGCCACCTGGCTCTTGTAGCTGATGCCAAGAGCCCTTACTCACACTCCCAACCCCCAGCCCAAGCTGAGGACACCTGGCTCTGGGTGGGGAGGCTGAGTGCCCAGCCCTCGCCTGCCTCCTGGAGCTCAGGGCACCCTGGGTCCTGTGGGATGGAGACAGGAAAGTAGACACAGCCATGCAGCTCACCAAAGGTCACCGAGGAGGAGAGGAGGAGGGGACAGCGGAGGGACCCTGGGGGAGAACCAGGCCTGGACACATTCCAGGTGCAGCAGGTACAGCTCTTCCTGTCCCGAGGGAAGGGTGCCGTCGCTCATCAGAACCCAGTGCTGGCTTACTTTCATCTGCTGCCAACCCTGGGCATCCTCTTGCCCAGTGTCCCAACCCAACCGGGGGCCCCACTCACGGTCCCAAACTGGATTTCCCACCTCTGGACACCCCTGGCCTCAGCTTATCACTCCCAGGCCTTATCCATCAGGGCGGTGTGGCCAGGGGTGGAGGGGCCAGCAAGGATTCGGAGTGTCCTTCAGCAAACCCGAAAGTCAGCCCTCTGCCTGTAAACAGGTCATGATGCTCCTTCATGCCCCACGAGCAGTCACTGAGGGCAGCAATGTCAAGCGTTTGGGCAGCACAAACCACACAGGCCTGGCACCTGCCCTCACTACGCCAGAGAGTCAACAGGACCCCAATCCGGAGCCCGGGCAAGATGAGGAAGAGAGAATAACCGAGGCAGAGGGACGGGCCCGGGGAGCAGAGTGACCTGCCCAGCCATCAGGAGAGCTGAGCAAGTGCTGTGTGACTGTGGGCAGGTCGTCCGCCTCTCTGAGCTTCAGGCTCCCTGGGGGCACCACAGGGATGAGCGATTCCTGCCCTGGCCGCCAGATGAGATGACAGATGGCTTGTGGAAGCATCCAGAGCTGTAACGAAACAGGGCCCTGCAAGGAAGGTGACCTCAGGGAGGCAGCCATCCTAGCCCTGGTCCCTTCCCTGTCCCGCTCCCAGCAAGAGGAGCTGAGCCCAAAGTCACGCTGAGGGCAGGAGGCTGGGGCCCCATCAGCCCTGTCCGCCCCCAGGCAGAGACGCTGTCTTCATGCAGGGCTGTGCAGTGTCAGGTTATATTTAGCCTGGTGGCGGCGACAGGAAGATGCAGAAGGAGCGACTCCTGGACGGGGGCCATCGTGTCACTAACACGGCTCTCATGGGCAGCCTGGGGCCTAGGGAAGCGAGGGACATTGCAGGACCAGGGGACAGAGTAGGGGAGCCTGAGAGGCCAGCCAGTGAATGAGTGCGTGTGAGACGGTGGGGTGGGGAGGGGATGGGGAGAGAGAGGCCATCTTCAGGGGCTGTGAGGCAGACACCCTGGGGAAGACTCACTGCAGGGCAGGAGTGGAAAGCCAGGGTCCAGACCCCGACTCACACAAAAAAGGCATCATCCCCAAACAGACCTCCACCACCCTCCCTGTCTAACACCTTCCTAGGGAGTTAGAGGCCATATAGAGGGTCTCGGGGGGCCAGTCATCTAGACCCCCCAAAACCCACTGCCTGTGGCCTGCCTGCATCATCTCCCCCTCCCCAACCACAGTGATAGTCTCAAGAGAAGAGCTTCTTCTAGAAGAGCTCTGGGCCCAGCCCGGCCCTGCGCCAGTCCGCTGGGTGCCACTCAACCTCTCGGGGACACGGCCTCCTGGTCTCTCACGTGGAGTCACGGCCCTGTTCCCCATGAGCCCGAGGAGGTAGAGCAAGGCTGTGCTCAGGCGGAGAAAGCTGCTCCGTGGATCCATTCCCTTCCTCCCCAAGGCCTGCACGCTTCACCTCCCTCCTCCGACTTCCTGGAGTCCGTCCCCGCTGAGAATCCTTCAGGATCTGCCCTTCTGGATCCCAACAATCCTTGCACACAGACACCTGAGACACGAGTGGGCTGGCCTACAGGGCACCCCAGCCTCACCGGGCCTCCCACTCCCCACAGCCCTGACCCCTTCAACTCAGCCATCCTCTAGGTTCTGCAGGATCCCTCCACAAAGATTTCCCTGACTGCTCCATCCAGCCCACATGGATGTTTCTCATTGAGAACTCTTCTAAAACAATATCCCTAATTTGGGAGATAATTGCATACTGGCTTCTGGAGTGAGGTTCCTCCCTCCCCCAGAGTCAGAGCCCTGAGGCTAGGGCTGGGCTGTTCGAAGGAAGTACTGGGGAAGCAGGTGTTTGAGGACTGCTGGTGGACTTGAGGCCTCCACCTGCGCCAATGGCAGGTGTGTGTGAACAGGGCCATCTCCCACCCTCAAAGCTCTTCCAGATCCAAGGGTACCAACTGTCCCTTCACAACCTAATTTGTCCATTTCAAACCATCAGAGTCTAGACAACAGTCAGGACCCCCGTGGGAATCAGGCGGTATCTTTGCTGACGTGTTATGAAATCTGGTCAGCAGTTAGCATGGCACATGGAGGCTGCCCGCCCAGGAACCTGGGGAGCAGTGGAGCAGGAGCCTCACAGGTGTGGGATTTCTGAACCTCAGACCCCTACCAGCCTGCTTCACCATGACCCCACACAGACATGTCCACCAGGAGACAACCTGGGGGTCCTGCCCTCCCCCAGGCTCAGCAAGCTTCCAGAACTGTGCCTCATGTTAGTCCCCAGCGTGCCCCAGAAAGCCTGGGGTGCCTGGAGAACATCTCTCCCTAACTCCAGCTCTCCATCAGCCACAGCTTCTCAATCACTCAACCGATACTTGTAATCCCTCCAGAACTCGACCACCTCACAGGACTCTGAGACGTGCCACCACAGACAGCACACATGAAAGCTTCCTGAAAAGTCCAGTGGAACATTCTAATGGCATCAGAACATATCACAATGACCCGAACGTAAACAGAAAACCGGCATTATGTGCAGATGATAGGGTCATCTCCCTAAAAATACAACCAAATCAACAGATAAACTATTAGAACAAATGATGGCGTTCAATACAGCTGCCTGGTACAAGGTCAGCCCACAAAAATGGGCAGCATTTCTCTCCACCAGCATGGAGCTATTCAAATACGTGTTCCAAAAGAAGGCCCTTTTCATAACAGCGACAGAAGGATAAAATATCTAGAAATTGACTAGGAATGCACAGGCCTTTGGGGGGGGGGGGTGCAGGGGGCAAAGATTTAAACTAATAAAGGATACAGAAATGATCTGATAAATGGAGGGATAATCCAGGCCCTTGGATAGGAAAATTATTATCAAGATGTCATTTCTCCCCAAATTCAGCTATAAAACCAATCTAATTGCAGTCAAGATTATAGTGGGGGTTTTCTTTGCAGGGACTTGATAAAAGTTTTTTGAAAGTTTATAAAGAAAAAGAGAAGCCCACAAATCCCTATGTCAACCATTAGAAATGAAGAATAGAGAGAAAAACCCTAGCCAGTTTGGCTCAGTGGATAGAGCATCAGCCTGCAAATGGAAGGGTCCCAGGTTTGATTCCAGTCAAGGGCACGTGCCTGAGTTGTGGGCTTGATCTGGAGTGCAGAAGGCAGCCAATCAATGATTGATCCTGTCTCATCATTGATGTTTCTATCTCTCTCTCCCTCTCCCTTCCTCTCTGAAATCAATAAAAACATATTTTAAAAAAAAAAGAATAGAGAGAAAAGATGTGCCTTTCCAGATGCTAAGATATACTAAATGTCATTGTTGTTGTTTTTTCATGTGGTTTTGATGCAAGAACAGACAAATAAATATTTGGAACAGAATAGAAAGCTCAAAAACAGACCCAAGGATATATGGGTAATTAACTGGTGGTACAGGGGCCCCACACACCAGTGGAAAAGAACAGGCTGTTTACTCGTCATGTTGGGAAAATTGGCTCACTACATGGAAAAAAACATAACTTGATCCCTACTCGACACCGCAGACAGAGGTAGGCTCCGGATGGATCCGAGACCCAACCGAGGAAGGTGAAACAATTAAGTAAATAGAAGAAGGGGGTGTTGACTTTTGCAACCTCCGGATGGTGAAGAATTTCTTCAAC
This sequence comes from Myotis myotis, assembly GCF_014108235.1. NCBI lineage: Eukaryota > Metazoa > Chordata > Mammalia > Chiroptera > Vespertilionidae > Myotis > Myotis myotis. Next base: position 4,279,274 of record NW_023416330.1, on the reverse strand, counting down.
AAAACTTCAAAAGCTCAAACAAAGCTAAAACTCGGGCAGTGTGTTTGTTCAAAATTCAGTATCTCTGTTGGATAACTTGAACAGACAACTGAATGGGAGAAAACATTTGCAGTATCTGGATTCAGCAGGAAATAATGCCCAGGATATGTATGTTGAATATTTAACTAGGCATTTGCATTTCTAGAATACACAAGCAACTCCTGCAAACCAAGAACAAAAGACAGCGGCTTCGGTGGAAGAGTGAGCAAAGGATATGAGCAGGTGATTGACGGGAAAGTAAGCTGAGAGGCTGTCCAGCCTATGAGGTGGATGCACGAACTCATGTGAAGCCAAAGAAATGCAAATTCAAGCAGCAAGATATCACTTTCACCTATTAGACTGGCAAAACTTAGGAAGGTAGACAGTGCCAGGTGTGGCGGAGATATGGCGGAACAGCAGCCTCGTGCTCTGTGTAGGCGGGTGATGATGGCGGCAGCCAAGCTGGTACACAGTCAGACAATACTTAGTTGAATTAGGTGCCCACAGATCCCATGATCCAGCTATTCCACCTCTGGGGATGTATCTCAAAGAGCCCCTCACATGAGTCCAAAAGGGGCCACAGGTGAGGAGGTCACTGCAGCATTATTTAGGGAGACGCTGTGGAGGGCCCTCCGTGGGAGGAAATTAGGTGGGTTCGCCCCACAGAATAGGAAGCTACAGACTAGATGTCAAGTAACAGCCTGGATGGACTTACAGGCATACTCCTGCGTAAGGAGAGTGAGTGCCAGAACACAACAGCTAGCACATCCCATTTACATAAATTAAACCTATACGCATCCAGACAAAACACACATTTTGCAAGAACATATGCAAGCAGCATATTCACAGGAAGTACATTTCAATGGTTGCCTAAGGGGAGGGTAATGGGACTGGGGAATGAGAGCAAAAGGGAAAAAAGCAAGGGAAAGAGAAGGCGAAAACAATAACACAAATATCGTGTTTGCATGATTTGAGGGAGAGGCAGGAGCTGGGACAGGCAGGGTCCCTTGCAGGACAGGGCAATGGGGCACAGGGGTGCTGAGACCCTGGCTCAGCTAACTTCAGTACCTGGGAGGGCAGGCGCTGGACGCCACTTAGCCAACGAGGAACTGTGGCTCTGGAACCGAGCTGACACCCACACTTCTTGGGGTCCTGAACCCATTGTGCCCTCAAAGGACTCTGGGGCAAGACAGCTGGTGTGGCAGAATTCCAGCTTCATGTGGGAGGGCTCTAGAGCTGAAAGAGGAAAACTGGGTTCCAGTGCCCACTCAGGTGCCCACCAGCTGGGTCAACAGGCGCAAGTCCCCTAGCCTTTCTGAGCAAGCGTTTCCCTCCTGTGAAACGATGGAGAGGAAGTCTGTCTCTTGGAGGGCTGTGAGGACCACCTGCCAAAAAGCATGCCTCCCTACCTGAAAACTGGAATGGCTGTGCCTGTGAGTGCGGCCCAGGCAGCTGCCACCGCCACCTCCCCCAGCTTTGCTCCACCACTCAAGCCTCCTCGGTCCATCTCTGGGGAGGGCAGGGGCTGGGAGTCCCAGATACCTTCTCTGTACCCCACCATGTCCCCACACACAGCAGGGCTGGAGGACTCCTAGGCCTCTCAGGCAACCTCTCCCTGGCCCTCCTTTCTTTGGCCCTGAAGCCTCCCCATCCTCTAATCCTCATCCCTCACAGAGGGAGAGGCTGAGGCCCAGAATGGAAAGTGATTTGCCCAAAGTCACACAGCAGCTCTATAACTGGGCCAGAAACTGCTCCCAAGTCACTGACACCAGTGTATGGCTTCTGCAACAACACCCTGCCCACCTTATTCATTCTTTCATTCGTTCATTCATTCATTAAGTGAGCAAGCAAGCAAGCATATACTGAGCTCCCACTACTAGACACACAGATTCAACAGAGAACTGAACAGACTGTTGTCTGCCCTCACGGAGCTTGCAGTCTGGTGGGAGAAGTCTAACATGGCAACCCCATCCACAGCTGTGAACAAGGAAGACGGCGGGCCAAGGAGAAGACACTGCCCAGCCCTCAGGCGCTTCATGTCACCTAAACAATGAGAGGTTTGCTCCAGGCCAACAGTCCACAGCATGGAGACCTGTAGGTACCAGGGCAGGAGGGGCCTCTCCTGTACTAACCACCTGCCCAGGTGCCCCTCCACTCTCCTTGTTCTGGCCTTGACCCCAGGGCCCTCCTCCGTGGCAGGGAGCAAAGTTTCTGTTAAGCTCCCACACACTAAGGGGCTAGATAACTCCATGTTCCTCCCTGCACGTGGGGGAGGGGTGATGAGAGAGAATGTATTTTTAAAGAAAAAGACTCATTCTCCCTCAAGCAAAAGGTTCTCTAATGGAGGTATTTGAGGCACCGTGTGTGTGTGTGTGTGTGTGTGTGTGTGTGTGTGTGTGTGTGTTGGGCGGGGGGGGGGGGGGGTGTTTAAGTGTGAAAGGGGTTTCTTAGAACCTGTCACAACACCCTGGAAGCCACCTCTGGGCTAAAACATGCTGAGTCTCACCAGTCTCACCCCCACCCCACACTGGCCCCCCTCCCTAGAGTCCAAGGCCATCACCAAACTCTGCTCCCATCCCGCCCGCTCTGTGCAAATATTTACATAGCTCCTCTCTGGGGTCTACAGCAGACACAACACGGAGGAGCCGCCCTCCTGACACTCTCCAGAGCCAAGTGTGCAGAAGTGGCCCACACCCCTCGGTCCTGGCAGGCCTGCCTCACTTCTGCCCCAGGGACGGGAAGACCCATCCAGAACTGTGAACAGGGCACCCTGCTCCCACTCAGGAATGTCTCCTCCTGGAGCCTTGAGGAAAGGTGCTGGGTGGGGAGAGCCCTGGGCACCGCTCCTGGCTTCCTGGCCTCCTGGCCTCCTGGCCTCCTGGCCTCCTGGCCACAAGCAGGTGCTCTCACCTGCCCTGTCTTGGAAGGCCCAAGGTGAAGGGAGCCCCTGATGGCTTCCGCCCCTCCAGAGAAGTGCTCCCTATGTCTAACCTTGTCCTCGGTGTTCAATCTGGGCTGCTCCCATCTCAAGGATGGCACCAGCCTGGGTCCCGCCCTGCCTGCCCAGCTCAATAAACCCTGGGGCTGCCTCACCAGCATCCCAACACGGGGTTTCTGCACACAGCACACTGCAGTTAGGGGTCTGGGCCTGAGGGCCATGGGCCTGGAGAGGGTGGAGGAGGGTGGGGGTCTGAGCTTGGAGAGAGGTCAGCTGTGCTGGAGGAGGGGCATGGGAGGAGATGGGGAAATGGCCTGGGTGTGTGGAGGGTCAAGGGAGGCCCATAGGAGTGTCACTGGTGCCAGCAGCGCCTGCATAAGCTGGGGTCTGAATCTGGGAACCATAAACCAGCTGGTATGGGGCCACCTCTGGGGCTCAGGTTCCCCACAGGCACTGGGGGATCCAGGGCACAGGCTGGCCCACTGGTCCCCACTTCTCCCCAACCCACAGCTCAGCTGTTGCAGTGGGTGCCCTCTGACCCTGTTACCATGGCAACCAGCCTGCAGCTGGAGCAGAGAAGCAGACAGATTCTTCTCTAGAGACACCCCTATCTCCACCCACGCATGGGCTCCTGGGGACACAGGGACACGGAGACCAGGCCAGTGCAGGCAGAGGTATGGGGGAGCCAGACAGAGCCCAGAGGGAGAAAGGCTCAGGGGGGCTGGTGGGAAAAAGAAGAGAGACAGATGCAGGGAGGAGGAGATAAGACCAAGGGGACAGGGTGTCTGCAGGGAGGGAGCCCTGGGGAGAGGAAAGCAGCAGAGACCACGGGCACAGGCAGACAGGCTGAGCGCTGCAGGAGGTGGTGCGAAGAGAGACAGCGGGAACAAAGAGCAGGGGGGCCAGGGACCCCAGGGACAGAGAGCAGGGGGGACCTCCACCAGGCCCGGCAGAGGAGGGCAGCAAGCGAGGAGGAGCCTTGCTCAAAGGGATCCCGGGCCACCCCTCCAGCGATGTGGGGATGCAGATGTGCTCCAGCAGCACCTGCTGCCCAGGCAAGGCCCCAGGGCCCTGCAGCCATGTTACTGCCTGCCAGCCCCACACTAGCTGGCTCTGCCCCCAGTGCCACTTTAATCCCGGGCCTGACGTGAAGGGGCATGGACGCGGGGCCAGCAGGTCCCTGGCACCTCGTGTCTCTCCCTCCAGCCCACACACCCCCAGTCCAGCCTCCCTGCCTCCCAACAATCCCAGCAACTAAATAACGGAGCTGTCTGGCTCCAGGCCCTGATACTGCACAGAGCTAGGCCGGAGGCACCGACACAGCACAGCTGTCCGCACTGGCGCCTGCCAGCAAAAGGCCCCGCCTCCTGCCCAGCCACCCACCTCCCTGGGGCTGAAGCCCAGGGACCTACTCCCCCGTGGCTGGCCCAGGCAGAGACCCTGAGAAAGGCCTGGACAGAAACAAGAGGTGGCCCTGGCATTCTACACCTCTGCCTCCCTCCTCTGCCCGGGCGCAAGTGTGAGCTAGTGCACGCACGCACACAGCACAGGTCAGGCCACACAGAACCTCCCTAGGGACCCAGAGTCTCACGGCAGACGGGGGAGGTGGAGGAAATCTGTCCGCTTCCTAGGCTCCAGTGCCAGGACAAGTGGGACTCACATGACCTGAGGGCCCGGGCCAGTCTGCTGGCCAACAGGAGATACCTGGCCCCATGGGAAGTGTGAGAGCAGCGAAGGGGGCGGGCAGAGATGACTGGCACAGGATTTCTGGGTCACAGCCTCCTTTGGACTCGTAACCTGACGGGGCAAAGAGGCTGAACCCGGGCAAGGGGCTTGGGTTCTAGTCCCACTCCCTCCACTGATTCACTGGTAACTGGACCTCCGCCCCTCAGTTTCTCCATCTGTAACTGAGTGAGCTGGATTGTGATCCTCAAGGTCACAAGATTCCAAGCACCCCTGCAGAAAGGGTCCCTTGGCCATCCTCCCCCAAAGGAGCCAACCTGGGGAAAGAAGGAAGGCCTGCTCCACACACACTACCACGCAGACAAAGCACTCAGGCCCCTGGTGCCAAGGGGCCGAGCAGATACATTATCCCAGAACTAGAAAGAGGTTCAAGACAGTAACCAACTTGGCCCTACATTACATTATTTCTGGTGTCAGACCTGAACATTAGACTTAATGTATTCACATTCTGTTCATTCCACCAACGGTTTGCAACTTTCAGATAAAATTGTACATGAAGTCGTTCGAATCTGTAGATACCCCTGTAACTATTTGGTGTCATTGTTAATACATATATGACAGCAAAGCAGAGTGGGGAGACTCTGATCAGACAGACACAGTCGCACTCCCTGCTCTGCCACTTACTGGCTGTGTGACTTTGGAAAAGTTTCTTAATTTCTCCAAACTTGTTTCCGCATCCATAAATGGAGAAAAAATTATATCTACCTCCCAGGGTTGTTGTGAAGATTCTGTGAGATAATGTAAGTGAAACATTTAGTAGCACAGTGTCCAGCACGTAGAAGCCACCCACCGATGTTAGCTAGTACTAGATGGCCAAGCAGATATAAAAGCAAATCGGCCCTGGTTTAGGTTCTGGGAGACATCGGTGAAAAAGCAGACAGAGGCCCTGCCTTCCGAGTTTCCATCCAGTCTTGCAGCCCCTGCCTCCTAGCCAGAACCCCCACGTGCTGTAAGCTAATCCTCTCCCACAGTGTCCCCTCTATGCTGTGTGTGCAGTGATGTCCCAGGCTGGGCATCCCTGCAAAAGCAGGGCCATCGGGGAGGCACAAGCCTTTCCAGGGCGGCCTCCGCCAACCCTATGCATAGAGAGGAGGTTCCAAGAGGCAGGGCCAGGGGCCTGGCTGCTGGATCACTTTGCCTACCCCCAGGGGGAGACAGAGCATGCGCTCCAGCAGGTCAGCTCCCTATAGGCAGGAACCCCGTGTGGTGTTCACTGCTCTATCTGCAAGACCCTGAGTTCAGCAAATGCTCCTCGGCAAGCACTGAGCAGCAAGGTTTGGGCACCAATGGGCGGTCCAGAGGCACCTTCTGGAGCCACCTCCCTAGCCCTCTGCAGACCTCCCAAAGCCCTGTGCACTGAACTTCCAGAGCAAAGCCCACCAGCCAGGACAGACACGTGTGGGAGCAGCCCCGCCCAGAGCTCTGTTTATCCGATCTCCGGAAGCCCAGAGCAGCAGAGCTAGGAGGCGGTGGCTGAGCCGAGACACCTGGCGCAGGAAGGGAGGGCAGGCGGGGCCTCAACAGATGAGACAAAGGGAACTGGGGTTGGAAGAGGCACACACCTCATGCCAGGTGCAGGTGAAGTGCAGAAGAGAGAGGGGGCAGGAGAAGGGCAGCAGAGAGCGAGCTAGTCCTCAGCCCCCGCCCCCCTTGGCCCTAAGTGACTTCTCCCCAGACCTCTTAGGCACACGGCAGGGGCTGGCTGCTAGGGTCCCTAGAGGCCCGTGACCAGAGGTCAGCGCCCAGCCGCCAGCCTGACCTATTCTGTCCACGCATGCACCTGCCATCCCGGCCCCATCCGCCTCTAGCTCATCATGCCCACATCTGCCCAGGGAGGAAGGAACCAGAGGAGCCAGACCTACAGCCAAGCAGCCCCCTGGCTACCCCGAAAAACCATCCCGCCGGAGAGAGGTGAAGACGCAGACCGCCCTGCAGCCCCAGTGCCCAGCCCTGGTCTCCCACCTGGCCCACTGCAATGACCCCAGCTGGGTCACGCAACTATGGAACCCGCCCAGGCTCGGGCCATTTTCCAGCTGCCCCCATCCCGGGTCCGCACCGCCCCCGCCGCGGCCCCGCCCCGCGGCCCCGCCTACCATCCTTCCGGTAAAAGGCGATCTCCACTTTGCGCTCCTCGGCGCCCAGCAGGGCCTGCGCGATCTGCGCGGCCGCCCGGCGCTGAGTGCGCGGCCCGTGCAGGAAATCGCAGGTGCAGGGCCGCTGCATCACCTCGGCTCGCGAGTAGCCGCACAGCTCGCAGAAGCCGTCGTTGCAGTAGATGACCGCGCAGTTCTCTACCCGAGCGTTGGCGATGATGAACTTGCGGCCTGGGGGGCGGGAGGGGCGGGATTGAACAGGCACGTGAGCAGGGACCCTGCCCCGAGGGCTCCAGCCCTCACCTATATCCTCTCGTCACACACTGCCGCCTGCCCGGGGACTCCCTGCCTCAGGGAGCACCGCGGAGCCGGGATCCCCAGCAGGGGGGCAAACGCAGCTGCGCCCCGACACAGGTGCCTCGCCAGCCCGTCAGGCGGCGCCCCCCGCCTCCTCCCGCCGGGCCCTCGGGCTGGCTCCGTGGCTTCCCCCGGGCAGGCTGCCAGCGGCCTGCCGCCCCTCCGCGCCTGGGGCCAGGGCCAGACTGGGCGGGTGTCAGCAACGTGTGTCAGCAGCCGCGGCGGAGGGATAAACACTGGGCCTGGAGAGGGAGGCTGGGAAGGGTCAGAGATGGCGGCCAGCCTTCCCTTTGCACGGCTCCTTCAGCTGCTTTTGCAGACACACACCCCATCTCTAGACTGAGCGGAGCTCCCTGGACACTTCTTACCCCGGGGATCCCTAGGGAATCACTCCCCCGAGTATCAGTACTTCCTGGAAGGGCAGTCGGGGGCTGGGGAGGCTGAGGAAAGTACCACGTGAGCACCTGCTATGCTGTATCTCATGTAATATTGACAACCCCATAAGGTAGGCGTCCTCGTATTATAGATGGAGAAACTGGGACTCAAAAGAAGTTCAGAGCCGTGCCCACAGCTTGCAGCTTGTAAATGAGAGCCAGCTTCTAAACTCAGTTCTGGCAGCAGGTGAAGGAATATGCTAAGGGCCACAGGCAGAAGCCCAAGGTCATAGGGAGCAAGGAAAGGGACCTGCAGCGCCAACCCTGGGAACACCTGCAGCCCGGGGAGGCCTGAGGCAGGGGCCTACTTATAAGAAGACAGATGCAGGAAGAGGACCTTTCCCGGGAATGTGAGGGCTGCCTCAGTTTTGCCCCATCGAGGAGGGGTGCCCCAATGGACCTATTTCAGCTAGACTGGGCTCGCCCCTCCATGCCTGCCCTGAGGGCTGAGCTGGCGGGTGAGCAGCAGGCAGGCAGCAGGAGCTGGTGCCAGGGAAGATGCTCCGAGGATAAGAGCTTTTTATAAATGCATAAGTTTCCGGCCACTATGGCCTTTAATGCTGGGGCTTTCAGTAGCAGTCGGGACTCTGTCCCCGCCCTTCGCAGCGGGCACAGGCCGCAGGCTGCAGCCCTGGGCAATCCCAGGGGCAAGGCCTCACCGAGGCAGGCGCGGCCACAGGACCTGCCTCCCCCTGCCTTCCTCCGCAGCCCTTGACCCTGGCCTCCAGGAAGTTACTTTTTGAGGTTGGGTCATCTTTAGGTCAGTTCCCTGGGCCTCAGGCAGTGGTCAACCCTAGTCAGGGCTCTCTGTCACATACAAAGACCCCAGATTCGGCCTCCATCTCCACCTAAGTCCATGGCAATCCAGAGTTCCAGCCACCCACCAGCTTCGGAGGAAGAAGAAAAACCACCTGGCACCCACTGCCAGGCCTGAAGAGGAGTTTCTTCGAAGGCAGGCCCCACCCTCACCCCCTTCACTGAGCTCCTGGAAAACTGGGCAGAAGGGACCTGAAAGGTTCCTTCAGTCTCATGCACCCTTCTTCCCAGATGTGGAAACTGAGGCTCAGACAGGGAGGAGACTCGCTCAAGGTCACCGTGGCAGAGGCAGGGCCAGAAGCCAGGCCCCCAGACCCAGCCGAGGTGCCTGCACTGGAGCTCGTGGGAAAGAAACCCCCAGCCTCGGGGCCTCCACCCGGCAGTCTCCTCCCCCTCGGGATCATCGTGTTCCTTGCTCAGACAATGCTGTGCATCGAACGGACCCCTCCCTCTGCCCACCACTGTAACAAGCACACGTTGTCCTATGTTCGCAGGGTCATGGGCAAGGAATGTCACCAGCTCTCTGCTCCCAGGGCCCTTGGCAGTCACACCCACCACGGTACACGCAGCCTTGGGACAGACACATGCGCTCAGGCAGGTGTAAAGCCCCTGCCAGCACACTCACCTAGCCTGGGACACTTCTGGAAGCCTCCCCTGCCAGGCCAGTTTAGGGTGCTGAGTCCCCGAGAAGGGGCTCACGGCAGGAAAATCCACAGCATGGGAGCACTGCTTTGGGGCTGTTAGACCCTCAGAACTGGGGTGCAGCCCATGACATCCTCTCAGCCCAGGGCCCACAGTGTGTAGCCTTGTCTAAGACACCTCCCCGCTGCCCATGCAGGGTCAAACTCATGGGTGACAGACACACATCCCACACCCCCAAGAGCAGGTTAGGCAATGATCCTACCTGCTGGCGTTCCCTCTCCCACAGTACAGTCAAGACGGGCACCCATACGATCTGTTGGGGTCCCACAGTTTGGGAGATACCTCCTCTCCTGTCCTTGCACCCACACAGCCCCTCCACATCCAGGCACCCAGAGCCAGGGGTACCTGCACACCCCATCCCATCTCCCTGCCCTGCACACTCAGTGTCACACACCCTCCCCATCCCGGAAGACTGAATTGAGCCTCCCACCCGGGGCCCCAACACCAGGTCCCTTGGCCCCCAGCACCAAGCCTTGCCCTCGCGACCCCTGGCCAGCGCCCTGAGGACATCAGCCCCTCTGACTCGCACTTGGCAGATGCACACGTCCCGGGCACGCCCCCCTCCCCCCATTCACACTCGGAAGAGCTCGCCCCCCGCCCAGTGCCCGGCCCCGCCGGCCCCTCCCCCACTCACTCTGGCCCTCAAACTTGCGGATGATGGTGTCCAGGAAGGTGTTCTGCGGCGCGACGTGGCCCCTCCGCACCGGCATCCTGAGCCCATGGGCGGGCCGGGCGGGCCCCCACCCACCCCGGCCCAGCCCGGCCCAACACTCGGCTTTGGGTAGCCCTGCCTAGCCGTGGTCCCCGCACCCCGCGGCCAAGCAGAGCACGGGCGGGGCCGGGACTGGGCTGCGGGCGTGGAGTCCCCGGCTCAGCTCCCGGCTCCGGACGCGGGCCCGGCCTGGAGCCGCCTGAGCTGGGGCGGCCCGCACACCTGTCCGCCTGCCCCCGCCGAGCCGCGGGCCCCGCTCCGCCGCGTCCCCGCGCTGCGCTCCGCTTTCCCGAGCTCGGGGCTCCCGGCTCCCACCCTCCGCGCCCACAGCGGCTCCGGCGCCGGCGGCTCGGGCTGCGCCTGCGGCTCGGCCCGGCCGCGGAAGGGTTAACGCGTCGCGCGCCCCTCGGGCTCTGGCCCCCGCCTCCCGGCCCCCTCCCGCCCGCCGCGCCGGCAGCGCCGCCCTCTCCCCACCCCCCTACACACACCCCGCGCGCCCGCCCTTCCCATTGGCTGAGCCGCGCCGAGGGCTCCCCCCACCAGCCCCACGCTCAGCCCCGAGCCCCCGGGACTCGCGCCCCCGCGAGGGGAAGGGACCCTTAGGGAACCTTGGACAGGTGCGCAGCGGCAGGGCGGGACCTGGGATTCCGCGCCCCCGCCCTGCGCTCCGAGGCCTGGGGACCTGACTTGAAGGGAGAGGGCGGGTCCCTCACGCCCTGGCCCGCACCGCGCGGAGCACCGCTGGTCCACCCCGCACGCGCTCGGTGGCCGCTGCAGGTGACAGGGCGAGGCCTGGGCCCGGGGAGGACGAGTCCAGGGTCAGGGGAGACCCGAGAAACGTGAAGGACAAGACAGTCTGGAGGCCCCGGCCAACCGAGAATTGAGATAATAATGGGTGAGATTTAGGGGGGACGCGCACCCGGAGCGGGACGCCCCCACCAACACACACACACACACACACACACACACACACACACACACACACACGGCCCTCTCAGGGTTATGCGGGGCCCTCCTCTACAGGGACATTCTGACAGTTAGCTGCGGGATCAGAGAAAAGCCCCTGAGCGCGAGGTCCCAGCCTGGGGATCCCCTTGTGCTAGCGGCCCGCCCTCCGCCTGCAGCTCGCGGCTGCGGTGCAGGCCCAGTGGGCGGGCTCTGGGCCCTGAGGCCGCGGCGGCCCAGCCCCTCAGAAAACCCTGGCCTCGCCGCCGGCCCCTCCCCCCGCCAGCTGGCTTGCTGCAGCTGCAGCTCCCTTATTTAGGCAAGGAGGCCTGAGGATGCTCAAGGGCAGGCAGGGTGTCTGTCTGTCGCCTCCCCATCTCCTGCCTGGGTCTGAGTGAGGGTCTCCGGGCGCGGTGTCCCTGGCTTGAGCAGCCAGGCACGGCCCTGGGAAGGCCAGGGCGGGAAGGTGAGTGTTGACAGCTGTACCGACAGGCGGGGATGAGCCGGCAGCCTGCCGGGTCCCCTCCCCTGCAGCCCAGATCAGAGACCCGGCTAGATGGATGGGGCCAAGTGGGGGCCCCTGAGGGCTTGCAGCTGCCTCTGTCCTTGAGCTAGGGGGTGGGCCTTGTCACCAGGGAGAACCTTCATGGGATGTGGGGGAAGGGGAGGAACAAAGGACAGAGAAGGAAGCCGAGTCTGAAAGAAGAAAAGCGCAGAGGAAGAGGTCTTATGGAGACCTATACAGACTCTCACCTATCACCCAGGAGCAAGAAGACGCAAACAATGGGGCCATAGGCCAGCAGATGACACCCCTTTTTTATTTGCTGGTGGGTGGGCAGTGACTCAGGGAGGCAGCCAGTGGGAGAGAAGGAGGTGGCTCTACCCGCTGATGCTAAAAAAGACCAGCGGCTCCTGCCTGAACAGTCATCTCGTCCCTCAGCCCTCTCCACCTCCAGCAGCTTCCTCGCTTGCATTTTCACTTGGCCTCCAAGATTCCCAGAGCCTTCGGTGGCACAGAGTCCCCTTCCGTTCTGCCTGGCATCGGGCACATCCACCCATCTTCGGTGCTAGGCAAAACCCAGCCTATCGTCAGACTGGCCCAGCACCTCCCCCACCCCCCACCACTCCCTGGGGAGTTAGTTACCTGCCCTAACTCCAGGGTGATTCCCATTTGAGTGGAGTGTTTGCCCCTCCGGGTTGGGGATCTAGAGAGAGAAAGGGCCTGCAATGACATCTGTAGGCAGCATCCCTTTCTCTGCAGACCAAAGGTGAGGACGAGCCAGGCTGAAGGGGGCTGGGGAGGGGGGCGGGGTGTGCTACTCATCTAGCCCAGACAGCTGTCCACACTCCAGTACCCATGTTCCCAGGACAGGCATCTGCTCTCTTTCTAGCTGCTTAGGAGGACAAAGGAATCTGAGGGGCCCTTGGTCTTCCCAAAATAAAGGTGACAAGGCTCAAAGTAGCCTCCTCCTGGGCACAGAGGCAGGCAGGGGAGCGCTGCCTCTCTCTCTCTCTCTCTCTCACACACACACACACACACTTCATGGAGGCTGAGAGGAATGCCTGAAGGCAGTTTCACTGAGCCACCCCCACAGCCAAGAACTGGGACAAGGAAGGGAGGTTGTCAGATGGGGACAAGCTCTCCCCAAAGGCATCCTTCCTGGGCCCACAGGTGTCAGGCACCAAAAGGTAAAGGGCAACATGTGAGCTGAAGCCTCCCTGCCCATCACTTCCACTTCCACTACCCTGGACCCAGGGGAAAGAGGCAAGTGCCCAACCTTAATACCCGGAGCAACTGGAATCCGTCCCACCCCAACTTCCCTTCACAGAGCCATTTGCAGGGACTGGTCCTGGGAAGAGCTCTCCCCACCCAGCCTGTGGCTGAGAGACTCTCACTGTATCAGCGGTTCTCAACCTGTGGGTCGCACCCCCTTTGGGGGTCGAACAACCCTTTCACAGGGGTCGCCTAAGACCATCGGAAAACACATAAATAATTACATATTGTTTTTGTGATTAATCACTATGCTTTAATGATGTTCAATTTGTAACAATGAAATTAGGGGTCACCACAACATGAGGAACTGTATTAAAGGGTCACGGCATTAGGAAGGTTGAGAACCACTGGTATAGACAGTGAGACACTAGGCTCCTCCCAGCTCCCAGAGACAATTTGAGGAGAAGAGTCTGTGGAAAACATCCTGCCCACCCCACCCTCTGCTCCTGCTCAGTCTGAAGGAGTCAAGCCAGGACATCCTGGGAGGAAAAAAGAAACCACAGCCTCCCTGCTGTGGACCCCCAAGGACTGGGCCAGGCAAGACAGCCAAGGCCCAGGAGAGCAAGTGACAATCACAGGGGACTGGGAAGCAGCTGAGGGAGGAAGGGTGCCTCAGAGCCCCTGGGAAGGGAGCACACAGAGCAGCCCTCCCTGTGCAAGGGGAGCTCGGAGTGCACGGTGGGGCCTTGCTCTTCTTGACAGCGGGGTCCTGAAGATGCAGATGCTTTCAGGTAGGACCTGGGCTGGAGGAGAGAAAGAGCAAAGAAACTGCATATTTCCTCCCCAGAAGTGGGTGCTCAGGGCTTGAGGAAGGCCAGAAAGGATGGGAGGAAGGGGAGGAGGAAGGGAGGAAGGGATCCTCCTCAAACCCATAGCCAGGAATCTGCACTCCCTCCACTTATTGCCACCTGCAACCCCACATGCAGCGATCCCATCACACACATCCCACACACCCAGGGCCATAACCCAGGTCTTCACCCACCAACCTGATACACACCAATGACGAGGCTTTTTCCTCGCTGTGGTGATATAAAAGGAATCAAAGAAGATATGCCGAGGAGCCCTGGCCGGTGTGGTTCAGTTGACTGAGTGTGGACCTAAAGCTTGCTGGTTTGATTCCCAATGGTTAGGGCACATGCCTGGATTTTGGGCTCGATCCCCAGTAGGGGGCGTGCAGGAAGCAGCTGATTGACGTGACACTCATATCATGTTTCTCTCTCCCTCTCCCTTCCTCTCCATCTAAAAATCAATAAAAATTAAAAATAAAAAGATATGCTCGAGACTAGGACTCAGAAGACTTGACTTCTAATTCTGGTTCTGCTACTAATCAAGTCACCAAATGTTTACTGGAGGCCTCCCGTGTACTGATTCCAGCACCAGACGCTGGGCGATGGACTAGAGGAGGGACAGGAAGGGAACCCAGGATCTCTGCTCCAGGACTCAGGCCACTGAGGCTGAGAGAGGCAGTGGGCAGGCAGAACTGTGCGGTCTGCGCTGAGTGGGGTTGCCAGGAAGTATTGATTACACACACGGGAGGAGTCCAGGAGGGCCTGGCGAAGGGAGGAAGTTTTGGAGCAGGTCCCTGAAGGTCGAGATGAGGCAGGACAGAAGCATGGCAGGTGGAAGGGACAACATGAGCAAAGGCATAGAGACTGGAGACTGGATCTGGGCAGCAATAGGCTGGAGCCATTAGTGGAGGACTGAGGAGTTTAGTGTTTATTCTGTGTGCAAAAAAAAAAAAAAAAAAAACAATGGTGGTAAGTGAAATGTATTGTCCACAAACATAGAAATCATGTGTGCATTTGCACAGATCCTAGCATGCAGTCAGTACCTAATAAAGGTCTGTTGAATTAATGAAACACATAAAATAGGTGGGAGAAACTGAGGCAGCTATGAGGTGTTTCTGTTACTATTGCCTGACAGCTATGCCCAATCCCATGACTTAAATCAATGGCAGCATTCATTCTGCTCATGGGTCTGCCATTTGGGCAGGTGCAGCGGGAACCACTTGTGTCTGTTCCACTCAACTCAGGACTGAAATGTTCATTCACTCTTCACGCCTGTTGGTTGATGCTGGCTGTCAGCTGGGACCTCAAATAGGACTGAGGCCAGAACGCCTACACGAAGCCTTTCCTCGTGGCTGTCTGGCTTCCTCACAGCACGGTGGCTGGGTGCCAAGGGCATGTGTCCCAAGAGAGGTCCAGGCAGCAACTGTACCACCTTTAATAACTCGGCCTCAAAAGTTGCATAAAATAACTTCTGTCACAAGCATGGCCAATCAGATTCAAAGAGAGAAACATAGATTCCACCTCTCAATGGAGCAGTGTCTCTGACATAGTTTAAGAAAAGCATGTGTGACGGGATCTATTGGCACAACCATCTTGGAAAAATAAAATCTGCCACAGGGAGCTATGCAGTAGTCCAGGATGTTGAAGACTTGGACCAGGTTAGAGGTGATGTAAAGAGGCCTGCTTATTGGGTAACTTTAGGAGGATCACTAAATGTCACTTTCCTTATACCTGTAAAATGAGGAGACCAAACAAGTTGATCTCTCAGAGTCCTTCCAGCCCCAACAGTGAATGATTTCTTTTTTTTTAATTAAATCTTTATTGTTCAGATTATTACAGTTGTTCCTCTTTTTTCCCCCCAGAGCTCCCCTCCACCCGGTTCCCACCCCACCCTCTGCCCTTACCCACCCCGCCACTGTCCTCATCCATAGGTGCACGATTTTTGTCCAGTCTCTTCCCGCACCCCCCGCACCCCTTTCCCCCCTGAGAATAGTGAGTCCACTCCCTTTCTATGGCCCTGATTCTATTATATTCGCCAGTCTATTCTGTTCATCAGATTATTTATTCACTTGATTTTTAGATTTACTTGTTGATAGATGTGTATTTGTTGTTCATAATTTGTATCTTTACCTTTTTCTTCTTCTTCCTCTTCTTAAAGGATACCTTTCAGCATTTCATATAATCCTGGTTTGGTGGTGATGAACTCCTTTAGCTTTTTCTTATCTGTGAAGCTCTTTATCTGACCTTCTATTCTGAATGATAGCTTGCTGGATAAAGTAATCTTGATTGTAGGTTCTTGCTATTCATCACTTTGAATATTTCTTGCCACTCCCTTCTGGCCTGCATAGTTTCTGTTGAGAAACCAGCTGACAGTCGTATGGGTATTCCCTTGTAGGTAACTGACTTTCTTTCTCTTGCTGCTTTTAAGATTCTCTCTTTGTCTTTTGCTCTTGGCATTTTAATTATGATGTGTCTTGGTGTGGTCCTCTTTGGATTCCTTTTGTTTGGCGTTCTCTGTCCTCCCTGGACTTGTAAGTCTATTGCTTTCACCAGGTAGGAGTTTTCTGTCATTATTTCTTCAAATAGGTTTTCAATATCTTGTTCTCTCTCTTCTTCTGGCACCCCCATAATTTGGATGTTGGTACGCTTGAAGTTGTCCCAGAGGCTCCTTACACTATCTTCATATTTTTGGATTCTTTTTTCTTTTTGTTTTTCCGGTTGGGTGTTTTTTTGCTTTTTCATATTTCAAATCTTTGACTTGATTCTTGCAATCCTCTAGTCTGCTGTTGGGTGTCTGTATAATATTCTTTATTTCAGTCAGTGTATGCTTAATTTCTAGTTGGTCCTTTTTCATATCCTCGAGGGTCTCACTAGATTTATGGAGGGTCTCACTAAATTTATCGGCAGTTTCTAGAAAATTCTTGAAAAACCTTATGTGTGGTTTTGAACTCTATATCCAGTAGTTTGCTTTCCTCCATTTCTGTCATTTGTGACCTGTTTCTTTGTCTCTGCATTTTGGCTGCTTCCCTGTGTTGATAGAGTGGCTTTCTGTGCTAGGTGTCCTATAGGGCCCAGTAGCTCAGCCTCCCCAATGACCTGAGGTGGACGCTCTTGGTGCACCCCTTTGTGGGCTTTGTGCACAGTCTTGTTGTAGTTAAGCCTTGATTGTTGTAGGTATCACTGGGAGGAATTGACTTCCAGGCCAATTGTCGGTGAGAATCAGCTGTGTCTACAGTGGGAGAACTTCTGTGCTGGAGACACCCTTCTGGGGCAAGACTTGCTTCAGTGGGGCTTTGGTGCTCACTGAGTCTGCCCCCTGAGTGTGTCCCTTATGGATCTGAGGAGTTGTAATCTGGATGGTCCCACTCTGACCACTGGGTACACTGGCTCTTGGATCTCTAAAGAGGTGCTAATTTAGTCTCTGCCTGAGGCTATCCAGCAGCAGCTATGGAGATCTGCAGATTCCTCTTCTTTGTTTGGGGTTTGGAGGTGCCCAGATGAGGCCCAGCTGTGAAGCAATGCAAGCTGCTGTGGGGCCTTGGGCCTTCTTTTGGAAGTTCTGGGTCTCTCTGACCCAGCTGCAGTTTGTTAGGTAATTTTAGATTGCAAAGGGCCAGGCCTTTGATATGCAAAAGCCTCTGCGCACAGCTTGGGTGGGGCGAGGTCTCAGGGAATCAACAGGGCAGAGCAAGCAGCTATGGCTGCTCCTCAGTCCTACCCTAAGAGGCCCCGCGTCTCAGTGTCCCGAGGTAATCACTGCAAGCACCTCTGAGAGAAAGCCGCCCTCGAGTTCCACCCACTGCCAGACAGTCCAGTTTCTCCCATATGAGTCTGGGTCCCCAGAGACTCATCTGGATTGAATTTCCCTCCCGATTGAAAAAGACAACGGCGTCCTCAGTTGCCAGCCTTTTCCTCGTGCGCCTCTGCACCTCTGCACTTTACTTCCGCACCTCCTCTGAGTCTCAGTGAGCTTTGCTCTTTCCTTCTAGTTGTAGAATTTCCACTCAGCCAGCCTTCCTGTGGTTCTGGATGATGTCCGTTTTATCTTTTAGTTGTATTTTTGAAGTGGTTGTGCGAGGCAGCAATTTCCGGTGTTTACCTATGCCGCCATCTTGGTTTCTCGTGAATGATTTCTTAATGCCACACAATCATATTGTCCACCCATCAGTGCATCCTCCGTTTTCCCTCAATACTCATCTCCAGCTCCACCTCTTGTCTGCTCAGTGATCCTAGGTGCCCTTAAGGCCAATGGTTACTCCAGAGATAGCACCCTGGTCCATGCTACATATTTATTCAGAATTTAAAAAGTGAACTGGGAGAGCCTTACTAACGTGTGAGAAGACCCTCAGACTCCTCGGTCTCCCACTCCCCTCTGTGGTGTGCTCTTTACTGGGGGGTCTTCTGAAAGAAGACATGCAATATGGAGTCCACCTGCATGGAGTTCATAATCTAATGGGGGAGAGGGATCCAATGGGCATGAAATGTCATGAAAACAATCTGGCGTGACTCTGTGTAACTGACAGCACATGCAGGGGGTCTGGAGGAGATGGGCTCTGAGCTCCCCGGGGCAGCCAGGAGGGCTTCCCAGGAAGGCTGGCCCTCCTGGATGGGAAGGGTTTTTTCAGGCACCGAGGGAGTGAGCATCTTCCTAAAGCAAGATCCCAGCAGGGGTCATGTGTGGAGTCTTCCCACCCATCTACTTACCCCCAAATGCCTGAGAACTCAATAGATTTAAGGATGAGGCTCAGCTTCTTCAGACACCAGAAGGAGCTCTCCAGAACTTAGCGAGTTGAAGCTCTAGAATTACTATATAGGAGTCACTGATGGGAAGGGGAACCCGCGTGTAAGGGAGACTAGGACACGTCACTATTGGGTGTCTATGAAGGACCGAAAAAATATTGAGGCAAACCCCTCTTTGGTGCCACCCTGCGGGGTAGCTGGCCTGGAAGGAAATCCCAGGCCTTTGGGCTGTTCAGGTCCAGCAGGGCTGGAGCTCTGTCCCTGTCCGAGGTGCTGAAAGCCCTTCTTGCCAAGCTGGGCGGGAAACCAGGGACGGCCACTCAGGTGATTAAGACTGGGGCATCCTGGGACACCGTGAATCAGACAGTCACCCGGAACCATGAAAATACTCTTGGAACTGGACGTAGCTCCAGGAAGCAGCATATGGTGAAGCAAGAGCTTGTTTTGGGGGGAAAGAAAGGGGAAATGGGAGACATATGTAATACTATCAACAATAAAAAATAAAAATAAATAAACAATAAAAAATTTAAAAAGAGCTTGCTTTGCCAATCGGTGCTAAGAAGCCAGAGTTCTCACTTCCATATGTCCAGAATGTGCCTTCCCCTCCACCCCCACCCAAGTCTTCAAGAAAAAGATATAACTCCTCCCCTGAACTTTATACTTGCAAGCTGTGGGCTTTCCCTTGGGGGTTTCTGTTGCTTTATGAGATACTAGAGCAGAGGTTCTCAACCTGTGGGTCGCGACCCCTTTGGGGGTCAAACGACCCTCTCACAGGGGTCGCCTAAGACCATCAGAAAACACATATATAATTACATATTGTTTTTGTGATTAATCACTATGCTTTAATTATGTTCAATTTGTAACAATAAAATGGGGGGTCACCACAACATGAGGAACTGTATTAAAGGGTTGTGGCATTAGAAAGGTTGAGAACCACTGTACTAGACCCAAAAGGAAGCATTTTCATATTTTTAGATGAGAAAAAAATTGAGAGCCCTGCAGACCCACAGAGCTCTAAATACAGAGATGGCTACCTCAGCTCTGCAGAACCAGCCCTGCTCATTCTGCTAAATTCATCAGGCAGAATTCAGAGCCTGACCCAGCCTGGGTGAGGGGTGAGCATGTGGATGCCAACCTGATACTAGTACTATATCCTGTAGGTAGCTATCCCGCCCCATGGATCAACGGCCAACATGAAGGACCAGAAAAGAGAACTCATGTCCACCAGGCCCCCCAGTCCATCATCTCCTCAGTCTACTCACAAACAGTTACCCACCACTTTCCATGTGCCCCAAGCTGGGTGGGATCCATCTATACTAATAGAAGGGTAATATGCTAATTAGACCAGGAGACCTTCCTGATGTCCTTCTGGACAAAGCCATGGTGGCAGGGCCGAGGCAGAGGCAGTTAGGGGCAATTAGGCCAGGAGGGGAGAGCAGTTGGGAGTGATCAGGCCAGCGGGGGAAGGTGGGCAAGCAGGCTGGCAGTGGGGGGCAGTTGGGGACTATCAGACAGGCAGGCAGGTAAGCGGTTAGAATAGGGTGCAGGCTAGGCTGAGGGAACCCACCCCCAGCTGCCGTGACAAATTTTGTGCACTGGGCCACTAGTAGGGTAATATGAGGCATACAATCAAGGCCCTGGGCCTTAAAAAGTTTGCAATAAGTTGGGAAGAAAAGATGCTCACACATGAAGACAATATTACAAGAGCCAAATACAACTCTTGGCAGCCAACAGAGAAGTGCCTAAATCCCAAATACCAAGAAGTGGTGCAGACCATGAACGTTTTGACTTCAGAGAAGGAAGAGACCATTTTAAGGCTGGAAAGGGTGGAACCTTCACAAAGGAGAGGGGGTTTGGGATAATTTGACTGAGTTGAGAACAGAGGCCAGGACACCTCCTCTCTGTCCCTCTGGAGAATAGCAGCCCAGCGTTGGGCCTTCCTCTAGGAAGATAAAGCTGGTGAAGGTGGAAAGGCGAGCACAGAGGCCAGTCACAGTGCATGGGCCCAGAAGGTCCAGGAAGAGAGGACTCTCTCCCCCGGAAAAAAAAAAAAAAAAAAAGGTTTAGAGAGCTCCCCCTTCTGGATCCACGAGGCAGAACACCATCTAAGTCAGGATCCTCCCAGGGGGGACCACACAGCCAGACCAAAGGCTGTATAAGGACCGCGAAATCATTTGGTCTGGCCTGCCAAGGCATTAGGGGTGAGCTAATTAAATGTTTGACCAAAGATAGCAGGCTAATTTTTAAGTGGGTAATTTTGTGTGGCCCGCGAATGGTGTTAGAAATATACAAATGGCCCTGGGCAGAAAAAAGGTCCTCACCCCTGTTAGGAACTGGAGTCCGCCAGTCCTCCAGCAGCCTCGCTGGAGTTAGAAAACCAGACAACAGAACTGAGCCCAGGAAAAGTCAAGATCATCATCTGCAGCCAACATACCAGGAACATCTCACTTGCTGGTCGTTGGGAGTCAAGGGGCTTAGGATCCGGTTGGGAGAGCAGGAAAAAGACCACACAGTAACTGAAGTTACGTCAGGGTTTGGGGTCAGGGTCTCCACATCTCACAAATCAGTACAGAGATCTAAAGGCCTCTCCTCCCACCCCGGTTTGGAGAGAGGGTCTGGCCCCTCCCCGGGCACCTGAGATGCAGGGGAAGGGTTTCTGCCCAGCCAATCCCCAGTGATGGTTGCTATGGAATTTCCAGGCTGGGCACACTCGATGCTCAAAGCCCTGGTTCCCAAGAGACCCAGCACCACAGCAACCACACCAGGAAACTGAGCCAGCCAGAGGGATTGAAAGAGAGAGGAGGGGGAGGGGGGGGGCAGGGCCTGTCAGACTGATCCCTGACAACTGGGATCTTCTTTGTAGGGCCCCCATGGCCTGAGACAGGGGCCCCCATAGTCATCATTCGGGAGAGCGCCACCTGAACCTAAAAACTCCTCTTTCACTCAGGATCCCAAGAATGAAAGATAATTTCAAGTCCCCATGGATGTGGCAGCATTCATATCCACACTGTGTTCTTGGTCCAAATTAGCTTTGGAGGGGCAGGACCAGATGAGGAGGCCAGTCAAGGAGTGAGACTCAGGACACACTGCCCAGGGACACATGCACATGTGTGTTTACACACACGCATGCACGCACACATGCTTACATGCATGCACAGTCACACTCACACACACATACATATACACACTCAAACATATACACATAAATATACACACATACACACTCACACCCATGCACACTCACACATAACTTACACACACACACACACACACACACACACACACACACACACCACAGGCACGGGATCTGCTCAGGATGTCGTTCAGAAGGCAGAGTCTAACCCTCAGCACAATCAAGGCCTCAGGAATTAGTGCAACTCCCCAGGAGCTCCCATTGGCCAGCACTCACCCATCACCCCAGTGCAAAGACTTAGGGTTCTCAAAGCCTGTCGGCCCCGGGACTTTCCTACCAGGCTGAGGACCAAGAGGCAGAAGAGTGTCCAGAACAAACAGGGGCCATCTTCCCTCGGAGCCCCCCTGTGGGACGGGGGCCCCTGCACTGCCTCTCACCCCTCCCCAGCAGCTGCCTCATGGGGTTGGCTCTCTGCGTCTTCAGTACATCACACCCCGGAGTGGTCTGTGCAGAAGCAGGGAGGTTTCTCAAGGGAAGGTACCCCGGTTCCTGTCGGGTGGGCTGATCACAGGGTCGTCGTCAGGAATTTCAGGCTTAGTGAGACCACTTTAGGGTCCTAGAGGGCTGGGCTGACTCACCAGCCCAACATGCCAGGCATGGGCCACACTAGCCCTCCCTCACCCTGGTCTCATTGTCTGTCTCAGGGTGTCAGGGCCCAGGCCCCTGCTCCAATCTCTTCTCATTGGCTCTCTGCTGCCCCCATGTGGCTGCCTCAAGAAGGGCCGGGGCTGCTGGATGGCTGCACAGTGCCAGCTAGGAGTCCCTTTCAGACAGGCAGCGCCTTCCACTGCCTGAGCCCTAGACAGCCAGACCCTGCCCAAAGCCTCTCCCCAAATGCCCAGCCTCCACCTTGCAACCTGGAAGCTGAGCAAACCTTTCTGGGCCTGATCTCACAATGCAGCATGAGTTATATCCTGAGTCAAAGAGGGCTGATCCCCTCCCCGCTGCCCACTTCCCCCCTCCCTCCCCTCCCGTCCCCTCGCTCTCCACCTAGGCCTTGCCAGAGGGCAGGAAGGAAGCTGCTCATAGTGGGGAGGGTGGGGCACTTCCAGCTCACACTGAACAACCCCGGGTTGGGCTATAAAGAGCCAGGGCCTTCCGCTCCCATCACCCACCACCCTCCACAGCCCCCACAGCCCCACACACACCCCTGTGGCCAGGGCCTCCCCTCCCCCAAGGTCAGAGCATCCACCTCGAGCACTGCCCAGCCCTGTGCTCTGAAAGGGAGGCTGGAGCCAGGTTTGCCACCCTCAGAGAGAGCAGGAAGCAGGGTCCTGATACTCACCCACAGAGGGTCTGTCGCCCTCATCTACCAGGGCCAATGGGGGTTGGGGTGTAGGCCAGCCTCCCCAGTGGCAGAAGACACAGGCACTGTCATAGACCAAGGAGCTAGGTTCCCAAAGATCCCCTCCAACTCCCTTGCCAGCTTGAAATCCCACCATTTAACGTTAAAGTTCTTCCCTATCCGTGGGATTTCAAATCTGTAGGTCTTGAAAAAAATTTTTTTTCAGAAATTACTCTTTAAAATGCAAGTACTGAGAAGAGCATTCAGCCACTGGGACGCAGAGGCCTAAATGCCCTGGCAGGATGGCTGACAAAGAGCAAGAAAGAGAGAACTGGGCAGGGTCCTGCGGAGGGAAGAGAAAGCCCTCCCAGAAGCCGAAGAATCAACAACTGCCAGGAATGCCATAGTCCCTTGATGGCAATTAGGACACTTGGGACAGTGTGGCCACAGCCCCAGGACAAGTAGAAGGAGGAAAAGTCCCCAAAGAGAAAGCTTCCACCTTCAACTTCCTCTGTCTCTACCTTGACTTTCTCCTCCTCTTCCTAAAACCCAGGTGGTGGCTCCTTGTGTTCAGATCAGGACTAGTTCAGGACTAGCTGGCCCCTGCCACCAGTAAAGCTGTGCTGGGTCGTCCCCTACCTCCCTGTGGCCAGAGAATGCCCCTCTTGGGGCCATCACCTTCACCAGCCAGGCCCTTCTTTTTGCCCACACAGACCCTGTCCAGCCTCAGCCAGTTCCCTTCTTGGTGGCCCCAGAATACACATCTGCAGTGAAACAAGCCAGTGTTCACAAAGCACTTATCCGTGCAGGGCCCTGGGGCCCAGCAGCATCCCACATGAGCAGCACTTGATCTGTTATTCCAAAGCACACATGGTCATTTAGGAGAGAAATTCCAGATGCAGAGCAAACTGCCCCAAAACCACCCCAGGAGGAACCAAGCAAGTGATGCTCCATGACCTGGGGAGCATGGAGAGGGGGTGCTGGCAAGGCCTCCCAGGGGAAGGATACCGGGGCTGGGTATGGACAGAGCCCTCCGGAAGCGCCTTGAGAAGGAGTTAGAGGCACAAGAGAATGACGGGGGTAATGCCTGTGAACGATGACAGGAGGCAGGGAACTTCTCTGGAGTGGGATGCAGGTCTGACATCTGTGAAAGGAGAGAGGGAAGGAGCAGGGTCAGGTGGGGAGAGCCTCAGACCAGAGTGAGCTCCGCAAAGCTCTCTGCCAGGCCGACGGGAGCTCTGCAGAAGCCGACCGCAGAGGAGCCCCGCTGGACAGGCGTGGAGCCCGTGAGCCTCCTGAGGCTCAGTGACCCTCTGGAGCTTCTGGAGGAGCACGGGCCTTGGGGTGCACGCTGGGAAGATTCTGAAGACATTGCAGCTGGAGCTGTCAGCCACCTGGACCTCCTGCAGCAAGTTCTCTCTTGAAGGGAGATCTGGGCAGGACGCGTCCAGAACTGCCCAGGCTGAGCCACAAGGAAGAGGAAGAAAGATTCCAATTAGTCAGAGGGCAAAGGGAGAGGTCAGTATAGGCAAGCGCCCAGAGGCAGGAAAGCACAGGACTGTTTGGGAATCCGTGAGGAAGCCCGTTTGTCTAAAACAGAGGGTGTGAGCAATGCGCTTGGAAAATTGAGGGCCAGGCCAATGTGTTGAAGTGGCCTTGGCCTTAGATTAAAGATTTCAGGGTGAGCCAAAGCATGAGGTAAGCCCTGCTTTTGAGGTGAATTTGACAGCCTTGTGGAACACAGAGGGGAGGGGAGCCCCCAGGTCAGGGAGGGGCGGTAGTCAGTGGTGCAGGCAAAAGGTCAGGAGGACCTCCGTATCTGACGCCTATCACCTTGTCCCTAAGGAGGCCAGCCACAGTTCCATTAACTGGAATCTGGAAAAAGTCATGCACACTTACTAGGTGGTGGCTGAATGAGAACCAGAAATGGGGTCTGTTGCTCAGCCATTGGGGGTGAAAATGTCTAAGAGGAGAGGCCTGGGTACCATCTCCTGCCTCAAGGGAAAGGGGCAGGTGGGGTTGGGGGTCTCGAGCTCCAGGACCTTGGGACCAGGTCTGGACTCAGCACAAACCTCATGCTTCTGCCCCTCGTCTGCTCCTTTGCTGAGATAGGCAACAAAACTCTAGGACAGGAGTGGGCAACCTTTTTGTGAGTGCGTGCCAAAACCAGCAAAATCTCTGACTCAAAATTCTTCGGTGTGCCAACCCTAATTTTTTGAGAACATGTTACGCCTACTTGATATCTCTTAAGGTGTACGTATGTGAAGAACCTTGAAGAAATAATAAAATTCGAGTGACAAAAACACAGTATATGATGATGAAAAATACATTTATTTTTTTAATGTATACATGTTATGTATAATTATTTATTTATCTAAGATGCACCTACACTGAATTTATCTGAAAAATAAAAAAGTCGATATTAAGAAAAAAATTGTAAATGGAAGATTATAAGAGGGTTTCGTGTGCCAGCAAAAGTTACTGGTGTGCCATGTTTGGCACGCGTGCCAGGGGTTGCCCACCCCTGCTCTAGGTGCTCAGGCTTGTCCAAGTTTACAAGGCCCCCTCACCCTCCTCCCTCCAAGCTGGCAGACCCTACCTTCTTGTTGTGACCCCAGAGCTCACAGCACACCCCTTCCTTCCGGTTGATCCGCCAGCCACCCCCCATCCAGGCCCACCCCAGTCTATCCTCCACTGCTTTCCAAAGGAGTCCAGCCAACACAAATCTATGTTTGTTTGTCTGCCTGTCTGCCCCTCCTAGTCTCTGCCTGTCCTGTCTCTCAACTTCCATTTCTTTCTTGCAGTTTCTCTTGGTCTCTGTGGTCTCAGATCCACAGGGCTTGGACCCCTGTAAATCCAGATGCCCCAGCCTATGGCCTTTCTCCAGGCCACAGATGTCTTGGAACTACAAATCCCAGCATGCACTACTCTCTGAGGTGTCTGGAGAGTGCTGGTGTGCACCATCTGCATTCTGGGAATTGTGGTTTCCCTGTCTCCATTCTCTTGCTAGTGCTCTAAGGTCTCCCCAGTGGGCAGTCCCGCCTCAGCCCTGACTACTGGATCTACCACCCCCAGGGAAACATACGTCACTGGCTGACAGGGTAGGGGGTGGAGGCCCTGGATGGCAGCTTCCTGCAATTTTGTGTTCCCCACTTGAGTCACAGGGGGCAGGGTTCCAGGAAATTGGGGCTGGGAGGGGAAGGGATGCCCTAATGCCAGACTCAAGGACAAAAGGTCACTGCATCCCTGCTGGGTCGATATCCCTAAGGGACTCAAAGGCGGGGTTGGGAGGCACTGAGATGTGGGGAAGGTGGAGAGGAGAGTGCCTGAGGGGGCCCTAGAGGTCCCTGTGGTCACTAAGAGTCTGGGACTCATCCCTTGTTGCTGACAGTGCTCACCTTCCACAGGACTCTTCAGGGCACGGCAAGGGCCAGGTTCAAGGTCTTCCCTGGTCAGACACCACTGAAGAGCCTTTCTGACCCTCTGGTTGGCCATTCTGCCACCCCCTGCCCCCGCACCCCCCCCCCCCCCCCCCCGGCTCCTGCACTCCAGCCCCAGAACACAGCTGGACACCTGGGTTCCCACTTATCAGCCCTAGCTAGTCCTTGGAGCGGAACCCAGGCGTCCGCTCCCCACCCTGTGGGCGGGCGGGCATGGAGCCCGAGGCTTTAGAGCCTCCCAGCTGCCTTGTTCCTGTCCCATTGTGTGTGGACAGGGGCGGGGCGAGGGCCAGCACCGGAGAGCCCCCTCCCCTTCCTAAGGAAAAGGCCGGGCTCTGCTCAGAGACGCAGAGCTGAAGCGAGGTCGAGGTCGACATGGGCAACTTGAAGAGCGTGGGCCAGGAGCCTGGGCCACCCTGCGGCCTGGGGCTGGGGCTGGGCCTCAGCCTATGCGGCAAGCAAGGCCCAGCCTCCCCTGCGGCATCCGAGCCCAGCTGGACACCACCAACCGCACCCGCACCCCTGCCTGCGCCAGACCCCAGGTGAGCTAGGAGCAGGTGACAGGAGAGCCAGAACACAGGGCTTGGAAGGGCTGGAGACTGCAACCCAGCCAGGAGGGCCAGTGCCAGTGCAAAAGGGCTGTCGGTGTGGACAGAACAGGTCAGGGTTAGGACGTGAGGGGCACTCACACAAGAGGCCAGGATCAGGGACAGCAGGCAGCAGGTGAAAGTCTGAGGTAAGGGCACCCGCTTACCAGGTTTGAATGCTGCTCTGCTGCCAAGAGCTGTTTGACTTTGAACAAGTTACTTAACCTCTCTGAGCCTTCGTCCTATAAAATGGGGATGTAGCGTACCTACACCATGGGATTGCTGTCAGCTTCCAGCTCAGGACAAGTCTTCCACAAGCAGGATGATGATTGAACAGAAGAAAGTTGCTGGGGGCGGGGGTGGGGGCTGGAGGTAGTTACAGGAGACCAAGGAGACAGGTCTCGTGGGAAGGGAGAGCCAGGGCACAGGTCCTTGGGGTGGGAGACTGAGGTCTCTTTTCCCTGCTCCAGGCCCCTCCTCCTCATGGCCATCAACCCCAAAAGTAATGGGCAGCCCCAGAAGGGGCGTCCCTGGGGCAGAGGTCCCTGGAAGGAGGAAACTGGAGTCCAGGTGGGGAGCCCGGCTGGCAGGGCGGCTGGGCTACAGGCAGCTCCGGGGAAGGTCTCCGCACAGGCGCACTGGCGGCCTGAGGCCCTCCCTTCCTCCCGGGGGCTGGCCTGGCGGCTCTGGGAGGAAGTGATAAGGCCTCGGAGGCTTCCCTTCACACGATGGCTACTGTCAGGAGGGGTGTGAGTGAGGAGGGAAATCTGGGCTGAGAATCCCTGCTGGGCACGGGCCTCTACACCTTCAATGTAGAGCTCATTGCAACTTCGGGGGGTTGGACACCCATGTTCAGAAGAGGTGAAGTGGGCCCAGCAGGGGGATGAGGACCCAGCCTTGGGCCAGGGGCTCAGGGGCTCAGCACTAGAACACGGCTGGACACCTGGGTTCAACCCCAGCAGCTCCAAGTCGGGGGGCGGGGGGCTGTGTGTGGACAGGGCCAGCGCTGCCTGTGTGGCCTCTGGCAAGATACTTAACTTCTCTGAGCCTCCAGTAGGTCCCTCCTCTGTGAATGTGATGCAGATACTGCCCACCCCCTAGGGTTGTGGTGAAGGGAGAGAAAATGTAAGAAAGCAGCAAACCAATGGGAGTATTGGTGCTGTCGTTGGGGCCTTGGGTTCATCTAAAAGGAAACACACTCCCCGCTCCCAACAGCCCTCCGCTGACCCGGCCCCCGGAGGGGCCCAGGTTCCCTCGTGTGAAGAACTGGGAGGTGGGGAGCATCACCTATGACACCCTGAGTGCCCAGGCACAGCAGGTAAGGGGAATCCCCACCCAATCCGCTGAGGTCTGGTCCCTCCTAAACTGGCCAGGAGACAAGACTAAGAAGAACCGGAGGAGCTAAGGGAAGGCAGGGGACCTGGGGACTCGGAGCTCCAGCCCCAGCCCAAGTCCTGCCCTCACCCAGCCCAACCTCACCCCATTTCCAGCCTCAGCCCCGGCCCTGAGCCCACACCTCTTCACTCAACCTCCCTCTGCCCCCGACCCCTGGTTCCTGCACCCTGACCTGGCCCTGACCCGTGTGCTCCCTGCTCGCTCCACCTCTGCTCCCCACCGACCCAGGACGGGCCCTGCACCCCACGACGCTGCCTGGGCTCCCTGGTATTTCCACGGAAACTGCAGAGCCGGCCCTCCCAGGGCTCTCCACCCTCTGAGCAGCTGCTGAGCCAGGCCAGAGACTTCATCAACCAATACTACAGCTCCATCAAGAGGTGTGACCCCGACCTGACACCCACAGCCCACCCTGTCCTGCCCCAGGGTCACTCCCATCCCCCTCCTGATACGGCCCACACGGAGCCTGAGCTCAGCGCCACGGGCCTCCCCCACACCCACACCCACATGGCCTTGGGGGCTCTCTCCGCACTCCCCCCCCCCACTTCCTTCTGCTCCCCTCTCCTCCGCAGGAGCGGCTCCCAGGCCCATGAGCAGCGTCTTCAGGAGGTGGAAGCCGAGGTGGCGGCCACAGGCACCTACCAGCTGCGGGAGAGTGAGCTGGTGTTCGGGGCCAAGCAGGCCTGGCGCAATGCCCCGCGCTGCGTGGGCCGGATCCAGTGGGGGAAGCTGCAGGTGTGGCTGACTAGCAAGCACCCAGGATGGGGGGGTGGGGGACACAAAAAAGGAGGCAGAGGGGTGCAGGCAGCTCCTGATGCTTCCTGGAGGGTCCCAAGCGGTGGGAAGATCCCCGCTGTTCCCTCAGAGACTGGCTCCCCTGGGAGCCCTGGCCCAGTTAAACCCCTGCAGTGCCGCAGCAGAGAAACACCAGCCTCACGGCGTCAGTGAGGGTAGCTGAGCAGTGGTCCCTGGGGGTTGACAGAGCCATGGGAGCCGCCTTCTGGAAAAGCCCAGACTGCCTCTCCCATGCGGGCCTCACTTGCCCGGCCTAGTCCCCTCACCCCAAAAACACTGCTCCCTTCCAGCCCCGTGCCCAGCCCAGGCCCTCCGGCATAGCCCCACCACGTGACTCAGCACGCCTGGGCTCCTGGGACAGTCTGTGGCGCTCAGGAAAGCCAGCTGACCCACAGGGGAACTGAATGCATGACCTTGGTCTCCTGGCTGTAACTGACCACCAAAGCCTTTGGAATAAAGCCACGTGCTTAGTCAATCCCAAAGGAGCATCAAGTAGAATGAGAACAGTCTGCCTGGCACGTGCACAGCCCTTTAAGTGGTTCAAAGCTCTAGCTCCTATCTGAACCCATCAGAGCCTCCATATTTGACCCCACTCACTGCTCTACCCCTCCTTGGCCCCAGGACAGCCCCTGCCACCTCCTGCCCTGTCACTAGCACAAGTCTCCTCCGCCCTCAGGCAGAGAAGGGGCCTCCCAGCCTCCCTCCCGCTGGGGGTGGCTCCTCCTAGCACCAGAAAGCCAGCTCACGCCGCCCCCTCCCTCCCCAGCGCCAATGTGCCAGGGAGAGTCGGTGACTTGGCTTAAACACTGTGAATAATAGGGAGCCCACCACCCACACCTCTAGGTGGCCTCCCCGTCCCTTGGTGCCCCTCCCCAGGGCAGTGACCGGGTCCCTCCTCTGTACCAAGTGCCAAGTCTTCCCCTGTAGGGTGGGCTAAGGAGCAGACCAGGCTATGGGGGGTGGGGGGTGGGGGTGGAGGTCAGGGCAGGAAGGGTCAGTGTGGCTGCAAATGGTCAGGGAAGCACCTGAGAGGAGAGAGAAGTGGGCTCCCAGCAAGTGGCCCCCAGCCTTCAGGCCGCAGATGGAGGTCACTGCTCTTTCCGGCCGCCAAACCTCCTCCTGGGCTGGCCTCACACCTGCTCTCACCCTGCCTCACCGGCCCAGGTGTTTGATGCCCGGGATTGCAGCTCTGCGCAGGAGATGTTCACCTACATCTGCAGCCACATCAAGTACGCCACCAACCGGGGCAACCTCCGGTGAGTGTCCGAGCCTGCCAGCCCCAGCCCACCCCGGGCGGCAGAGAGGCTGGGGCTGACCGGTTCTCTCCCGACAGCTCGGCCATCACAGTGTTCCCCCAGCGCGCCCCAGGCCGGGGAGATTTCCGAATCTGGAACAGCCAACTGGTGCGCTATGCGGGCTACAGGCAGCAGGACGGCTCTGTGCGAGGGGACCCAGCCAA
Source organism: Myotis myotis (assembly GCF_014108235.1). Taxonomy (NCBI): domain Eukaryota; kingdom Metazoa; phylum Chordata; class Mammalia; order Chiroptera; family Vespertilionidae; genus Myotis; species Myotis myotis. The sequence continues at coordinate 4,249,063 of NW_023416330.1, read as the reverse complement.
CGTGGAGATCACCGAGGTGGGCACAGCCAGGTGGAGAAGGGGCCAGCCAGCCAGCGAGCGCTCTGGGGTGAGGTGCGGGTGGGGCGGTCAAAGAGGGGTCAGTGAAGCAGGAAGAGGGCACCTCACCAGATGAAGATGAGTGATGCCCAAGAAGGGTCCTTGGTGGGACTGAGATCCAGCCACTGAGGGTCCCTGGGAGGAAGGGTGGCAATGGCTGATGAACGACGCCCACAGCTCTGCATCCAGCACGGCTGGACCCCAGGCAACGGTCGCTTCGACGTGCTGCCCCTGCTGCTCCAGGCCCCAGATGAGCCCCCAGAACTCTTCACTGTGCCCCCCGAGCTAGTCCTCGAGGTGCCACTGGAGCACCCCACGTGAGCACAAGAGGGAATGGGCCGGTGGAGGAGGGGGCTGTCCTGAGGGCGGCCAGGCAGGCAAGTCTCCACAGGGGCCTGACCCCGAGCCCCATACCCCCAGGCTGGAGTGGTTCGCGGCCCTGGGCCTGCGCTGGTACGCCCTCCCGGCTGTGTCCAACATGCTGCTGGAAATCGGGGGCCTGGAGTTCCCTGCGGCCCCGTTCAGCGGCTGGTACATGAGCACAGAGATCGGCATGCGGAACCTGTGTGACCCTCACCGCTACAACATCCTGGAGGTGGGCCCCAGCTGCGGGGCGGGCGGGGAGGGTCCCGGCACTGGTGCCCGGCCCTGCAAACAGAGCCACAGGATGCCGGCAGAGGGAGGAGCTGGGCGTGGGCAGGCCAGGCCGCCTCCTAGGCCAGAGCTGCAGGCGCCTGGGAGCACCGGGGCTGTGTGTGTGCTCCCAGGAGTACAGCTGACCCTTGAATATCACGGGTTTGAACTTTGAGGGTGAGTTGGGGAAACCAGCATGTAAGGGAACCCCTGTTGTTCAAGGGTTTACTGTATGTAGTTACTTTTCTGGGAATAGGACCTATAGTTTCACCGCTTACATCAAATTCTCAAAATGGACCTTGACCCCAAACTGTGAAGACCCATTTAGAGATGAGAAATTAAGACCCAGGGCTGAGAAGGGTCTGACCCAAGGTCTCTGCTCTGTGGTGCCCCCGCTAGCAAGGACCCGAACCCGCCCCAAACTAGGTAGTCGGGCCCCCAGAGGGCCACCCACCCACCTCACTGCTTCCACTCCCGAGTATGAGGCAAAGACGCTGTTGGCACCTCCCCACCCCGTGCCTATAACGCCACCCACCTCTGCTCCCAGGATGTGGCTGTCTGCATGGACCTGGACACCCGGACAACCTCGTCCCTGTGGAAAGACAAGGCAGCCGTGGAGATCAACTTGGCTGTGCTGCACAGCTACCAGGTGCGCAGGCCCAGGCTGGCCAGGAGGCTGAGGGCGAGGGCGAGGGCGAGGGCAGGGCTGCCAGAGAGGAGGCACAGGAGTTGGATAGTGGGAAGGAGTCCCACGGCCAGGTATGATGGCGCACACGGGGCTTGCATTTCGGGCACAGCACACACTAGTCCGGGTGCTGCAATACGGGGTTTGTGTGTGCTGGGAGCCCAGCAACTAGTGCGTGCTCAGCAGTTCTGGTCCCCAGGCCACACTGGGCACTAACGTCTGTGCCACCCTCTGGATTTTGGAAACTCATTCCAGAGAGCATGCCGGGCGCAGTGCCTGCCGAGTACTTCTAAGGGGTCTCGAGAGTTTAGGACATTGGGTTTGGGGCGGGGGGGGGGCTGCTATTGTCTGCTGAACTTTGAGAGTGACCTTGTATGCTGCAGGTAGGGGTCACGTGTGGTTGGGAGAACACAGGATATGTTGGGTTTGGGGTGACGAGCAGTGGGGCCTGTAGGCTGAGCCTAAGTCACCTCCCTCCCACTCACCCAGCTGGCCAAGGTGACCATCGTGGACCACCACGCCGCCACCTCCTCCTTCATGAAGCACCTGGAGAATGAGCAGAAGGCCAGGGGGGGCTGCCCTGCCGACTGGGCCTGGATCGTGCCTCCCATCTCAGGCAGCCTCACCCCTGTCTTCCATCAGGAGATGGTCAACTATTTCCTGTCCCCTGCCTTCCGCTACCAGGTGCTCACCCACTGACTGGCCCCCCAGGGTGGCTCTAACTAAGAAGCCCCCCAGGCTGCTATTTTCATTACTCACTTTCCCCTCCACCCCTGCAGCCAGATCCCTGGAAGGGAAGTGGAGCCAAGGGTGCCGGCATCACCAGGAAGAAGACCTTTAAGGAAGTAGCCAAGTAGGTGCCCCAGGAGTGCCGCCCTTCACCCACACCCAGCGCCCAGCCAGTGGTGGTCTGGCACCACCCCTCCATGCCTACCACTCAGGGCCCCAAGGCCTTGCTTGGCCCACACGCCTGGGGAGTCCCCAGCTCTGTGTGCCTGGGCTCCCCTCACGCCACCCTTGTCCGCAGTGCGGTGAAGATCTCTGCCTCACTCATGGGCACGGTGATGGCCAAGCGTGTGAAGGCCACGATCCTGTACGGCTCCGAGACCGGCCGGGCCCAGAGCTACGCGCAGCAGCTGGGGAGGCTCTTCCGGAAGGCCTTCGACCCCCGGGTAGGACTGAGCCTGCAGGGCAGGGACCTGGAGGGGGGCAGCCCTTCAGATATGCCCTGGAGGATAGGAGAGGGTCGCAAGGCAGGGCTCACAAGGATCCTGGGGACCCACAGGGAATCAGGGGCCAAGTCGGGGCCTGTGTCTTGCCCGCCAGGGAAGCCAGAGTGAGAAGGACCAGGCAGTAAGGACATCTGTCTTCCCACCCACAGGTCCTGTGCATGGATGAGTATGACGTGGTGTCCCTTGAGCATGAGACACTGGTGTTGGTGGTGACCAGCACATTTGGGAATGGGGATCCCCCAGAGAATGGAGAGGTGAGGCCTGGGGGAAGGGATGAGGGGAGAATCAACACTGGGGTGGCTGGGCAAGACCCCCCCATGATGGAAAGTGGGCGAGCAGAGAGTCCCCCAGAGTGTGACCTACACGGGCCACACTCCAGGCCCACCCTCAAGCTGTGTCACTGTTTAACTGGGTCCCCGAGTGATTTCCATCCCCAGTGCACGTGTGTAACACGCTAAAGGCACGTCTGTGAGGCTGCTCGGGGACACTGACAACTGAGGAAAACAGGAATACTCCATTTAATACGCAATTTCAGCTTTTTCTTCTTAACAGAAGAAACTAGCCCTGTTCAGATGTCAGCAGATTAGGTACCTTTCACTTTCTGAACAAATATTAAAAGAAAGAAAGAAACTTGAGCACCATTCAGTCCTTTACGGTTACCCATCATCTTCCAAGCGTCTCTGTCCCCATCCATGCCTGGTGCCCTCCTGCCTGGGGCTTCTCCGCGCCTAAAGCAGGAGGCTGATGCCAGCCTCTCCCCTACCTTGCTGCCTGGGTTAGGCCTTTTAAAGAAAAATAGAACCACGAGCTTTGGTTTAGTATGAAAGTATTTACACCCACGTGGCCCGCAACACTACCAAGATCTAGAACATTTCCATCCCCCTGAAAAGCTCCCTTGTCGATTCCCCCATCAACCCCTTCCCAGTCAACGTTCCACACACCCCACACACACACACACACACACACACACACCCGCCCACTGGCAGGCCTTCTGACTTCTGGCCCCGGTTAGTTCATCTGCCCTCGGAAGGCAGGAAAGGGGAGCACACAGTACCCCGGCTTCTTTCGCTCACCCAGCTCCCAGGTCCTCTCCAGGTGGGGGGCTCGGGGTGCGGTCCCAGGCAGCAAGCAGCGTCGCTGTGTGACTACCCCGTGTTTCTCTCCACTCTCCTGTGGACGGACACTTGGGCCCGGTCCAGTGCTCAGCTATTGTGAATCAAGCTGTTATGAACATTCCTGTGCAAGGCTTTTGTGGGCTTATGTTTTCATTTCTCTTAGAAAAATACCCAGGGGTGGAATGGCTGGGTCATCGAGTAGATGTATGTTTAACTTTTTTATTTAACTGCCAAACGGATGGAACTACACCCTTAACTTCTGTGCATTTCTATGTATGTAAACTGTGCCTCAAATTTTAAAAAGTGGAGCAAACCTAGGCATACACCCCACATAAAAGTGGGATATATTCACTAAACGCACAAACAAGAATATTCATAACAGCATTGTTCATAATACCCCCACACCGGAAATAACCCAAGTGGCTGTCAACGGCAGGCTGGATAAGTAAATTGCGGTATATTCGAACGCCTCCCAGTAAGGAGGGTGGACGGATGACAACCACATAACAACGCAGATGAGACTCAAAACGCCACGTAGAGTGAGAAGCCAGACACAAAGGAACACAGACCGTGGGATTCACTCTGTGTAAAGCTCAAAAGGAGGCGGCACACGCCTGTGCTGCTTTGCTCAGGAGAGCGCTAGTCCCCTTGGGGTGGGCTGGTGGTTGGGAGGGGCACCGAAGTGACTTAAAGGATGCCAGTGGCTTTTCTTGATGGGATGCTGATTGCACAGTCTGTTCTGTTTGTGAAAATCTAGAAAGCTGTACGTTTATGACATGTCTGATTTTCTGTCTGTACTTCGCGCTTCAACAAAATGTTTTAAAAATCAAATCAAGGTAGGACAGGCCAGTTATGGCGAACCTGATAGACCCAAATACATCTGCATTTGACACTGGATGCGATGGCCTGGCCGAATTTTGCTGTTTCCTGAGCGAAGGTTTAGTTCTAAGCTGGTGCCGTGGCAGCGGTAATGTGGCTCGGCTCCTGGGAGGTGTCCGTGCCAGCAGGCACCTGGCAGTGCAGGGAGACCCGCCTGTAGCACTGGCTGAAACATTAGGACTCATGATGCCCGGTGGTTTTGTTTTTTGTTTTTGTTTTTAATATACTTTTATTGATTTCAGAGAGGAAAGGAGAGGGTTAGAGGGATAGAAACATCAATGATGAGGGAGAATCATTGTTTGGCTGCCTCCTGCATGCCCCCCACTGGGGATCCAGCCTGCAACCCCGGGCATGTCCCTTAGCCGGAATTGAACCTGGGAGCCTTCAGTCTGCAGGCCGATGCTCTATCCACTGAGCCAAACCGGCAAGGGCATGACACCCAGCGTTGATGGCAGTGAGGAAAGAGCAGTCCTCTGCCCTGATGCAGTCCCCTGACTCAGCAATCCCACTTCTCAGGACCACCCTACTCAGATATGCAAAAGAAGAAGCAGTATCTGAGCCTTGGTCATAGACCACCCAGATTCCTCGGTCAGAGGAAGCCTCATATGTGAAATGTACACATCATGGGAGACAGCACAGCCATGCAGTTTTGGTGTACTGACCTGGAGGGAGGTCCGTGACAGACTAGTGATAAAAAGCAGGTAAAGCCCTGGCTGGTTTGGCTCAGTGGATAGAGTGTCAGCCTTCGGACTGAAGGGTCCTGGGTTCAATTCCAGTCAAGGGCACATGCCCGGCGTCGCAGGCTCGATCCCGTGAGGGGCATGCAGGAGGCAGCTGATCAATGATTCTTTCTCATCATTGATGTTTCTCTCTCTCCCTCCCTCCCCCTTTCTCTCTGAAATCAATAAAAATATACATTTTTTTAAAAGCAGGTAAATACAGTTTAGTCCCATTTTTACTTTTTTAATATATATATGTTTTATTTCAGAGAGGAATGGAGAGGGAGAGAGAGATAGAAACATCAATGATGAGAGAAAATCACTGATTGGCTGCCTCCTGCACGCCCCCCACTGGGGAGCGAACCCGCAACCCAGGCATGTGCCCCTGACCGAAATCGAACCCGGGACCTTTCAGTCCGCAGGCCAACGCTCTATCCACTGAGCCAAACCAGCCCGGGCCCATTTTTACTTTTTAAAAAATTATAAATGCAGGTATATGTATAAAGACAACAGGAAATGGGCGAGATGGTCAAATGCCTGTCAGGCGTTCACGTGCCTTCGGGTGAGACTGGAGGGAAGATGAGGGCAGATTTTCTCTTTTATCACTCTACATGCTTCTGGAATGTTCTCAAAAAGTCACTTTGAAAATTTCAAAACAAATTGAAAGTTACAAATAATAAGAAGGTCCAGCCTGGCGCTGGCCTAAGCTTCCGTGTACTTACAACCGAACTAACCGCGATGCCCACGCTTCCCCTCGCAGAGCTTCGCGGCGGCCCTGATGGAGATGTCGGGCCCCTACAACAGCTCCCCTCGGCCCGACCAGCACAAGTGAGTGGCGGGGGGAGGGGGGGCGGTCTGGGGGCAGGGGGCGACGAGGCACCGGGAACACAGCCTCCCACAGCCCCCCTTCCTGTGACCTGCCCCCCTGCAGTCCCTGGGACTCTAAGAGGCAACTGTCCTTCAGAGAAGGGAAGGAGGCAGAGCAGAGCCGAGGCCTGGAGACCCTCGGCCTCCACCCGAGACAGCTCCAGAGAGCAAAGCCCAGCCAGGCAGGGCCTTTCCCGTCCCCGATGCAGAGACCCTGGCGCTGTGCCCTGGCTATGTCTGGGCCTGTGCCATGTCTCCAGCCCCCTGCGTCACCCTTGTCTTTGTCCTCTCTTGCCAGGAGTTACAAAATGCGCTTCAACAGCGTCTCCTGCACAGACCCGCTGGTGACCTCCTGGCGGCGGAAGAGGAAAGAGTCCAGCAACACAGACAGCGCAGGGGCACTGGGGACCCTCAGGTCTGGGGGCCTCAGGGAGGGAGGCGAGCGGGAGGGCCAGCTCCCTGGGCACAGGGGCTGGAACGGGGTGGGCTCCCGTGACAGCTCCCTGCCCCCAGGTTCTGTGTGTTCGGCCTGGGCTCCCGGGCGTACCCCCACTTCTGCGCCTTCGCTCGCGCGGTGGACACAAGGCTGGAAGAGCTGGGTGGGGAGCGGCTCCTGCCTCTGGGCCAGGGCGACGAGCTGTGCGGCCAGGAGGAGGCCTTCCGCGGTTGGGCCAAGGGTGCCTTCCAGGTGAGCCCTGGGCCTGTCCCAGCATCTGACCCCTGTCACTGCTCCGGCCCCAATTCTGACTCACTCAGACCTGGACACTTCCCCACTGAGACCTGCAATACTAAGACAGGGCCTCACTACTACCCAATCCTCTCTGGGTTTTTTGGTCCCTTCCTGTTCCTTCCAAAGTCCACCCTCATTTGGCTCAGTCCTGAGCAGTGGATGACATGGCCCTAACCTCATAGGAGGCTGCTGGTCAGGACAAAAGAGGGCAGACAGGCCCTGGCAGGTGGGGGCCTGAGTGGGCGCACAAAGGGAAAGGCTTTGGGGGGCAGGATGCAGGGAGAGGGAAAGGATCGAGAGAGGGCTAGGCAGAGGTGAGTGTAGAGCTGAGGCCAGCACAGAAACTCAGGGAAATCAGAGGCCAGACAGCTCGGGGCAGTGCCAGGGGGTAAGTCCCAGGGCTGTGACTTTCTAAGTCGGGTTCCCTGCAGAAGCAGCTCTGCCTGGTCTGGGAATCATGCCTGGACCTGAAGGAGGCTTATTGTCCCAGTCCTGACAGGGTTCTGGGCAGTGCTGGTCCCGCTGGGGTTCCCGGGCTTGAGCTCAACAGGTGTGGGAGGAGGAGAGGAGGAGGGCGTCCCAGAGGTGGGCTGGGCAGGCCGCCTGGCACAGGTGGAGGGTTTGCTGGGGAGGTCAAGCTGGAAAAACAGGCTCAGATTGGAGGAGAAGACGGGAATGGAAAACAAGACCACAGAATCTAGACACAGGGAAGCAGCCGGAGGAAAGGAATGGGACAAGAGAAGGGGCCCAATGTGAAGTTTCGGGACCTGGTCTAGAGGCACAGGGTGGGCGGAGGAGAATCCCGCTGGAAGCAGGAAGGCTCTGGCTAACGAGGGTGGTAGCAGCGGGGGAAGGAAGGAAGGAAGGGAGGGAGGGGGCCAAGGAAGGAAGGAAGAGATATAAGACTTCACACGCACAAAAGAAAGATTAACAGGACTGGCGGTGCAGGGTGAGAAGAGAGGGGAGACCCAGCTGGATGAGCCTGGGATTGCAAGCTGGGGGCTGGCCATGTGGTTCACCAGGCTTGTGCCTGAGCAGAAACTAATGAAATACGGACCCCCCTGGGGCTGGGCTCCAGCGGCTCCCCCAGCCCCTGCGTGGGTGCAGGGCAGAGCCGACTGCCAGAGAGCCCTCTGCGGCCTTTTACATAAAGTATCTCATGCCATCCTCACCGGACCTACTGAGCTGTAAAGACAGGGAAACAGGCAGTTTACTGTGAGGACAAGAGCAGAACTTGAATGCAGGTCTGAACACAGAGAACGGCAGACACATTCAGCGGGTGCTACCGTGTCCCAAGCACTGTGCTCCTTGGGACACGAGACTAACACTCTCCAGATTACGGAACTAGTGGCTGTGACAGAAACCCGTGCAAAGGGACAGCTAGCACAGCGGCGGAGGCAGGACGTGGGCTAAAGATCGAGGGGCCACAGCCTCAGCCTCCATTTCGGTCCCATTCTCCCTCCTGCCACTATGGCAGCCGGTCCCACAGTCATCTGTGAGCCTCGGATGGTGCCCCCCGACTCCCGGACCCCTCTGCTCTCACAGTCCCAGGAAGGTGGCAACTGGGGACCCAACAGGCCAGCCCCACCTCCCCCATCAGCCCCCTGAGTTCCACAGCCCTCATCACCTTGCCCCTCAGGCCTCCTGCGAGACCTTTTGCGTGGGAGAAGATGCCAAGGCCGCTGCCCGGGACATATTCAGCCCCAAACGGAGCTGGAAGCGCCAGAGGTACCGGCTAAGTGCCCAGGCCGAGGGCCTCCAACTGCTGCCAGGTGCGCCCTGACCTCCCGCTGACCCTGCTGGCCCTCTGGACCCTCCAGGGTCCCAGGACCAACTCCCAGGCACCCGCTCCCTGGCTCAGGCTTGTCTCACCCCCTGCCCCCAGGCCTGATCCACGTGCACAGGAGGAAGATGTTCCAGGCCACAGTCCTCTCAGTGGAAAACCTGCAAAGCAGCAAGTCCACGTGAGGAAGGCTCCCCCCCACACCTGTCCCAACCCCTCCTTCCCCAGACCCCGGCACCCTCCTCCTCCCACATTCTGCCTCCCACTCCCTGTAACTCCCCTCTCCTCACCCCCAGCCGGGCCACGATCCTGGTGCGCCTGGACACTGGAGGCCAGGAGGGGTTCCAGTACCAGCCGGGGGACCACATCGGCGTCTGCCCACCCAACCGGCCCGGCCTTGTGGAGGCCCTGCTGAGCCGCGTGGAGGACCCACCGCCCCCAGGCGAGCCAGTGGCCGTGGAGCAGCTGGAGAAGGGCAGCCCTGGTGAGGAGGCTCGGTCTGAGGCATGGCATTGAGGGCTTGCTCCATCCCCATGGCGCCAGGGTTCCCTGGGTTCAGGACCTGGCAAAAGGTTGCCACATTCGCTCAGCTGGACAGTCCACAGAGCGAGGCTCCGTTCTCTGAACCTGTCCCCACACACCTCTAGCCTAAAGGCTGTCTCCTGCCTCGGGGCTCCTCCCAAAAGCTCCGCCTGGCCACTAGCCTGCTCTGTAGCTGGGATGCGGTCTACCTTCCGCTGCCCCCCGAGCCTGGAGTTAAAATAAGTTGGGTGGGGAGAAGTAGAGGAGCCCAGACCAACCCAATCCAACCGGGGGCCCCAAAAGAAGCAACATGGGGGCTGTCCAGACAGTTCCAACACCGCAGTTCAAGGGCAAGTCACCGAAAACACGAGGCATGGCCAGGCCCACGTCCTCTCCAAGAAGCAATCATCACCCCAGTCCGGCTGCCCCTTCCTCAGAGCTCCCCTATGCACGACCCCCAGGTGGCCCTCCCCCCGGCTGGGTGCGGGACCCCCGGCTGCCCCCCTGCACGCTGCGCCAGGCTCTCACCTTCTTCCTGGACATCACTTCCCCGCCCAGCCCTCGCCTCCTTCGACTGCTCAGCACCCTGGCTGAAGAGCCCGGCGAACAGCAGGAGCTCGAGACCCTCAGCCAGGTTGGGGGCCACCCAGTGCGGGGAGCAGGGGCTACTGAGGCTGGATGAGCTGGGGGAGGGGAGCCTACCTGGCTAGCAAGTGCTGACCCAGCTCAGAGTTACTAATGCATCTAGAATGCTCAAGGTCTGAAAGAGCTGGGCACAGAGAAGGTGCTCGGGAAGGCTGGGCTTGGGTGGGGTCAGAAGGTGAAGTCAGCAGGCAGCACAGGAGGTTCCAGCACACTGCACCCCACTCCACCCCCCAGGACCCCCGGCGCTACGAGGAGTGGAAGTGGTTCCGCTGCCCCACGCTGCTGGAGGTGCTGGAGCAGTTTCCGTCGGTGGCACTGCCTGCCCCGCTGCTCCTCACCCAGCTGCCCCTGCTCCAGCCCCGGTACTATTCCGTCAGCTCAGCACCCAGTGTCCACCCACGGGAGATCCACCTCACAGTGGCCGTGCTGGCATACCGGACCCAGGGTGAGCCTGGGGAGGTGGGGCAGGGCCACGTAGTGACCCTGGAGTGGCCCCTCCCTGACCCCTTCTCCTCCCAAACTAGATGGGCTGGGTCCCCTGCACTATGGAGTCTGCTCCACATGGCTCAGCCAGCTCAAGGCCGGAGACCCTGTGCCCTGCTTCATCAGGGGGTAAGTGAGCACGTCAGGGGATGGAGTGGACAGACAAGAAGAGAATGTCTGTCCGAGCAGGGGCAGAGAAAGAGCCAAAAGGGTGGGGTGGACAGATGGAGGACTCTGTGGGGGTCGCAAGCGCTGGTGAGAGATGTGACTGGGAGCAGGGAAGACCCACTTCACATATCAGGGACGGGGTGTCCGGCTGAGCCACTCCAGGACGTGGGCTAAGCTTTGGGCCTTTCACCAATTTGGATGTAGGGTCCTGCTCTGAAACGGCGGCCCCCAGAGGCAGGGCTGGGGTTCAGCCTGAGGTTGGGAGGCACAGCCCCTAGGCCCGTGGTCGGCAAACTGCGGCTCTCGAGCCACATGCGGCTCTTTGGCCCCTTGAGTGCGGCTCTTTCTAAGCCTTAGGAGTACCCTAATTAAGTTAATAGCAATGTACCTACCTATATAGTTTAAGTTTAAAAAATTTGGCTCTCAAAAGAAATTTTAATCATTGTACTGTTGATATTTGGCTCTGTTGACTAATGAGTTTGCCGACCACTGCGCCTAGGCACTGTGCCCGTTCAAGGACAAGCCCCTCTCAGTCCAGGGAGAACCAGTTCAGTTACCGTAGGATCAAGGAGGACTCAGGGCACCCTCTCCTCATGCTGTGTAAGACTTGCCCCATCTAGCAGCGAGGAGCCCAAAGTCTCAGGCAGGACAATGAAGAGTTCCCAGAATGGCCCAAACCCATCCAGGAGGCAAAATTACAAATAGGCTGTGACCTACTGAATACAAACTACCTACCAATACGGAGACGAATAAGCACACTCAGGGAACTCGTAAACCAAAAGACTGGCCTTCCCTTCCCCTAGTTTCTAACTCTCCTCAACTGAGACATCAAAATGGTCTTCAGTTCAGGTTTGAACTGTGTTTCCTTTCACCCAGCGAGCAGAGTTCAGTTATGAAACACATCGTGCCTACTATGAACTAGACACGGTCATAGCACTTGACAAAGCAGTCACTCCGTTGCCAACAGAAGCCGAGTTCTCCTCTCTCCACCCGCACAAGTGGTAAGACTGGGAAGCGGGGAAGCAAGAGGCCTGACGAAATGTCTCTCTGCTAGGGCTCCCTCCTTCCGGCTGCCACCCGACCCCAGCGTGCCCTGCATCCTGGTGGGCCCAGGCACTGGCATCGCCCCCTTCCGGGGATTCTGGCAGGAGCGGCTGCACGACATTGAGAGCAAAGGTTCGGCTGGGGGCCAAGGAATGACGGGGTCACAATCTAGGGACAAAGAGGTGGGGGTTGGAGTGCAGGAACCAGGTAGGAAAGAGGGCAACGAATGGGCCACAAAGGTGGTCTAATAAGCTCAAGGGGAGGGGAAGGCCTAGAGGCCGGGGCAGTGCCCAGTAGGTCTGGCCTCCTGGTGCTGGGCACAAAGTCGGGGTTGGATTGGATTAAGGACAAAGAGAACTGGAAGGGGACGGGGCTGAGACTCAGGAGACAGAAATGCCCCAGGAAGACTCACCCAGGTGAGGCCAGGACCCGAGGTACAGGGTGTTCAGGTTGGGCACAGGGTGCCCAAGGCCTCTGGTAAGTCACAAGAAGGGGGCTGTGACTGAGAAAGGTAGGAAGTGTGGGACCCCAAGGTGGGGGGAAATATGGGCTGGAGAAGGGAAGGAGCCAGATAGAATCCCCACTGCAACTCAGAGGGTGCAAAGGACAGCAATTCTGAGTACTGAGCCCATGTTCTAGCGCCACACACTGGCCACTGGAGCCCAGGAAAGGCACCGCCTCCGGCGAACGTGGGCTTCCCTGTGTATCAGGATCAGGCAAGGCTTCTGAGAAATACGTCCTGCGCTCACCTAGGAGCCAAACAGCCCAGGGTGGTTGTTTCTGCCCGAAGGAAGGACGGGGCTGTCAGCCTGGGTGAGAGTAGCCAACAGGAGGTGCGCCCCGCGCGGGGAGGCAGCCTCCCAACCCGCAGCGCTGCTTGCAGGCCTGCAGCCCGCCCCCATGACGTTGGTGTTTGGCTGCCGATGCTCCCAGCTTGACCACCTCTACCGTGACGAGGTGCAGGGTGCCCAGCAGCGCGGGGTGTTCGGCCGCGTTCTCACCGCTTTCTCCCGGGAACCCGACAGCCCAAAGGTGCGGGGCCCCGGCGGGCGCAGGGGCAACCTGAAGCGAGGGATGTGGGAAGGCCCGGCGCGCACGGCGGGGGGCGGGGGGGGGTTAGGCCCAAGCCCCGCCCTGCCCTGCCCCCTAGTGAACACCCTCCGCTTGGCCCCTCTCAGCTCCGGCCCAGCCCCGTCACTGGCCCAAGGCCCTAGGGGTCTCCCCCACCCTCCCCCAAGCCCCGCCCCTGTTCCATCCACCGCTCCAGACCACACCCCAGTTCACTTTGGCCCGGGCGGGCCCCTGACCCTGCCTCCCCTCAGACCTACGTGCAGGACATCCTTCGGACTGAGCTGGCCGCGGAGGTGCACCGCGTGCTGTGCCTTGAACGGGGCCACATGTTTGTCTGCGGCGACGTCACCATGGCAACCAGCGTCCTGCAAACGGTGCAGCGCATCCTGGCGACAGAGGGCAACATGGAGCTGGACGAGGCCGGCGACTTCATCGGCGTGCTGCGGGTGCGAGGGCGCGGGCGCGGGCGGGCGGCGGCCGGGTAGGGGCCCGGCGTGCTCCGGCCTAATCTGGCTGCCAGTTTCTGATCTGCTGTTTTCCCCGCAGGATCAGCAACGCTATCACGAGGACATTTTCGGGCTCACGCTGCGCACCCAGGAGGTGACCAGCCGCATACGCACCCAGAGTTTCTCCTTGCAGGAGCGGCATCTGCGGAGCGCAGTGCCCTGGGCTTTCGACCCTCCCGGCCCCGACACCCCTTGCCCCTGAGAGCCCTCTTTCTTGCTTCCCACGCAGTTCCCGGAGAGGGGCCGTAGTCCACACTGGCGCTGCAGCTCTTCCCTCGGCCTGCCCAGGCCCGGCCACCTCTCCCTCCCTTCGCCAGGTGCCTTCCCCCGTCTGTGCAGAGTCCGCGGAGACTCGCCTAACACCTGGGGAGTCTTTCTCCCTCTAGGCCTGGTTCCCTACCTCGGGTCTGACGAATCTGGAAGGCCCCTCCCACCAGTGGTATTCCAAAGCCTCCCGTCACCCTCTTCGTGTTCTTTTTAAAAATATATATATATATTTTTATTGAGTTCAGAGAGGGAGAGAGAGAGCTAGAAACATCAATGATGAGAGAGAATCATTGATCAGCTGCCTCCTGCACGCCCCACACTGGGGATGGAGCCCACAACACGGGCATGTGCCCTGAGCGGGACTCAGAAGGTAATCAATCTCCTGGTTCATAGGTTGATGCTCAGCCACTGAGCCACCCTCCCCATGTTCTTTAGGTAAATTTTAGATTTCCCTTACCTCTCTCAGGAGTATTTTATCTCGAAACCTAATCTCCAAATCATTCAAATATTTATTATTGAATATTCACCATAAGAGACTGGACCAGGTGTTATGAGAGCGACTGAGATGCCTAACCCAGCCCTGTGGATTAAAATTACAGAATGACAAGCTCTGTCTTTTAACTTGTGCGAACGGGGGGGGGGGGCGGTAATTCTTGGAGAGCAGTCCTACCCTATATACTCCACTTTGACCCAGCTCTCTAGGAGCCAGGCTGTCAGTCACCGGCATTCCGGGGAGCTGCTCCCTCACTCTTGGCTGAGAAGCTGTACTGCCCTCTGCTGCCAGGAATGGGAACACTGGAGACCAAGGTCTTAAAGATGAGCAGCCGTGAGCAACCTTTACCACTGGTTTCAGACAGGATGGGCAGCCACACCCACTTCCTCAAATGTCATACTGATGCCGAACTCCAAAAACATCAGCCCTCGCTAGTCTTTCCACTCACAAGTCCCCGTGTCCCCCCTCCACAAATCCCATGGGAACCTGAAGAACCAACTGCCTCCCAGGCACGTTCCTCACGGTTTCCGTACACTGAGCTTGGCCTCCACCTTGGCCTTGCCTCCCACCTGGGACTTGTTCCCAGGTAACAGTCCCAGGACAGCTAATGGGGGGGGGGGGATCGCCTTCTCCCCCCCATGTGGGGATTGTCTCTAAGACTTGTTTCCAGATGCCCTTGCATCTCCTCTCCTACTCTTTCTCTGCTCTCTGGGGCCAGATGGTCATTGACCCCCAAGTCCTGCCCAACTAAAGCATCTTGGGGGCGCCCCTAAAAGGGGCTTGGCGTGTTCTTCCACTCCACCTCTTCTGGTCTCCTGGGCTGGAGACGCTGGGGAACCTGAGGGAGGAGAAGCCTCTTGGCAAGCAGTCCAGGGGTTTAGGTTCCAGAGATGACCATCCCCCTCACCTCAAATACCCACCCCTGTTTGTATTCCTCCAAGTCTGGCTCCATCTAATTTCCTACTCATCCCCTCCCCCACCCCCATTAGACAATACTGACTCTGAGGAGGCCTCTCAGGCAGTGCTATGGGTCTGGCCAGGCTCCTTCTGAGTGTCCATGGTCTGAAAACCTCCAGGGAACAGATTCTGGGTCCTCTGGGTTCTCCACTGCTGTCTGGGGCTGGAGGCAGGACTGGAGCCTAATGAGAAAAGCCATCAGCTGGGCAGTGCCCTGGTGCCTGCTATGCCCCCAGGACCTGTCCCCTGCACACCCTGACTGCCTCACCATCACTTGACCAGGATGGCTTCTCCTCATCAGGTGAGAGTGTTTGCGGGGGGCTGGACCAGGGTCTGGACAGGGAGGAGGCTGAGGGCTCGCCCCACAGTTCCTGCTGCTGCTGCTGATGGAGCTAAATGGAAGAAAAAGAAATGAGGACTCCCTCCTGCTCGCAGCACGAGGCCCAGGCCCTGGGCTGGGCACAGAGGGCTGTGAAGCCTCCTCCCCAGCCCCTGTCGGATACGCCCTTACCCCTTTCCTCAGCCTCTATGTTGGGCAGGTGCTTTCTCCCCACATCCTTCTGCACCTCTTTACTCACCTGGTGCAGGTAGATGGCATGAAGACTCATCTCAGCAGAAGCAAGCTCTGGTAGCTGGGCCAGCTTCGGGCCCCCAGTACCTCCAGGGGACACACAGCTGGAACAGAGGGTGGCAGAGATCAAAGACATGCCCCTCCCCCAGCACCCCACAGGGAGGGCAGGCTTGACCTCCCCTTCCCAATCACCCACAGTGCTCCCGCACCCTGCACCCTCCTCTTGGAGGATCAGCCCCATCACCCCTGAGGCCCCCAACCCTCACCTGTGGTCCTGGCCAATTCGGGAAATGGAAGCCAGGAGGCTGGCCGTGGCTGCAGCTGGGCAGGGGGCTGTGGGGCTCAGGTCCCGTGGGGGCAGGAAGGGGTGCACCAAGAGGTTAGCCAAGAAGGCCTCTGGCTGCGGGCAAGAGAAGACGGGTCAGGATAGAGGACAGAAGGGGGAAGGAGGTCTCAGCAAGGCAGGAGAGCAGGCTGGACCAGTGAGTGAGCAGGTTAATACAAACGGTGAGGCAGAGGGAGAGGAGATGGGCGGGGCCGGAGGTGGGGGCAGGGGGCCGGCCAGGCTTGGCTCACCAGAGGTGAGGAAGAGTCGCTGAGTACCCCGGGGGTGGCAGGGCTGCGAACCGAGGTGGCGCCCAAAGCGGCTGCATCCTGTTGTACCCGGCCTCGAAGTTGCCCCAGGAACTTGGAGCTGTGCCCTGGGGGGCGCCATTGTGGGTGCACCAGGGAGAACCTCATCAGGGAGAGCTCAGTCTTTCCGTCCTCTGCACGCTGAGACTGCGAGGCCTCGGTCTGTCCTGCCGAGAGCCACTGAGAGAAAAAAAAGCCGCAGTGGGAGCCTCTGGGGTATGAGGGACAGGAAACACTAGCCCCAGTCAGTCTTCAGGTGAAAGAACAGAGGCCACAATAGACACTTGCTCAAGGTCACCCAAAAATACAGCAGCAGAGCTAGGATCTGGGTCAAGGCCCAGCACTGGAAGCTGGTGTGGGCTCAGTGTTTTGCCACACCAGACCCGAGGCTAGCCTGGGCCTTGGTGGGGAAGGCCAGTCTTACTCCAGCCCCACCCACTGACCAGCCCATTTCTCGGCCTCTCTGGTGGCCTTCACTCCATTTACTGGCGCTAGGATTATACATACATCATCCTTACACAGCCCTGTCCATTGGCTACAGTCATTGTCCTCAAGGACACTATGGCGCAGGGAAGTGAAGTGAACTGGGGGGCAGCCCCTTATCTAACCATCACCCCCCACATCCTGGGAAGGACTCTAACCTGAGGGTGGCCGTGGCGCTTCACATCCATGAGGGCAAAGGAACAGATGTCACCAACCCCAGCCACATCCACAGTGAAATGATGAAAAAAGTCAATAATCTCCAGGGCACGAGGGCAAAACCAAAAGAGCAGAAACAGTGGGGTGAGGAGCGGGGACAGGAGCTCCTCCAAGAGGGAGACCTGGGGAAGAAGGGGTTGCTGAGGGTGACCACGACCAAGAGGCCCCCGGGGATGCGGGCCAGGGCAGGAAACCTCCAAGCCAGGCACTCCCCGGCTGCCAGCCCCGGGGCCATTTGTCCCAAGCCCTTTCGAGACCAGGCGGCTGCACAGCTTCCCAGCGGAGCAGCCCCGCTCGGGTCTGGACCCTCACCGCTCGGTATTGCAACAGCCGCGCCATCTGCCGGTAAGCGCTGGCCCTGCCGGCAGCACCGGGCTCCTCGGGGAGGTAATGCATGTGGGCCAAGGCCGACTGCAGCAGGAGCTGCGGAGAACGCGCCTGGCACTGCTCCTCCGGAATGAAAGACCTGGAGGGCGGGATCCGGGCGGAAAAGGCGCCTGAGGTTAGGAGGCTGTGCGGACGGGGAAGCAGGGCTAGGAGGAGGGGAGGGGGACTCAGCCCTAAATCAGAGGCATGCCCCCCTCCCTGGGCAGCTCCCGTCGCACCTGGCCACGGTGGCCGTGACCCCGAGCGCGGTCATGGCGGTGAGCACGTGCTCCACGGCGAGCACGTCCTCGTCATAGACAGTGAGCAGGAGCAGCGCGGCGAAGAGCGCCCCCGCGAAGAAGACGAGCTGGCGGGCCAGCAGCGCGAGCAGGGGCGCGGGGGGCGCCGCGGCGCGCAGGAAGGCGGCGGCCGGGCGGTAGGCGCGGGCCAGGCGCGCGCGCAGCTCGTGCGGCAGCTCGTTGAAGTGGCGGAGCTGCAGGCGGGCCAGGCGGGACCAGCGGCGCGCCCCCAGGGCGCCCGGCTCGCGCCGCAGCAGCTCCACGTGGCTGTAGAAGGCGTACAGCACCTGCCAGGCCAGCACCAGCGGGCTCAGCGCCAGGTTCACGGCGGCCAGCAGCAGCACGGTGCGCCGCCAGCGCGCGGCCAGGGTGCCCCGCTGCTCGTGGCGCTTGTAGGCGTCCGGCAGCTCCCAGCCCCCGCGGAAGAGCGAGAAGGGCCCTCGGAAGAGGAGCAGGTCGACGTTGAGCGCCAGGCCGCGGCTGAGGAAGGCCAGGCTGCCGCCCCAGGGCAGCGCGCAGCGCGCTGGCAGCAGGCCCTTGTTGGCCAGCGCCACCTGGTAGTTGGTGTAGCGCAGGATGCGGTGGTGGACGTCCAGCTCGGTCAGCGGCCGCGGCTGCACGCACAGGCCCCCGCTCCTCTGCAGCGCCAGGAGGCGCGACTGCACCTCGGCCCAGGGCACGGAAAGGAGCTCCTCCTGAGGACAGGGGCTGGTGAGTGCCGCGACCTGGATGCCTCTGCACGGTGATGCCTAAACTCACCATGACCAGAGCTGCAGCCAGAGCTAGCGCCTCCTCCGCCCCCTCCTCACTGTTGTCCTCAAGTGGGAAACCTGTCACCACTCCGCCCTCCTTGCCCTTCCTTAACTGTGTCACCACCCGGGGGCCCTTCCTACTTCCTTTCATCCTCTTCTGCACGGTCCCACGTGGCCCTGCCACTCCTGAGGCCATGAGTCATGTGCTTCCCAGCGACACCTCATAAACTAAACTCTTCAGGTATTTGCTCTCAGCTCCCTCAGAGCAGATTTTCCTGAGCCTCCCGCCCTCACGTCCTACACACGGAGGACACTGCGCGGCCTCGGTGCCCAGGGTGCCTGCCAACGCTCGCCTCGCCTCCACATGCTTCCAGACGGCCAGCCCCATCCCATGCCATCCCCACAGTAACCTTCCTAAGACTCTGCAGTGTCCACGTCTGGGTGGGGCCGTCAGATCTCACTTGGACCTCCTCTGCAAGCCTCATGTTAGCCCAAATCACCCAGCTGCCCCCCGTCCGCTTAGTCAAGTCCCTTTGGGCCAGCCTCTCCAGTCCATCCCAGGGTCTCCCCTATCCCTGGAAGGAAGAGGGGAGGAGGAAAATGAAGAGAGAGGAGAAAGAGAAGGGTGAGCAGTGCTCTGACTCCTGCCCTCGCTGCCTCTGCGACCCTGGCCCTCCTGCCCTTCCCTGTGCTATGCCGAGGGAAGACCATGGCGACTTCCTGGGACCTCCCCCGTGGCTGTACAGGAGGACGTGCAGAAGGCCTAGACTTCTAGGGGCAGCGAGGGAAGCTGGCTGCGGAAGGGAGCCTTGGGGAAGTGCTTTAAAGGGAGGACTCAGACACAAAACAAGGAGCGTGAGCAAGACAGGGAGGTAAGAAAGAGCAAAGCAGGACCCAGGGACAGTGACGGGGCCCATGCAGTTGCTGACCGCAACACGGGGCAAAGCCAGAACGGGGAGTGGGATCACCCGCAGGGCCTGGGCACAGATGCAGGCGGTGGGCTGCTCTCCTCACTGCTGCCCACAGATATTCACTGCCTCCCTGCTCCCTGCATCTGGGTGTCGCCTGCCTCCCGACCTCCTGTCCTTCCCAACCCCACCCCAGTTCCTCCTCCTGTAAACATCACAAGCACGTGACTGTACGTAATTTTCTATAACCCATGTAAACCCACTAGGCCTCACTAGAGTGGGGACCATGTTTTATAAGTGGTGGTACCTCCTACGATTATTCGGGGCCTAGAGTAGGTGTCAATGAGGCCTTCTGCCAGCTTTCCAATGGGCCCTTCTGTCTGTACAGCCCCTACTCCTCCCCGGACTCTGCCCCATGACATGGCACCCCTCCACACAGACACCCCCACCTAGCTCACCGGGGGGATGTGCAGGGCCTCCCTGTAAAACACCTGGATGTCCCAGTAGCTGAAGAGGTTGCAGACTGAGCGAAGCAGCTGAACGAGCCAGAAGGCTGCAGCCAGGATCAGAAGGAAGACCAGCAGAGGGCTTGAGCGGATCCTGGGGGTGGAGGGTAACATAGCGAGAAAGTGGGACCCCCATGGAGAGGAGACAAGACTTGGGGAGCAATGGGAAAGTCATGCAGGAGATCCAGCAAGACCAGCGATTCTCAAAGTGTGGGGTGTCTGGCGGTCCTTGAGACCCTTGAAAATGTCTGCAAGGTCAAAACTTTTTTCAGGTAATATTAATGTTTCTGCCACTTTTCTTCTCATTATTTCATGAACATAGAGTAGAGTTTTCCAGAGGCTACACTGGCAGCCAATGGAATATGTGCTCTTAGGTTTTGCAGCTGTCCTCACCTTTACTTTCTAATGAGGTAACTATAGATATGATTCTCATAAGCAAAAGTTCCTGGAGTTCTCAATAAATTTCAAGGGTATAAAACAGGGGTGGGGAACCTTTTTTCTGCCAACGGCCATTTGGATATTTATAACATCATTTGCAAGGCCATACAAAATTATTAACTTAAAAATTAGCCTGCTATATTTGGTCAAACATTTAATTAACTCACCCCTAATGCCTTGGCAGGCCAGACCAAATGATTTCACTGGCCTTATATGGCCCGTGGGCCAGATGTTCCTCACCCCTGGAATAAAAGGTACAGTATTCTGAGACCCAAACCTTGGAGAACCGATGATCAAGCCCAGGGACAAAAAACAGGTGGCTCTTGTCTGCTCCTCTCCCTCACCCACCCCCACCAGGTGTCACTCACCGCTGGGCACACTGGGACGGGGGTAGGATGGCATCTGACAAAGTCACTTTGCTGTGAGGCAGCCCAGGTCTTGTTTGGTTGTTTGGTTGGTTGGCAAAGAGAATGTTGTAATCCACGCAGCGAAGAAGGAAGGTCGTGAAGGTGATGATGAAAACAAACTGCCTGGAGAGCAGGGAGTTCAGTGATTAGCCTGAGAGCAGAGGGGCTGCGGCCCAGCCTCCAGGCCAGCTCAGTCTGCTCCCCGCTTGGCTGAGCCCCTGGCTGCTTGGGGAGGCTCTGGGTGGGCTGGAAGCACAGGGGCTCCCGGGACAAGCATCTCACCCCAGCTGGAAGACATCCTCCAGCAGGATACAGGCAAAGCCATTCCGCTGGTGGTAGCTGTAGATGTGGTGGTGTGTCAAGAAATAAGCCTGAGACATGATGGGCCTTCCCTGAGCATACCTTCCCCTCACTCCACCGATAAGTCCCCCAACCCCTACGCCCTCAGAGTCCCCGGCCAAGGATGGCGCCTGCCCTCCCAAGTCCAGTACAAAGGATATCTTGGTGAAGAAGCTGTCCAGGTCCTGGATGTGGTGCCAGGAGCCTGGGCACAGAGAGAGGAGCGTTAGGACTCAGCTCTCATCTAAGCAAGCTTTCCACACTCTCAACCTGCTGCCTCAATCCCCAGGCCCTCCCCAACCCACACCCCCACAACCCCACACCCACATGCTCACCTCGGAGCCCTTCAGGCACATGAAGCAGGGGCTGCTGCTCCTCCCCATGGAGGGGTGAGTCTTGGGACCCCTCAGGGTCACAGTCCTCCAGCCGCTCATAATCCTGCTCAGGGATCAGAGGGCCTATCCGCAGCCCAGGATTGTCCTGGGGGCATCGGCGTGAAGGAGGGGCAGTCACCGAAGCCAGGCGTGGGGTGGAATGGGAACCCCAGGAGGGAGGAGCAGTGATGGGTGTCATCACAAGCTCTACCTGTGTTGGGGGTGTGGCTGGGGTGGGGAGGGCCCTGTGTGGAGGCTGAGAAGCCCCTGGGGTCTGTACAGCTGGGCAGGAGGGCCCCAGGACGGGGGGAGGAACTGAAGAAGGCACACTTCTTGTGTGAGGAGCAGGGGACAGAGAGAAGATGGAGAGCCTCCCTCCCCCAGGCCCCCGACACGGAGGAGGAGGAAGAGGAGGCAGTGGCATGGGGAGGAGGGGCACTGATCCAGGCCCCAGGTCTCCCCATTGCCCCAGCTGCCCCCTGCTCCTCCCCCAGCCCATTCGCCTCACCATCAGGCTGGTGGCTTCTCCTGAAAGTTTGGAAGGCTGGCAGCCGCTGCTGCTTCCACAGAGGTTTGAGGAGCTGAGCAGGAACTGTGACAAGACAGTGACAACAACACAGTGACTCAGTGGGGGCAGGCCCCGGGCGTCCCAGCTCCCAGTCACCTATATAAGCACTCACACCCCCTTCCAGGACAACCTGCAACTGAAGCTCTCAGGCCCCGCCTCCATACCTGGGCGGGGCATCAGCCGAAGGGGGGAAGGCTGAAGAACAGACCAGAGGAGACATCTAGTGTCCCATCCTCAGACCTCAAGAGGATTTGAAGGGGAGTCTAGACAGTAGCAGCCAAAATAACAAAAGCAAAACGAAAACCCATCAAAGAAAATTATAGGACTATGGGGCCAAGATATTGCATCTTTGATTTCTTAAAATCATGTCTTTTCTCCCTACACACACACACACACACACACACACACACACACACACATACACAAAGTGATCAACAGAGAAATGCTTTAAGACCAAAAACAGGAAGGAAGAAAGGAAAGGCTTCCTATTTTGTCTGATAGTACTCAGGGAGGGAAGAGGGGAGACTGCCCGGCTTCACATCCAGGTTAGGGGACACTGAACGGAAGGAAGGGAAGAAAGGAGGGGCAGCTATTTTGTACGTGAGAAGTGGGTTTTTGGAGCTTACAGTAGAAAAGCAGGGTTCCTTGGGGGTTCCATTATGCTTACTTCTTTATCCTCTTGAACAATGATACCCTCTCCCCAAAGCCCTGATCCAGTTTTTTAGACCCCTGAGAAGCATCAGGACTGAACCAGCAGAGGGAAGCTGGGGGTCAGGGATTTGGAACAATAATTTGGATAACAAGGAATGAATTGACTGAGTTGTGTTCTTTGTTGCCACGTCAGTGAGGAGGAGGAGGAGGCAGCTGGCCTGGTGGCTTGTCCAACGCCATTCTTGAGGTCCTGAATCACCAGGTTTCCTCCTGAAGCCCATGCCTGAGATGCTGACTCAGCCACCAGGTGTCAGCCTGGTGGGTTAGGGTAAGGGCTGACGTAGGGGCCAGTGTCCATGAAATGGAGAGTGGAACAGATTGTTCACTGGAAGGATATGGAGGCTATCACAGAACTGCCCACAACTTTTGAGTCCAGATATGCCCGTTTCTCCTTCTGTGCCTCCTTCCGGGGACAACTGTCATCCTAGCCCAGGACTTGCATAGTTTTATCCCTAATCAGGAGGCAGAGCTATGAAAACAAGACTTGTCCTTCCTAGAGATGTCATACTAGTGCCCTAAATGGAATCCCACATTGTAGAGGGGCTAGGAATTTCCCATGAACTCTCAGAAACATCTGTCCAGATGGATTCTGTGGGGTTTCATCTGCTCTCCCCTCAACCTCAATATTTTGCTACACTCACTATAGGACCCCTCCCACCCACCCTCTCCATATACCCAGCCCAACCTCAGACTAATCCTGGAACCTTTTCTTACCGAGTGCCACCCACATTCGTCCATTTACAGCCTCCCTACCACCACCCCCAGTTCAAGTCAATTTAAAGGGCACGTTTTCCTGCCAGGCATTTGAAGGGGATGGGGGACGGATGAATGAGACAGAGCCACTACTGAAAAAGAAGTCACAGCCAGTGGGGGAAGCAGCTACACAAACAAATGACACGGAAGAAGCGCTAAACAGAGGTTCAAGAGCTGTGCTAAGGTGAGAGCCTTAGTCAGCCTGACCTGCAGTGAGGAAGACATCTGTGGGAGAAGCGTCTGAGGTCGTGCCTTGATAAGCCACCGGATCTCGATATCAGTGGTTCTCAATCATGGAGTAGAGGGAGCGTATCAAAACCACACGGGGAGTTTTTTCTCAATTATACGTGGCTCCGTTCCCAGAGCTTTGACCAGCCTAGGACCGTGGGCGGCAAACTGCGGCTCTCGAGCCACATGCGGCTCTTTGGCCCCTTGAGTGTGGCTGGCTCTTCCTAAGCCTTAGGAGTACCCTAATTAAGTTAATAACAATGTACCTACCTATATAGTTTAAGTTTAAAACATTTAGCTCTTGCCAAAACTGGTTTGGCTCAGTGGATAGAGCGTCGGCCTGTGGACTGAAAGGTCCCAGGTTCGATTCCGGTCAAGGGCATGTACCTGGGTTGCGGGCATTTCCCCAGTGGGGGATGTGCAGGAGGCAGCTGATTGATGTTTCTCTCTCATTGATGTTTCTGGCTACTTCTCTCCCTTCCTCTCTGTAAAAAATCAATAAAATATATTTTTTAAAAATTTAGCTCTCAAAAGAAATTTCAGCGGGGGGAAAAAAGGGACACATGTAATACCCTTTGTAATACTGTAAGCAATAAAAAAAGAAAAAAAAGCACACACACACACACACACACAAAGAAATTTCAATCGTTGTACTGTTGATATTTAGCTCTGTTGACTAATGAGTTTGCCGACCACTGCAAGGCACGTGCACTTGTTTTGAAAAAGAACTCCGCAGCGGACTTTTGTCCCTTCTTTTCCCAGCGCCAGCGCTCTACACTCCCAGGAGACCCAGGGCGCTCTAGAGTCCTCTGGGAGCGCGGATAGAACAGCAGGGTGGGCTGCGGGTGACGCGTTGCTATGGATACCCCGGGACAGGGGACGCACGGAGCACACTCAAAACTTTCGCCCAGAGCCCCGTCAGGCCGCGGGCGACGGCACAGCCCCAACCTGCTCGGCCCCGCCCACAGCCTGGGAGGGGCAGGTGGCTCTCTCCAATCACAGTTCCGGAGGGAGAACTGACAACGTTCCCCCCCAATCATAGCCTGCAACGACATTGATGCCTCTTTCCTCCAATCATCACCGAGTCGCGAGGGGGTTGTCGGGATGGTGGCCGGAGCCAACATGGAGTCCTTAGTAGGATAAGGGTGAAACTGCTGTTGCCGGCTGCTCCTGTTCTTCCCCCCCATCATGTTGGTGCACTTATTTCGGGTCGGGATTCGGGGAGGTACTGTCCTAGGCAGGCCGCTACTCCCCCTCCGCTTCCAGACATTCTCGACCGTCAGGTAATGAAAAGACCTACTGAGAGTGCGGGGCCATTGACCGGCTGGCCGGGCAACGGAGCCGCCGGGAGTTGGAGTCCCGGGCTCGCCCGAGGCCTGCTGGGAGTTGTAGTCCTACCGGGCCGAGGGTGGAATGTCACTCCCCGGAGAACTGGCCTCAATTATTCATAACGATGAGCCTGGTGCCTGAAGGAGGCTCCGCGCATCTGTGTCCGCGTGGGGGCCGACTGAGGGAACGCTCTGGGTCCGCGACCACGCCCGACCCGCACTCCCTCCCCACCAGGGGGCGCCGAGCTGCACAGGTGTCGGCCCTTCCGGTGCTGAACCGGCCCTGTCCTGTCGTAATTAATTGGTCTGGCAATTTGGATAAAATTTATTCGGCTGCAGGCCCTGGCTTCAGCCTCAAGTTCTGAAGTTCAGAATGGACCCCAGAACAACCCTGCTGTAGGCAGCGTCTGGGTCAGACCCAGGTCCTGCCTCAACGACGCAGCTGCCGCAGCCTGGGCTGCAGTAAATAGTGACTTCGAGTCTTGGACTGCTGGTCTTGTTTGGTTTTCCACGGTTGTTTTATTTTGTTTTTCTATTTTATCTTGGCTTGTAAATGTGTAGAATTAAATCATATTTCCTTGTGGGGGAAAAATGATTCGTGTCCAGAGACACTTAGTATTAGTGGTGCTCCCAAGATTCAAAGTGAGACGAACAAAAATGGTTCCTAGATGCGGGTACTTTCAGCAAAGACAGGCAGTCTAGTAAGTTGTCCATGTGTGTTCTTGTATGTTCACTGTGCACACATGGGTCCAAAGAGAGAAAGAGAGGGGTGGGAAACGAAGAGGACCCCGAACGGAGACCCCAGTGTAAATGCTTTATGAGAAGGCACTGGTTCCTTGTGACCCTGGAGTGAATGATCTGAGGGTGGAGCAGCAGCGGATTGCCAGGGTGGGTGGATGTGGACTTGTGCTTTGGTAAATCCATCCGATTGATACAGGGCAGGGGCCGAGTGGAGCTGGAGCCAGAAGTACCGGTGCTGGGAAGTAATCTGCAAGTTCTTGGCAGTGACCAAGCCCTGCTTAGAGCCTTAGTTTGGAGAAGATAAGGAAAGCTGGAGCCCAGCGGGTGTGGCTCGGTGGTTGAGTGTCGACCTATGAACCAGGAGGTCACGATTGGATTCTGGCCAGGGCACATGCCTGGCCTGTGGATTGAATCCTCAGTAGGGGGCGTGCAGAAGGCAGCCAATCAATGATTCTCTCTCATCCTTAATATTTCTATCTCCCCCTCCTTTCCTCTCTCTGAAATCAATTTCAAAAAATGAACATATTAAAGAAAAGCTGGAAAGTGTCCATGGTAAATTATTAAAAGGTTGAACAATCAGTAGGAAAAGAATAAGGCTATTAGTATAATTTAAGCCAAAGAGAAACCCAAGGAAAGAGACCCAGTAATATTCAAGTATTTGTTCGTGCTTTTGTGTAGTGTTTTTCAAATGTTCAAGTTATAACACAATAGATCATAAAATGAACTTAATGGGTTGGAGCCATTTAAAAGTGAATATAATAGAAAATAGCATACATATTTAAAAATAGAGAAAGTATCATTTTGTGAAGCATTTCAACTTTGTGTGACATATTTATGTTCCGTACTGGGTTACTTTGTAAAATGAATTTTTTACTGTTGGCCTCAGTAAATCTGAAACTTTGCAAACCCCGAAGTTGTGTGTTAGGTCCGGTTGTTCTGCATTTCTAATGAGGGCATTCACTCAACAAACATTTTTTAAACATCCATTATGTTCCTGAGCACTGCTAAGTGGTGAGGATGCGATGGGGAATAATACGAGTTTCCTAGGATATTCTAATGGGGAAGTTGGACAATTACACTGGGCAGAAGGAGAGTGAGCTTCTCTATTTACACTTACGATGGCCCTGGCTGGTGTGCTCAGTGGTTAGGTCATTGGCCTGAGCACCAAAGGGTGGAGGGTTCAATTCCTGGTCAAGGGCATGCACCTGGGTTGCAGGTTTAATCCCTGGGCCCCAGTGCCTGGTTAGGGCAAGTGCGGAAGGCAAGCAATCAATGTAGGATTTTTCTCTCTCCTTCCTGCTCTCTAAAAATCAATGGAAAAAATATCCTCAGGATAGTAACCAAAAAAAAAAAAAAAAAAAACCCTGAAGACGGACATAAATTACACAGTGAAAACAAGACCTAAAAACCGGGCAGGTGGAAAGGGGTGAGTGGAGGCATAAGGTAGAAGTGGCAAGAAGCATGGGCCTCCTGCAGGAAGGGAAGGTTGAGGTGAAGTCTGCAGTTAGGAGGGCCTGGGAATACAAAGCACGATCACCGTGAAGGGAAAACTCACTCACTGCCTTTCCCCATTGATAATCTCATTTGGGTTTTTGAGCATCCCACTATATACTCTTGGTTATAACTTCCACTCCTAACGCCTCTGTGGCCAAGCTTGTCCTCTTCCAGCCACATCCCTCTGCTATGATCTTTAAAATGCAAATCTGATTATGTCACACCCACCCCAACCTAAAAACCGGAAATGGTCCTCACTGCCCTCCAAAGTCCAGCTGTTACAAGGACTGTAATGACTGCTCCCTCAGACAGGAGGGCAGTCCCTGCTCTGCACGAGGAGTGCTGCGTGCCCCTCGGTTCCCCTACCCCACACTCTGCAAGTGAAACTGCCAGGAGGTATTTACGTGGTCTCCTGTTCAGCTCCTGCTCTCCATGCCTCACAGCAGAGCACTGGGCACAGTAGGCACACAACTCTACATGGCTATTTATAGATGCAGAAGCTGCAGGAAAAAGGAGGCGATCCTGGCCTATCCGAGATGACAAAATATGTTATTTGCATTTTTAATCTTTTTCTTCCTTCAGCTGGCAGAGTGGGAGCGTGTCACACTTTCCCTCCGTACACTGTCACATGAGCACTGGAGGCCTGGGAGGAGCCAGGTGATGGGATGCAAAAAGCATTGACTAGTAGTCAGAAGACTTGGGTCCTGGCCCTGCCCCACATGGCTTTGGGCACGTCACAGAGGGCAGAGTAGAATAAGCCTAGATCCTGGAATCCCGTGTCCGGGTTCCCCTCTAGTCCCAGTTCCACTGCTTGGGGACAGTTTATTAGTTCTGTCAGCCCTACATGATTTTGCCATCTACCAAGTGAGAATAATGGCATCTCACTCCCAGGGACTCAAGATGAAACGTAGACCATGAACACTTGTAGGCGGGGCCCTAGCTGAGTGCTCTCCCCCTCTTCTCTGAGCCGTGTGCACTCACGACTTCTGTGTCCTCCACCGGGAGGCAGTGCCATGAACTAGCTGCCAGGCAGGGTGTCCCCCAGCTCTGCCATCCTGGGTCCTGGGATCTGACAGCATGTGGGTTGCAGCCAGTCACTGGTCCAGAGGTGCCTCCGGAGGCTGAGAGGGCCTGGCTGGCTGAGTGACTGCACATGCCCCTGTCTCATTCCTCAGCTACTTTGCATGTGTATGTTTGTCTCAGAAACAGTTGCTTCAGAGCAGCCTGAGAAACGCAGTGCAGGGCCTGGCAGAAGGGAAGTGCTGCCCTCCAGAGGGCTCACCCCAGGGCTCAGCTGGTTCATGATCAGCGGGGCCTCGAGCCATCAATGCAGTTCTCTCCCCACAGGCACTCTGATGGCCACCACAGCTCCTGTCTCCTCAGGGCTGTGGCCCAGCTGCGGTCCCAGCTCCGGGCTCGCCTCCCTCAAGTGCCACCGGGTCCAGGTCGAAGGCCCTTTTCCTGGTGCTGGTTTGGGGGAGCCCTCCTGGGCCCCGTGGTGCTGAGTAAGTGCCCCCGCCTCTGCCTTGTGGCGCTGTGTGAGGCAGAAGAGGCTCCTCCTGCCTGGTCCAAACCCTATGATGTGGAGACCCGCTTTAACTGGAAGCTCTTCTGGCAGTTTCTGCGCCCCCACCTGCTGATCCTGGGGGCAGCCATCGTGGTGAGATATTCCCCTGCACCCCTGAAACCAAGGATAGGGAACAACTCAGTCAAGGGTTTGCAGAAGCCCCAGCCAGAGCTGCGTGGGGACAGCTTGCCTGCCTCTTGTAGTCTTAGGAGACCTTGGGAAGCATCCTGGGCTGGCTTGAGGAGGGAGGCCAGGGATACAGGAGAACCTGGGTGTACAGGGTATAGGGGTCCCCAGGGCCTGGCAGCCAGAGCTTAGACTCTCAAAGAGGCACAAGAGCAGCCAAAGCATGGACAGCAGCAGGAGAGGAAGGGCTAAGGTCAGAGCTGGGGGTGAAGAGTCTGGCCCCCTCTCAATGTCTGTGCTCCCCCAGCTGGCACTGGGTGCGGCACTGGTGAACGTGCAGATCCCGCTGCTCCTGGGCCAGCTGGTGGAGATTGTGGCCAAGTACACGAGGGACCACATGGGCAACTTCCTGAAAGAGTCTCGGAGCCTCAGCACCCACCTGCTCCTCCTCTACGGCCTCCAGGTATGGCAGGACAGGGGGCCCGGGCAGACAGAAAAGCCGCCTGGGCACCCCTGAGTGCCCCTGCTTCTCTCCCAGGGACTGCTGACCTTTGGGTACCTGGTGCTCCTGTCCCGCATCGGCGAGCGCATGGCTTTGGACATGCGGAGGGCCCTCTTCAGCAACCTGCTCCGGTACGGCCAGCTGCAGGGGTGACTTCGGGTAGGAGTGACCGATGGGCCCCCCAGGGGTCCCAGTGAACGTCTGGAGCGGGGCCTTATCCTGAAGTAACGTCTCTCTCTTTCCCCCACTGTTGCCCCGGGTCCCACTGCCAGACAAGACATTGCTTTCTTTGATGCTAAAAAGACAGGGCAGCTGGTGAGCCGATTGACAACTGATGTGCAGGAGTTTAAATCGTCTTTCAAACTTGTCATCTCCCAGGTCAGTGCCCCACGTTCCCTACCCACACACCCCCGTTCAGACACAATGGCCAGCCCCCCCCCCAGTCCTTTGGGCCCCGCGCCTGGTGAGGGTGTGGGTGAAGGACTGGGGAAGTTCAGGGAAGAGTGCCAGGGCAGTGTCCAAGGTCAGGATAAGCTGTTTCTCTCCTGTTCTGAAATCCTACCTCCCCCGGAAACCTTCCCAAGGACTCAGACAAGAGCCTTTCCTGGCCCAGCTTGCCAACAGCAGAATCACCTGGTCCCCAGGAGGCCTGGCACGTTGGCAGTGTTGAGGAGAATGAGCGATGGCTTTTACTATATTACTGATGTCCTCTCCTCGTCCACCGTGTTGGCACTGTGGCTGCTGGATCACGGCAGACACCAGCCCACAGCATCAGTTTCTAGAGCAGAAAGAGAGGCACACTGGGATCTGTCAGGGGACGGAAGCCATGTCCACAGACACTCTCATCCAGCCCCTTCATGCCTGCTTGTCAAGCAAGGGTTATGGCGCTAGCCAGTTTGGCTCAGTGGATAGAGTGTCAGCATGCGGACTGACGGGTCCAGAGTTCAGTTCTGGTCAAGGGCACATGCCCAGGTTGCAGGCTCGATCCCCAGTGGGGGGGCTTGCAGGAGGCAGCAGATCAATGATTCTCATTATTGTTTCTATCTCTCCCTTCCTCTCTGAAATCAAAAATATTTTTTAATAATAATCCTATGTAATAAAAGGGTAATATGCAAATCGACCGAATGGCAGTCACTATGACATGGGCAGCATGGACAGGGACTCAACGCAGGAGCTGCCGCCCTGGTGGTCGGTGCGCTCCCACAGGGGGAGTGCAGCTCAGCCAGAGCCCTGAGCCAGGCCCACAGCTGGGGAGCGCAGCCAGGGCTCAGGGCAGCACTAAGGATGTCCGACTGCCGTGGGGGGCGGGCCTAAGCTATCAATCGGACATTCCCCCAGGGCTCCCGGACTGCGAGAGGGCACAGGCCTGGCTGAGGGACCCCAGAGTACACGAATTTTGTTCACTGGGCCTCTAGTAATAAAATGTCTAAAACCATTTACTGGAAGGAAAAAAAAAGAAAGGGTTATGTTCTGTGACCAGTGGGCCACCAGTTGGCCTCCGAGGAGTGAGGCCTGTAGCCTTGGCCTTGTGGATGTAGAGCTGTAGCCAGCTGACCCTTCATAACATCCCCCATGTTGTGGTGCTGGTGCCAAACTGCCTTCCTGCCTCCTTCCCTCCACCCAGGGGCTTCGAAGCTGCACCCAGGTGGTTGGCTGCCTGGTGTCCCTGTCCATGCTGTCCACACGCCTCACGCTGCTGATGATGGTGGCCATGCCCTCCCTGATGGGAGTTGGCACCTTGATGGGCTCAGCTCTCCGAAAATTGTCTCGCCAGTGTCAGGAGCAGGTACCAGAATTCCCACCCATCCTCCTTAGCCTACCCTTTCTCTCTGCTCTGTCACTCCTCCTCATCACCCACCTGACTTCCTATCTCCTGGAATCTCTGCAGGTAGCCAGGGCAACAGGTGTAGCAGATGAGGCCCTGGGTAACGTTCGGACTGTGAGAGCCTTCGCCATGGAGCAGCGGGAAGAGGAGTGAGTCCCGGGTAGGGGTGGAGCCCAAAGCAGGGGGGCTCCCCATATGCACTCCCATGCCCTGCGCCCGGGCTGGCTGCTTCCTGAGGGCTGGGCTCGGCCTCTGTCCCCAGACGCTACGGAGCAGAGCTGGAAGGGTCCCGCTGTAAGGCAGAGGCACTGGGCAGAGGCATCGCCCTGTTCCAGGGGCTCTCCAACATCGCCTTCAACTGTGAGTGAGCAGCGGCCTCGCCTGGGGGGCAGGGCTGGGAGGAGCAAAGGACAGGCCCCTGCAGGACAGCCCTCACCTGCTTGATGTCCTTCAGTGCCAGGAGCCCAAGCTAGTAACGCAGGCAGGCAGTGGGCAGGTGGGCTGATGTCACAGCCGAGCTATGTGTAGCATGCCCAGGAGGAAGCAAGGACGTGGCCCCTCCTCCCACCACTTGTTTCCAAAGACAGAGACCATGCAGGTGACTCACCGGAATTCAGCCAGTGGAGGCACAGCAGGGACTGGAACTGGGGACTACCACCTGGGCCAGGCTCTGCCCTGTTCTTCCAGCTGCTTCCTTTCTAACCACCTGTCCGTTCCCCACGCAGGCATGGTCTTGGGCACCCTCTTTATTGGGGGTTCCCTCGTGGCTGGACAGCAGCTGACCGGGGGAGACCTCATGTCCTTCCTGGTGGCCTCCCAGACGGTGCAGAGGTGAGTGTGGGCGGCCCCTTCCTCAGCAGCGCTGAGGGCTGAGGGCGCATGCCCCCTGCTGCTCCTGTGAAGCACAGGCCCTCCTCCCCGTGTGTCCTCCAGCCTGCTTCACTGACTCCACTCAGGAATGCAGCTGTCAGGTCAGCCTTCCAAACCACTCGGGCTTTAAGACATTTTTTGGTTAATCCTGACCCAAGAATATGTTTTCAACTGATTTTTAGAGAGAGTGGAAGGGAAAGATGGGGGTGGGGTGGAGAGAAACCTCAATGTTAGAGAGACATATCTATTGGTTGCCTCTCACACACACCAACTCGACTAGCGATTGAGCCTGCAACCCAGGTACATGCCCTTGACCGGAATCAAACCCTTGACCTTCAGTCCTCAGGCCAATACTCTAACCACTGAACCAAGTTGGCAAGGGCACATTTTTAAAATTATAGTAAAATACACATGACATGAAATTTACCATCTTAACCTTTTTTTAAAAATATATATTTTTATTGATTTCAGAGAGACAGGGAAAGGGGGAGATAGAAACATCAATGATGAGAAAGAATCATTGATCAGCTGCCTCCTGCATGCCCCCCACTGAGGATCCAGCCCACAACCTGGGCACTGACTGGGAGTGAATCATGACCCCCTGGTTCATAGGTTGATGCTCAACCACTGAGCCACACTGGCTGGGCTACCATTTTAACCATTTTTTTAAAAATATATTTTATTGATTTTTTTACAGAGAGGAAGGGAGAGGGATAGAGAGTTAGAAACATCGATGAGAGAGAAACATCAATCAGCTGCCTCCTGCACACTCCCTGCTGTGGATATGCCTGCAACCAAGGTACATGCCCTTGACCGGAATCGAACCTGGGACCCTTGAGTCCGCAGGCTGACGCTCTATCTACTGAGCCAAACCGGTTTGGGCAATTTTAACCATTTTTAAGTTATAGCTTAGTAGTGTTATATATACTCACACTGTTGTGTAACCATCACCACCATCATCTTCAGAACTTTTCATCTTGCAAAACTGAAACTCTGTCTCCATTAAACACTAACCTCCATGCTCCCCTCCCCCAGCCCCTGGCACCCACCCCCCTACTCTCTGTCTCTAAGTCTGACTACTCTGGGTGCCTCCTGTAAGTGGGATCACACAGGATTTGTCCTTTGTGGTTGGCTTATTTCACTCAGGTTCATCCACGATGTAGCCTGTGTCAGAATTTCTTTCTTTTGGGGGCAGAATAAGATTCTGGATAGACCACCTTTCGTAAGAGCTGGCCTGCCCTTCTCTGCCTGACTTGCTCCCCGGCCCTGCACCCTGGTGGCTTCTTGTGCTGGTTGCTCTGAAGTCTACCTGCTCCTCTGGGTCCCGTCTGCCTATGGGCAGCCCAGAGCTAGGCTGACTTTGCCACAAGATGGCCTCAGGCCCCCTTCTCTGTATCTTCCTTCCCAGTAAACAGTAGCAGTACCTTCTCCCACTTCTCCACACACTTCCCATGTGCACAGAAATATATGAAACTTAAATATATGTTCCAACAAGTAGTTGAAGATTGAATATTACACAGTAAGTCATGATGAGCCAAGACCTGTGTTACCACCAACCACGTCAAGGAAATAGAGCCTCACCCCAGGTGCCTCCCACCCCCCCCCACCCCCCGCCCTGTGCCCTTTACCTGCTGCTCCCCATTCTGATGGCAGTTGGCACCTGGCTCCACTCCATGTCTCCCACCTGTTCCTCAGAATCCCTCACCGTCGGCCTTATTGTCCTGGGCAGAATGGAACTAACCCCGGACAGGCAGGTGGAAAGGACTCCCGTCCTCGGCCCCATTTCTGCCTGGTGCTTTCTGATCTAGGCCTGCTTAGCCCCTCTGGTCCTGGGTGGCCCCCTCCTTCCTCCAGCCTGGGAACTGTTTCCTGGTGGCCGTGGGACTCAGAGGCTCTAACTTGTCACAGTGCAGGGACTTGGGGCCTCTCCCTGCTGGCTCCCCAGGCCCACCTTTGGCCTCATTTTAGTCCTGAGGACCCTTATGAACCCACCGGCTCCCTTCATGCCCTCACCAGACGGCCTTCCAGGGAGCAGTGGCAGGAAAGTCTTGTAAGGAGGGAAGCTGCACCCTCCAGGCCTGGCCTCGTCCTTCAGACTCACCTTCCCTTGGCCCCACCCACCCCGCTTCTGGCCTGTGTACAGACCCTCTCCTTCCTCCCCCTGCTCTGCTGGCCAGTTAACAGAGTTCAGACAGACGCAAGGGGCCTTTGGAGTGCCTGGGAGCGTTCACACGGCGTCTTGCAGGCTACTAGGTGGGCCGCTCCCACAGCCACGGGCCTTTGGCCTACCTTTTAGGGGCCCCTCACCTCATGGGAATCTTCACCACCCACCTTGGAGGAATTGGGTTTCATTTTATTGAAGAAGCTGGTGTGTTTCCTCCTGGGTCCAGCAGGAGAGAGGGGAGGGGTGGGGAGGGGAGGAAGGCAGTGCTGCCCTGCCTTCAAGCTGCCCCAACCTTTGGACCCCATCCAGTTATTCTTTTTGGTGGCATTGGGGCCCCCCAAGCGATGGGGAGGCACCTAGACTACAGTCAGAGCCACTCCAACTGGTCCACGTCCGGGTCTGGGCTCACCTGGGCCTCCCCCACCCCCGCCCCGCCCTGCCAGGTCTCTAGGGAGAACCGAGGCCTGGCTTCTGAGCCATCTCTGAGAGCAAGGTCATGCTCACCAGCGAGTCATGTGCATCTGGTTTTCGGTTGCTGCTGGCACCTCTGCCAGGCACTAATGGCTTCCAGATCTCTCCCTTCTCACCCACAGATAACGCTGTCCTGGCTCTTCCTTGTTCAGTGCATCCTGCTCCCTTTGGCAAGTGCTGATGCTCTAAGCCGCCAGAGCCACTTCCCCGCAGGCTTTCCCCTCCCCCACCGGGGGCTGGAAGAAGTGAGATCGCTGAGGAGTCAGCCTTTCCTCTCAGGAAGGCCCTGCACACACAGCCACACACTGTCATGGGCCGCCCAGGCCAGTGCAGGCCTGGTGACTAAGAACAGTGACTCACCGCCCCCCCCCGCCCGCGGCCCTGCGTGATGGAGGTGGCCTGCTGTCTAGACAGACACACTGGCCCATCCCTGCTGTCAGAGCCACGATAAAGTGCTCCAGGGCTGTCCCCGGAGTTTGCCTTGTGCTGTGCTCTCTTCTGTCTGTTTGTTTGTTCGTTTGTTCATCCTCACCCGAGGATATTTTTTTCATTTATTTAAAGAGAGAGGGAGGGAGGGAGGGGGAGAGAGAAACATCAAAGTGAGAGAGACATCAATTGGTTGCCTCCTGCACATGCCTGACGTGGGCTGGGAATCCAATCTGCAACCCAGGTTCGTGCCCTTGACTGGGAATTGAACCCTCGACCCTTAGGTGCACAGGCCAACGCTCTACCACCGAGCCACCCTGGCCAGGGCTTCTGTTTTCTTTCTAAAAGGACTAACATCCATTTCCCCCTTTAATTAGCCTTTGCTTCCCCCGTGGCTCAATATCTAGCTCTGACCTGCCCTTGTGGGCCTCACAGCCCTGACTGCTGCTGATGGCTGCAGGCCGTGTCGAGTCCAGCCGCACTGAGCCCTGGGGTCCTGGTCCTAAGGTAGTGACGCCCATAAGGAAAGGATGTGGCTCCGAAGGGAGGAGCGACTTGCCCTGTGACCGGCCGGGGCCCAGGGCTCCTAGGGTTGCCGATTGCAGGACCGTCCTCTGCGTTTGGCTCCAGCCCACGTTTCCTTGCCTCAGCCCACACGTCCCCAGCTGAGACCCAGGCCTCCCTCCGGTGCCAGCCTTCTCAGCCCTTCTCTGCTCCTCACAGGTCCATGGCCAACCTCTCTGTCCTGTTTGGTCAGGTGAGTGGCAGAGTTGGGGGTGGGTCCGGTGGCCGCCAGTGTCACCTGTGCGCTGCAGGAACTGGGTGTCTGGCCACGGGGGTGCCACACCTGCCTGCGTGGGAGCCCTCACTGCACACTAAATCCCCTCCCAGGTGGTGCGGGGGCTCAGCGCGGGCGCCCGGGTGTTTGAGTACATGACTTTGAGCCCGTGCATCCCGCTGTCCGGAGGCTGCTGTGTCCCCCGAGAGCAGCTGCGTGGGTCCATCACGTTTCACAACGTCAGCTTCAGGTAAGTGTCGGTGGGTGGGGGCAGGGTCATTCCCTCCAGGCTGGGGACCTGCAGGCCACTGTCCCGCTAAATCAGCCCCCTCGGGTACAAGGAGACTTCAGGAGGGACTGGGGCAACCAGGGACCGAGAACCTGATCTGACTGAGGGTGTCTTGGCTCCTCCCAGTTACCCCAGCCGCCCGGGCTTCCCCGTACTCAAAGACTTCACCCTCACGCTGCCCCCTGGCAGGATCGTGGCCCTTGTGGGCCAGTCCGGTGGAGGTAAGAGGAACTCACGGCCTCTCACCCTGTGACTTCCCTCCTATGGTGGCCACTCAGAGCAGAACCCCTCCACTGCCACCCCTGAAACCCATGCCCCTCCCTGACTGCCCTGTCTCCCTAACCCCCATTCTGCAGGAAAGACCACCGTGGCTTCCCTGCTTGAGCGCTTCTACGACCCTACGGCAGGCAGGGTCACCCTAGACGGGCAGGACCTGCGGACCCTCGACCCCTCTTGGCTCCGGGGCCAGGTTATCGGCTTCATCAGCCAGGTGTGGAGA
The DNA here is from genome assembly GCF_014108235.1 of Myotis myotis. NCBI lineage: Eukaryota > Metazoa > Chordata > Mammalia > Chiroptera > Vespertilionidae > Myotis > Myotis myotis. The sequence continues at coordinate 4,212,575 of NW_023416330.1, read as the reverse complement.
GAAGAGGCTTTCCTCGCCGCCCAGGCACTCAGACATCTCCCTCCTCCTCCAGGCCCTGCCTCTCTCAGTTCTATGGCACCTGGGCCTTTTCTCCTTCCCAGCCCCTTGTCCCTGCGCTGGGGGTGGGGGGAGGCTCTCACCATCTTCGTTTGTTCCCCGGCATTCCTTGGGGTCTGAGGTTTCCACGTCCTGGACCACCGCCCCCCTGCCCTGGTCTCACTAAAAGCCAAGGAAAGGGGCTGGGATGGCTGTTGCAGGATCCCTGGGTTATGACAAGCCCACGGTGTCCAGAGATCTAGAAACACCCATGCGATGCTGCTGGTACTGCTGGCGGCCACTCACTCACTAAGCAAGGTCTGACACTGCCTCTGCTTGAGGCGGTGCCGCCCAGAGAGGGTCCACTTTCCCGCTGGGCATGGATTAAGCGGGCACCTACTAACCCCCCGAGGCTGCCTCCACGGCAGAAGAAAGCCGCAGTGCACACTCCTCTGTGCCCATCCCTGCAGAGGGGAGGGGCTCTCTGTTCTCACTTGAACTGTAACTGAACTGGCCCTGCCTGCCCTCCAAGGGGTCCTGGTGTGTCCAAAATAGCCGCTCCTGACATCCCCCTCGGGGTTGGGGCAAAGTCAGAGGGTTTCCTGTGGACTCCCCCCTCCCACCCCAGGAGCCAGTCCTGTTCGGAACAACAATCATGGAGAACATCCGCTTTGGGAAGCTGGGTGCCTCTGATGAAGAGGTCTACGCAGCTGCCCGGGAAGCCAACGCACACGAGTTCATCACCAGCTTCCCCGAGGGCTACAACACCGTCGTCGGTGAGTGCCAAGTGCCTGCTGGGTCTGCAGGGCCCATGGTGTGAGGCTGGGGCCGAGGGGACAGGAATAGGCATTGCATCGAGGAAGATAGGCCAGAACTGCGGCCAGTGGGGACAGGGGAGTCCAGGCACAAGCAGGCTGCACAGACAGACACGACAGGGAATGCAGTCACCGTCCGGGCCGATAATGATGTCCCGGTCAACAACGGACCACGTGCAGGACCGGGATACCCGCACAGCCTGGCGTGCTGTGGGCTGCACAACAATAAAAGTCACCAATGACGCATTTCTCAGAATGCTGTTTTTTTTTTATTCTCATTTGAGGATTTTTTCCATTGATTTTTAGGGAGAGTGGAAGAGAGAGGGAAAGACAGAGAGAAATATCGATGTGAGAAACACATCAATTGGTTGCCTCCTGCATGAGCCCGGGCTGCGGAGGACCCTACAGCCAAGATACATGGCCTTGACCAGTGCCGTGTGACCACTCGGTCTGCAGGTCAACGCCCTGTCCACTGAGCTAAACCGGCTGGGGCTCTCAGAATGTATTTAATCGTTAAGTGATGTAACTGTACAGGACCCGCCAGGGACACAGCGATTGGGTGTTGGGGCCTGTGTTCTGAGACGCGAGCAGTGGGTGTGATCTCGTAGTCGTCCACCGTCCCTGTCCTGCTCTCTGACTTAAAGGAGTGTCCTCTCTGACTTACCCAGGAGAGGACTGGCCCTGTAGGGCGTCCGAGTGGCAGCTTGCAGCGTCGCTCATCTTGGAGGTCTTCTCTCCAGCCCCTGGGGCATGTTATCTATCGTCCAGTCTCTGGGCTCTTGGCTAATGTCCCCGCATGTCTCTGGGCACAGGCACACCAGGTTGTCCGCTCTCTTTTTGAACTTCGGCCTCAGTCTAGCTGAACTTCCACCTCCCGAGGGGTGCTCCCGTCTGTAGCCATCTTCATGTCCCGTGTTACTGATCAGCTGGGTTACTCACTGCTGAGATTCCACAGCCTCTTGGGTGGCACTGTCGTACCTCGCACCCAGCACGCTCCAGGCTTCTCTGGGGCTTCAGCCTGCCCCTCCCTGCTCCGTGACGGCCGTCGCCCGGAGGCTCTTTGGCTCCAAGGCTGCCACCCCTGCAGTTCTCCCCAGATGTGGCCTCCCCAGAATGCCTGTGCTGTCACACCCCCAGGAGCCTATATCAGGTCTTGGATGTCCCACAGCAGCGGAGACCCATGAGGCCAGGGATGGCGGCTAGAACCTCAGATCCCATCCTGGCGCTCACACCCGGAGCCCTACCGTGTGCACAGCTCACATCACCTTGCACGAGTGTGTGTGCATTTGCACAGGGATGTGGGAGCCGATGCAGAGGCAGGGCGAACACGCACAGGCCAAGGGGGGACCCCAAGGGGCCAGATGGAAAGTTCCCAACAGACCCGTGCCCCTTTGCAGGACCTCCCCCAAGTGCAGAGCTGACTGCTTCAGGCCCCTGCCCTGTCCCCTTCATCCCCAGGTGAACGGGGCACAACCCTGTCTGGTGGCCAGAAGCAGCGCCTGGCCATCGCCCGCGCCCTCATCAAGCAGCCAGCAGTGCTGATCCTGGACGAGGCGACTAGCGCTCTGGATGCAGAGTCCGAGCGGGTGGTGCAGGAGGCCCTGGACCGAGCCAGCACTGGCCGCACTGTGCTGGTCATCGCCCACCGGCTGAGCACCGTACGAGGGGCCCACCACATCGTCGTCATGGCCCAGGGCTGTGTCTGTGAGGTTAGTGGGTGCCGGGGGGGGGGGGGGGGGGGAGGCGGGGGCGGAGGGTTGTTGGGAAGCTTGAGCCGTAGACACACTGGAGCAGTGGCTCAGCCGAGCTGTGTGAGCGTATGGCCGGGTCCTGGGGGCTTGGGGCTATCTTCTACAAGCAGCACCCCATGTGGATTCAGAAATTTCTGCCCTTTGGTAAGCGCTGGCCTCTCAGGTCACCAGAGTCTTCCTCTGTTCCCTGGGGGCAGGAGAGCTCCCAGGGTCACAGGGAAGTGTAGTGTGCCTGGGGCTGAGGTGCAGAAGAGGCAGCCCCAGGGACCAGCCAGGAGCTGCACCCAGAGGCAGGGTCCACAGCAAGGCTTTGAGGCTGCGTGGGGCCTGTTCAAGCCAAAGCTGAAGGGTTTGCAGGGCTGCAGGCCCTGAGCTGGGGGTCTTTGGGTTGTGAGGGGGCCTGGAGGACAGCAGGGAGTGCTGCTTACAGACACAGATGTGCCAGTGGCACCTGTAACCACTTGTGCTTTGGTTTCATAGTGTCCCCACAAGGGACGCTGGCTTAGGTGACAGTGAGCCCGATGGCCAATATGAAGCCAGCTTTGTAGGGCCCTGAACTCTGAGCTGTGTTGGGTGACCATCTGCCCCTCCTTCCTCTCCAGGAGGGGACCCATGAAGAGCTCCTGAAGAAAGGTGGCCTCTATGCCGAGCTCATCAGGAGACAGGCCCTGGGTGCCCCGTCTCCTGAGGCCCCCAGAGGCCCCAGGAACCACCACCCAAAGTCCTGAGAGCAGCCCTCTGCAGTCTGGTCACTGCCAAGCATTAGTGCCCAGGGCTGAGGACTGAGCTCCCCAGAGGGCCGGGCTGGGCTGTGGGCTGCCCCCCTGCCCACATAAACCCAGGACAAGCCCTAGGCTGGAAGGAAGTTGGAACTGCTCCCATCGCCTCCCCCACCTACCTCCTGGCTGCCTTCCTCCTGCCAGAGCCACCGAGTCATTGGGCTGCACAGGGAAGGAGGCGGAGTCCTGGGCCCATGCTCTGCTCTCTACCTCCCCCCAGACCCTCCTCCCAGGAGCTCTGCCAGCCTCCCTCCTACCCGACAGCCTAAATTTGTCCAGGCCCCAGCTCTAAGGAGACTACATTCAGGGTTGGGGTGGGTAGAGAATTCACCCTGGGGTTCTCCCCCACACCCATGCCAGACCTCCGTTTCCTAGGCTGATCCCAACACCCCTTCATCCCCACTGCCTCTCTGGGCCCTGAAAGAAGGAACCCCCACCTTGGGTCAACCCCTCAAACCCACAATCCCCATCCTCAGAACAACTTCTCTTCCTTCACACAATCCTTGTTTCTAGATTTCACCCTCCCTCATCCAAACAGGACGGATGCCTGACAGGCCCTTGGGGAGGGAGAGGGGGGGTGGGCATTGTGGTCCAGCCTGGCTGTCTCACCACTGCCCCCCCCCCCCGAGTCTGTAACAAGGTGAGATTGTAGACAGCTCCCCTCTACATGAGGACACCAGCCTGAAGGGGACAGAGCAGGAGCCAATACACCCCAAATCACAGCCACAGCCACAGGAGCACATAGTACCAATAGTCCCCAAACCACAAGGGAGGGGCTGATGCTAAGCCCCTTGGGCAGACAAATACAAAACCAGTTGGAGGTCAGGCCAAGGGAAGCCAGCAGCCCCAAAGCTTGAATGAGGACCTGGGAGTAGCCGCGGTTTCCCACCAGCCCTCATGGACTCCCCTCCTGCCTTGGTTCTGCCCATATCACCTGTCAGCGGGCAACCTTCCCCTTTCACAGCCACATCCGGCTGAGGTACCCACTGAGCCCTGCTCCCTAGGTCGGGGAGAGGGATGGCCTGTGCCAGACCTTCGAGGCTGACCAAACATGTTAGGTTTCTCCTGTGGCACAGAGGGTGAGGCATGGTTGGGGGGCAGCAGCAGTTGCAGAAGCAGAGCTCAGGTGTGAGCGCAGGAGCTGGGTGAGGAACTCCACAGCCTCTTCTGTGTGTGGGTTAGGACCAGAAACCACCCAAAATGCCACAGCCACAGCCGCCCTGCTTTGCTGCCCCACTCCCTGACCGATGAAGAAATCGCATCCCAGGGCACCCCCGCCCAGGAAGCAGAGCCCAGGGCTGACTTCTGGTTGCTTTGCCAACTAAGCACCTAGTGCTGCCAAGAGCAGGCCTTAAGCCCCCTCCCCCCAGTCCACACTGGCCCCTCCCTCAGGAGAGCCAGCTGGGCCAGTTCCTGCTACTCCAGCCCTGGCCTCGGCCCACTGACACCAGATTCTGGGTCTCCTTAGCCCTTCAGGGTGGCCTCTCCAAATCCTGCTCCAACGCCCCACTCAGCTAGGAAAGTAGCGAGGTCCACATGTGCCTTCAGCTGGAAGGCCATGAGGTTGGCGCCGTGTAGCCTGAGCCTGGCCCTTTGCTCCTTTGGCTGTTAACATGGATCCTGAGCCTGGCAATGCTTAATTTTGACAGTTTAAGAGTTTCAGTGGTAAAGTACTTAAAACTCACAATGCTGCAGCCTCCAAAGGTGGTCAGATCTGGGCAATAAACTGTATTACCCACTTCCTCTGTCCAAAATGTGTTCATTGAGCACCTCTCGTGCCCACGATGGAGTTGACAGTCCCTGCCCATCGGACAGGCAACTGCAGTGCCGTGTGACCATGTTGTGAACTGTTTCTTCTACTCAGCCAAGAGCCCACCAACACGAACCCAGTGGGCTCAGATGCTCTGTCGAGAGAGACAAAGTAGAAACAGATTTCAGTGAGTTAATGGAGATAAAACCTGCTTTCTCTCAGGCCCCCAGTGCAGCATCTGTCTCCCCGTTCCCCATCCACCGGGCTGGCTCCTGTGGCCCTCAGCTTGGGTCCCCAAGACATCCTGATCCGTCAGGCCAGCAGGCAGTGACGTCGCAGGCCGTGCTCTGCTCTCTGGAGGTGCCTGCTCCAGCTGCTGGGAGATGCCCACTGCCCCACAGGCTCTGGATCCTCTGACACTTGTTCAGTCAGATGTGCCAGCTCTGGCCCAGGGCCCTCCCGCCAGCTCACAAAAAAGCAGGCACACTCCCGTGTTACTGCTGGGAGCACAAAATGGTGTGACTCCTACGCCAGGAATTTTGTGGCATCAAATGACCCACGAAGTTGCCTCTTGACCCGGCACTTCTGTGTCTGGGAGTTACAGTGTTGCTGAGCACACTGTAATGGAAGACTGGAAACCCCCAGAATTCTTCAGGGACGCAGTGATATCAACAAGGGTGTGTCCGCATAATGGAAGGGTATGCAGCCATTTAAAAATGGGGAAGTTTTCCAGGTACTGGATATCACGTGGTCCCCAGAATGTGTTAAGTGAAAAAAGATGTGAAATCATAGAACACCATGTCATACCTGGGAACTGGACTATGTTACCTGGGAGTGTGGCAGGTGAGCCCACTTTCATTGTGGTAGAGACCAACCTTCCAGACAGGAGGGCATGAGTTGAGGGTGGGGGCAGGGGCAGGAAGAGGGTCACTCAAGAGACACCCCCCCAGGACATGGGACCTGCAGAGGCCTGGGCCATCTGGGGTAGGCTGGAACACTGGGGGCTCAGAAGGAGGAGATGGCCAATGCCAAACGCCCCACCACCTTCCAGCCTGCTCAAGAGCCAACTCCCCTCTTTGCAAAATGAACACCTCCCCACCCCCACCCCTGCCCCATGATGAGGTTAGTGGGAAGGGAGGAGGGAGGAGCCAGGCCAAGGGCCAGTGACTGACTCTCAGCCCCATACACAGGGATTGCAGCTGGGAAACTAGAGGCCCCAAGGGCACCCCCAGCCCCGATTATCTCTGGGTTCTCCTCAAGCCCAACCAGGGTTGCTGTGGTTTCCTGCTGGCGCCTCTGGCCTCAACAAACCCCAGCCCCCCCATGCTGCACTAATGGCTCAGCCTGGGGCTCCAGGGACCTCCCCACCCCCCAGGCTGCTCTGCCAGCCCCCATGCCCCTCACTGCTGAAACCCAATCCTCTGCGGCAGCTCTGGCTCAGCAGAGCAGCAGACCAGCCCAGCCGGCCACGCAGGCTGCACCCTACCTGCTCAGCTGCGGAGCCCCCAGCCCAGCCCCGGCCCGTGGAGCCACAGCCTATTCCCGGACGAGGCCAGCTGGACCCTTCAGGTCACTACATCCAACCCAGCCAAGGCCAGTGCCTCCCCACCTCCCTTTCAGGTGTGGCTCCTCTCCTTGCCTCCCACTGCACTGTCCCCTGCCTGGCCAGCCCCTCCCAGACCTCAGACTGACCCTCTCCTGCTAAGCCTCTCTAGCCTGGCCACCAACCCAGCCCTCTCTGTTCCCTCACCTCAGCGGGGGCCATGAAGCCCCCCTCAGGGCCGGAGGAGGCCCGGCGGCAGGCCTCGGACATCAGTGTGTTCGCCAGCAGCTGCACGCTACACGGGCTGAGCCATGTCTTTGGTCGAGGAAGCCTGACCCCGCGCCGGGGGCTGTGGGCCGTGGCCATGCTCCTGTCGATGGCTGCCTTCCTCTACCAGGTGGCAGAGAGGGTGCGCTACTACGGGGAGTTCCATCACGAGACGGCCCTGGACGAGCGCGAAAGCCACCAGCTCACCTTCCCGGCCATCACCCTGTGCAACATCAACCCGCTGCGCCGCTCACGTCTCACGCCCAACGATCTGCACTGGGCCGGGCCCTCGCTGCTAGGCCTGGAGCCCTCTGAGCACGCCGCCTTCCTGCGCGCGCTGGGCCAGCCCCCGACACCACCCGGCTTCATGCCCAGCCCCACCTTCGACATGGCCCGACTCTACACCCGGGCTGGGCACACCCTGGAGGACATGCTGCTGGACTGTCGCTACCGCGGCCGACCCTGCGGGCCTGAGAACTTCACTGCGGTGAGCTGGCCACCCACCCTGTCCCACCAGAGACCCAGGAGTGCCTAGGGCTGGCCATCCCAGTCTTGGCAGCCCAGGTTCCCCCAAAGCCAGGGGATCTTAGCACCTGTGTCCTGGGACCCTGTCCTTCCCAGCCAGGAGGCAGGCCCCCACCTGACCAATACCCGCCTTTCTGTTGAGACCAGCCCTGTCACTCAGCTGGACTAGAGTGTGCCAGGTCACACCTTCCAGAGTGGGCACTCACCCAGGCTGGCTCTGGGCTCAGGACTGGTCTATGGAAACCTGACTACTGGGGGTGGAGGGATACAAGTGGGGCGGACCATTTCAGGGCAGAAGACTCCACTGTCTGCGAGGGAGGGGCTGGTTTCCCTCTGTTCACATTCTGCCAGTCCTGGAGGGGAGCAATTGGGACCCACTGTTTTTTACCCCAGCCTCCAAAGAAACACTTGCCCTGTGGACTGGTGCCCTTGGCTGCGGATAGAAGGGGTGAGAAGGTGGCGTGATGGGAGCCCATGGGGGTCCAACTACATGCGCCTGTATGATGGAGGGCGCTGAGATGTGGGCCTCCGTGTTCAAAGAAGAAATCCAAACAGAGGATGGGGAAGGGAGCGGTCCCATGGCCCTGGGCTTGCCTGGCTGCCCCTTGCTCCCCAGTGAGGTCTGCACCCGTCTGCTACCCCCAGATCTTTACCAGGATGGGTCAGTGCTACACCTTCAACTCCGGTGCAGATGGGGCAGAGCTTCTCACCACCCCCAAGGGCGGAGCAGGCAATGGGCTGGAGATCATGCTGGATGTGCAGCAGGACGAGTACCTGCCCGTGTGGAAGGACATGGGTAGGGGATCCTGCGTGTGAGGCTAGGGGGTGGCCACCGGGGGGGGGGGGGTGCAAAAGGCTCTGGGAAGGAGGGGAGGTGCTGGGAAGGGACCTGAAGCATGTCCTTCCTTTATGAGTAGGGAGCGGGCGGGGTTGGCCCATCACAGGCCTGGGGAGAGGGGCTGCAGCCAGGGCCTCCAGGAACCCAGGCCTCAGGTCCCTTCCTCCCCCCTCACAGAGGAGACCCCGTTTGAGGTGGGGATCCGAGTGCAGATCCACACCCAGGAGGAGCCACCTAGCATCGACCAGCTGGGCTTTGGGGCAGCCCCTGGCTACCAGGTTTTTGTGTCTTGCCAGCAGCAGCAAGTATCCTTGCCTGGGCCAAGCCCCCCTTCCCCCACCAAGGCTCCCACCCCCTCCTTCAGCCCACACCACTGAGACCCCAACCCTGCAGCTCTTCAGACCTGTCCCAGGGCCTCAATCCCGCAGTGACCACTCACATTCTCCCTGGGTGCCCGCTTCTCCCCAAGCCTCCTTAACCCTCTACAGCTGAGCTTCCTGCCACCACCCTGGGGCGACTGCAGCTCCGCATCCCTAGACCCCGACTTTGAGCCAGAACCCGCTGGTCCCCTGGGTCCCCCCAGCCCCAGCCCGGGCCCCAGCCCTCCCTATAGTCTAATGGGGTGTCGCCTGGCCTGCGAAACCCGCTATGTGGCTCGGAAGTGCGGCTGCCGAATGATGCACATGCCTGGTAAGGAGCGGGGGAGGGACACGGAGTCGCGGGGCGGGCCGGGACTGGGAGGAGCCCTGAGCTGTCACACACACCCTCCCGTCTGGCCCCCCAGGTAGCGCACCGGTGTGCAGCCCGCAGCAGTACAAGGACTGCGCCAACCCCACGCTGGGTAAGGGGCCAGCTCCCTGCACCCCGCCCCCGCCGCGCTGGGCCCGGGACCCCACCCCACAGGGCAGGCAGCCTGACCCAGACGACTGTGGCCCGCAGACGCCATGCTGCGGAAGGACTCGTGCGTGTGCCCCAACCCGTGCGCCATCACGCGCTACGCCAAGGAGCTCTCTATGGTGCGGATGCCCAGCCGCGCCGCTGCCCGCTACCTGGCCCGGAAATACAACCGCAGCGAGGCCTACATCGCGTGAGCCCGGCGGGGCGGGGCGGGGCGGGACGGGCGCCCTCCCCCCGGGCCAACCAGGCCTTCCTGTGCCCACCCACCAGCCTGCATGTCAGCACGGGGCTCTGGACTAGCCGCCTAACGTTTCTGGCGCTGTGTCCTCTGCAAACGTGGGTGACGATGTCCCTCCTAGAGACCAGGGAACGCGCACCAGGAGGTGTCCAGTGAGCATTCCCGCCCCCTTTCCTCCAGGGAGAACGTACTGGTGCTGGACATCTTCTTTGAGGCCCTCAACTACGAGACAGTGGAGCAGAAGAAGGCCTATGAGGTGTCAGAGCTGCTAGGTGTGTGTGCAGGGCACCCTGGGGAGGTGTGCACAGAGCAGGTGGCTGTGAGCCAACAGTGACCCCATCTCCACAGGCGACATTGGGGGCCAGATGGGGCTGTTCATCGGGGCCAGCCTGCTCACCATCCTTGAGATCCTGGACTACCTCTGCGAGGTGGGCCTGGGCCCAGCTCTGGGAGAGGGAAGGAAGCCACGGACCCACCCCAGAGGTGGGGGGAAGAGGAAGGGGTGTGGGCTGACCACCTCCCTCACTGCTTGCCCCCAGGTGTTCCTAGACAGGGTCCTGGGATACTTCTGGAACCGGAAGCGCTCCCAAAGGCCCTCCAGCACCCATCTGGTAACAGCCCGCTCTTCCTCCCCTGCCACCTCCACCTGGATGCTCTGCCCGTCCCCTTGAAGCCGGCAGGGAGGGGCATGCAGGACTTGGCTGGTCCCTGGGTGGGAGGAGCCTTCCCCTCCTCTGACCCTCTCCCTTCTCCCACAGCTTCAGGAAGGTCTGGGCAGCCATGGAAATCAAGTGCCCAATCTCAGTTTAGGCTCCAGGTAACACAAAATGCCCCCCTAAGGTCAAGGGAGATGGGGCAGGTCCAGTCCAGAGGGTGATGTTCAGGTCCAGGAGGGCAGGAGCAGAGTAGGGCATTGGTCCGAGGCCTCCTGTCCCAGCGCTGTGGTCTGTGTCTCAGCAGGCCTTCCACCCCTCCCTGTGCCGTCACCAGGACTCTTTCTGCCTCCCACCGCACCTGTTACCTCGTCACACGGCTCTAGACCTGGTGTCTGCGTCTTCAGGGTCGAACCTCAACATCCTGGACATGCTCTGCCTGCACATGACTTTGCCATCTTCATCCCAAATAAAGTTCTAGTGCATCAGCCTGAGCTATTCCTCTTACGGGCAGACCAGTCAGGCCAAGGTCAGCCCTACTCAGACACAAGACTTCTGCCAGCCATCATCTAAGGACATGGTGTCTGAAACGTGGGTAGCTTCCCAATTAGCCTGCAAATGTCTCTCTGGGAGAGAAGAGTAATAAGGGGGCACCAGTCATTTGTACCTCAGTGGGAATGAGTTTCAGTGTGACATCTCAGAGAGAATGGAGCCCAAAGCCAGGTGTGTAGGCAGACAGGAGTCAATGGCAGGACAATCCCATTGGGGGACTATAGGGAAGTGGGGAGCAGGCAGAGGGAATCTCCCACTTTCAAGAACACAAGCTGTTGTCCTGCCTTAGGTCATGACTATTTTTCTCACATATGGGATCAGGCTCAGCATGCTGTCTCCATGGGAAGAGCTCTTGCTTCCCCGGCCTCCCTTCAATAGCACGGGCCCCAGCTTGAGATGGTGAGGGGGCCGGCCTCACTTCTGCTAGTAAGGACACACCCAGCCACAGCCCACTTTCCCTGCAACCTCAAATATTAGAAAACTGACAAGGCAGCAGGGAGAGGTGTTCCTGATCTAACTACATCTTTGAGTCTCTCCTGTCCCAGCCTGCAGGCTGAGGTATGGGGGGATGAAGAGGGAAGGGACAGGGCAGGCACCCATGGGATATGGAGAACCACAAGGAAACGCCCGGCCCTTTTCTCCTGTTCCAGTGGAAGCTCTCAGACACTGGCTGCCTAAGCCCTTAGTCACAGGCCCTCCTGGGCCGAGAAAGTGGTGTGCACAAGCACATAAGCACGTGTGGGCACAACACTGCCCTGAGCCCAGCCACTGGGTTGAGAGTCATAGACCCCTGCCCCCAGCCCTCAGCCCCCAGCCCAGGACCACATACAGCGCACAGTGGGACAGGACAGGGTTGCATGTGGTGGTGAAGCGGGGTAGAAACCCCAATCCAAGCCCACCCTCTCAGAGCCACCCACCACCACATTAGCCAGACTGTGGGAAAGGAGCCAATTTATGAAATTAAATAAAGTCTGTAGAGGGAGAGAGAACCCAGGCGAGGGCGCCTCCACCCTCGTGGGCCCAGCACAGCTGGAGCTCAGCACACTGTGCGTCCTTGCTTTCCTCCCCTCCCGGGAGGGGGCTGAAAACAAGCCAGGCCCCAGCCTGGCGGCCCAGGGTCCCAGAGCCTAGGGGGGGCAGAAGTCGGAGAAGTAGGGGTGCTGCAGAGCCTCCTCTGCCGAGATGCGCTGGATGGGGTTGCACTTCAGGAGGTTCTGGAGGCACGGAAGGAAGGCGTGGCAGGGTCAGGCAGGACCAGCTGTCCGGAGCCCCACCCTCCCCCAGTTCCCCTGCTCTCGGTCACCTGCAGCAGGTCCCTGCCTGTAGCATTGAGCTTGGGTACGACGTTCACCAGGGATGTTGTGGCCGGGTACATCGGGTAGGGCTGTAGGAGACAGACAGAGTCAGACCAGAGGTGAGGGGCATGGAGGCTGCTAGGGCTGAGAAATAAGGACCACCGCTGAACCATGACCCCCAGCCCCCGTAACACCTTATAGTCCGGCAGCTTGGTCATGGCGGGCCATTGCTCCTCAGTCGGTGTCCCCAGCAGTGTGTCCAGGGAGTCAAGGATCACTCAGTGCAACAGGGCAGGGTGCGAGGCTCTTCTCCCAGGAAGGATTCCTCAGACTCACCCCTGCCCACCCCGCTTTATCTGCCAGCTCACGACAGAAGCAGCCCCAGCACATGGGATTCTCATTTTCAGTCCCACCTGCATGGTGTTTACCATGGGCCAGGCGCTACAGATACACATGTCATCTGCTGGGACCTGAACCCTGATGTCTGTGTACTGAGGACCCGCCAGCCTTTCCCGACCCCCACAGACCCTCCTGCTGATCCTTTTGGCTCCCTGGTCCTAAGGAGTCACCTTGCAGCTGGAGGAGCATTCTCTTGGCTTCTTCCCCCAGGGATACCTCCTTGTCTACATGTCACACTCTTTCCAGCTGGCTGCATGCAGCTGCACTGTGACAACCAGGGGTGTTCCCCACCCTCTGCCCTCCATCCCTGACCTTCAGAAGCCCACAGCCCCTCCCATGCTGACCCAGCCCATCGCCCAAGGCTCCTTACTCCCCTTCCAGAGGGCTCGAGGCGAAGGGGAACGGAAGGATATCGGAAGATCCTCTTCAACTGGTCATCTACATCGTTGCCGGGGAAGAGAGGCCTCCCTGCATTGGCCAGCTCTGGGAGAAAGAGGACAGGGTGAGAGGAGCAGACACATGAAGAAACCCTCACTCCCGAGACTCCCCAGCCCCAATGGCCCTGCTCCTTGCCCCAGAGGGGACCCTCCAAACCCTATCTGTCAGCTCAAAGGGGAGAGAAAGTGCCTCTGCAGACCCCCAGCACGTCACCTGCAAAAATGCAGCCGGCTGACCACATGTCAATGGACGTGGAGTACAGCTTGGCCCCAAAGAGGACATCCGGTGGGCGGTACCACAGCGTGACCACCTGGAAAAGACCCCACCCACAGGGACCCCCCACTTAGAGGGCTGGGGGGAGGAGGCTCAGATAGGAGAGAGTAACGTTTTGGGTCCTAGAGTAGGAGCTGAGAGAGATGCTCACTGGGGAAGCCCTCCCTCAACCCAATATCCCACCCCACCCGCTCACCTCAGCTGAGTAACAGCGAACAGGGATCCCAAAGGCTCGAGCCAACCCGAAATCAGCCAATTTCAGCTCCCCATTCTGAGGGAGATGGGAGGAACAGTGTCAAGGCTAGCTCCGTGGTCCCACCTTCCAGCCCGGCTTCCTCATCGTTCAGACATTGGCTCCAGTCTCCCCCATCTCCCACCTTCTCCCCAAGAGGTACCCTGTTTATGAGCAGATTCTGAGGCTTCAGGTCCCTGTGCAGCACGTTTCGGCTGTGACAAAATCCCAGGCCTTTTAGCAGCTGGAAGAGGAATGACTGGGGGAGGAGCAGGGAAGAGGGCGTCAGACCCTCTGGATGGGAAGCTGTGCCCAACTCCCCTCTTCGCCCTCTGCTTTGCTTCGTACCCACTAGACTTTTAGCACCAAGTTGAGCGACACACCACTCATTTATTATCAAGGGTTTACTTTGTATTATGCTGGATATTAGAAATGAACAATGAATGGGGGGACTTACAGCCATGTGCACCTTCCTACCTTCCCCCCACACACACACACTATTCTCCCTTCCCTGGCCTCATTTGAACATCCACATCATAACAGTCAACATATACATATATTGTGCTATATTATTATTCAGCATTTGTTTCCCTTGGAATCTAAGACAAGGCATTTGGTCGTGGGCCTAGAACAGTGCCTGGCGCACAGCAAAACATTCAGTATTTGTTGAATGAATAATGTCTCTCTTTGAATCTCATTTTTTCATCTCTCAAGTGTAAATCATGTCACTGAGACCATTACTGTCAGGTCAGAGGTCATGGGAAAATGCTCCTGGAGAGTAAACACAGGATTCTCTCAGTCCCTGACACCCAGAGCGTCTCTGTTCAGGGCCTGAGCTTGATGCTCAAAGGCAGGTACACTGAACGTATACTCGAACCCCAGCCTCCACGAGACCCCAGAACACCAGTCCCCTCACCTTCACAATTTCAGGATCTAGATCACCATTGCAGCTGTCAAAATATTTCTTAAGGTCCTAAAAAGAGATGGAGTGGGGGAAGGGACAGAGTTTAACCTCAGTCTGGGCCCCTATATCCTCCCAAGGCTACTGTCCCCCAGGTCCCACTTTCACCTGGTCACAGAACTCAAAAACCAAAGTCAACTTCTTGTCGCTATGCAGGACATCATGGAGCCTAGGGAGAAGGGAGGACTTAGCCAGGCAGGTCCACAAGGATGCTCCTAACACCCCACTAGCAGCCCAGTCCATCGCTGAAGCCCCCACCTCCTCCGGATGGCTACACAGGCAAGGAGGAGCCTTCGGGCCTACACACCTGACAATGTTCTTGTGCTTCAGCTCTTTGAGTAGGCAGATTTCCCGAAGGGCAGAACTCGGCACTCCCTACACATGGGAGGGGGCAGGGTGGGCCACAGTCACATCCCACCCAACCTAGGCCCTCAATCCCCCCACCCACCCACCCACCACCAGATGCCCCAGTCCTACCTCATCATCGTCATCCAGCCTCACCCGTTTCAGGGCCACGATCTCATGAGTCTCCCGGTTTTTGGCCTTGAACACTGTTCCGTAGGTGCCTAGTGGTAGGAGGTTGGGGTGAGGGAAAGAATGGGGCACTCTTCCCCACCCCAAGAAGTCCTTCCCAAGAGGGGAGGTATCATGGGAGTGTGTTCTGATGCCTGGACGAGTAAGAGAAGAGAATCAGGGTGAAAGCCGGGCGTGGCGGAGCTTTGTGAGTGGGGACGTGGCACAGAGGGGCCTGCAGAGGCTCAGAGGTCTACAGCAGGGGGCGGCTGTGACTGCCAGGCAGGTCTATAATGAAGGCAGTGCTTTGAGAGGGGCCGGAAATAGTGAGCAGGGGTCTGGGAGAGGAATGAAGGCTGGCAGGAATGTTGAGGTTGAGGTCTGCTGCCAGAACTGAGGCTGGGGGGGAAGGGGGTTGTACAAGTGGTGCTGAGGTCCGGAGGTCGGGCCTACAGGGAGTGCTAAGTTTGGGAGGGGGGCGTCTGCAGGAAATGCTAACAGGAGGATTGTTGTCTGCACGGAGTGTGGAGCTCGGGCCAGGGCTGCAGCCGGTGCTGAGGTCGGAGTCTGTGGGCATTGCTGATGGTAGAGGAAGGAGCCAGAGATGCAAGGAATGCAGAAGATCTTGCAAGAACATCTCGTGGTCCTATTACCTTCCCCAATCTTCTCCAGTTTCTCGTATTTCTGCATCGCAGCCGCTTCGGGGACCCTTGTGGGCCCTCCGTTTTAATATTCTGGCCCCGGCAATGCAGAGGAGGCGGCACCCCAGCCTCCAGCCCCGCCCCGCCCTCCCGCCTGCCCATGAGCTTCTGGAGCTTGTAGTCCTAAGACCACCAGGCTTCCCAGTAATGCCCGGCGCCCGAGGCCGCCAGAGGACTACAACCCCCAGCAGGCTGCGCTCAGGCTCTCTGCGGCACCGGCTGCCCGGGACTCGGGTTCCCCGGTGGAGGCAAACCCTGGACTTCAAGTCCCAGGAAGCATCACATATCCGCTTTCCGGGCGCCGGGGTAGCGCCGCGGCTCCCAGTGTGCTCCGCTCTAATTTCTTTCCGTGACCACCACCTTCTTTTGAAAGAGGCCTCTCCGGGGCGACACATTCCAGAGTGCAGCAGGGCTGGGGGTGGGGCGCTCTCTGAGGTTTGGGGTTTGGTGGCCTACATCCCGAGCCCAGGCGGTCCGGCTCTGACCGGGTCGATGGTGTCGAGGTCTCAACGGCCTCGGGGCCACCTCTGCACGGGTTCCCACTTCTCTCCAGGCCATCTGGTGAGCGCAGCGTTGATTGGGGAATGGCTCCCAGCCATCTCTTCCTGATGATGTCTTTACGGGGACCAGCTGACCCGAAGGCTGGGCCGAGAGGCAGGTGTGCCCCATTGGAAACTGGAATTAGCTTTCGCCGAAGACCCTTGTGTTCTCTGGGCCACCCGACTCCAGTCGCTCGCTTCCCCAGGCAAACCGGCTGGAGTCGTTCCCCGCCCCCCAACCCAGGCCAGTCTCCAGAGCCCGAGCCCAGCCAGGGTGTGGCCGAGGCTGGCAGGTTGGTTACCGCCCTCAACAGACAGACGCACAGACAGATGCAGCAGCCTTGACCGCATCCCGTACGGAGGTGATTATAGATGTGATCGCGCTGCTCTCATTGTCTCATGATTGCATTTCTGAGGGCTGTGAACCGACGAAATGGGGCCCAAACCGCACGTAGCGCAGGAACCCGAGTGGGTGCTAAACATGTATTAACTCGTTTACATCTGAACGTTTTGTGCGTTCACGATTCTGTGCTTCACCCAGGGGCAGACTATAGAAAAGAAGCGACAAGTATATTCCTTATCCGAAGAACTTATCATTTAGTGAGAAAACCAGAAGTGCACACAGATTTTTAAATGACAGGTGATGGCTATGAATTGGGTTCAAGGACGGAGGTCACCGCAGGGAATCTCTCCCCGGCAGAAGTCCCCGGCTTTGGGGAAGTCAAGTCCAGCTCAGGGTACCGGCTTTGGGGAAGTCAAGTCCAGCTCAGGGTACCGGGCATCCAACCTCCAGCCCGCAACACCCCTCTCGCCCTCCACCCCGCCACTCCCCCCCAGCCAAGATGGGGCTTTTGTGGAGGTGCTGGGGATTACTGGAGGGGAGGGGCGGCGGGCGCGAGAGATTCTTAGCCCGATACACTCCTATTTCAGCCTCTCGGTCCCGAATTTCCTTGTCATCTTCGTGCCTCCGTTTTCCTGCCTGGAATCCCCAGAGTGAGCGGGCTCCTTTCCGCCCAGCGGTGCCTCCAAGGGGCCAGACACGGCGTCCCCGCGGCACCCAAGCCCGGCGCGTGAGAGCCCGGGCGGCGGCCTTGCAGGAGAGCGGGGACCGCCTCCCGGACGCGGGGCTCCGGTGCCTGGCGGTGCCTGGCAGCGCGCTTCCGCTCGCGGGTCGGGGCCCCCGCTCCCCGCCTCCCATCCTCGCGCCGGGGCCGCGCACGGTGCGCCGGGGGGCGCGCACGCAGGGGGCTGGCCTGCCCGCGGCGCGGGGGAAAGTTGAGTTGGGAGAAGTTGGGAGCGGCGGGGGCGAGCCCCGAGGTGGGCACCGGAGAGCCGTCGGGAGCGCGCGAAGGCGTCGGAGCAGGGGGAGAGACCCCCAAGGCCCCCGGGGCACGAAGTCTAGAGCGAGCGGGTGAGCGAAGAGGGGGCGGCGGGGGAGGGCCCGGGCCGCGGGGGAAGGGAGGGGGAAGGAGGGGGAGCTCGGGACTCGGAGCCGGGAGGGAGTGGAAGTGGAGGAAAGGGCGGAGACTGGGGCGCGGGCGAGCGATGTCTGGGGAGAAGGATGGGGAGGCGAGGGGAGTGCTTGCTGGGCAGAAGCGGGATCGCGGCTCCGCTGCCTAGTTTCCTAAGGCGAGGGTGCCGCGCCCCCTGTCCCCGGGAGAGGGCAGTCCCGGGAGCGCCGCCGCCCCTCCTAATTCCCGGGCGGGCTTCACCCGACCCTCTTCCCTGCGACCCCTACTCTATCCTTTGGGCCTGTGCCCGGCACCCAGCCTGGGGGTTGCCCGGCGGCATCTCCCCCAGCCTCCGGGTTGGAGGAAGAGCCGAGAAGGGGGTAGGGGTGGCGGGTCAGGTGAGGACAAGGGGTCCGGTAGAAGAGGGAGCCGCTGGGTGGGGATGGAAAAGACGAGCCCCGAGAGCTGGACCTGACTCCTGGGGGGCTGGCTCGTCTGGGCGGGGAACTCCGCACTGGTTGTGGGGGACGGTGCAGCCTGAGATGCAGGGTCCACTTTATCCTTCTCCCTCCGCCCCCCACCCCAGCCAATCCCACTCGGAAGAGCTGTGGAATGTGCGAATTCACGTGGTTAATGCCCCAAGTGGGGTCCGGGGTGCTAATCCCCTGGGTCGGGGGAAGATGCTAATCCTCCGGGCCGGTCAGGGCTGGTCCCGGAATGTGTCCCTACCTCGGATTATCGGCACCGGTGCTCCGGACAGAAGCTGCTTTGTGTTCTAGGATGTCGGGGGAGGGGGCGGAGGGGGGCTAGGGGAGGAGGGAGGATGGAGGAGCATTGTGAGGGCACAGCCTGGAGGTGAGAGTGGGGCGCCTGCATGTGCTCAAAACACTCCACAGGCTTCTCAGACCAGGGCCGGGTGTCCCCCCTCCCCGCTCCTCTCCCCTGCACCAGACGTGTCCTGGCTAAAGGCCTGTTGGGGGAGGTGAAGGGAGCCGTCAGCTGAGTTGAGTGCTTGCCAGGAATGTGTCGCTTCAGGCACCCCATTCTGGACTGACACCCCCCTCAGACATATATTGTTGGACCCTCCACTGGCCTGTCTTACCTCGGAGGTAGCCCTAAGTTGGGCAACCCTGAGTCCCCCCAACCACACAGTGGGGAGTTTCAGTACTTTTGCCCCCCTGTGAGTCCCCCACTTGTGAATGGGTACCCCGATTCCCACCGGTCAGGTTCCCTAATTGCAGCTCTCCCCGCCCCCACCACACACAGTGTTCTCCCAGACACCCCTATAGTCACAGTCAGGAGGGCGTCAGCCCTGCCACTCAGATTTTCCTGGCTGGAGGGGAAGGGAGCGATCAGGACTGCCCTTCAAGGCAGAACCTCAGGGCTCGGTGCCCACCTCCTCCAAGTTCACGTGCCCTTCCCCCAGTATAAAACCCGGCCTGGTCTGTGCCTGTCCGCCCTCCCTCCCACTGAGTGAGTGGAGTGGGGCTCCTGCCCCTCCCCCAGGGGGCCTGCATCCCTCCGGCCTGGCTTTCGTCGGGGAGGGGCAGTCTGCTCTCCTTCCCTGCCCTGGGCTGTCTCCTGACCCCCTGCTTGTCTGTTTGGACTCTCTCCAGAGCTGTTTCTCCCCCTTCCTTCCTCCCCACGTTCCTGCTCCATGGGGCATCTCACTCTCCAGCACACCCTCCCTGGTCTCAGTCCACCTCCGCATGCCACCTCGAGGTCACTGCTCCCGCTTCTGGCTCAGCCTGTCCTTTCCCTCCCCCTCCTCGCCCCCCTCCCCCCCACGTCTCTAATGCTTTCTCTCCAGGTCTGGGCCTTGACTCCCTTCTCACCGCCCCCCAACCCTTACTTTTTTTGCAGCCTCTCCCGCCTCTGCTTTCTACCCTAACTCCTCCTTTAGTCTCTTGGCCCTTTGTGGTCCCAGTCCTCACCCATCTTTCTCTTTGTTCTTCTCCTTTCTGCCTATAAATAACTCTTCTCTTTGCTCTCACCGCCTCTAAGGGCCACTCGGAGGCCCTTAGTGACCTGGGAGGATCTTGCACAGCTGGGAGACTCCTCGAAGCCCGGCAGCGGGAAGCCGGCATCCTGTCCTGCCTGGGCTGGGCCAAGGGCTGTCGCCCCACGAGGTGACCGGTCCTTTCCCCTGTCCAGGTTATGCCGCCACCTTGTTGCCCTGAAAGCCGCAGCGACAGCGAAAAGGGCTAAGATTTGGCCATGAGCAGCGCCCCCAGGCGCCCCACCTCGGGCGCAGATTCTTTCCGAACTGTGAGTATTGCCAGCTGAGTTGGCCACCGCACTGTCTCTCCTCCGGCCACAGGAGCTCCTCCTGAGGCTTCCATTGCGTGTGTGTGTGCGTGTGTGTGTGCGTGTGTGTGTGCGTGTGTGCGTGTGCGTGTGCGTGTGCGTGTGCGTGTGTGTGTGTGTGTACACACGTACGTGCATGTGCGCGCAGAGGCTTGGGAGTGAGGGGAGCCTGTAATGGGTTCCCAAGGGGTGCTAGGGGTCTGAGGTGGGTAGTGGTTGGGGGGCATCAGCAGGCCTCCAGACCTGGGGAGGGCGTTGAGGCTGTTTTACTGAAGACCTCGATGGTAGCCTAAGTGAGAGAGAAACGGACGCCGGTGCCCAGCCCCACACGGGCCTTGGAGAGCAGCAGTCTGTGCTCAGTGGTTCTGGGCGGAGCTCACTAGCAGTGACCGCCCAGGCCCCGCCCCAGCCCCACATGCCACCCAAGGCCCCGCCTCGACCCCACGTGGTCCCCACCCCACGTGGCCCTCCCGATTTTCCTGGGAAGTGTAATGATTAACCCCGAGTGCTATAATCAGCCCGTTATTGGTCACTTTGGCCCAGTGGACACGTGACTGAGAAGGGGCGCGGGCAGGTCCCTTCCCCCCTCCTTCCCAAGTTCACCCCTGCCCGGCGATGGACTTCCTCCTGCGCCCTCAGGTGCGAGGGATTCAAGACCCCCCCTCCCTCACCCCGCTAGCTCCATGCCCTCACTCGCTTCAGCACCTCCCCCTGCCTTCCTCTCCGCAGCGTGCCAACTGTGGTGTGTGTGTGTGTGTGTGTGTGTGTGTGTGTGTGTGTGTGTGTGTGTGTGTGTTGGGGGCGGGAGGGGGGGGAGCGCCTGGGAATTGCAGGGCTAGAGCTGCAGAGATGGGCTGGGGAGAAGCAGCCCCCTGACCCCTTCCTCCTCTTGAATCCAATGTCCCTGCTACCCCTGCTGCTCCTGTCCTCACCTCGGAGTCTCCCCAAGACCCTCCCTTCTTCCCAGCTGCCTCCCCTTGCTCTTCCTTGCTCTAGCCGCGCTAGCAGCCCCGTGGAGGGGACTCCATACCCTGCCCTTTGAGATCTTGATGCCCTTCACGTCCAGGAGCTCTTGAGCAAATATTTGGCGCGCTGGGAGCTGAGACCGGCAGGGGGTGGGTGGGGGGCTGGACCAAGGCGGCAGACTAGGCCGTTAGCTAGTCTCTAAAAGCGCCAGCTCTTGGAAGCGCCTGGCCACTGGGCCACTGGCCACCGCAGTCCTGCTGCTCCTCTCCTGCAGTATGACTCAGGTGGTGGGAGTGGGGGTGGGGTGAGAGGCGGGGCCGGGAGCAGTGGAGGGACCCCAGGGAATGCAGCTGTGGTGTGGGGGGTGGGGGGGCTTCCCTGATGAGGTGAAGCTATGTTCCTGTCCAGGGGCTTGGTTTCAGTTTGACTCAGACCCGAGTCCAGGTCAGTTAGCTTAGGTGCTTCCAGAAATTACTTTTCAGGCTCAGCAGCTGCCTCCGTCCAGAGGGAGTGTGTTTACCGCCAGCCACGTGAGCTGCAGGTTTACATCCCCTGCCAGGGGCTGCACACACAGGGTTTCTGTTGAGACTTTCAGAGCAGACCCTTCCTGCTGCCCTAACTGCCGGATGGGCACAGCCAGGGTCCAGATAGCCTGGAACTAGCGGGTAGGCTGCTGGGGGGCAGGTCTGAGTCCCCAGCATTTTTTTTTTTATTGATTTCAGAGAGGAAGGGAGAAGGAGAGATAGAAACATCAGTGTGAGAGAGAATCATTGCTGGGCTACTTCCTGCATGCCTCCCACTGCAGATCAAGCCCCCAACCCAGGCATGTGTCCTGGAATCCAATATACCCTAAGACCATGGCCAGGGTACTGGGGATTACTTCAGTCCGCAGGCCGATGCTCTGTCCACTGAGCAAAACCAGCTAGGGCCATCCCTAGCATTTGAGAGGACGGGTACTAGATCCCCAGCACTGGGCAGGGTAGGGTTCGGTGTGCGCTCCTGGTGAGCCCCTGTGTCTTCTCTCTATCCCTTCCTCCTCGCAGCCAGAGCCAGAGAGCTTGGGTCCTGCCGTGCCTGGCTTCCCTGAGCAGGAGGAAGATGAACTTCACCGCACCCTGGGCGTGGAGCGCTTTGAGGAGATCCTTCTGGAGACAGGGTCTCGAGGAGGGGAGGAGCCAGGCCGCTGCTATGGGGAGGAAGACTTTGAATGTGAGGGGATACCCTGAGGAGGGGGTGGGGGCCCTCTGGCCTGACTGCCCACAAAGAAAGGGGCAGGGGCCTAGCGGGAGGGGCCGGGGCTGGGGCCAGGATGGCAGGGGAGTGAGGCTGTGCCCGGCAGCCAGGTCTCATTCTCCCTGCAGACCACCGTCAGTCCTCCCACCACATCCATCACCCACTGTCCACCCACCTGCCTCCGGACACCCGCCGCCGCAAGACACCCCAGGGCCCCGGACGGAAGCCTCGAAGGCGACCTGGAGCCTCCCCCACTGGGGAGACCCCTACCATTGAGGAGGGAGAGGAAGATGAGGATGAGGCCAGTGAGGCCGAGGGGGCCCGGGCACTCACCCAGCCGTCCCCTGCCTCCACACCCTCTTCCGTGCAGGTGAGTGGGAGCAGGACCCGGGAGGGTGTCTGTGGGGTCTCCAGCCTGGCCCTCTGCCTACATGGGTCCCTTTTCCAGTTCTTTCTCCAGGAGGATGAAGGCGCTGATCGGAAGGCAGAAAGGACCAGTCCCTCTCCCCCTCCGCCACTGCCCCACCAGGAGGCAGCTCCCCAGGCCAGCAAAGGGGCCCAGACGGGGTAAGTGTCCCCAAACAGAGAACTTCCCTGCTTTTGTCCGCGAGGTGACTGAGAAAAGAAGCAGAGGCTTGGGGTCATCAGACTGGGGTTTACATCTCAGTTCTGGTTCTCACTAGCTATTTGGGCGAGTAACCTCTCTAAGCCCGTTTCTCCATCTGTAAACCAACAATCATAGACCCTTTCTCGAAAGGTGGGTGTAGGGATTAAGGGGTGGTGTGAGTTAGGGTGTAGCCTGGGACGGAACAGATGTGTAGTCTGAGCTGCCTCCCCCGCCCCCCACCAGCCCCACGCCCCAGGCTTCATCAAGCTCTGGGTCAGGGACTGGTCTGATGACTTCCAAGCACCCCTGGGGCCCTAAGGACGTAAGAGAAGTAGGAGAACCCCTTTTGCACTTGGGGAGCTGCCAGTCTACCTTGGTCATCATCTCAGGAAATGGCACCAGAACAAGTTACTATGCCAAACGGCCTGGTTCAGGCACGGCGTCAGCAACAGCAGGTGATTGGAGTTTGCGGGTGTTGGCCAGAGAAGGCTGCCTGGAGGAAATCACTTTGAATGAGTTCTCAAGGTCGCTACTATCAGGGACCTGTTGTTTTCTGGGTGCCAGGCAGCATGAAGGGCTGCGGGGAAGTGAAGGGCACGGTGCCCCTCCAGGGTGTGCACAGGCTCGTTGTGCAGGTAGTGCTGGGTCCCCAGCTGGGTCTCACTGTAGGCACTGGCCTGTGGGCAGCGGGTGGCCAGTGGGAGGTGGGGGAGCCTGAGAGAAGCCTGGCATTGCAGACGGGTCAGATTGTGAGCAAGGGTGCGAACAGAGCCCAGGGGACTGAGCGAGGGCATGGGCAGAGGAAGCCTGGTGGTGCAGGGTCCTGGTCCTGGTCTGGATGCGGTGGGAAGCACTAGGTACCGGGCAGTGGTTGAGAAACCATCACTGGCAGTGGCAGAGAGCAGAAGTTGGAGTGTGGACGGGATAAGGAGTGATATCTTCCTCATGACTACAGGGGCTGTCTGAGGTCTCAAAGCTCATCTCCATATACTTTACCCCATGTGGTCAGAAACTTGCGACCCTGGGACCCTCTGGGGTCCATGGTTAGGGAAGTGCCTGGGAGGGCGGAGGGAACCAGCACTGTTCCGAGTGGTGGCTTCAGACGACCCCTCCCCACACCACAGGAGTTGCCTCAGCTCAGTTTTGCTGCTCAGGACTTTGTTCTCAGGTAGCTGATGTGATTGTTCAGGGCAGAGCCAGTAGAGGGGAGGGCCGCACAAATCTAGTCTGCTTCCAGAATCCTCCATCTTTCACAACTGCACGCCCTAGAGTAGGGCGCTCGGAGGGTGGGGTCCTCCTGCCTGCTCCTGGCTGAGGGGAGGGGGCCTGGCCTTCCCTGTCTCATGGCCGCTCTGTCTGTCCAGAGCCGTGGCGGAAGAGGTGGTGGCAGTGGCCAGCGGCACAGCAGGAGGTGACGATGGAGGTGCCTCAGGGCGCCCCTTGACCAAAGCGCAGCCTGGGCACCGCAGCTACAACCTGCAGGAAAGGAGGCGCATCGGAAGCATGACAGGGGCCGAGCAGGCACTGCTGCCCCGGGTCCCCACGGATGAGAGCGAGGCCCAGACCCTGGCCACGGCTGACCTAGACCTCATGAAGAGTGAGTGCTGGGCCTGGGCCAAGCCCAGTGCTCGTGGGAACAGGGTTAAGAGAAAGGGGGAGCCTGATCCTGCCCTTCTGCCCCCCAGGTCACCGGTTTGAGGATGTTCCTGGGGTTCGGCGACACTTGGTACGGAAGAATGCCAAAGGGTCCGGGCAGAGTGGCCGGGAAGGACGTGAGCCCGGCCCCACTCCTCGGGGCCGGCCCCGGGCCCCCCACAAGCCCCATGAGGTCAGGTTCTCCGCATCACGCGCGTCCTTCCTCTCCTCACCGCCCCTCCCCCTGCCTCTCGGACCAGCAGTGATCGCCCCCAGCCCGGCCCACCCGCCGTGGTGGGGACATTTCCTCCCACACTGTTCGTGCCTGTCATGGCCCCTCTCTGGCAGTGAGGTGTCTGTGGGCCCTTTGGACTAGAGATAGCTCTGCAGAGCCTTGAACTTCATTTTCCAGAATCCAGTTACCTCTGACTCATTGATCCTCCCACAACCTGTAAAGACGATGGCCCAGGTGGCGTCAGCCATAAACCAGGGCAGTGATTGGCCAAGGTCACTCAGTGACTTTGTGATGCTGCCCCTCTTAGACTCCAAGGCTGTGGTCCTGAACCCTGACCCTCCCAGTGGATTTTTTAAACCGTTTTATTGAGATCTAATAGACATACAGTAAAGTGAACGCGGGCTAAGTGCTCAGTGGCTTTGTGCACATACACAGCTGGCTCATTCCACGAGACATGGAACATTTCCTGCACACGGCGGGTTGCTTCACGTCTCCTCCCGCCAGCACCCTCAGAGGCGACTGCTCTTTTGTTATTAGTTTTCCAGTTCTTGAATGCATATAAATGGAATCATACACAGTTGTGTGTGTGTGTGTGTGTGTGTGTGTGTGTGTGTGTGCGTGTGTGTTTGTGGCGACTATTCACCAAGTACTTACCGTGAGTTGTGTCCTATGCTCAGTGTTTTGTCTGCTTTTTCTTTTAATCCCCCTAAAGGCCCTTTGAGGTGGGTGGTATTGCTCCCATTTTACAGATGAGGGAAAGAAAGTCTCCGATTGGATAGGAACTCACTAAGACTCCGTGCCTATTGCCCTGTGCTATCCAGAGTCACACGCACCCATCTCGACACTGTCGGTTTGAGAGCAGCCCCTGGAACCCCAGTGGCTCTGACCCTGCCGTGCCCTCTCGTCTCATCTCCAGGTTTTTGTGGAGCTGAACGAATTGCTGCTGGACAAGAACCAGGAGCCGCAGTGGCGGGAGACGGCGCGCTGGATCAAGTTTGAAGAGGACGTGGAGGAGGAGACTGAGCGCTGGGGCAAGCCCCACGTGGCCTCCCTGTCCTTCCGCAGCCTCCTGGAGCTCCGCCGGACCCTGGCCCACGGTACCTGCTCTGCCCTGCTCCCTGCTGTCCTCGCCCAGGACACACCCGCCCCCCTCAGGCCAGTTCTCTGAGAACCACATGGCCAAACGGCCCCACGTCTGTCTTGAGCCACATGATCGATGTCAGCGGAGCCCGGAGGAAGCCTCCTCCCAGATGTCACTCAGCCTGCCCTTCCTCAGGATCACCTTGCCGTGGGTGACTGCAGGATTGACTCCCCTCTCTTATCTTGTCTAAGTGACATTTTCTTTTTCTTTTTTAAAATATTTTTATTGATTTCAGAAAGGAAGGGAGAGGGAGAAATAGAAACATCAATGATGAGAGAGAATCATTGATTGGCTGCCTCCTGCACGCCCCCCACTCGGGATGGAGCCCGCAACCCGGGCATGTGCCTTTGACCGGAATCGAACTCGGGACCCTTCCATCCGCAGGCTCTGTCCACTGAGCTAAACCAGCCAGGGCTCTAAGGGGCTCTTTCCAATAACCGAAGCTGGTATGTTTCGGGTGCTAACATGGTTTTCCACAGGTTTGATGGAACACTTTCTAAAATGATCCAACCTGTAGGACGGTGTAAACCCTGACTTACAGGGCACAGACGCAGCCTCTGGAGCTCTGCGGCTGCCGTTTCTGCTCTTTGCTTGTTTCCTCCCTCCCCCTGGGAGAGCACGCTCAGCTACTGTCAGGAGGCCCAGTTCTAAGCACTGAGGACCGAGAAACCTGCTGTTAGAACTGTTTCCAAACGAGGAGTAAAGAGGCTGTCCGAGGCCTGCGGCGCTTTATCGCTAGGCCTAGCGATCTCCGCTGTGGCTGCGCAGAGGCTTTTGGTTCTGTTTGTTCTTTAGTTCTGTGTTCTGACAGTTGACCTTGACAGAAAAATGACCTGGAGACTTTTAAAAGGACTTCCACTGCCTTGCCCAGCTGGTGTGCTCAGTGGTTTGATTCCTGGTCAAGGGCTCGGTCCCCAGTAGGGGGCGTGCGGGAGGCAGCCGATCAATGATTCTCTCTCATCATTGATGCTTCTATCCCTCTCTCCCTCTCCCTTCCTCTCTGAAATCAATAAAAATATATTTAAAAGCACTTTCACTGCTGTATGAAATGGCAGCTCAGAGGAGTGACCTGTCGGGGAGGTCTAGTAAGTGCCTGTGAGCAGCTGCTGGATGAGGGGGTGCTGAGGAGCGGTGGAGGGGTCGTCTTCAGATGGGGCAAGGTCAGAGCTGTGCTGTGGTGCTCAGAGGGCAGAGCGAGGACCTGGAGTGGATGCGGGGTGGCAGCGTGCGGCTCACTGCGGGAGGAACTTTCTCACAGTCAGGAGCTGTTGAGCCGGCGTGGGTGACTGGGGCCCCCGGGGAGTCCGCCTGCGTCCATGGAGGGGTGCCTGGGCAGTTTGTGGCCCAGGTTCCCACTCTGATAGCTGGGGTTCCGAGGCCTCTGCTGAGCCCCACAACATTCCTGGGGGGAGGGGGATAGGAAGGAACAGGTCAGAAAGGCAACGAGACTGGGGCCTCAAGCCCTGCTCACTGTCCCCTGAGCGGCCCTCACCTGGCTGCGCCCTCCTCCCCGGCTCTCCCCCAGCCCGACACTTTCTTGCCTGAGGGTCCCCCTAAATCATCCTTCTTCCAGGGGCTGTGCTCTTGGACCTGGACCAGCAGACCCTGCCGGGGGTGGCCCACCAGGTGGTGGAGCAGATGGTCATCTCTGACCAGATCCAGGCCGAGGACAGAGCCAACGTGCTGCGGGCCCTGCTGCTGAAACACAGGTGAGGCCCCGCCCACTGCACCCTGCCGCGGCCCCCAGCCCCTGTTGTCGCGCTTCTTACCCACCGCGCTCTGCCCCACCAGCCACCCAAGTGATGAGAAGGAATTCTCCTTCCCCCGAAACATCTCGGCCGGCTCCCTGGGCTCCCTGCTGGGGCATCACCACGGCCAGGGCGCCGAGAGTGACCCCCATGTCACCGAGCCGCTCATTGGAGGTGTCCCCGAGACCAGGCTGGAGGTGGAGCGAGAGGTGAGTGTGCCCTGCCTGGGTCGGGTCTGGCCAGCACCGCTGGCTGCAGGGCTGCCAGCAGGCTGGGCTGAACTCCGCTCTGCGTCCCCAGCGTGAGCTCCCGCCTCCAGCCCCCTCGGCCGGCATCACTCGCTCTAAGTCCAAGCACGAGCTGAAGCTGCTGGAGAAGATCCCCGAGAATGCTGAGGCTACAGTGGTCCTTGTGGGTAAGTGGGGGTGGGCGCCCTGGCAGCAGGCCCGCCTCAGTGCTGCCCCTGGGTTTGGGGCTGGGAGGTGGCCTGCGCCCTGCTCTTGCCCACGATGGCCCTGTGCCCCCAGGCTGCGTGGAGTTCCTCTCCCGGCCCACCATGGCCTTCGTGCGGCTGCGGGAGGCAGTGGAGCTGGACGCGGTGCTGGAGGTGCCTGTGCCCGTGCGTTTCCTCTTCCTGCTGCTGGGCCCGAGCAGCGCCAACATGGACTACCATGAGATCGGCCGCTCCATCTCCACCCTCATGTCCGACAAGGTCAGCCCCAGCCCAGAGCCCAGCCCTGCCCCAGGCCCCTGGCCCTTGTCCGGTGCCCTCACCAGCCCCCGTCCTGCATTGGCAGCAATTCCACGAGGCAGCCTACCTGGCAGACGAACGGGAGGACCTGCTAACTGCCATCAACGCCTTCCTGGACTGCAGTGTGGTGCTGCCGCCCTCCGAAGTGCAGGGCGAGGAGCTGCTGCGATCCGTCGCTCACTTCCAGCGCCAAATGCTCAAGAAGCGGGAGGAGCAGGGCCGGCTGCTGCCCCCGGGGGCTGGCCTGGAGCCCAAGTCTGCCCAAGATAAGGGTACGGGCCAGTGCAGGCTGGGGCTGCCCGGGGCAGGAGTTGGGTGGTCTGTGCCTTTGCGGAGGGGAGCGGGGCGGGCGGGGGCTGCGGCAGGCACCCTGATGGAGGCCTGGGTTGCAGCGCTCCTGCAGATGGTAGAGGCGACAGACACAGTGGAAGATGATCCCCTTCGGCGGACAGGCCGTCCCTTCGGGGGGCTGATCCGGGATGTGCGGCGCCGCTATCCCCACTACCTGAGTGACTTCCGGGATGCACTCGACCCCCAGTGCCTGGCTGCGGTCATCTTCATTTACTTTGCAGCCCTGTCTCCTGCCATCACCTTCGGGGGCCTGCTGGGTAAGGAGAGGCTTCCGGTGGGGGTGGGGAGCACACAGGGCTGGGCTGCCAGCCCCTGAGCAGGTTCCTGCCGCCCCAGGAGAGAAGACGCAGGACCTGATCGGGGTGTCGGAGCTGATCATGTCCACCGCGATCCAGGGCGTGATCTTCTGCCTGCTGGGCGCCCAGCCGCTGCTGGTGATCGGCTTCTCGGGGCCCCTGCTGGTCTTTGAGGAGGCCTTCTTCTCGGTGAGGGCCCACAGGCCACGGGGGTGCTCCTCTTTCCAGAACAGGCCCAGCCAGTTAGCCCCGGGCTCTGGACCTGACTGGGCCTATCCCCTCCCTGCCCCGCAGTTCTGCAAGAGCAACGACCTGGAGTACCTTGTGGGCCGCGTGTGGATCGGCTTCTGGCTGGTGCTTCTGGCCCTGCTCATGGTGGCCCTGGAGGGGAGCTTCCTGGTGCGTTTCGTCTCCCGTTTCACCCAGGAGATCTTTGCCTTCCTCATCTCCCTCATCTTCATCTACGAGACCTTCTACAAGTTGGTTAAGGTGGGCGAGGCCTCGGGACTGGAGGGAGCCGGGGTTGTCTGTGCCTCTCTGTTCTCTCTCCTGGGTGTGAGGCCAGGCTGGCTCGGAGATCCCCGGCCACAGTCCATCGGGCCCACCGAGTGTGCGCTGGTTTTTCCCCTTACCTCCCCACAAGTCCTGCCAGGTCATCAATACACACCCCGGCTTGAGATCAATCTGAAAAACATTGTTAATAACAAAGTAATCACTTTTGTTAAAGTGGCAAACAACCCAGAAATGCAGACAGGAAAAAGCCCCTGAGAGGACAGACGGTCACAGTCACACTTCAGACCCGAGTCTGTGACAGGCTCAGTCCTGCGCTCCACATCCTGCTCCTCCCGGCCTGGGTGGAGCCACACTCCCGCTCCTTCCCAGTTAGAGCAGCCTCCCAGGCCTCAGGTTCCTGTGCGCACATCTGGTCTTCTGAGTTATTTTCTTGCTAATAGTTTTTGTTGTTGTTGTTGTTGTTGTTAATCCTCACCCGAGGATATTTTTCCATTGATTTTTCAGAGAGTGGCAGGGAAGGGGAGACAGAGAAAGAAATGTTGATGTGAAAGAGACACATCTATTGGTTGCCTCCCGCACGTGCCCCCTACTGAGGCTGGGGATTGAGCCTACAACCAGGTATATGCCCTTGACCCAATCAAACCCAAGATCCTGCCCTAACTGGTTTGGCTCAGTGGATAGAGCGTTGGCCTGTGGACTGAAGGGTCCCAGGTTCAATTCCGATCAAGGGCATGTACCTCAGTTGTGGGCACATCCCCAGGAGGGGGTGTGCAGGAGGCAGCTGATCGCCGTTTCTCTCTCATCATTGATGTTTCTAACTCTCTATCCCTCTCCCTTCCTCTCTGAAATTAATAAAGAAATATTAAAAAAAAAAACCGAGATCCTTCAGTCCTTGGGCCAATGCTCTAACCACTGAGCATCCGGCGAGGGCTGGGATATTTTCTGAATCAACAAGGAAAGCTCCTGAGGGCAGGCTGGCCATCCTGCCCACTTGTCTTGTTCAGCATATAGCTGAGCCCGGAAATCTTGCTGATGGAGCCCTTTGTCCTCTCCCCAGATCTTCCAGGAACACCCCCTCCATGGCTGTTCAGTCTCCAACAGCTCTGAAGTGGACAGCGGCGATAATACCACATGGACTGGGGCAGGGGCCACGCTGGGGCCAGGGAATGGGAGCTCGGCCCAGCCCTCTGGGCAGGAGAGGCCCCGGGGCCAGCCCAACACAGCCCTGCTGTCGCTGGTGCTCATGGCCGGCACCTTCTTCATTGCCTTCTTCCTGCGAAAATTCAAGAACAGCCGGTTCTTCCCTGGCCGGGTGTGTGGGCCGGAGGCCTGATGGAGGCGGGGGCCGGGGGTCGGAGGGGGTGAGGAGGAGTCAGGTCTGCCCGGATCGGGGCAGGAGCCTCTGGTCTGAGCATGGCGCTTGCCCACAGGTACGGCGGGTGATTGGGGACTTTGGGGTGCCCATCGCGATCCTCATCATGGTGCTTGTGGATTACAGTATCGAGGACACCTACACCCAGGTGAGGCAGTGCGCACAGTGAGAACGTGCTGCCTGGCACGGGGCTCTGGATGTTGCCCTGCAGTCCCCAACCCCAGAGCCGTCTCCTCAGGGGCAGACGGGCCCTTTCCATGGCACATCTCAGGGCTCAGCCTGCCTGTGCCGCCCAAGGCTCTCGCACCAAGCTCACCAGCCCCACCTCTGTCCTGCAGAAGCTGAGCGTGCCCAGTGGATTCTCGGTGACGGCCCCGGAAAAGCGGGGCTGGGTCATCAACCCCCTGGGCGTGAACAGTGCCTTCCCCGTGTGGATGATGGTGGCCAGCCTGCTGCCCGCGATCCTGGTCTTCATCCTCATCTTCATGGAGACGCAAATCACCACGTGCGTGGTCCTCGCCAGGGGGGTGGTGTGTGGATGGGCCAGAGCCCTGGCTTGGGGCTGACGGGTGGGGGAACCCAGGCTGCCAAGCTGGAGTTGATTTTGTAGCTGGAGTTGATTTTGTAGATGGAGTTGATTTTGTAGATGGAGGTGATTCTGTAGAGGGAGCTGATTCTGTAGAGGGAGCTGATTCTGTAGAGGGAGCTGATTCTGTAGAGGGAGCTGATTCTGTAGAGGGAGCTGATTCTGTAGAGGGAGTTGGTTTTGTAGAGGGAGTTGGTTTTGTAGATGGCAGACCCAGCTGCTGTGGGCTGGCACGGCCCGTCCAGGCTGGAGCTGTCCTAGAGGCCGGGGGCATGCAGAAAGGGCTCAGTTCCGTGATGGAACGCTCACTTGGACGGAATGGGTGGGGACCACCAGCTTCCAAAAGCAGAGGCTCAGGAAAGACCCTGCCTGTTGAGCTGGCCCCAGGTTCAGTGATCGCCCGTCCCACTCAGGCTGATCATCTCCAAGAAGGAGCGCATGCTGCAGAAGGGCTCCGGCTTCCACCTGGACCTGCTGCTCATCGTGGCCATGGGCGGCATCTGTGCTGTCTTCGGCCTGCCCTGGTTGGCTGCTGCCACCGTCCGCTCTGTCACTCATGCCAACGCACTGACCGTCATGAGCAAGGCTGTGGCTCCCGGGGACAAGCCCAAGATCCAAGAGGTCAAGGAGCAACGGGTGACAGGGCTGCTAGTTGCCCTGCTTGTGGGTATGTTCACCTCTTTCCCTGCCTGTCCTGGAGGGGCCCCGGGTGCACTGAGGATGTGGAACCCTGGGGACCACTGTTTCTCCCCTCCTCCCAGGCCTCTCCATGGTCATCGGGGACCTACTCCGGCAGATACCCCTGGCCGTGCTCTTCGGGATTTTCCTCTACATGGGAGTTACCTCCCTTAATGGGATCCAGTTCTATGAGCGGCTGCACCTGCTGCTCATGCCGCCCAAACACCACCCAGATGTCACCTATGTGAAGAAGGTGAGACCCCACTCAGAGGGCTGCATGGGTCACCCTCCAGCCCCCCATCTGCCCACTTTGGCTAGCCACCATTCAGTCTGTGCAGACCAGGCTCTGGTGCGCACCCAAGAAGGCACTTCTGTCTTCACCCCTGTGGAGAGGAAAAGGGTCAGCCATCCTCTGGATGTGGCAGAAGCAGATGTCCCAGCAGGGACCAGGGCCCTCGGCTGGTAGAAGCCTGGGCTCACCCGTCTCATCCCACCCTGCCCACCCCCAGGTCCGGACCCTCCGGATGCACCTGTTCACAGCCCTGCAGCTGCTCTGCCTGGCCCTGCTCTGGGCCGTCATGTCCACAGCGGCCTCCCTGGCCTTCCCCTTCATCCTCATCCTCACAGTGCCTCTGCGCATGGTGGTGCTCACCCGCATCTTCACGGATCGAGAGATGAAATGTGTAAGGCTGCCTGCCCTCCTGCCCCAAGCCCCTTTTCTGGTCCCTGCCAAGGTCCTGGTTGGGGTCACCCCTCCTGACACCATCCTCCCCTACAGCTGGACGCCAATGAGGCAGAGCCCGTGTTCGATGAGCGGGAGGGTGTGGACGAGTACAATGAGATGCCCATGCCTGTGTAGCTGCTGCCGGGACGGACGATGGACAGAGGGAACAGGGGCCAGGGATGCTCTCCCATCCCCTTCCCTCCTCATTTTTATTTAAGTGATTAATTTAAAGTCCCCTTCCTCCCCTCCCCCCCGCAGTAAAGTGCTTCGGCCCCCACCTATCCTTGGCCTTTTGTCTCTGTATGAGGGGTGGGGGCATGGATGGAAAAGAAGTGGGGAAGACCCAGTCTGCTCCCCGTCCCAGAAACAAGATGTGCAATGAAGAAGGGACTTTAATGAACAAAAACAGAGGGATCCAAAGTGCAAACTGTCCACCCCCCCATAGGGGAGCCATCGTGAACCCCATGTGCATCCCCTCACCCCCCTTCAGGACCCCAGCGGAGGCCCAAGGCTTGCAGCTTCTGTCTCAGGTAGCTCTTGAGCTGGTGCAGGCCTCTCTGTGACTCCAGTTCCTCAAAGGGTAGCTGTGGGGAAAGGCAGCAAGCAGGTTATCCACAGGCCCTGTGGGTGAGGGAGTGGGCACACACAGTGTCACCAGGGGCGGTGCAGGGGAGGCTCACCGGCAGAAGCTGGTAGCCTAACAGGCCCAGGTGCCGTTCCCGCAGGGCCCGGGAGCCCAGCAGCACCCTGCTGTCCCGGCAGAAATGCCAGCGTTCCTGCAGCATCAGCACCACCCTGGAGAGAGAGCGGCCATGGCTCAGGGTCGCTGTCCGTGAAGGCAGGGGAGGCCCTCCTGCCCTCTTCCCTTACCTCTGGGCAGGGTCTTGGGTAGTGGGCTGAGAGGCAGCCTGGCCCTGCGGACAGGACCTGGGAGGGTAAGGTAAGAAAGGGTCCTGGGTCCTCACAGGAAGCACAGCACCAGAGCTGCTGACACACAGCAGGAAGTCTGAAAGGTGGGAGAAGAGAAAGGGCCAGTGGCTTTTAGCCACAGCTCCATGTCAGCCTGCTGCCTGCCCACATACCTGGAGCTCACCTGTGCAATAACCTGGAGGCACAGTCAGGTCTTGGCGGTATTTCTCCTCCCCCAGCAACTGGCGCAGCCCCTCGGCCACTATATCCTTGTGACTGAGGGGAGTGGAACACCGATAGCAGGAAGGCCCAGGAGTCTCTGGTCGCGCCCCACCCCCTCCCCCAGCTCTGTGATCCTAGGCAAATGCCTTTGTTGCTTCAAGGCCCATTTATTTATGACTGCTCAGAGTACCAGCCGAAACAGGTCCCAATTCTCTGGCCTTTCTACCCTGCTTCTTCTGGGCTGGTCCCTTCCCCTCCCCAAGCTGCCCCATCCACCTGTACTTGCAGCGAGCACGGTCAGTGATGAGTGGCTGGGGGAAGATGGGCACTTTCTGTCTTCGGGGAAGGCGGGGACCCTGGTATCCTGGGAGCTCCAGCTCCACAGCCGTGTCCAGTAGGGAGAGGTAGCGCCGCACAATCGGGGCATGAGGGGTGCCTACAGGCAAGGGGACTGAGGTTTGCTGGGCTGCAGACTCCCACCCCCTCCACCCTGCCCACCAGCCCTCCGGGCCCGGCCAGCCTTCCTGTCTGCGCACCACTGATGTGGCTGATGAAACCTGGGGAAAAGACAAACTGCAGGGCTCGGGAGGGCAGGCACCGAAGCTGGCACAGTGACATCAAGATGTTGACAGTGGCCAGAGGGGCCGCCCCTGCTTCTCGAGCCAGGATCCTTTCAAGGCAGGGCATAAACTGCTGTTCCAGGGGAAAGTAGTTCAGCCGCCCAAAGGGCAGGACCAGCTTCTGCACCACCTGTAGAGGGAGAGCAGCCATCACCCCGCAAGGAACGTTCTCCAAAACCCTTGGCAAGGAGAGCCTCAGGGAGGCTTGATCTGCACGTTTAGACCATCACTGCAAAGGCAGCACCATTCCTCTACCGGACACACACCAGAAGTTTGTGGCATAAGCAGTGTCTTGAGCCCCATGCAGTCAATCACCAAACAGGTGGAGGAGACACTGCTATGGGGCCTGGCCCTGCAGGCCTAGAGGAGTGGAGTCAATGAAGTGAGGACGGCGCTGAGTGCTTGCAGGACTGCACGTGCTGGGGGTTGTGAGCAAAGATGGAAACCTGGGGACAGGGCCTGGCTGGGTTGTTCGCTGTGGGACACCGCAGCCAATCAAGCTGGACAGGGGCTGAGCCTGGCGGTGTCTGGGAAGCACGGGAGGCAATCCCACCTTGCTGCTGAGCTGGGCTTCCTGGACCACCAGGAAATGAGCAATGGCTTCCAGAAGCTGGGGCTCCCGCAAGCGGTGTCGGGCCAGGTGCTGGGCCAGGCGCACCATCACGTGGGGAGTCAGTTCCTCTGGCCTGGCCTCTGTGAAGGACAGCCTATCACCCTGGACCCTCAGGCCAGACCTCCAGACTAGTGTCCACCTTAGCCCAGACCCCACCACCTGCCTCTTCCTCGGCCCCTGACCCCCAGCCTGCCTTTGAACCCCTCCAGCACCTGCCAAGCTTCGGATGAGGTGCTGCTGTGGATGCCGCAGAAAGTGGGGGCAGCTCAGAGCAGCTTCCAACCTTTGCCCACCGCGAAGGACAGGTTGCAGAGGGGGAGGAGGCTTCAGGGGGAGGCGGAACCTTCGCTCCCGCTCCAGGGCACACACCAGGGGCGCATCTGAGGGGAAGCCTGAGAGGGAGAGGGTCAGAGGAGGCGGTCCTGGGAGCGGAGCTGCTTTGCTCCCGTCCTGGGTTGTTAGTGAATCCCAACCTCTCTCATCTGTTTCCTGGCTGGAAGGTGTGCTATAGTGCCAGTGGAAACACTGGGGAGATGTGAAATTCCATGTGAACTAAGGGAGCAGAACAGCTTATGGGGAAGGCTTTATATAAAGATGGCGAACACGTTCTCATCTTGTTCTATTGGTGACAGAGTGTGGTGGCTCCTAGGGCACGGGGTAGCAGGGATGTGAGGCAGCAGCAAACGCTGCTGGACTCCCGCCGCCTGTGGGAGAGCAGCCGTGGGCCGCGTGTGGCCGCTCTGGCGAGGCCCAAGAGGCGAATCCTGTCAGTGATGTGGGTCCTCTCCTGGTCCTCTCTATTCTTTCATTAACGCCCACCCCCAGGCAGCCTCCTCACCAAGTAAGACTGCAAGGTGCAGACACACGTGGATGGTGTGAATATCAAAGGAGGGGCAGTTTCGGATGATGAGCTGACTCAAGTCCTGCAGTGAGGTCTGCTCCACGGGCGGGGGCCGTGGCCGAGACCCCAAGAGCTGGCCCAGACGACGCAGCGCCACTGGGTAGTGGTGGGCGCGCACCTTGGTGGGGTTCTGGCCCAGCCAGCGCACCAGCTCCCCAGGGCTCCTCGCCTGCTCCAGGAGCCGCTGCAGCCCCTGCGCGGGACCTGCGTGGGGGCCTCCTCCGGGAGGCCGGTCCCCCCACTTGCTGGGCCCCAGGCAGAAGGGCTGTATCGGCGGGAGCAGCAGCAGGCCAGACAGCTGAGCGGCAGAGGCCTGGGCAGCAAGCAGGACTCGAAGCATGGAGTTGGGTGACGGAGACCCTGAGGGCGGCCCAGAAAAAGGGGTGAGGTTTCCCCGAAGGGGAGGAAAGCCTGCTCTCTACTCCTCCCCTCACTCCCCATTCAGAGGGGTCTAGGGTCAGAGCAAGGCAGACTCCCGCTCACCCTTCTCTGCGACGGCCCTGGTCCTCTTCCCCACCCGCCCCTCCGCCTCCTTCCATCCGGGAACAGCCATCCTAATCCTTGTGTGCCCGGCGCAGGGACGTTTACAGAGCAATCCACATGCATTATCTTCTCGGTCCTCCGCACACGCCCCCGGGGCGCAGGCAGGGCTGGCGTCACCTCGATCGCACAGGCGGAGAACCCAGACCCAGAGAGGTGAGGGGGGAAGGCAAGCCCGGGGTCACGAATCCGGTTAGTGGTTGCGCCCAGCCTGGAGCCCAGCCGGCCCCGGCGACCGGCCTTCCAGACCACCTCCCCCGCCCGCAGGAGGCGGCGGCGGCGCAGAAGGTGGCACGCGGGCTCCGCCGCCGGACGGTCCTGGGTTCCACGCTGGGTGCTCCCACTTACCAGCGGCGTGACCTTGGGCCAGCGGCTGCGTCTCCTGCCTAAGCCTTCTCGCCTGTGAACCGCGCGCGCCGCGCCCACCGCGGAGGACGCCCGTGGAGCCCGAGTGCACAGGTTTGCAGAGGCGCGGAGTCGGCGGTGTCGGGGGCCCCCACACCCACCCAGGCCGGGGACCCCCCAGAGACCTGGTCACGGTGGCCAACACCAACTCCCGCAGCCCTCCCGCGGCCCGCCCCGCAGGGGCCGCCCCTACATGACTCCCCAGGCCCCGCGCAGGTCGCTCCCTCGGTCGGTCTTGGGGCCCGGGAGCCGAGCTCCCCCCGCGGCCTCCTCATCGACCGGCCACCGAGCCCGCCATCTTCCCAGCAGCCCCGGGACGCCAATCGCCGCCCAGTCCTCGGCCAGCAGAGACGTGGCTCCCGTCAGGCCCTGCGCACCGGGCGCCGCCAGCCCCGCCCCCCGCTTCCGGGCAGCTGCGCATGCGGCGCCGGGGGCGTGGCCAGGGATCGGGGGCGTGGCCAGGGGCCAGCGCCGGGCCGCGGAGAGGAGAGGGCAGCTCCTGGCGGCCCGGGCGGGCTGGGCAAGCAGAGGCCCAGCCCGTGCCCTCACTCCGTTCCTCCCGTGGGCAAGGGCCCCGCCCCACGGGCCCCCACGCGCAGACACACACCGGGAGTGAAAACTTCACAGTCATTTAATCTGCACAAGTTCCAGGGAGCTCCCTCGGCCCTCCCACCCCCAGGGTCCTTGGGTCCCAAATCAGCGCGAGGAGCGACTAGGGACTAGAGATGGCGGGGTCTTCAGGCCGAACCCTAGGCCGGGCCCAGGGGTGCGGCCCCGCCCTGCCCAGGGCCAAGGCAGCGACAGCAGCCGGCAGACCCGGAGGAGCCCACGGTCAGTGGGGGCTGAGAGCCAGCGGCCCCGGAAGGTGGCTCGGAGCCATGGAGGTCACCGAGAGGGGCCTCCACCTGCCGCTGGGGTGCTCCGCGGCGCAGGGCTGGGCTCCAGGGTGGCGGGAAGAGACAGGCCAGAGAGCGGGGCCCGGGCAGACAGCAGCCCCGCCGGCGTGGTGCGGACCGAGGTCCCGCGGGGCCAGCCAGGCGGCCGGGAGCCCGCGGAGGCACTACGGCCGGTACATGGCAAAGGCCAGGAAGCTGAGCAGCAGCGTGAAGCCGGCCAGCCCCAGGGTGGCGGTCAGCGGGAAGAAGGGCCGGTACTGGATCTGGCAGTACCAGAGCAGCAGCAGCAGCAGGAGCAGCAGGGGGAGCAGCAGGCTGCCGATCTCCAGCCCGGAGGGGCCTGGCTCTGACCCCGGTGGGCAGGGCGGGTGTGGGGGGCCGGCCCGTGCGGACACGTGGCAGTGGAGGACGCAGTTGGGAGGCAGGTGAAGGCTGCCCAGGGTCTGGGTGTCGTCTCCCAGCAGCTGTCCTTGGTAGATGAGTCGAACCTGCTGCTCCCGGCCAGGGAACTGGGTCCTGAGGAGAGAGGGACCTGGGTAATAGAGCAATCCTCATCCCTGGCCCAGAATCATACTCCCACCCTTCACCTCTGCCTCCACCCCCCACCACCCAGGTCATGGCGCCCAGGGGGGTCCCCTCCTCCACCGGGAACAGGACAGTGTGATTTGGGCATCTGGGTCCCCTCATCTATGAGATGCGGGGGAAGTCTCCAGTGTCTCCTGGTCCTTCCAGGTCTAGGATCACTCCCACCCCCTCACTCCCACCCAGTCCTTGGCGTTTGTTCCCTTCCTCACCCCAGCTTACCTTTTCAGGGAGCCGATGGTGTCGTGGGGCCAGGCCCTGGCCACCTGCTCTGAATCGTTGAGGAATTTCAGCCGAAGCACGAGAGGCTCCTGGGGGGAGTCTGGCGGTGGTGTGGTTGCTGGGAGTCCTGTGCCAGGCTCCGGGTGTGCAGCCTGACCTCTGTGTCTCAGGCTGGGGGTCTCGGCTCCCGGGGCCTCCCCTCTGGCACTGTCGGTGACCACCATGGCTTCGCTGGGCTGCGCTGGTGTTGGGGTCCCTGATGGCTGGGCTAGTGGGTCACCGCTCTCCGATGTGTGTGTTGAGACCCAGGCGAGAGCCAGCACCAGCAGGCAGGCAAGCACCGCGAAAAGGACAGTCACCTCATCACCCACCCCTTCAATCAGGGCCATGGCACCCGCCTTGCCCGCCGCGCTACTGAGCTGGAGAGGCACAAAGAACCCATAAGGGGTTGAGCGGCTGGCCCACCGGGGCCAACAGCTCTCCGAACGTCAACAGGCTCCTGGCCCCCCCGCACCCCACTTTCCCACCGGCCTCACTCTGTCCCCTCACCCCAGCCCCAGCCCAGGGCGTAGACTATCTGGACTCCCAGTTACCCCAAACTTGCTTCACGTGCCCCTTCCCATCACCACATTCCAAATCCTAACTTTTGTAACCTGAGTTCTCGGTGTTTAACCAGCTCCCAAATTCACCCAAACACTATCCAGAGACAAGGTGCCTGGACCTTCGGGGCAACCTCTCCCCTAACTTCATCCCCCACCAACTTCGCCCTAATCTTACCTATTCTTCCATCTGTTTCATCTCAACATTTATTCCTTCACCAGTTTCACCCAAAGCTGCTTATCAACCCCAAAGCTTAGCTCCTGCTCCGTGGCTAAAGTTTGTTCAAAGGGGAAGAAAAAGGGCCTCTATGCCGCCGCCCTCTTACCATTTACCCAAACCCCACCCACCCACGCGGACGGCTTCCCCAGGGCTCCCAACACCAAAAGTCAGACTCCGCCCTTCGGCATCGGGAGCCTCCCCAGGGTCCCACCCCCCACCCAACCCGGCCCCACCCTGGCGGCACGACTCCGCGCCTCCTCGGGAAGCCTCTCCAAGCCCGGCCCCCGGGGGGACCCCAGGTCCAGCTCGGGGTCCGGGGCTTCGCCCTCCCCGTCCCCAGCTATGCCATCGTCCCCCGCCCCCAGCCCCCGGGCGCGGGCGACTCCGGGGCGGGGAGCGCGGGTGACTGCGAGCTCGGGGAGGCGGGGAGGGCGCGGGCGCGGCTCGGGGACTCACCGCCCGGCTCCACCGGCTCCATAGCGGACCCTAGGCCACTTCCGGGCGGGAGGCGCCGAGGCCGCCGACACCTGAAGGCACCCCCACCCCCTTCTCCGCCGCCGCTGTCCGGAGCATTGTGGGACTTGTAGTCCTGACCGTGCGAAATCCCCGCCCTCCTCCCTGCGGACCTACCAGCGGGCTTGGGCGGACTGGTTCCGCTGCCCTCGAGTGGCAGAGGGGAGGGCAGGGCAGGTTTGGGGTTGTGACAGCCCCCAGAGGTCCGGCCGCAGCGGGATCCGCCCCTCCCTCTGCCAGCATCCACGGCATCTGTCCCCGCATCAACCAGCGTCAGCAGGAGCAGATCAGAGCCCCGTGTTTGGAGATGCAGGCTCTGGTGAACTCCGGTGGCTCATTCTACTCTTATGGCAGGTGAACGCCAGGAGGCACCTTGGACACCCATCCCCGCCCCCCCCCCACCCACCCAGTTGACTCTCGGCCCAGAGCCCAGCAACCATGGGCTGCCCCACCAGTCTGGCTGCGTGTACATCCCAGGGTTGTCCTCTTTCCCTGGCCCCTTTCCCGCCTTGCCCCTGCAAGACTGGGAACGAAACATGGACTTTGGAACCTGACATAATGCTGATCCCTTATCCCTTAATGACCTTAGGTTCGTTTTGAATCTTTGAACCTAAATTTCTTCATTTCTAAGGCCTCCTTCATAAGGCAATTGTAAGGAAGAGCTTCGGTGTTTTGTTAAATGTGGAAACTGTGTAAGGGATCTGTCACATGGTAGATACTTGCTCAACTAGTATTAGCACACTCCTTCCACTCAAATCTGGGCTTGGAAATGAAATCCTTAGCATGTTGCTGTGTAGAGTATGTGATTTGATCCCCAGCCTGGCCCAGGCCAGCTAATTTCTGTGGGTTTTCCCTCCTTCCTCTGGGCTTCTATAGCCACAGAGATCCCACATCCTGGATTTTATAGGCCAGTCTTGATTAAAAAGTATGATACCCTCATGTTCCCATAGCACATGCCTATTTGTGGGAGCAAGTACTCCCAAGTGTTGCCTTAAGAAGTCAGTTTAGCCCACCTGGTGTGGCTCAGTGTTTGAACATTGACCTATGAACCAAGAGATCATCCTTGGATTCCCTGTCAGAGCACATGCCTGGGTTGCAGGCTCCATCCCCAGAAGGGTGTGTGCAGGAGGCGGCTCATCAATGATTCTCATCATTGCTGTTTCTTTCTTTTTTAAAATATATTTTTATTGATTTTAGAGAGAGGAAGGGAAAAGACAGAAACACCAAGGATGTGAGAGAATCATTGATTGGCTGCCTCTGCACGCCCCCTACTGGGGATGGAGTCCATAACCCAGGCATGTGCCCTTGACTGGAATTGAACCTCTATCCATTGAGCCAAACAGCTAGGGCTCATCAGTGATGTTTCTAGCTCTCTTTCCCTCTCCCTTCCTCTCTGAAATAAATAAACAAATAAATAAATAAATGTCAGTTAAAAAAAAAAACCCTCAATACAATTTACCAGAAGAAAAGAATGTTAGTTTATTTTATTTTAAAAACATTTTTATTGTCCTAACCAGTTTGGCTCAGTGGATAGAGCGTCAGCCTGCGGACTGAAGGGTCCCAGGTTCTATTCCAGTCAAGGCCATGTACCTTGGTTGCGGGCACATACCCAGTAGGGAGTGTGCAGGAGGCAGCTGATCGATGTTTCTCTCTCATCCGATGTTTCTCACTCTCTATCCCTCTCCCTTCCTCTCTGTAAAAATAATCAATAAAATATATTTTAAAAAGACATTTTTTGGGACGGCCCCGGTGAGGTTGAGACAGCCCCGGTGAGGCCGAGACGGCCCCGGTGGGGTTGGGACGGCTCCAGTGAGGTTGGGACAGATAACGGGGACCAGTATAGACTGATTAACAGGCGTAGATGCAGAGGCAGAGCAGCATTGAACAGACTGTCAAACTACAGTGGGAAGCCTGGGGAGGGTTTGGGGGGGGGGTAAGAGATCAACCGAAGGACTTATATACATGCATATAGGAATAACCGGTGGACACAAGACACTGGGGGGTGGGGGCTGGGGGGAGTGTCAAGGGGGGGGGAAGGAAACATAGTAATACTCTTTGTAATACTTCAAGAAATAAAAATTATTTTAA
Organism: Myotis myotis; assembly: GCF_014108235.1. Classification (NCBI taxonomy): domain Eukaryota; kingdom Metazoa; phylum Chordata; class Mammalia; order Chiroptera; family Vespertilionidae; genus Myotis; species Myotis myotis. Next base: position 4,170,656 of record NW_023416330.1, on the reverse strand, counting down.
AAAAAGACAATAGAAAAAAACAAAAACATTTTTATTGCCCGGCCGGTATGGCTCAGTGGTTGAGCATAGACCTAGGAATCAGGAGGTCGCAGGTTCGATTCCCAGTTGGGGCACTTGCCCCAGTTGCGAGCTCCATCCCCACTAGGGAGTGTGCAGGAGGCAGCTGATCAACGATTCTCTCTCATCATTGATGTTTCTATGTTTCTATCTCTCTCTACCTTCCTCTCTGAAATCAATAAAAATATATTTTAAAAACATTTTTATTGATTGATTTTAGAGAGAGAGAAGGGAGCAACATCAATTTGTTGTTCCACTTTATGAATCCATTGGTTGATTCTTGTAACTGCCCTGAGGACACCAGAACCAGTCCCTCCAACCCTGCATGTGGGTGGGCCCCGCAGCCTTGCATATTGGGGCGATGCTCCAGCTGAGCTGCTCGGGCAGGGCCAAGAATGTTACTTTAGATTTATAACATATAGAACTAATTTGTCTTTAGGTCCTTTGCTCCCATTCAGCCATTTGTTCTACAAACACGTATTAAATATATACTATACGCCAGGCATGTGTAAGACGCTGTCCCTGCCCTCATGGGGTTCATATGCTACTGGGGGACACACATGTAGACAGCACACCAGTGCAAGAGTAGGTGTGTGCTGGCTGCTGGGCAACACATTTCAGAAGTTCTATAGCCTCAGCATCTCTCCTGGGAGGTACTGGTAGCAGCTTCTTGCTGTGGATTCTAATTAAGCATCTAAAACAGATGCTTTTACAATTACAGAACATCAGAGCTAGGTGTTCTGTTCAACCACTATATTTTGCAGATGAAGCCCAGAGAGTGTATGACATCCTGAATGTCAAACAGGTAGATGGGTCCACATCTCTCAGGAGGTGGGAAGTGGGGGGTGGGGAAACCTCCAGTGTTGATTAGCTTGCATCTCATTCTTTGGAATGTTCAAGAAACTTAGGAATGGTGACTTGGTTGGTACTGGGGCAGAGTTGTGTGGATAGCCACGTGGGAGACAGCTTTATGCTGGTCTTGGCCTGGGAAGTGGAAGTGTGTTTAAAAAGAATGACAGACTGGTGCAGCCATTATGGAAAACAGTGTGGAGTTTCCTCAAAAAAATTAAATTTGGAGCTGCCATTTGACCCAGTGATCCCACTTCTAAGGATATATTCTAAGAAACTCGAAACACCCGTCAGAAAGGATGTATGCACCCTATGTTCACAAGCAGCTTAATTTACCATAGCTAAGATCTGGAAGCAGCCCAAGTGCCCATCAGTAGACGAGTGGGTAAAAAAGCTGTGGCACATTTGCACCATGGAATACTATGCAGCAATAAAAAAGAAGGATCTCTTACCCTTTGAGACAGCATGGAGGGACCTAGAGAGCATTATGCTAAGCGAAATAATCCAGTCAGAGAAAGACAAGTATCACATATCTTACTCATGTGGAATCTAATGAACAAAATAAACTGATGAACAAAATAGATCCAGAGACATAGAAGCATAGAACTACTTTGGAATCTCAGAGGGAAGGCAAGGGAGGGTGGGTGGGTGGGAAGAGATCAACCAAAGAACTTGTATACATATAGGCAATGGGTATAGACAATAGGGTGGTGAGGGCCTGGGGCGGGGGGCGGGGGTGGGCTAGAAGAGGTCAATGGGGGGAAAAGGGGGACACATGTAATACTTTCAACAATAAAGATTTTTTTAAAGAAGGATGACATTTCTTTCAACAATAAAGATAAAAAAAATAAGTAGTCGCCCTAACCGGTTTGGCTCAGTGGATAGAGCATCAGCCTGCGGACTCAAGGGTCCCGGGTTCGATTCCGATCAAGGGCATGTACTTTGGTTGCGGGCACATCCCCAGTGGGGAGTGTGCAGGAGGCAGCTGATCAATGTTTCTCTCTCATCGATGTTTCTAACTCTCTATCCCTCTCCCTTCCTCTCTGTAAAAAATCAATAAAATATTTAATAAAAAAATAAATAAATAAGTAGTCCCCGGCTGGTTTGGTTCAGTGGATAGAGCGTCGGCCGGCCTGCGGACTGAAGGGTCCCAGGTTCCATTCTGGTCAAGGGTGCATGCCTGGGTTTCGGGCTCAATCCCCAGTAGGGGTCGTGCAGGAGGCAGCCGATCAGTGATTCTCTCTCATCATTGATGTTTCTATCTCTCTCTCCCTCTCCCTTCCTCTCTGAAATCAATAAAAATATATTTTAAAAAAAATAAAAAGGATGACACATGTCAACTGTGCCAGAAGACATGGGGGAGGGGGATGGAGAGGCAGCCTTGTGCTGATTGGCTGGGCCAGTGTCTTGGACATGCCACCCCTGTGGGTTCTAAGAAAGGTTGGTGAGAGGGGTGGCTAGCAGAGCTGCAGACAGCTGTGGCAATGGGAATGCAGAGGACTGGGACAGTGAACGGAGCTCCCTGGCCCCGGAGGAGTGGACATGAACACAGGATGGACAAAGGGGTTAATAAAGAAACATTAAGACAGTCATGTGGGCTCTGTTGTCTCTTTTTTTTCCTTTCTATTTATTTATTTATTTATTTATTTATTTATTTATTTATTTATTTATTTACTTATTTATTTTTTATTGCTTAAAGTATTACAAAGGGTATTACATATGTGTCCTTTTTTCCCCCGCCCTTGACAGTCCCCTAGCCTCCCCTACCCCCCAGTGTCTTATGTCCATTGGTTATGCTTATATGCATGCATACAAGTCCTTCGGTTGATCTCTTACCCACCCCCCTCCTGCCCCCCAACCCTCCCCGGCCTTCCCGCTGCAGTTGGACAATCTGTTTGAGGCAGCTCTGCCTCTGTATCTATTATTGTTCAAAAGTTTATAATGGTCTCTATTATCCATTCTGTTGTCTCTTTTTTTTTTTTTAAATATATTTTATTGATTTTTTACAGAGAGGAAGGGAGAGAGATAGAGAGTCAGAAACATCGATCAGCCACCTCCTGCACATCCCCCACCGGGGATGTGCCCGCAACCCAGGTACATGCCCTTGACCGGAATCGAACCCGGGACCCTTCAGTCCGCAGGCCGACGCTCTATCCACTGAGCCAAACCGGTTTCGGCAATTCTGTTGTCTCTTGAATGGGGTGAGTTGGGGAAGAAGACAAATATTTGATTCCTCCCTCTTCCTTTTTTAAAAAAGAAGCTAGGGCTTCTTCTTCTTCTTTTTATTGTTTGAAGTATTACTTGTCTCCTCCCTCCCCTCTCACCCCTGAGGGCAAGCCCTCCCTCTTCTAAGTACCTGTGGGGTTCCGCAGAGGGGTCTTTAAGGGGAAGAGGGAAGACAGAGGAGTGGGGAGTTATTGTTCAAAGTATCATTTCCAAGGGCCCCGCCAATAGAGCTCTCAGAAGTGGAAATAGGATTTCAGCCGCTGTGCTGCAGCTGGCAGCGGGGAGTCCAGGGGAGGGCGAGAGAGAGAAGCCCGAGGGGGGGATAGTCTCTAGGGAAGACCTCAGGCCAGGGACAGGGGAGCCTGTGCCGCATAGAAGGCAGGACGATGTCAGGGAGGCGCAGCTGGGCCTGGGCTGGCGGCCCTCTTCCACAATCTGCCGTGCTCATCAGCACCCTCAGGCGCAGGGCACTGTTCGGGCATTGCCCAGAGATAGGACACCCCGCCCAAACCAGCGCAGGAAGGCGAGAGTGACTGCCGGGCAGGAGGAGGCCCAGGCCACAGTCCCTTGCGCGGTGGTCCCCGCCGCGGGTGTGGGTGCGGGCTGCGGAGGAGGCGGAAGGGCTAAGGCGTGGTGGGAGGGGCCGGGGCGCCCGGCTGGAGCGCGAGGCTCGGGGGTGGAGGCTGCAAAGCCTGCGAGCGAGGGGCGGGGGCGCTGGGCCCGCGCGCTGGAGGGGCGGGGGCGGCGGGGAGGGGGCTCGGGTTGCGTGTGCAGGAGCCGGCGGGGGTGGCAGTGCGTGCGCATGACGCGGGGGGAGGGCCCGGGCCGCGCGCTCCCGGTGCCGTTGTTGTTGCCGCTGGAGGCTGCTCAGAGGCAGCGGGATCGCGGCGGCGGGAAGCGCCCGGCAGCGGCCACAGCGTGCGCGGCGGCGCCTCCCGGCCAAGGCCCCCGGCCCCCGGCCCCATGCACTAGTCTCGTGCCGCCGGCTCCGCAGTCCCAGCCCCGCCAGCCCCGCGCGCCCGCCCGCCGCCGCCGCCGCGCCGCCCCGGCCTCGGCCGGGCCCGCCTCGGGCCCCGCGGCTCCGGAGCCATGAACTTCCAGGCGGGCGGGGGGCAGAGCCCGCAGCAGCAGCCCAGCCTGGCGGCACCGGGAGGCGGCGGCGGCGGCGGCGGAGGCGCGGGGGGCGGCGGGCAGTTCGGTGGCGCGGGGCCGGGGGCCGGGGGCGGCGGCGGCCCCTCGCAGCAGCTGGCCGGCGGCCCCCCCCAGCAGTTCGCGCTCTCCAACTCGGCGGCCATCCGGGCCGAGATCCAGCGCTTCGAGTCCGTGCATCCCAATATCTACGCCATCTACGATCTGATCGAGCGCATGGAGGACTTGGCACTGCAGAGCCAGATCCGGGAGCACGTCATCTCCATCGAGGGTGAGCGGAGCTGGGCGCGGTGGCCCCTCCGGGCTCTGCGGGTCCGGCCTGGCCATGCTCTCCCCGTCGGGGATCCTCGCGCGCCTCAGGTCCGGGCCACGCGGTTTGTTGAATGCCGGCGCTGCAGTGCCGGCGTCCAGGCTTCGCCATTTCTCGCCTGGGGACACGGGCTGGGGGCCGGTCCCGGGCCAGGGTGTACATTTTCGGCTTTTAGTGCGCCAGGGCTCGAGGATAGCCTCTTCGGGGGCGGGGGAGGGGGCGCTCGGAGCCGTAGCGGTTCCGGGAGTGGGGGGGGTCTGTGCCCGATCTGGTCAGGCATGTCCCGGGAGGGTGGGCGCAGCGGAGGGCCTCGGCGGCCGGGGAGGTGGGGCCGCTGCCTGAGAGGCGGCTCAGCTGCCCAGGCTCTGCCCCGCGGCGGCGGCGGGGCCGGGGATCGGAGCCTCCGTTAGTGGGTGTCAGCCTTCCCGGGCCCAGTGCCCGCAGGCCGGGGAGGGTGGCGCTCGCTGCGGCGCGCCCTCTCCCGACGCACATCCCGCAAGCTGCCGAGGCCCGGTGGGCTGGGCCTGACTCGGGGCTTGGGCGCTGCGACCGTGTGGGAGGCGCTGGCCTGCCCATCCGCGCCTTCGCCAGGTCCCGCGCGCGCCGGACCCACTGCTGCTTTCCAGGGAGCCTCTTGTGGGTCACTGACCAACTTCCAGGGACACGTCGCCGGGTGTCAGGGGCTGTCCCCCTCCCTCCCACTCCCCCCACTGCCCAGCACTCCTTTCCCAGGGGCAGGAGAGATGGTGTAAGCTGCTGGTAGATGCTCCTCGACCCCTGGTGTCGTGGGGGCTGGCTCCACCCGCAGGCCCTCCTGTGGCATGGTGACCTTTGAGTGCCCAGTGGGCAGATGGCCTCACCCTGGGGCATCTGCTTCCTCCTCAGGTTCCATTCCAAGGGGAACGCCCACCAGCAGGTGGTGGGTTGGGCCTTAGTGGAAACGCAGGGAGAGGGCAAGGCCTTTTGCTGATGACATGGAATTGTGCACAGGGGCCTGGCCCCGACTTGAGCCTTGCAGTTGGGGCTCACTCCCGTTTTCACCTCTTTGTGTGAGGCCCGGGGGGCTCCTCATCTGAGCACCCCCTTTCCGCTCTCAGAGCTCCCTGTAGCTGGGGCAGGAGCATGGGGTCTTTTGGGAGTAAAGGGCCCATTAGAGCTGGGGTCCTGCCCTTTGGGTGACATCCCAGTCTGACTGCTTTCTGTCCGTTCCCCAGCCCTCTCTAGCCTCTTTTCTCTCAAGGCTGAGTTCATTGTGAACTAATTAGGTGACAGAAAAAAACTCATTAGCATGGATCCGAGTAAATGGCCTGAATCAGTGCTGAGGCTGGGGACCTGGAGGTGGCCTTGTGTGATCCTGGGGCCCCAAAGAGAGGCAGCGATGACCAGTTTTTCCTCCTGGAGCTGAAGGAGGTGGGGCAGGGAGAGCAGCCAGTCCCTGCAGCTTCAGTGTCCTTTGGAGGAAGTAAGAGAAGTCAGCTCCCACTCCCTTCCCTTTTGGTGAAGGGCTTGGAGGGACAGCCACAGAAGGGGCGAGGGAAGACATCTGTCACAGCCTTTCCCAGAGCCGGAGAGGCAGGAGTCTCGGCTTCCACAGCTAACTCCGCTTCCTTTGTCAGCGATTAACCCCCACCCCCCAGCTCAGGAAGTCTCTGGCCCGCATCATTGGTGATGCGAAGGCCGCGATTGCCTTACGCACTTGGGTTTTCACCGTCGTAAATTCATCACAACAGGCAGACTCCCGTCTTAGAGCTCTCCCCCGTGACCAACTTCCCCACTGTGGTTTGGAAGTACCCCATGTTCCTGCTTAGCCTGGGAGCTTGGTGTTACCCCTGTGAATCCTGGGACCTGATGTCTCATTGTCACCAGGCCCAGCTGCTCCTCACACATCCGTTCTCAGCTCTCCTGATCCCTGCTTCCCTGTTCTTTCTTGGCAAGGCCTCCCACCTCTTTCTTTCTCCCCCTTTTTTTTCCAAACTCTTTCCTGGAACCCGTTTTTATTACCCACCTCACCGCTGCTTTCCCACTTCTATCTCCCCAGCTTTCCTGCTGTAGGCAGGCATCAAAAAAACCCAGAAAACTCCTCCAATTTCTGCCCTATATCCTTCCTTACTCCATCTGCCAAACCATATTGCTGCTATCCTGCAAAGCAGTGTCCCCACCTTCTTTTTTGGCGGAGGGAGGGGAGCAGCTTCCTGGCGATTCCCTGCTCACTCCGAGCCTGACTGAGCCCCCCGAGCCAGGGCCCAGCTGACCTGGGTTTCGGCTGTTACATAAACACTCCTGGCCTGGGAGGCAGGTCCTGTGTTTGTTGGGATGAGCCTCTTCGTGGGAAGGAACGGCGTTTTCCTGGTGTATGATAAGTCTCCGCCTCACTCCGATAATATCAGTGGAGGGTTTCTGTTCCAGCTCTGAAGGTGACCTGGAAGATGCAGTCAGGATGCCTCTGGGGCTGAGGAAGTGCAGTGGCACCTTGCCGGCCTGTCCTGGCTCTGCTCCTCTCAGTCACCTCTGACCTCTCTGACCCACGGTTAGGGCAGGGGGGAGCTGAGGAACATGCAGTTTTGTGGGGTTTTAGGACAGGATTTGAGGGGAGGCAGACTGTTTTTGAAAAGTTCCATTCCCCACCAAAGGCCAAAAAAAGAGAAAACGTGCCCACACGGGCGTCCTAAGGAATGAAGGAAGTATAGCCGGGAGCTGGGACTGGGATGGAAGGCTCACCCTGTGCTGACCCTCTGAGCTGCTCTCACCTCCCTGTGGGGAAACTGAGGCTCAGAGAGCTGATCAGCCAGGGATCAGGCAGGGCCACAGGCTGGATCCTACAGGGCAAGGAGCTCCAGGGACTGGCATGGGTCTCCTGCCTTAGAGAGAAGGCTGCAGGGGAACGGGGCCTCCGGTCAGAGGGCGGACAGCCGGGCACCTGGAATGCAGGAAGCTGGGCCAAGTGAGGAGGAGCCAGATGAGCTGTTGGGAGAAGCCGCCCTTGGGGTCCCAGCCGGTGGCTTGCAAAGGCAGAGTTGTCCCCGAGATGTGCCCTCTCCCCCCAGGTCTGCCAGCGGGGAGGGCAAGCAGGCGTGGGCTCCGAAGGTCCCAGGGAGGGCCTGGCAGTGGACCTTGGCCATGGGTGTGCCACATGGCCACGACTATGTGCAGGGACTGGGCTTTGTCAACTGGTGACTGGTTCCTGTCCTCCTTGTTTTCCCCTAGGGTCTTTGTTCTTTATTTTTTATTTTTATTGATTTGGGGAAAAGAGATAGAAACCTCAATGATGAGAAAGAATCATTGACCGGCTGCCGCCCGCACGCCCCACACTGGGGATGGAGCCCGCACCCAGGCATGTGCCCTGACTGGAAATTGAACCGTGACCTCCTGGTTCATGGGTCGGTGCTAAACCACTGAGCCACTCCTGCTGGGCTCCCCTGGGGTCTCTTTTATTTATTTATTTTTATTTATTTAAATATATTTTTATTGATTTCAGAGAGGAAGGGAGAAGGAGAAAGAGATAGAAACATCAATGATGAGAGAGATTCTTCATTGATTGGCTGCCTCCTGCAATCCCCGACTGGGGATGGAGCCCGCAACCCAGGCATGTGCTCTTGACTGGAATCGAGCCCGGGACCCTTCATCCGCAGGCTGATGCTCTAGCCACTGAGCCAAACCCGGTTAGGGCCAGCTAGGGTCTTTTTTAAAGCAGAGTTCCTTTGGGCATTCCAGAGGCAGGCTGGCTTGTTCTCACCCTCACCTTAGTCTTTCAGGCACTTTCTTCCACAGGCTGGGGGCTTGGTAACATTCTAAATACGGTTTTCCTGTTGGTTCAAGTCTGGGATGGGGGGGGGTAGCTGAGCTGGGGCGGATGTGTGGGGTGGGGGCTCAGTGGGGCTCAGCAGCCACACTCTTCCTGGCTGGCCTGCCTGGGGCTTTCGAGTTGGTTCCCTGTCTGTGTGTGTCCTGTGGCTAGATCCTGGCAACAGCCCTATGATGCAGAGAGAATTGTATCCATTTGGAGTCAGGGAAGCTGTCTCCTGAGGTAATTGGGCACCCCCCAACCTGGTGAAGATGCTCACCCAGGGGACTTGCTAAAGTGCAGATTTCTGGGGCTCCCTCCAAGGGATCTGGGGTGCATCTGCGTTTGGAACTTTCCTGGGCCATCCCAGTAATTAGCTGGTGTAGGGAATGAGTGCCTGGTGGGGGGCTGGTTGCTTATGTAGGACTTTGCACAAAAGAGTTCCAGGAATTCTGAAAGAGGATATCCGAGCGGGGTTAGTGGCCAGGGAGAGCCACACTGTTCCAGATACATTTATTTAGCCCGGCTGCGTGGCCCAGTTGCACCTAGCTCCGTGGAAGGCAGGAAGGCAGGGGAAGGAAGGAGGGGCTCCGGCCGCCCCCTGGATCCCAGAGGTGAATGGATCAGCCTGCACGAGGTACCAGACAGGGGGTTGGGAGTGGCAGGAATAAACCCAGATTTTTAAAAAATTAGGGCAAAAGTTAGATACTGGGGAAGACCCCTTTCCTTAAGGTTACAGGAGAGGGATGGAAAGACCCGCCCCAGCCTGACCTCAGGCAGCCAGGCGGACCCCTCCCCATTCAGTCCCATGGGGACCCCTCCCCATGCAGGGGAGGTGAAAGCATAGCGCGGTGTTCAAGAAGCAGCAGGCTGGGGCAGTAAGTCCACGGGGAACGGCAGGAGAACCCTGGTTCGGCGGTCTTAATGCTTTATCCTGTGTTATCCATTGACACCTTGCCATGTTTCAGGAGGCCATTTGAGATGGCGCTCAATCCTGCAGGAGGCGGGCTGTCACAGGAGGGTGCATTGGAGAGCACGCAGTCTCGGCCCCAGGTGCCTGGCCAGGGGGACCAGAGGGTGACCGGGGTGGGGGGGTGGGGTTAGAAGCGGATGAGTGGGCTCCTCGGATCCACACGGTGCTTTTGCCCTGTGAGCCCTCAGAACCCTAGGAGGGAAGAAACAAAGATGCCCTTCCAGAAAGCGGGGCTAGCGGGGTGAGCGGAGGCCTGGGAGAGGCAGGCAGCGCCCTGAGAGTTGGGTGTCGCTGTTTAGTGTCTCCTCGACACCCGCCTGCCTGGACCCTCTGGCTTGTCCTCATTCTCGTGGTAATGTGCAGTCACCCGAAATCAGTTTAACCAGATTGCATTCCTCCTGACCCTTGCTGCCTTCCACCACGCAGGCCAGGGGTACGGGGCCGGCCACTGGAACGGGGGCTGAGCACGAGGCTGTGGATGTGGGGAAGGGACGGACCTGAGACACCTTCTTGGAGGATGGAGACACTGCTCTGTGCAGAACTGCACCAATTGGCACTCTTCTGCCTGCCTGCCTGCCTGCCGGAGGGGGTCATGAGGCCTTTACAGCACTGCGGTCACTTCCTTTTCCCACAGGCTCTTGTGAGGTGTGCACGTATCATCCCCATTTGCAAATGAGACAGCCTAGGACTTAGACAGGGGCAGCTCCCCCAGGCCACACACAGCGGCAGGACCAGGGTGTCACCTGGTTTTCCAGCTCCTGTCTCATCTTTACCCTTCAGGGAAGGACCAGTGAGCGTTTGGGGGGCCATGCCGGACCCTGGTCAGCCCTGCTGGGTGCCTCTCAGGGATGCTTTTGACCTGAATTTAACTTTTGGAACCGTTTAGACTATAACCTAAGGACGATGTAGTTCTTTCCTGCTGTGTCTATCTTCTGATGTCTTTTTAAAAAATATATTTTTTATTTATTTCAGAGAGGAAGGGAGAGGGAGAGAGAGATAGAAACATCAGTGATGAGACAGGATCAATCATTGATTGGATGCCTCCTGCACACCACTACTGGGGATCGAGCCCGCAACCTGGGCATGTGCTCTTGACCGGAATCAAACCTGGGACCCTTCAGTCCGCAGGTCGATGCTCTATCCACTGAGCCAAACCGGTGAGAGCTGTCTTCTGAGGTCTTGAGTCCCCAGCTGGATGGTGGCTCTCGGAGCTGCCTCTCCCTTACGTGAGCAGCCCGGATGTGGATAGGCCGCACAGTAGGTGTTTGGTCAGGAAACACTTGATAATATTTAAACATGGTTAACGTTTAAATATATGTTCAAACGACAAGGATAAGTATTTGGTGTAACAAATTCAAATGTGTAGGAAGTAGAAGAAATGTGTGTGTCCCATCTCCCCCCAAGCGTACCTACTTTGACTGTCTGACCTGCTCCCTTCCCGCCTGTTTCCCAGCCTACGAATACCTGCCTTCCGCTACTCTGGGATCGATGTGAGGCTGTGGGCCTTTCACAGCAAAGGGGGGGGGGTTTGTGGGAAACGCTCGGCCAGAGTCACAGGTTCACGAAAGGCCCCAGGTCCGTCCTCCCCTCTGGCAGCTCTCTGACGGGGAGTCAGGGTTCCTGGGTCCCCCGTCTGTTGTGCCGCTGACTGGCGGTGGGAACTTGGGCGAGACGCGCCCGCACACTCGCACGCGTGCACACCTGCTCGGGCGGGTCTTCGAACAGCATTCTGGTTGCATCTGTGCAGCTTGCCGTGACCCTGCAGGGAGCGAATGAACTAGCTCGGTCTTGGCTCCCCGGCCTTGGCCCCGCTGGTCCGGGGGTGCAAGCCACAGTCACCGAGGGTTCTGCGTCTGGCTCCCGCGCTCAGCCTGGCTCGGTGGCACGCACTGCCTGGGCACCTCAAGGAGCTGGTACTTGAAGAGGCCCGGTGCGGAGAGATGAGATCTCTTGCGCCTCAGTTTCCTCTTGTGAGATGGGGGGTAATGCGAAACCTACCTGCAGGGCGTGCTGAGGTGTGAGGGGTGGTGCATGTAAGGCGCTCAGAGCAGAGCCGGGCACAGAGCAGGCCCCCCACCGTGAATGCTCGTCATGGAGACGGCTGCGCGGGGCCCTGTGTACGGGTGTAAGTTCATTATACATCTCCCTGGACGGAGATCTTCGTTCACTTGTCCGGTTATTTCCTCTGGACGGATTCCGAAGAAGAAGGAAAGGGTGAGACTTTCGTGTGTGCACGTTTTTAGGGCCACACTACCCCCCACTCCCAGGAGCAGAGGTCCCCGTTCCCCCGACCCCTGCTGCCACCTGATTGGTTAAAAAAAGGACAAGATGATTTTCATTGTTGTTTTGGTCCTTTGTATTTTGTTTAATTCTGTTTATATTCTTTATTCATTTTGGTTTTTGTTGGTCCCTCTTTTTCTTATTATGTGTAATACAGTTTCGATCTCTTAGATTTTTCCCTGTCGTACGTTTCTTTTTGCTGGAGGTAGGCGCCATGTCGGGGCCCGAGGCGGCCAACCCCACACCCCATGGTCCCAGGAGAGGCCCCTGCTGCTCTGTGCCTGGTGACAGTGTATATTTTTTTCTTTCTTTCTTTCTTTTCAGTCCGCACCCCTCCTTGCCACCGCTGGTGTGCCTGCCCACAGCAGTTTCTCTTTTGCATTTAATTCGATGTTTCGATGCTTGCAGACCCGGAGCCGGAGTGGGATTGGAGCCAGTCACAGCCTCTGGTGTGTGCGTGTCTGTGTGGCGGAACTGGGGCTCCGTCTGCTCCTGGTGGGCGCTCCCAGCCCCTCCTCCTCCTGGTCTCTTCCTGGGAGGGACCCATGAGGATTTTGTTGTGTTAAATCATCTCTAAAGGAAGGCCCCAAACCCTTGCGTAAAGAGCAGTGAAGGTTTGATGTCTTTGGTCACTCCAAAGCCCCCTCTGCTTGGTTATTGCGACTAGACCAGTGATGGCGAACCTTTTGAGCTCGGCCTGCCAGCATTTTGAAAAACCCTAACTTAACTCTGGTGCTGTGTCACATATAGAAATTTTTTGATATTTGCAACCATAGTAAAACAAAGACTTATATTTTTGATATTTATTTTATATATTTAAATGCCATTTAACAAAGAAAAATCAGCCAAAAACATGAGTTCATAGGTTCTCCATCACTGTTCTAGACTGTTCCACGTTGGGTGCTGTGGTAGAATGGAGCCTGGGCATCATCCCTTCTCTGTCAGAGCCTGCACAGGCTACAGTTTCAGCTCTGGTGCTAGGCTGACTCGATTTGAACCCCAGACCTAACACTTGGTAGCTGTGTGACTTTGGGTGAGTTCCTTAACCTCTCTGTCTTGCCTTCCTTGTTGCTAAAATGAGGTTAACAAGCACTCCCATCATGGTATAGGCCAGTGGTCGGCAAACTGCCCCTTGAGTGTGGCTCTTTCACAAAATACCACGTGCGGGACCGCACGTACAGTGCGATTGAAACTTCGTGGCCACACTCAAGGGGCCAAAGAGCCGCATGTGGCTCGCGAGCCGCAGTTTGCCGACCACTGGATAGGCGGAAGAGTGAAGGAAGTTAAGGCATGTGAAGCTTTTAGACCAGCACCAGCCTCTAGGAAGTGCTCACGTGTGGCACCTCTGGTCCCCCCTTCATAAACGGGCTGCCATGCTCCGCGCAGGGGGGTGAGCACTGCGGGCGTGCGTGTGAGTATGCCTCGCTCGGCGCCCGCAGCAGTAGCTCCCCCAAGGGTGCCTCCTGAACGCGAGCCACAGCCTGGAGGGGCAGAGTTTGGGGTTGGCTGGCATAGCTCTGCAGGCCCTGGGGCAAGGGTGCCAAGCAGGGAACTGTGAGGTTCCAGCTGATGGACGTGGGCCCTGGACCACAGCTTGTCGCGAGGTGTGTCACACAGCCACCGGATTGCCTTCATTTGATGATTTGCCTGTCAATTAAAGTGTTTCCTCCAGCTCAGCACATACAGGGTGGGACAGAAGTAGGTCCACAGTTGTTCATATGGAAAATAACACAATAATTAACAAATAATAATACAAGAATAAACTTTTATGTACTCACAACTGTAAACCTACTTCTGCCTCACCCTATGAATCACGTGCAAATTTAAATGTCCAGGTGGCCATATTAAAAAAGTAAAGATGGTGAAATTGATTTTAATACTGTATTTTATTTAACCCATATACCTGACATATTACCATTTCCACATGTAATCAATATAGACATTTTTGATGAGACATGTTGCGTCTTTGTTCATACGAAAGTGCTCGAATTCCGCTCCGGGTTTCACACCGTAGCCCCTCTCCCTGGGACAGGCCGCATTTCACGTGCTCAGTGGCCACACGTGGCCGGTGGCGGTGATACTGGAAAAACAGCTCTCGTTTTAGCCTGTAACAAAAGGATACCCGTTTGTTTAAAAGAGTGAACACAGGAGTAGTCACCTTTTGGGCTCACCTTTCTAAAGTTTTGTATTTAAATTTTTAAAAGAATGTACCTATCACAATGTGCTGCTACTCTTTTCATTCAGTCATTCAACAAACATTCATTTGTTGAGGACCTGGTAAGGCCATGGTGATGGAGTGCAGACAGATCCATGGGAAACGGTTGCTGAATTCACAGTAGCTTTTGTCACCGTGGGTTTTCTTAAAACCTGGAAATATAACTACTGTTGTGAAGGGTTGGCCTGAAAACTCGTTAAATGTCAGAGGGTTCCCATGCTCCAAGTTTGGGAATCACAGTTTATACCCTTTGCCCCGCTCTTGCAAGAAGATGAAGGAGAGTGCATGTCTGGGGGCCCGTGTTGTGGGCCCCCCGTTAGTCAGTGTCTTGGTTACGATGGGTTGGCCACAGGCCTCCGTGTGGCTGGCTCGTGTCACTTCAATTTGGCAGTTTCATCCCATGTGGCTGCTGCTGCCTTATTCATGTCCCCTCCCCTCTCCCAGATGGAGGATAACCCTGATTTAGGGTGAGGGAAGAAAGGCAGTGGGGAAAGGCCGCGACAGGTCCCTCCGCTCCTTCCATCTGCTGCTGGGCTGGGCCAGCCCCGAGCCTGTGGGGAGACAGACTGCGTGACTTGCACAGTGGACTGGCCAGCGTTCTGTGTATCAGCTCTGCACATGGCTCAAAGGGAGTGCTGGCTTGTGAGGTGTGGACAGTTAGGGAGCAGGGTGCTGGATACACAGCCCAGATGCCACGCAGGCCAGAGAGGGTGGGAGTGGCTGGCTGAGGTCACTGTGGCAGCGGGTCCCAGAGTCGCCCCAGGTGTTTTGCATCCTGATGACCTCCTTCCAGAGGAGAGGTGGGCTGTAAGCCTCCTTCCCCTCAGCCATGACCTACGATGCTGCATGTCACCAGCAAATGCCACAATATTCCCCTCACCCCATCCTGGCATCTTAGGCAGGAGCTGTTTTTGTAATTTTTTTGTTATTGTTGTTTGCTGTGTTTTGGCCTTAGTTTATGCTAACTTATCCTATCCTATATAATAAAAGGCTAATATGCAAATAGACTGAACAGTGGGATGACTCATTGCTATGACGTGCCCTGACCACCAGGGGGCAGACGCTCAATGCAGGAACTGCTCCCTGGTGGTCATTGCATTCCCACAGGGAGAGCGCCACTCAGCCAGAAGCCGGATTTATGACTGATGAGCACAACAGCGGTGGCGGGAACTTCTCCTGCCTCTGCGGCAGTGCTAAGGACCCCTGGGGGATGTCCGCCTGCCAGTTTAGGTCTGCTCCTGGGGAGCAGGCCTAAGCTGGCAGGCAGACATCCTCCGAGGGGTCCCGGACTGCGAGAGGGTGCAGGCTGGGCTGAGGGACGCGCCTCCCCCCCCCTCGCCCCCCGCCCACCAAGTGCACAAATGTTGTGCACTGGGCCTCTAGTCCTAATATATAAAAACCCTGGGTTGTAACGACTGATAACTACCGAGGCTCAACCAACCAGAAGTCAGTCTTGCAGTCAGCGCTGGTGGCAACCCAGCGCTGACTGCTTCTGCTGCAGGCGCGGTGCCTCAGCACTGACTGCAGAGGGGGCTGTGAATCAGGGCCAGAGAGAGGACTGAAGAGAGAAGCAGGGACTAATCCATTGCCTTTGTGGCAGCTTTTGATCAGCACTTGCCTCTCTCTTTCTCTCCCAGTCTGGCCAGCAGCCGGGCCTCCATTTCTCTCAAGGCCTCCACCCTGGCAGCTGATCAGCCCTGCTTTTCTGATCAGGCCCTGTTGATAGGCCCAGAGATGCTGACTGGCATAGAAACCGGCCAATCAGAACCAAATCTGGGTAAAGTGTGAGGAGCCAATGGCTGCCTAGGAGGCGGAGCTTTTGGCGCTGACTGGCATAGAAACCAACCAATCAGAACCAAATTGGCCAGCAGAGGAGGGCAGTTGGGGGCAAGATCAGGTTGGCGGGGAGGGCTGTTGGGGGCAACCAGGCCTTCAAGGAGAGGGCAATTATGGACGAGATCAGGCTGGCAGGGGAGGGCAAATGGGGGCAAGATCAGGTCGGCAGGGGAGGGCAGTTAGGAGTGATCAGGCAGGCAGGCAGAGAGGTTAGGGGCAATCAGGCAGGCAGGCAGAGGCAGTTAGGGGCGATCAGGCAGGCAGGCAGGTGAGTGGTTAGGAGCCAGTGGTCCCAGATTGCGAAAGGTGTGTCCGACTTCCGGTTTAGTGGGATCGGGCCTAAACCGGCAGTCGGACATCCCCCAAGGGGTCCCTGATTGGAGAGGGTGCAGGCTGGGCTGAGGGAACCCCCCCCTCTCCGTGCACGAATTTTGTGCACTGGGCCACTAGTATATTCATAAAATAGCAGGAAGTTTGTGAACAGACACATACCCTTGGAAAATGGCACAGACGGCAGCCCCTCAGCCAGCATCCCTGCTGGCCTCCTTGCCCTGTCTCAGCCTTCCCAGCGCTGAAGCCAGGACTCTCCCCACCTCCCTGCTCGGAGATGAGGGAGCTATGGACCTGGCCAAGCAGGGGCATCCCCTAGTGTGGCAGCAGTTAAGTGCTGGTACCTTTTACCAACCCCCTTGTGTTAACTTTTGTCCAGGGAGCCCGCAGGGAGCCTGAGGGTGGCCTGGTGGGCAGCCCTCTGCCTGGAGTGCAAGCGTGTCAGACTCAAAGGCTGACACCGGCCAAATAAACAAGCTTTAAGTTTATGTGGGCTGCAAAAAAAAAAAAAAAAAAAAAGCTTCAATTTTCATAGAAATGTAGGTTTATTTCAATAGAAACATGCTGGATACAAAGGGCTAAAATAAATGAGTAATCCTGCCCTAGCCAGTTTGGCTCAGTGGATAGAGCGTCGGCCTGAGGACTAAAGGGTCCCAGGTTCGATTCTGGCCAAGGGCACATGCCTGGGTTGCAGGCTCGATCCCCCATAGTAGGGGATGTGCAGGAGGCAGCCAGTCAATGATTCTCTCTCACCATTGATGTTTCTATCTCTCTCCCTTCCTCTCTGAAATCAATAAAAAAATATATAAAAAAGTAAATAAATGAGTAATCATTAACATAAAATATTAGACCATTTTAATTAATATTTTTTGTTTCAGTAAGGTTTATGTTGTTTCAAAAAAAAGAAATAAAGGCACTCTGAAGCTCAAAAAAAAGTTAATATTTTTTCTTGAAAATTAACTTATTAGACATTGAATAACTGCACAAATTAATAAGCGTAATGCAAATTTGTTTTCCTTGTTCTCCAAAAGCAAAATATTTCCTGTTGCTCACACCAAACAAGTCAGTAGAAGACTAATGACGTGGCCATCGGCTGCTAAAATATTCGCTGCTAGCGTTAGAGGAGAGAAATGGTGCGTCTACACGTAAGGGAAATGAATGCAACACAATTGTAGTCATCAGTCATTAGCAAAGGTTGTAGTTTGTTATTAATATTATATATAACAGGATATGTAAAAATTAAGTCACGAAATTTTTATTAAAACGTTTCTTACAACACACTGTTGTATTGGCTGGGCCGCAAAAATATTCATTGTGGGCCGTATGCAGCCCGTGGGCCGCGAGTTTGACATGCTTGCTTTAGTGTGCCCTTTGTGACATCTTGGATGGGATGTCTTGAGGCCCCTCCAGCCAACCCAGAGAAGACAGGTTGTCATCTTGTAGAGCTGTAGTTCCCCCGCAGCCTCGTCACTGCCGCCCTGGACCTGTGTCAAAGGCTCTCTCACCCCTTGCTGGGTCCCCATCCCCCTGTGGCTGTGGCCCTTGGGCTGGCATGTCTCCCCGATGGGCCGTGAGCCCCACAGCAGCCCCTCCAGGGGGTGTCCCTGCCCTAACCTGTGAGCTGTGTCTAAACCTGGCTTGTCCAGCTCCAATGCCCACCTTTCTGGTCCAGGGGCCTGGTGTGTGGGCTGCCCTCCTCCCCAGCCTTCCTGGTCTGGTGCCTCATGGGGCCTGGAGCAGAGGCTGTTCTCTCCCCGCTGGCACTTGTCACGAGCTGCTGTCTGCTCTGCTCACTGCTTCCCCTTGGACCAGCGGTTCTCAGCCTTCCTGACGCCGCGGCCCTTCAGTACGGCTCCTCATGTGGTGGGGACCCCAACCATGACATTACTTCCGTGGCTACTTCATAACTGTAATGTTGCTACTGTTATGAATCGTCATGTAAATATCTGATACGCAGGATGTATTTTCATTGTTACCAATTGAACATAATTAAAGCATAGTGATTAATCACAAAAACAATATGTAATTATAGATGTGTTTTCCGATGGTCTTAGGCGACCCCTGTGAAAGGGTCGTTCGACCCCCAAAGGGGTCTCGACCCACAGGTTGAGAACCGCTGCCTTAGACACTGAGCCCCGAGCCCTGAGCCCAGCACCAGCCTGGCAGGTAACGCTTGACAACGACCAAGGAGCCTCTCTGCTCTGTGCCCAGCCCAGGAGCCCTGCTGGGGTCACTCAGGGAGCCTCCCTGCCCAGGTCACACAGCTCGTCTGCTCCAGGGCCACACTGCTGCCCGAGTCCCCGCCCCGCCGGTGGGCCCCGCTGGCCTTAGGAACGGGGCAGGTGGGCTTGGGTCGGAGAGGAGCTTCGGGTCCCTGCCAGAACGGGCTGCGCAGGTGCTCGTGGGCCGGCAGGGGCACCGTTCAGGGCGAGGACAGGTGCTCTTTGTGAGCCCGTGTCTTCCCTCTGGCAGGAGCTGGAGAGGTGCCTCCGCTTGAGTCCCTGGGACAGGCTGGCTCTCTGGCCCGGGCCCAGCTGCTGGCGCTGGGAGAGCGTGGCGGGGCGGCAAGTCCCTTGTCCTCCCTGGGAGTTCCCATTCCGCCTGAGGTCAGAGCTGAGTCAGGCCAGGCCATCACTGAACACACGGGCTCCTGCTTTTTGGCTCAGGCTCCTGACAGGCCAGCTGGCTCGGGCTGTGAAAATACTACCTGCCCTGTGAGCAGGCTTCCCCGGGGCGGGGAGTGGCCTTCCCTCCCGGGGCCCAGCGAGGTGGACATGGGCGCGTGGCCAGTTACTGGCCGGGAGGCAGTTGTGAACGGCCCCGCTACTGGGGTGGAGCTGCAGGGTGAGGGTGGGTGTGAGGCCCGAGTGAGCCTTCCCACCTCTGGGGGACGGGAGCCGGTCCCTCAGTGAGGTGCCCTCTGTGTGGGGTGGGGTGCAGGTTGGGGGCACCAGTGGCACAGATAAAGAGCCCTGACCCCATCCAAACAGCTGAACGAAGGCCGTCCGAGGGGCTGGGGGGCAGCCGGGGGCCGGCCCCGGAGTGCGGTGTCTCCTTTCCTTGCGACGTGAGAGGGACACGCTGAGATGTCCTCTTGGTGGTAAAAGAAAGTCCGTCCTCGGGAGTGAGGGGCCGGGGCACCCCAGGCCTCTGGTCTTGAAAGCGAGGGCGGACTGGGGGTGGTCCAGATAGAGGGAGCAGGTAAGTGGGGTACGGGTGAGGCCCTCCTTAGTTCCGATCCGGGGGCAGTGGTCACAACCGGGCTGCTTCAGCTGCCAAAGCCTTTCCTTGCCAGGTTGCCCCCAAAACTTGATCCACAGTAAAATTGATTATTTGCTACCAGGGGGTAAAAGTCACAGCAGTGCCCGAGGCAGCTGAGGGCCCAGAAGTGCGGCCTTTCTCTGGGCAGGAGACCTGGGGCTGGGTTGAGTTGAGTTGACACCAAAGTAACAATGTGTTTACCGACAGGGCGTGTCCGCAGCCGGGAAGAGGTCTGGGCCCTACGCAGTGTCGGGTGGGCTGGCCCTGTGAGTGAGCGCGCAGCTGCTTTAATGGGCACCGAGACAGTTGTACTGGAGTCAGGATTTCATTATGGAAATGGCTGGCATAGTGTGTTTTTAAACTTTTCAAATGTGCCTCTCCACACTCTGGTACCTGATGTTTGTGCTGCAAATGTCACACAAGATTGACAGCTCTAGCGGGTGACGGAGCTGCAGGTTCTGAGCTGGGGTCGGGGCAGGATCAGACTCAGAACCTCTCAGTGAAAGAGGAGCTTCCTGTGGGTGCTCCGTGTGTGCCGGGCGCTGCCCTGTGTCCCTGCATGCCTGCTTGTACCTCCCTGCAGGGGACACGTTATCCCTATTTTTCAGATGAGAAAGCTGAGGTGCGGAGATGTAAAGGTTGCTTGCTAGTAATGGCCGAGGCAGGACCTGAACCCAGTACGTCTGGCCTCAGATCAGAGCCCGTGTTCTGAGCTGGCACGCACTGTGGTAACAAGAAAAAGAGAAAAAATTTAAAATTCAGGAGGAAATTAGAAGAATATTGTGTCATCTTCAGATAAGGGGGATCCTTTTAAGCCAGACAGGACGCCCAGAATTTATAGAGGAAAAGACTGACAGGTTTCCCCTCCAGCTTTTTATTTAAAAAAATGACCTCCTTGAAATTTGTTAATATTTTATCCCGTTTGTTCTCTCCCTCTCTCTCTCTCTCTCCCCCCCCCCTCCTCTCTTCCTCTCTTCCTTGCACACACACACACACACACACACACACACACACACACTCACTTTTGGTGGTGGTCACAGTCAGCACCTGTATCATTTCCCCGCTAAGCACTTCAGGAGGCATTTCCTAAGAACCAGACACCTTCCACACAACGTAGGACCAGCATCAAACCCAAGCCTAGGACAGGAATCCTCTCCCATCAGTAGTCGCTCATCATCCGTAACCAGATTTCCTCGGCGAGCCCCCAGATGCCTTATATCACCTTTTTGCTTTTCCCAGTCAGAACGGGACAGGATGGAACAGGCCCATCATCACGCTGTTCCCTTCACACAGACGCTGTTCCCTTCACACAGACGCTGTTCCCTTCACACAGACGGGCGAGGCGTCCGAGCCAGATTTCTTGCAGGCAGTGCTCCGGCCGCCCGCCCGTGGAGGCCGCTGCTGCTGCTGCCTGGTGGTGGTAACTTGTCCCTCCATCCCCGGTGCCAGTGCCGGTGCCGGTGCCGCAGTGACTGGAGGTGAGGTCTAGGGGCTCATGGATACCTCCTGCCGTGTCACCTCAGGCCCTGCTGCCAGTGGTGTTGAGACAACTAAGATCTCCCAGTCTCGCAGTGAAGCCACTCACACATTTTTTGGTTCCCTGTGCATGTGAGAGTTATGTTTACGCGATACTGTCCTTAGTCTGTCTTTATTTATTTTATTGTTCTAAAGTTTTGCATACGTCTCCTTCCTCCCCCATTGACCCCACCCCCCACCCCAGAGGGCAAGCCCCCACTGCCCCAGTGTCTGTGCCCACTGGTTATGCTAATATGCATGCAGACAAGTCCTTTCGTTGATCTCTAACCCCCCCCCCCCCCGCCATTTGTCTCTGGATCTGTTTTTGATCATCAGTTTGTGTTGATCATTAGATATTCCACACGTGAGTGAGATGTAGTTGGACTTTGAAATGTGCAGTGGTATTATGTCTAAAAATATATACTTACCTTAATTAAAAAATACTTTATTGCTAAAAGATGTCAGCCATCGCTTGAGCCCTCAGCAAGTGGTAAGCTTTTCGCTGGTGCCCGAGAGGGTCTTGCCTCAATGTTGATGGAAATGCGTGTCTGCAGAGTGCAGTGAGACAAGGCCTGCCTGTGTTAACGAGGTTGACCACTGACACAGGCACATTTTTTTTCAGGTGTTGATTTCCCATTAATTGTATTTCCATCAGGGTTTTCACAGGCTTTTATCAGTCAGGGTTTTTTATTTTTATGTAGTTGAATCTGTTGATCCTCTCTCTCCTGTTCTGTAACTCCAGTGAGCCTCGTTGCGTCCGCTTGGTCCTTCCCACAGCCCCACAGCCCCCTCTGGTTCATTGCGTGGCCACCGTCCCTGCATGGTGCCAGTGCAGCAGGGCCTTTGGGCAGGTGGGGGTGAGGAGGGCGCACAGGAGCACGGGTGAAGGCGGGAGGAGAGCCCCAGGAGACCTGTCTGCGAGGTGCTTTGCAGACAGTTACCAGGTTACCAGGGTCCCCGCCACCTCTGCCACTGCCTGTCATTGGCCCGCTGTGCCTGGCATCCCTGAGCCTGGCTGCACACAGACCAGGACCATCGCCTGGCTCGTCAGGGAGGGGTCCTGCCAGGGGCCTCCTGGTCTGCTGACTCTGACCTTGAAAGTTCCCAGAGGGCAGTGGTTCTAGATGGCCTAAGACCCCCTGGCCTTTCTCATCTCGAAGCTGAGGGCCCAGCCACCGAGCCAGGGGAGGGCCCCTGTCAGCCACAGAGCCCCTTCCCTCATGCTCTCCTGTGGGCCTCCACGTGGTCACTGGCCTGAGAGCTGGTGGGCCGGCCCGGGCAGCAGTCATCGGCTGAAGGCAGATGACAGTAGACTTAACATCGAAGTCTAACCCCAGTCACCAGATACCTGAGGTTCTGATCGGATCGTCAGTGGCTCTGCTGCAGGAGAACCTGTGGGCCGAGCGCACGTGGTTTTGGTTGGCAGGAAATTGTGCAGGTGAACCGGCCGCATCTGGGGTTGCTCCTGCCCCACCCCAGTTCTAGGCATTTTCTGTTCAGGGTGGTCTGACCTACCCGCGCTTCCCCTCCCCGACTAGTGGGCCTGCCCTGGCTCCTCTGTGGCTCTGTCTACGTGGCCTGAACCCATCCGCCCCTCGATAGGTCCCCTGTTATTGTCAGAGGCATCACCCGAGGTCGCTTTCTCCTTTGTAAGTGGCCACGGGTCCCTGGGAGAGTAGCCCAGCTTGTATTGGCCCCTCGCACTGATCCAGGGCTGGGAGAGTGGGGATGGGGCAGGAGTTCGTTTGGAAGGCGGGTGAGGAGGAACCTTGGGGAGGGTTTTTGAAAGGAGGGCTCCTGCTAGGAACACCATCTGGGTTGCCCCGATGTGGGTACCAGGGCAGGAGGAAAGGAAGATAGGCGGGGGAGAATTGCAGTAAGATGAAATTCAGGCTGAAGTCCGCCCTATGTCAGCAGAGATGTCACCAGGCCAGGGAGGCCCAAGGGCTAGGGGCCAGCCAGATAGCCTGGGTTGGAATTCCACCTACTGGAGACCTTGGGCAAGTTACTTGGTGTCTGTGCCTCAGTTTCCTCATCTGCAAAATGGGTTATTGTGAGTGCTCAGTGGGTCACTGTGTGTAAATGCCCATGGTGGGGCCCCTCATCTATACTAATAATAGAGGAATATGCAAATTGACCAGGACACCTTCACAGTAACAGTAACGACTAAACAGCAGGCTGCGTGGGGCGACTAGGCTGGCAAGGGGGTTAGTGAGGGACGACCAAACGACTGAACAGCAGGCTGCGTGGGGTGACCAGGCCGGCGGGGGTGGGGGGGTGTAGTTGGGGGCAACCAGGCTGGCAGGGGAGGCAGTAAGGGGCAACCAGGCCAGTGGGAGGGGGGCAGTTGGGGGCGACCAGGCTGGTGGGAGGGGGGCAGTTGGGGGCGACCAGGCTGGCGGAAGGGGGGCAGTTGGGGGCAACCAGGCAGGCAGGTGAGCAGTTAGCAGCCAGTGGTCCTGGATTGTGAGAGGGATGTCTGACTGCCGGTTTAGGCCCTGTGGGATTGGGCCTACACCAGCAGTAGGACATCCCCCGAGGGGTCCCGGATTGGAGAGGGTGCAGGCTGGGCTGAGGGGAATTTCGCGCACCGGGCCTCTAGTGTTCAATAACTGGCTATTCCTTCCCAGTGACCAGCAGTGTCCCACGTGGCTGCTGCCTTGGTTCTATGGGGCACCAGAGGCGCCCTACTGTCCTTGGGGCTACAGAGGTGGGCTCTGAGCTGCCAGGGCAGGTGTCTGTCATCCTGCTTGTGCCCAGGAGCCCCAGACAGGTGAGGGCAGATGATAGCTTCTATAGCAGAGACCAGCTGAGCTGGGACGTTGAGAGGAGACTGGCAGGTTTGAGAGATCCCCTCTCCCCGGGGGCATTGTGGGGACAGCAGGCATGAGCCAGGGTTGGCGGAGAATCACCACCGAGCTGGCAGGGGTAGAGGAGGCAGCCTCCATGTCCAGATCCTGCTGGTGTCAACCTGAGCCCTGCCCTGGGGCTTCCCGGGCTCCTGGGCCTGGGCCTGGGTGCCGGATGCTGGGGCCAGTGGGTGGGCTTGGGCTCAGGATAGGCCCCTCCCCCTGGGGAAGTTACTGTCTTGCTTTTAAAATCTGTAATGAGAATTCAGACACTTTTAAACTTTTGTCCATTAGACTCTCAAACCACCTGCCTTTATTATTTTGTTATTGTGTACACTGACCCTCCATCCCCTTTACTTGTGCATCTGAGGTCTGAGGTGGTGGTGGTGGTGGAGTGGGGGGTGGGGTGGGGAGGGCGTAGTACCTGGCAGCAGCTTCGTTTCTGCAGCTCCTCCATCTCGGAGCAAACTTAGTGCAATTATCTGAACACTCTCTTGCATCTTCCCTTGATTCAAATACTTTACTTTTGTGAAAATAGGATGAAAGTAGATGAGAGAGCTGATATGCTGAGGGACGGTGGTCTCATCATTGAATGTGTTTTAGAAGCCTGTGAGGCTGGGAGCAGCAGGTTCTTAGCTCATGGGACGTAGCTGGGCCGTTTAAAAATATGAAATGCAGGAACCGTGTCCGGACTGGGATGAAAGGCAGTGACATTAGGGAGCGCCCACCCGCTTACACCGAGTCTCGCCTCCCTCCATAAGGCGACTGTGCAGTCTCCCCGCACTAACAGCTTCTGGCTCCCTTTCCTTTGGGCTTTTTGGTGAAGGGCCCACGGTCCTCAGATGGCCCCGGGGATATTTTTCTGGTCTGGGCAGGAAGCAGCACGTCCGGGGTCCCGCTCAGGGTGTTAGAATGTGGGTCAAGGTCAGGAGGCCGGGGGGGGGGGGGGGGGGGGCTGCACAGAGGGAGGGACTGAGTCTTCCGGGGACGGTCTTGTTGGGTCATGTCCTGTCCACCATCGTCCCGACAGTTTGTGGACAGAAAGGAAAGGGAAGAGACTATTAAGTAGCACGTTTGGGGCTAGAAGGCCATTTCCGGGCTGGGATGACGTTGCTTCCCAGCGGACGGTGTTGGTTTCCTCCCTTTGTCCACCCCAACCTGGCCCCTTTGATGCCCTCAGCTCTACCTTGGGGTGGGGTGGGGTGGGCTGGGGGTGGGGGTGACACTGCCGCTGGGGAGCTCTCTGACACGGAGTTGGGAGATAGGGCAGAATTCCCCAGCCCCTCTGAGCAGCCCCGGGAGATGATCTGGGCTGGGCTGGGGGGCTGGTTTCTGTGCAGTCATCCCTGCTGGGCCCCCTGGAGCTGCCACCTTCTTTTTTTTTTGTTTTGTTAACCCTTATCCAATATATTTTTCCACTGATTTTTAGGGAGAGTAGAAGAGGGAGGGAAAGACCGAGAGAAACATCGATGTACGAGAAACACATCGATTGGTTGCCTCCTGCACGAGCTCCGACCAGGGCCCGGGCCAGGGAGGAGCCTGCAACCAAGGTATGTGCCTTTGCCTGGAATCGAACCCAGGACCCTTTGGTCCGAAGGCTGATGCTCCATCCACTGAGCTGAACCGGTTAGGGCTGGAGCCACCGTCTTGAGTCTAACAGCCTCTGTGTTTCCTGGGGCTGCAGGAACAGCAGCCCACAAAGGGGGCAGGGTGGTGGTGGGTGTTTTCCTAAAACCACAGGAATTGATCCTCTCACACCTGGAGGTGGGAAGTCTGAAGTCCAGGTGTTGGCAGGGCTGAGCTCCCTCTGAAGGCTGTGAGGAGATCTGTTCCGGCCCCCTTCCCTCTGTGCATGACTGTCTCTCTGTCCATGTTTTCTAAGGACACCAGTCACATGTGATTAGGAGTCCACCCTACTCAGTGTGACCTCATCTTAGCGAGTTACATTTGCACCCTCGCTATTGCCAGTTAAAGCCGCAGTCTAAGGCCCGGGGGTTAGGACTTCACAGTATGAATCTGCTTCTTCCAGCCCATATCGGTTTTCCTTACATACTCGGAGAATGACATGACCCACTTGGGCCCGGGGACTCTGAGGTCCAACTCTGCAGTCCCTTGGGGAAGCGATGGAGGGACCAGTAGCCCAAAGGCCCAGCAGACATGGAGCTGCTGAGTCCCCCTCACTGTCTGCCTGGAAGAGGCTGGCGCTGGTGCGAATGAGGGAGGCTCCTTGGTTGGACCACCTGCTGTGAGCCAGGTTCCGAACAGGCAGGGTGAATGGTCCCTGATTTACAGACTGGCCGCCGAGACCCAGTGAGGTGACTGCACGGGATCAGCACAGAGGCTGAATTTGAACCCAGTGCCCTCAGCTCCTGAGTATGTGAGTGTCTTGCCAGTGCACTGCCACCCTGTTGACGTGGGGTGTGTGTGAACTGTTTTGCCTGTAGTTTATTGCCTCAAAAGACTGTACCAGCTCTGACCGGTTTGGCTCAGTGGATGGAGAGCGTCGGCCTGCAGACTGAAGGGTCCTGGGTTCGATTCTGGTCGGGGGCATGTACGTTGGTTGTGGGCACATCCCCAGTAGGAGGTGTGCGGGAGGCAGCTGATCGATGTTTCTCTCTCATCGATGTTTCTAACTCTCTGTCCCTCTGCCTTCCTCTCTGCAAAAAATCAATAAAATATATTTCAAAAAAAAAAAAAAAAAGACTACCTATCAGGGGCCATCTCTCCCAAGCCTGCCTCCCTCCCTGCGAGGAGAACAAAGGCCTGGTGTCCAGTTCATGCTCAGAGAAGACACTCACTCACCCACTCACTGAGAGCCAGGAAGCCCAGCTGAGTGCAGGGGTGGGTGGGGTGTTAAACACGCCAGGAAAATGCCTGAGAGTAGTGAGTATTAGGTGGCCGTGGTGATGGAGTGGCTGGGCACCCAGCTGGTGAGGGAAGGGGATCCGGGTGAGCTGACGCACCAGCAAGGGCAGAGGCCCTGTGTCCGGGGCGCTGGCCGACGCAGGTGGGATGGGGCGAGTGCCAGGAGGTGAGGTCAAAGAAGCATGGACTTTGGATGGTAAGGAACTTGTGATTCTGCACCAAGTGGACAGCCCCTGAGGGGCAGTGCCCCGGTCACTTCTGGATTGGCAGTGGGGCCCTGGGCTGGGAGGCGGCGGCTTGCTTTGGCCGGGTAGAGGAGGTGGTGAGAAGTGGACTTGAGGAGGAAGAGCCAAAAGGACGGACCTCGGGTTGGATGTGAGGC
This sequence comes from Myotis myotis, assembly GCF_014108235.1. Classification (NCBI taxonomy): domain Eukaryota; kingdom Metazoa; phylum Chordata; class Mammalia; order Chiroptera; family Vespertilionidae; genus Myotis; species Myotis myotis. The sequence continues at coordinate 4,143,778 of NW_023416330.1, read as the reverse complement.
GTGGTGAGGAGGAGGGAACGGAGAACATGGGTAATGGGTTTGCGGGGAGAATGTGGAGGTTCCTTGTTGCTGCTGCTGCATCGAACTGTCTTGGTGGAGAGCCCCTGACACTTGTAAAGACTCAAGAGTCCTGCAGGCCTCCAGCGTGAGTGCTGGCTTGTTGGGGAGGCTTTGAGCTAACAGGGAAAAGAGGGAAGCCTCGAGCCTCCTCTCCCTTCTCCAGTCCTGGACTGGAGACCTGCATACGGCGGCCGCTGGGGTCACCTGCTTCTCCCTGCACTGGCCGCCAGGGCTGCAGGAAGAGGTTTTGCTGCCACCTTGTGGACAAGCGGAACCTGTGACGTTGAGGGATATTGGGTGACGCTGGGGCTGCGTAGCTCTGGGATCGTCTGGGCTGCAGGGAGAAGCTGAAGATTTCCCTGAGCCACCCACATGCACCTGGGTGTCAGCAGGCAGCTAGCCCACCCCTCCTCTGAGGAGGCCAGCCACAGCTAGCTCCCTGTGGGCCGCGTGGCCTCAGCTGGGCATACCTCAGCTTATCAGCGGATCACCCGGCAAATATTTGAGTGGAGACTCAAGTAGGTGCAGGTTCTGTGGGATTCCTGAGCCCGAGGCCGCCCTTGCCCTGCTCAGGACCAGTGTTCTGTGTCTGCAGCGCCTGTAAGTCAGGCCTTCGCCGGGTCCTTCTCTTCACCTTAGCTCCCCTGACGCGGTCAGTAGTATATTCCTGCTGCCCCAGTCACACAATTGCACACCCAGAGCAAGGTGACAGGCCCAGCAGCACGCTGCGTGTGCATAGACTCAGCATCTTCTGATTTCCAGGCCCTCGGACCAGAGGAGCTGTGCAGTGCTCAGCTTCTGCACGCTTGGCTCTCGGGGCTGCGTGCCCATCCTCACCCGGAATGCTCACTGTAGGCATCGCCTCTTCCGTTCCCCCAGAAACTGCCATGGTGACCTCACCCCCAAGCGACAGGTTTAACTTGGTGTTGCTGATGACCGACAGATAGCTGACCTGAGGGCTGTTTTACGGATTTTCTGTCCGGTCTGCAAGGTCGCAAGCTGGGAGCTTTGGGTGCTGCACTCGTGTCCTTCAGGCTTGTTGAGCAGAACTGTTTACCGCTTCTCTTTGGAGCAGAATCTTGTGAGACAGAACAGAGACCTCGTCCCTGGTGGGGCCGATGCCCGCGAAGAGCTGTGTGCCTGCCCTGTTCTCCTTTCTGGGGTCTCCGTGTCCTTGGGCTCTGAAGTGCAGGCAGGTGCCCTCTCATTTCTGCCCATCGGGAACGGGTTCTGGGAAAGGGCTGGGAGGAGGCAGCCCGTTGACGAGGAAGCTGTCTGGGTTTGGGAAGTCACCATTTTGCCGGGGCTGGTCATACAGGTGCAGGGGGAGCCCAGAGCTGGTGTGTCCCCTGGGAACAGATGTCCTTCCATCCCTGGTACTGGGCACTGCTGCCCAACCTCCCTGTGCCAGTGTGCATGTAGCTGGCGGGGGTGGGGGGCTTTTCCCCTCCAATCCATCCTGCTACTCCCAGCAAGAGCCAGTGGATTCTAAAGCAGCCCATCCCCTCTGGGTACCTTGTTCCCTCTCCCTCCGTCCCCAGATGGCCCCCAGACTGCTGTCCTCTGCGTGCATTTTCATTGGCTTGGGGGAAGGGTTTGGGATGAGCACCTTATTCTTTGGGGGAGGGGCAATTCTGTGAGAGAGAGAGAGAGAGAGAGAGAGAGGGAGAGAGAGAGAGAGATGCGCGCAGATAGGGAAGTTGGAAGTCGAGTGTGGGAATTTTAAACTTGGAAATGTGAGTCAGGATTCCTGGGTCATGTTCGGGTCTCCATGCCTGAAGGATCCTGGGAAAGGCCCTTCAGCGGAACCATCTATTATGTGGAGACTATGCACCCCGAGAGGACAAAGCCAGCCTCATCACTGTTACTGACTAGTCCCAAGAGAACACAACTTCACCCCAGGCCTCTCCGGGCGATCCAGTCCGGGACTTGGGAATTCCCAGCCCTTTTCTGCCCCAGCACCTTGGGATGGAGAGGCCCTGCCTTCCTCAGGCATTTACCCCCCTCCAGCCCCCTCTGGAATGTGCCACTTTATCTTGTACTTTGCTTCTGACTAGGACCATGGCTCTAAAGCTAAGAGGCAAGTTGGGAGTTGGGTTGGACTGAGGAAACCGGGAGCATTACCTCTTTAAAGGAAAAGAGCCCCTCACCTTCGCCACTTCCCAAACTGGTTTCTCCTGATCTGCCCGGGGTCCTGTGGATTCGGTAAACTGGTCCCTGGCTCCTCTCCAGGGCGCTGGAGGAGGACTGGGAGAGCCCAGAGCTTAATGAGTGTCTGGTGCAGCCCACACTGCAAAGTCAAAGGGCTTGGAGAGAGCGCGTCCGTCCGCGCTGCAGGCCAGCTCTTCACCTTGCTCAGCCAGTCAACCTCCGGGCACCTCTGGACAGGAGGCGAGGCCCGGGGCTGCAGACCAGAGGTCAGGAACCCGTAAGTTGAGTTTTCCTTGTCCAGAACTGTATGGTCCAAGTCCACAGGTCACCTTTGTGTTTTCCACTGCCCTGAGGCAGGACGACACAAGCCAGTCCCGACGATGTCACCGAGGAGGAAAGCCTCAGTCGTGAACAGAACAGCAACTCCCCTGCAGCATCCAGCAGCCCTGCTCGGCCAGCTCCCCAGCCTCGGCATGTCTGAGCCTCGAACTAAGCTGGGGTCCCCTCATTTGAGCTTCCCATTTTACAGATCAGGAGACAAAGGCCCAGAGAGGGTGTGTGACGGCCTCCTAACTCTTACTTCACCCTTTTCCTAATTCCGGCCCTGGCGTTGCACCATCAGGTTTTTCCTTTGGAGAAAGAGTGGCCCACTTCTGTCCAAAGTGGGCCCAGTAGGGACTGTTAGTTCCTTGGCCTGCGCTTAGTGACAGCTCCTCACCTACCTGCTCCACTCTGAGGAGGAGCCCTGGGCTGGAATTTCCTGTTTTCCGAGGGCTCCCGGGGCTGCCCCAGTGGGCCGGCTCCCCAGCGCCGCCGTTCCGGGGTGTTCCAGGCCGGGCTTGCCGCCTCTCTCTCCTTGCTGGGCAGGCTCCGGGCCTCGCCAGGTCTGGGCTTGCCGGCCGCGCGGTGGAGGAGTTGTGGGACTCAGTCGACCGATGCCAGGTGCCCAGAGGCCGGAGGTCCGTGCGCCGCGGCCCCGGCCCCGGCCCGGGCCTCGCCCCGCGCCCCTCGCCATGGGCCTGGCCCTTGCCCGCGGGCCCTGACCATGGAGCAGGGCTGGCCGCCCGGGGACAGCTGCAGCCGGGAGCGGCCCGCCGCCTGCCGCCGCGCCCTCAGTGTCTGCGACTCGCTGGACCTGCACGGCGCCCCGGCCGACCGCGCGGCCCCCGCCCTGCCGGCCGCCCTGTGCGCTGGGCGCGAGCCGCCGGCACGGCCGCTGAGCGTGTGCTCCGGGGACCCGGGGCCGGCGCCCTCCGGCGCCCGCAGCCTGCTGCTCGGCTTCCTGCGCCCGCGCCTCGGTCGCCGAGGCCCCGCCGACGGCCGCCCGCTGGTCCCGGGGCCCGCGCCCCCCGAGCGCCCCGGCTCCGCCGCGCCCAGCCCCGCGCCCGCTCGGCGCAGCCGCTCCGGGGGCTCCCAGGCGCCGCGGCCGCGGCCCACCAGCATGACGTTCCTGGAGGTGAACCGCCTGGAGCTGGCCGAGGCCGAGGCGGGCGCGGGGCTGGGGCGCGCGGGCAGCGCCGGCTTCCTGCGGGGCGCCTCGCTCTGGAGCAGCCAGCGCTGGCAGGTGTGGCGCGGCGGCGGCGGCGGCGGCGGGCGCGCGGCCCCGGGGCCCCGGCGCGGCCTGTCGGCGCTGAAGAAGAGCTTCAGCTTCCGCCTGCGCCGCGGCCAGGAGATCCGGCGCTCGGAGTCGGGGCCGCTGCCCCGCGCGCGCACCCGCAGCGACGGCGACGCCAGCTCGCTGGGCGCCTTCCCCAGCCGCCGGGACTTGCTGCTGGGCGCCGAGGCCCCGCGCGCCGCGCCCGAGCCCGGTCGCCCCCGCTCCGCCGCCGGCCTCTGGAAGCTGCTCACCAGCCGCTTCCGCCGCAGGGACCCCGCGCCGCAGCCCGCGCCCGTCGAGCCGCTGTGGAGCCGCCGGGCGGCCGCCGCCCCCGGGCTCCTGGGCGCGCTGAGCGGTAAGAGGGAGCGCCCGGCCGGCCGGGGTCCTTCCAGTTGGAGTCCAGGCTGAGCGGGTGGGAGCCCGGAACCTCGCGGGCGAGGGGGGCGTGTCGTGGGCCAGGGACGGCGGGACGCCGAGTGAGGGCAGCGCCCAGCGGGCTCTGGGCGGTGATGGTCCCGGTGCCAGCGTGGCCCCGACCTGGTGGAGTAGGAGGCCTTCGTGGCTTTTGGCACGTGCAGCGTGGAGGCCAGGGCAGCCTCGGGCGGAAGGCATTTCTGTTTTCTAGCTCCCGCGGGCTTGAGCACTCCCTTACCGCGGCTTCTGCAGATGAGCGCAGGGGCTGCTGTGGACGCGGTTGGTCAGTGGGTCGTTTGGTGCGATAACTACTCATTGAGAGCCTGGGTGGGGAAGCAAGCGCGGCCCAGGGGGTTGCCATTGCCACCTAGAAAATGAAGAGGTTGTGCAAGCCCTCGGAGGGCTCTGGGTGGCACATTCTCCGTCCCCAGGACAGTGCCAATGTCAGGCCCGCTGCCCTGGTCTGAGAATGGGCTGAAGAGGGAGCCTGGGAGGCGGGTCTCGGGAAGGAAGGGTGGTGGCCTCCCAACAAGGAGGAGCTGCGGGTGGAGGGCTGTCACAGAACAGGGCCAGGTAAGGCCTCCTCCCTCTTCACCTTGGCAGGAATGTGTGGGTGGCCCCACCCTGCACAGGGGAGCTGTTCCTACTCGCTGCAGGAGGCTGGCCCCCCTGCCCAGCTGCCGAGTGCCCAGCCCAGCGTGGGTCTGGGCTGAGACCTGCTGGAGCTGCTCTCACCTCGGCCTATTGTCTGGGCCCCCGGGGCACCAGGCTGGGTGTGGCGCAAGGTGGGAGCTACTTATTTTGTTGGAGCAGTAAGAGGAGGAGGACCCAGGTCCAGGCCAGGGGGCAGCCCACACCTCTCAGTGTCCTCCCCCTGAGGACTGTCTTCACTCTGTTCCACTGCCCTGCTGCTCCCTAGGGAACTAGGGGTGAGGGTTAGGGTCCCCTCTGGACAGTCCTCTGGCCTGGGCCTAGGAAAGGGCAGTGTAGGAGACAGCTGGTAGCAGATGGCACAGGTGTGGGTGCCACCCAGTCCTGACAGGCAGCCTTCTCTTCCGCAGACTCCTTTGTGAACAGCCAGGAGTGGACCCTGAGCCGCTCGGTGCCGGAGCTTAAAGTGGTGAGTGAGGCGGGGAGGGCCGGGCAGCCCCCCTCTCCTCCAGGCCTCTCCCTGCAGCGTCCTTCTGGCCCTCTTTCCCCTTCAGCACTGGTCCTTAGTCCTTATGGTTTCTGCCTTTCCTGCCCCATCTCCTCCGTGTGCCTTCTGACCGCTGCTGCCGCCCCTTCCTCTCCCACAGGGCATTGTGGGGAACCTGTCTAGTGGAAAGTCGGCCCTTGTGCACCGCTATCTGACGGGGACCTATGTCCAGGAGGAGTCCCCTGAAGGTGAGCGTCACAGGCTGGCTGCGCTGGGGGTGGGGGGCTCGAGCCCCGTCTTTCTCAGCTCCTGCCTCCTTAGAAGCTGTGTGTTTCTTCTCTGCTTGGCCCCGCGGGCGCTTCTCCCAGCTGCGGCCCTGACTGTGCACTCTGTCCTAGGGGGTCGGTTTAAGAAGGAGATTGTGGTGGATGGCCAGAGTTACCTGCTGCTGATCCGAGATGAAGGAGGCCCACCTGAGCTCCAGGTGAGGCTCCTGCCCAGCTCTGTTCATTGAGTGTGTGGGGAGAGGGGTCCAGAGTCCGCCCTGACCAGGCGAGGCTGGTAATTGTGCTCGGTCCCCCCTAGTTTGCTGCCTGGGTGGACGCGGTGGTGTTTGTGTTCAGCCTGGAGGATGAGATCAGCTTCCAGACAGTGTACAACTACTTTCTGCGCCTCTGCAGCTTCCGCAACGCCAGCGAGGTGCCCATGGTGCTGGTGGGCACGCAGGGTGAGCGGGCCTGCGGGCCGGGTCCCTAGGCGGGCAGGTGTGTGAAAGCCCATCCGCCACCCCCCCTGCTGCCCCACGTTGACTGAGCCCTCATGGACCCAAAGGGGCTCCTCATCCTGGCTCTACCCAATGGGTCTTCCCCAGCTGCATCCTGCCAGCCTGTGACAACAGGGTCCGTGTTTTCTGAGATCGTTTAACCGAGTGGCTGGCTCATTTCCACTCAGCGCGTTGGGGGCAGAGCTGGAGCGAGGCCATCCTGGGTTCCTGTGCTCACCCAGCCCCTGACCAGAGGCCCTCCCTCAGCGCTCAGCTTCTCCGCAGGCTGAGTTAATCCCCACCCTGGCCTCCACAGATGCCATCAGTGCCGCCAACCCCCGCGTCATCGACGACAGCAGGGCCCGCAAGCTGTCCACAGACTTGAAGCGCTGCACCTACTATGAGACGTGCGCCACCTACGGGCTCAATGTGGAGCGCGTCTTCCAGGACGGTAACTCGGCGCCCGGCGGGACTGCTTCCCCCGTGGGTCAGGCGGGCCCTCTGGCCAGCGGCGCGGGCTCCGGGGGGCGGCTCTAAGCGGGCTTCTCCCTGCTCCCCAGAGGGGTAACTGACTGTGCTGTCCCTGCAGTGGCCCAGAAGGTGGTGGCCTTGCGGAAGAAGCAGCAGCTGGCCATCGGGCCCTGCAAGTCACTGCCCAACTCCCCCAGCCACTCGGCAGTGTCCGCCGCCTCCATCCCGTCCGTGCACATCAACCAGGTGCGGCAGCCTCCCCGCGTCCCCGAGCTCGCGCCTCAGCCCCGCCTCACATACTGTCTGTCTGCCTGCCTGTCCCCTCCTCATCCCGTCTCCTGCCTTGTGGACGGTTTGGAAGCCCTGGCTCGAGTTCATGCAGCCTGTGCGACTGCCCTGGCCTCATCTGCACGCCTGTGGTGACTGCCTTCCTGCTAGCGCCCCACCCCGCTCGCCACCCTCTGACCCTGCAGCCCCTGCAGCCGAGGCAGCAGACACTTGCTCTAGGGAGCGCTGTCAGGGCTGCTTCAGGGGCCGCTGCCCGGGGAGCAGACTCAGGAGGCACAGAGGCGTACTTATTGGGACTAACCAGCCCCTGGCAAAACTGGGAGCGTGAGCAGGCCCCCCACCTGTCAGCCCTGTCGGTGTGTGAGTTTAGAAGGGCAGTGCCTGCCCCACAGGGACCAATGGTTTTCATGCCGTGTGGGGTACGGGGGGAGGGGGGCTTCTGAGCCAGGTTCTTCCAGTGTCCTCCCATAATTCCACTTTGACATCTGTCTACTTCCTGGCCCACTGCCTGGTTATTTTTCGGCCCCTGGCACATGGGCCAGAGCTTCCTTCCGGAAGTGCGTTTCCCACTCTGTCCCTGCTCTGCAGAGCGCTGGGCTGTCACAGGTGCCCCATGGACTGGCCCAGCGGGCAGATGCTGCTTTACTTCTGCCCAGGGCCCACCGGCCACCAGCTTCCTGTTGGCAGCCTGGTTGCTTTTTCCGAGATGCCTCCCTTTAGCATTTTAGAAGGCAGCCAGGCTCTCCCTGTGAGCGTCCCTCATGGAGCAGAACAGCAGGGACGTAGCTGTAGGCCTTCCTGCACCAGCTCTGAGCACTCCTCCTCAGTCTGCACGGGGCCCTGCCAGGGAGGCTGTGATGGGTGAGGGGGCGCAGCTCCTTTGCTCCTTGTGCAGGTGAGGGTCGAGGGGCCACCAGGGCCCTGGACTGTGTGTGTTCTGAGTCCTGGAGTAGACACTGGCATGCACTTTCTGCTCCCCTCTTGTCATCTTTTTTGTCTTTCCTCCTTCTCCCAGCCCTGTCCCTTCCTGCCACCTCCTCTGACAGTGGTCTGAGTTCTGTCATGTGCTCGGCCTCAGCTCTCCCGTGTCCCTTCCCCCATCACACACACTTCTTACAAGCAAACCTCGTCCTCCCCTGCCCCGACCTCCTGCATCCTTGACATATGTCACATCCAGGGTGACCTTGTGTCACACCCTCCTGTGAGCCGACTCCGCAGTTCACTTCCAGCCTCAGCTCCTGATTCCGACTTGCTAGCCACTGCCTCTCATTAGCTCCCTGGGGGGCACGGTGGGCAGCCCCATGCGGTGGCCTCCAGGCCATGCTGCCTCTCTCCTCGGTTCTGTCTAGTGGCCCCTCTGCTGCTCCCATGAGCCCCAGGCCAGGCTCCCCATACTGCAGGGCTCCTGCCTGCCGCCTGCCCCGGCACCCCACCCCAGAGCCGCCACGCCCTCAGCAGCCCTCTCTGTCCTTAGGCCACGAATGGCGGCAGCAGCGCATTCAGCGACTACTCGTCCTCAGTCCCCTCCACCCCCAGCATCAGCCAGCGGGAGCTGCGCATCGAGACCATCGCTGCCTCCTCCACCCCCACACCCATCCGCAAGCAGTCCAAGCGGCGTTCCAACATCTTCACGGTATGTGCCCGTGCCCGCCCCTCCCGCCTGCCCCGCCGCCTCCATCCAGCAGGCAGCGCCCACCTAGGAGGGGAGCCACCTGCAGCCTCCATCCACACAGACACACACAGCTCAGTAGGCTCTAACCGGCGCCCTGGTCCACACCCAGACTCTTCCAGGCTCTCTCTGAGCCCACATGGGCTGCCCTCAGCACATCCACATGGAGCCACCTGCCCTGCCGCACACACCTCCCCTCCCGGCCACCTTAGGGCTTCTTGGCCAGCTTGAGGGATCTGTGGAGGCATCTGCTCTCACTGCCCCAACACCCTAGATTTCGAAGTTGTGCACCAAGGCTACGCAGAGAGCTAGCGGCAGAGCTTGAACCAGGGCCCAGGCCTCCTGTCCACATTCTGATCTTTCCCATTCATCACCCCACGCTTCCTACCGCCGCTGCGGTTGGTCTAGCAAAGCCTTAGCCATCTTTCCTAGGCCTCCAGCCTGTGCCCCACCACCCTGCCTTTAACCTCACAGGTCGGTTCTCCCCTTCCCCGCAGACCTCACACCCAGGGCCTCATGTGCCTCCTGCTGCTTGGGGCCCAGCCCCTAAGCTCTTAGGTATCCTGTGCCTGCTGTCTGTCATGCCCAGGATCTAGCATCTGGCACATAGTCCACCCCCAAATGCTCACCCTCCAGCTGGGACTTGGCTGGACCATTCCAGGATCTTGGGTCAGACACAGGTGGGTGAGCTGCCGCGTGGATTCTCAGGAGACCGCCCTGTCCTTCTGCGTCACTCCATGCGCCTCTTTCTGAGCATCAGGGCTGGGCTCTCCGCCCGGCCTGTGTCTGCCCGCCAGGCCAGGCCCCAGCCGGGCTCTCAGGAACCAGTCCAGCAGAGCCAGTGCTCCCAGGCCTTGCCCATTCATTCTCGCCCTGCCCCGCCCAGCACACTTCTGCCCGGTCTGCCTGCCTCTGTCCCCTGTGCCTGCCACGCACTCCCGCCCTGTCCATGCTGACCCACCCTCTTTCTGCTGACAGCTGCCGCCATGCCTTGCACTCCCCAGCCTTGACCCTGCCTAGACTCAAAGCTTCTTATTTCTGTTCAGGCCCATTGAGACTCACAGGGCCTTGGGCTGCCTGCTTGTGCCACCTGCTGCTGCTGCTGCTACCACTGTAGAGCCTGTGGGTGCCTGTGTGACCGCCGTCCGTGCCCTCTGCACATCCTGCCTCCGTCACCTGCTCCCTCAGCACCATTCTTAACCTTCCACCTTCCTTTGCTGCTAGTCCTGCACATTTGGGCACGCCCTCCTTCTCCGTCCTTGCCATGCTCCTGGCCTCCTCGCCACGGCCTTCGTGCTGCCTGCCCCGTGCCCCTCTGCCGCCTGCTGCCACTGTGCCGCCTCCGCCTGCCACCCTCCCGCGGGCCTTCCATTCTCTCCATCTTCATGGTGGCAACCTTATTTCCCCTCGCATTGTTTCCATGGTGACCTCACTTGTGCCATTGTTCCCGAGGCTGCCTCAAGACATGTCCCCCATCTCTAAAGGTTCATCTCGAGACCTCCCCTCTCATCCTTGCTGTTGGGGCCACCCCCTCTCCTCAACATCTCCCTGGCAGAGCAACGCCTGCTCGAGCTGGTGCCCTTGTGACCCGCCCACTGGACATGGCTGTTGAGCTCTCCAGTCTCCCCCATGACTTCATGTACTCGTTTTGTTGACACTCTTGCCCTGGTTCCTGCCATGGGGGTGTGCCCTTCTGGGCTCCCGGGGACCCTCTGGTGGTTGGGGACCTCTCGGCTCACCAGTCTAGCTGGGGCAGGCTGCACCCCCTCCCTCCCCGCCCTCCAGTGGCAGCGATCCCACCCACCTTCCTTCTCCCCGGGCCAAAGGGGCAGAGGCTGTGGCACCCAGTGGAGGCCCGGAGCAGGCACTGCTGGAGCTGCGGGCGGTGGCCTAGGGCCCGGCTCTCCCTGCTCCTCGGCTGTGCTCCCCCGTGCTGCTATAACTTTGCCCCCTACCTGTACTCTTGGCTCCTGGCAGCCTGGGTGAGCAGGGGGACATGGGCCTGAACACTCCCCGCTGGCTGAGATGGACTGCCGGCTGCCCTGCCGCCTCCTCTGCCTCCTCCTGCTCCGCCTCCTCTTCCTTTTCATCCCGCTGCCATCTCTCCCCAGGCACCTGGGTCTCTGCCCTCACCAGTGCTGACCAACTTACGCGGGGCTTGAGTATAACTTGCCAAAATCTTTATTCTTTCGATATTTGCAGATATGTGCCACTGTTTCCAACTTTTCATCAACAAAAAGGCCTTTCCAACTCCTTCCAAATTAGAAGACCAGGTGGTGACACAGCACCTCTGGACATTCTCCCCTGTGCGGGGCCGGAGGCGGGCCGGGCCCTGGGACTGCTCTCAGATGAGAAGCGGCCGCCGTGCTCCCCACTCCAGAGACCCACAGGAACCTTTGTAACTAACCCCCACCCCCAGGGAAGGCTAGGAAGCTGGAGCCCGAGGCTGGGGGCTGCCGGGGACCAGGCCCGGCTGGACGCTGCGCCAGGCTCGCTGCATGGACAAGAAGGGAGCTCGGCCCCACGCCTGCCCGGCAACGTGGCCCAGAGGGGCGGGGTGTCCAAGCGCCCACGGCCCAGCCGCTCCTGGGGGAGCTTTCCTGCCCCTCCCCTCCTCTGCTCCTTCCTGCATGGACTTCTGCGTTCCTGCTCTGCTCTGGACGCCAGCACCGCCGCGCGCTTGCCTTTCCCCCTCTTGGCCTCCCGTTTCCTAGGATCCGCATTGGGGCGGCTCTGCCCCAGGAGCCTGGCAGGGGCGCAGGGCCTCTTACGGCCTCTCTCCTCTCTCTCTCCATCCACTGTGCCCCTTGGGCCACGCCGATGAGCTCGGCGCAACATGCCGTGTGGTATCTGTGCCGCAGACGGGCCACTGCCCGCTCACTTCTGGACTTTGCTCTCCCCGATTGTCGTGCCCTGTGCTCCTGGCCATTCCTCAGTCCCACCGTCCACCTCTCCTCACCCCTTCCCTTCTCTTACCCCCCAGCCCCCGGGCTGTGCGCCTCTCACGCCCTTGGTATCTCGTGTCCTTGCTCTTTTGTAAGGGGCGGTCCCGGCTCAGTGACCTGTGCTGCTCTGTATGGTGCCCTGTGTAAGAATAAACCCGTTGGAATACTCGTGGTCTCAGTTCCTTCCCCGTCCCGCCGCCCCGGCCCTGCCCCTGCTAGGGCCTGTCCAGGCCGAGGGAGGGCGGGCGGGCGGGCTGGGGATTCCAGGTGGGCAGCTGTCCCCGCCGACCCTGGGCCCCTTTAACATTCCTCCTCTTTTCTCTTCCAGTCTCGGAAGGGTGCCGACCTGGACCGGGAGAAAAAGGCCGCCGAGTGCAAGGTGGACAGTATCGGGAGTGGCCGGGCCATCCCCATTAAACAGGTCAGCACCCCCTTTCCCTGAAGCCTGCGGAGCTGAGGCAAGGCCCAGGAAATGCTAGAGGATGGTTCTTCTCTAGGCCTCTGTGACGGGAGATGGTGTGAGAGGCGGGCACCCCCTCCTGTCAGGCCTGAGGTTCTACTAAGAAGGACTCACCTCTGGTGGGAAGGGTAGCCAGAGGGTCTGCGGTCTGTTACTGCAGATCTGAGCCTGTGGCTGGAGTAGCCTGCTCTCCAGGCTTTGCCTGTACCTCCTCACCACCGCCAGGGGGCAGCAGAGAGCCGCCTTCAGTTGCTCTCCTGCTGGTGGTTCTGGAGTTGGGTCACCTGGAGGGGGCGAGCTGCTGTCTGCCAGAGGGCTTGGCCTGGGCGCTCTGGCCCGGAAAAGGAAGAGGACTCACAAGAGTACCCTGAGCGTGCACCGAAGGGCGGACTGAGAGCTGTAGGTCCTCCAGGTTCCATGGCAAAGTCTTACCCATAGGAGCCTCTGTTCACTTGTAAGGAATAAACTTAGTTGAGGTGTCTCTCTCCAACTCCTTTCTGAGTCCGCCTGGCAGGGCTCCCCGACCTCCTGTGTGGGTCCCTGTGCTGGGAAAACTTGAGTGACGGGGGTGTCTTTGTGCAGAGATGGTGGTGTACTGGACAGGGCTCTAGAACTGCTGGCTGGACAAGGGTAGAGCCAGGAGGTGTCCCTCTGGGGCTTGGGCAGGAGCCTGTGCGCTGAGGTGCCCACGAGGATGGGGGCTGTGGCCTGGAGGTCAGTTTGCTGTACCCACAGGAGCTGGGCGAGGCAAAGACCTTCTTGGGAGCTGGTGGTTAGAGAGGTCGTGTCTACAGGGGCTGTGTTGTCAGGTTTTGACCACAGAGCAGCAGAGCTCAGCTTGGCCAGGGCCCTGTGGCCCCGTCTGGCCTCTAGGCTGGAGCTTCTGGGGTCCTTGGGCAGAGTGACAAGAATTCGTGTGAAGGTGCATTTAGAATGGAGAGCCCAGGGTGTGGGTCAGGGTCCCAGAGGACAGGATGGGGACACCACACGTCCTGTTTCTCCCCTGAGATGTCACTGCACTCCAGTTGGGTCTGCATGCGGGGAGGCCAGGTGAGAGGGCTGAGAGGAGAGGCAGCCGCCAGTCTCCTGTAGGTCCCCACAAACCCAGTGACACCTGCCACTGGGGCTCTGCAAACCCAGCGCCTCCTTGGGGGGCTCTTCTGGGCGCCGTGACTGTGATCCCAGGACTCTCCCCGCCTGGGACGTGTGCACACAGACCTTTAAGACATGGTTCGGACGGACGGGCCTGGGCCCTCGCCGTGAGGAATGGTAGCCCACGGCCTTCCTGTCTGGGGAGGAGGGCCAGGGATGCAGGGGCTGCGGGTGGGGGTGGAGCCCTGTGGCCAGCACCTGGGCCTCTGGGCTGGGCCAGGCAGTCAGCTCGGTCACTGGCTGTTACAGGCCCATAAACCTCGGCCCCCAGGACCGACACTGCGGGAAGGAGGCCAGCACAGGCCTGGGCCCGGGCCCCAGTGCCTGCTGGAGCAGCAGGCACCTCAGACAGCGATCTCCCAGGGCGTTTGGGGGAGCGCCTGCGGTTGGGGTGGAGGCTTCGCCCAGCCGGGGCCATTCCTCCCGCTCCCCGCCCCCTGCCCAGGGCCACCCTCCCGTCGCCCGCTCCTTCCCTCCCCCCTGCTCCTGCTGGGAGTGGAGATTGCATTTCAGTTGCCATTTGCATTCCCAATCAATCCGGACTCCGCAATTAAGCCGGCTGGCGGAGCTGGGAGGGAGGTGGCGGCGGAACGGGTCCTCTGGGGGCTGTCGCCTCGTCGCCGCTCCCATCCGCCCCAGATTGCTTCCTGCTCCGCCGTGCGCAGCCGGGGAGGGAGCGGAACCCCTGGAGCTCCTTCTCCCTCCTCGGAACGCGGCGCCCCGAGAACGGGCGCGGGTGGCGGGCGGGCCCTGCTGGCCCAGCTTCTCCGCGGGTCCTGCCCGCCCACAGGCACCGGCGCGGGCGGGCGTGGGCGCCACGTCGGCTGCGCTGGCTTCTCCGGGAGCCGGCGCTCCTCCCACGCCCCTCCAGGCTCAGGCTGAGGAGCCATCTCATTGCCGCCGTCGCCCTCTGGGGAGACCAGGTGAAGAGGCCAGGGGTAGGGGAGACAGGCCGAGGCAGTGACATAACTTGTTTGCTGTGAAGGGCTAGTTGGTGGCAGAAGAGGGAGAAGAGGCCGGTTCCCTTTTCCTTGACAGGAGCCGGGCTGGGCCCTAGAGCTCTGGTCGCCAGTGGTGGTCTGTGAGGCCCGAAAGGTGGGCCACCGCTGTCCTAGAGCGAGGGCAGGGCTCCGGTTCTAAGGATTAGAGAACAGAGGTCACTGTGGAGTCCCCCCCCACCCCCCAAGGGAGGCTGGGGTGCAGGGTAGTGAGATGAGTTGCTGGGGAGCCTCCCTGAGCGGGAGCAAGATGAGGGCGGGGGACTCAGTCAGGAGACGGGGCCAGGCACCCTCTCCTGGCCTGTGAGGGGATGGATGCCCCCCCCCCCCCCAAGCAGGTCAGCAAGGCTCTGTCACAGGCCAGACGTTCCTGCCACCCCTGGGTAGTGAGAAGGTCCGTTAACACGTGTCTGCAGCAGCGCCTTGTACCACACTGTCCGTGAGGCTGACTGGGACCAGGATGTGTCCTCTGCCTCCAGTCGCAGGTGGGGGCAGCAGGAGGAGGAGGAGGGAGGGGGAGCAAGGATGTGAAATGTCTACTGAGAAGTGGGAGACTGGAGTGGAGGGCCCTTACCTCCACCCCGTCCCTGCTCGGGGAGCGATCAAGCAGGAAATCCCAAACCACCTGTTTGCTGATCTCCTTGCTCCGAACCTAGTGTTGTATCCCCTGGGTTCCCCCCACCTCGGGCCTCAGGGCCACAGCCGATGCTGGAGAGACCCCCTGCTTTCTCACACCTGAGTCCCTCTTTTCTAAAAGAAATTTCAGTCCTGGCCAGTTTGGCTCAGTGGTTTGAGCATTGGCCTGCGGACTGAAGGGTCCCGGGTTTGACTCCGATCAAGGGCACATGTCTGGGTCGCAGGCTCTATCCCCACTAGGAGGTGTGCTGCAGGCAGCCGATCCATGATTCTCTTTCATCAGTGATGTTTCTCTCTCTCTCCCTCTCCCTTCCTCTCTGAAATCAATAAAAATATATATTTTTTAAAAATTTCAATTACAGCTGAAATTCAATATTATGTAATTTCCAGGTGTATAGCACAGCGGTTAGACGCATACCCTGCGAAGATGATATTTCTAGTATCTACCGGACACACGCAGTTATTACAGGATTGTGGCCTGTATTCCCTGTGTTGTACTTTCCGTCCCTGTGGCTATTTGTATATATCCCTTCACTTTTCCCCTCCCCTAACCCCCTCTCCCCTGGTGACCATTAATTTGTTGTCTGTATCTATGGTTTCCTGTTAGTTTGTTTATTTTCTTGTTAGATTCCACATGCAAGTGAAATCGTCACACCTGAACCTCTTAATCCCGCCTTTTCTCTCTAGAGCAGCGGTTCTCAGCCTTGGCTGCACATTAGAACCACCTGGGAATCTTTTTAAAATCCTGATGTCTGGGCCTCATCCTCCGGAAATTCTGTTTCTTTGTTACTAATGTTGTGGCCTCACCCCATAACAAATATAACAAAGAAACAGAATGTCCGGAGGATGAGGCCCAGACATCAGGATTTTAAAAAGAGTCCCAGGTGATTCTAATGTGCAGCCAAGGTTGAGAACCACTGTCTGTCTCTCTGCCCCTCCCCCCTTTGACCCCCGTTGAGATGGACTCCGGGTGCGTCCCTGGTCTCCCAGCCATTGCCGATCGCATTTGTGGCCCCTGGTTTGTGGCTCTGGGTGGCTGAACCCTGTCGTTTTGTCCAGGCACCGGCAGAGACCGTGGCCTCTGCTCAGCTCTCCTGAGGTTGGGAGGAGGTGGCCCCGGGGGCCATGCGGTCCTGGAATCTGCCACTGTAGACATTCCTAGCTGTCCTTGGCCTGTCCCCACCCCAGCTCCTGTCTTCACTCACAGGTTGTCATTTCAGAGGGAGAGCCAGAGGCGGGGAGGGCGTTCCCAGGGCTTGTCATTAGAGGAAGGCAGCAAAGGCTGCCCCCGAGTATGGTCTCGTTTTTCTTCCCACTTTCCGCCAGTCCTGTCTGGTTTCTCCCTGACCCGTCCACCAGATGTTTCCTGGGTGTCTGCTGTGTCCTAGGCATTGTCCCAATCTGAGTGTATCAGTGAACAAAACACACAGCAGTCCTTGCTCTCATGAGCTCTGTCCAACCTCATGCTCATGTGACCTCCATGCTCCGAGTGTCTTACCTGCTTACACGGGAAATCGGGTTGCTGGGCTCCATGCGGGGGTCCTTGCTGCCTACCTGGGGGGAGTTGGGCATTCTGGGGATGGTTAGGGGATTTTCTGTCCTAATCTGGGGCCACCACAGGGTAGAAGGCCAAGGCCTATCTGAGGTCTCTGTGCCCTTGGAGGGCCCAGGCAGGGGGAAGGGAAGGAGGACACCCCCTGGCGCGGTGGCCCTGGGGGCTGGCGCCGTCCCTGATCCAGCCTCTGTCCTCAGGGCATCCTGCTGAAGCGCAGCGGCAAGTCCCTGAACAAGGAGTGGAAGAAGAAGTACGTGACGCTCTGTGACAACGGGCTGCTCACCTACCACCCCAGCCTGCACGTGAGTCCGGGGCGGGCAGAGGGGTGGTGCTGACTCTGGGACCTGAGTGAGTTCGAGTGGGTTCTTGCTTGAGTTGAAGGACTTCACTTTGGTGGCTTGGGAACTGCACAGACCCCAAGACCCAGGCCCAGGCCAAATGCTTACACTGAAGCTCTGAGTGGTGGCTGAGCCTGTTGGAGAAAACTCCTCTGGGATGGTCAGCCAGGCCAGGCTGGTGTGGGCAGTCAGGTTTTATAGCTGATATTCTAGTTGTTGGAAGAGCTGATTTGGCCTATTTACACAGAATTGCTAAAGTTGGGGGTGCCCATGTTGCCAGCCAGGTGTCTTTAGGGAGCCACACCAGGGGGGCGCCCGGGCCTGGGATGCTGGGGCTAGAGGGCAGTGAAACCAGGGCTACGGAGAATGGCGTTGGGACTTGGACAGGTCCCGGGAGGAGGAGAGTGGGATCTGGAGGGCGTGTGGCCTGTGGCCGGGGCTTGCAATGATTGTAGATCGTGGCTCCCCCACCCTTCCTTCTTCCCCCTCCCCTCACTGCGTGGCACCAGCACACAGCTGTCACCAGAATCCATCTCTGTCACCTCCCCACTGTGGGGCTAATGAGTTCTCCTGTGCAGCCCCTCAAGCACAGCACGTGGGCCAGCCCCATCCCCGGCCCGGAGGCCCAGGGCCTGCCTCAGAGGGTCCCTCGCCTGCCTTTGATTCTGCACAAGGCATCGGGGAGGCCCAGCCCAGAGGTGCTGGTGGTGACCGGGTCCTGGGAGCACCACCCAGACAGCGCTGCTGAGAGCACGTGGAAGAGGCCTGGCTCGGGGGAACCAGCAGGCAGTCCCTTCCCAGGGCGGCCAGAGCCCAGGGTGGCCCCTGTTTGATCTCCTCTTGTCCCAGGGGACAGCACTAGTTGGACTGTGCGCTCCTGGTCTCCCTGATTCCACAGGTTGGGAGCTGGTGCTGGGATACCTGGCGATTGGAGGAGGGGCCACACTCGGGTGACCTTGGGTGTTTAGTACGAAGGCTCCCCAGCGCTGCCTCTCTCCCACTCTGGCCTCCTGCTCACACTCAGCCCCGGTCCCGCTGCTGAGTTGGTGACACCGTGAGAGGCAGCAGGGCTACGAGGAAAGGCACTGACCCCGAGGCACAGGGCTCTCAGAAAGTCCAGCGGCAGCTTCGGGCGCAGAGTCTCTAACTAAGAGGAACCCAGGGGCTGCCGTGCCCGTGCCCAGGCCTGCGCCGAGCCCACAGCGGCGCCTCTTAGCTTCCTCTACCCAAGGCAGCTTTGCTCTTACCTGTTCCTTCTGCTTTGTGCTGCCTTAGCCGGGTGCTGTGCTCTGTCCCCTGGGCTTGTCCCCAGGCCTCAGAATGTGGAGGAAGAAACCCAGCGTGAGGGGAGGGAGGAGGGAGGGGTCTTGAAGCACAGAGGAGAGGTTGGGAGCGGTGCTGTGTTTGGCTTGGGTTTGGGTTTGGGTTTGGGGGGGGGGGGGGCGGGTGAAGGCCCAAGGGAGTGCTGCTTTTATGCCAAGGCTCAGCGGGCTTTGTTGGATCATCAAAGTCACCCAGCCAGTGGCTGAGCTAAGACGTGGACATGTGACTTGGACTCTACGCACTCCCCAGGTTCTTTTGCACGTGCCAAGAGCACCTCCCTCAGGGCCAGCGGAGAAAGTCCCGGAAAGTGAGCGTCAGGGTACGCGTGGCCCAGACGTACTGTCACACAAGGAGGCTGGCCAGGCTGTGCCCGCCCCTCGGAGCCCTATCCAGCGCCATGCTCGCTGCACTGTGTGTGGCTTAGGGCGTCAGGGCC
Organism: Myotis myotis; assembly: GCF_014108235.1. Taxonomy (NCBI): domain Eukaryota; kingdom Metazoa; phylum Chordata; class Mammalia; order Chiroptera; family Vespertilionidae; genus Myotis; species Myotis myotis. The sequence continues at coordinate 4,125,384 of NW_023416330.1, read as the reverse complement.
TGGGGCAGGGTCGCCGGAGCTCCCAGGCTTGTCCTCGCTTTTTGCCACGTGAGCCTAAGAGGCAGGTGGCTCTGCTGGCCCAGCACCCGGGCCTCAGCCAGGGCCGCTCTGCTCTCCCGGCCGCAGGACTCCGTAGAATGGACAGCTCTTGGAGAGCCTGGGCTTTGGCTCTGGGGTCAGAGTGCATGTCCTTCCCCCACACGGGATGCCAGGAGGAACTGGCACGTGCAGATGGTGGCAGCATGCCCCGCAGGTGCTGCTTGTCTCATTCAGAGGAACGAATCAGATCCAGAACACAGTAATGGTGGAAGGCCGGTGCGGTTCCATGAATGGGGCCTGAGTTTGCTGCTAGCAGAGGCTGCTTGGGCCGCCCCTCCTCTTCTTGACCTCCTTCCTTGATTGTCACTAGATTCGTGTTGCTGGTTTACCTGCCTCCATCTCCCCTTTTCCATCTTTTCCAACCTGAGCAAGCTTCCTAGCTGCCAGCAGTGAGCAGGCACCCTGCCTCCCTGTGAGCTGCCCTGCGAGAGCTCCGTGCAGGGGAAGGGCCCTTGGGAACTCCAGCCCTGCTCACCAGTACCCTCGGCCTAGCCGGCTGCCCTCCAGGGCGGCTCTTACCTGAAACCCCAGGGCAGCCGTGCTGGGACACTCACCTGCCCACGGAGGCCAGTGGCCGGATGGGCGTGCAGAGGAAGGGCTGGTGGGCAAGCCTCGGACCTCGCGCCCGATCCTCGCCTGGCCCAAGAGAGCCGCCACAGCCTCCCCCATTTTGTATCCAGCGGAGCCATTCACACAATCACCTTCTGTTAATTCTATCTGCAACATCAATTAAATTGTTTGTAGAAACTAATTGAATGTGGCTTAATCACACATCTTAATAGCTTTCCACGCTCTGAACTCGTTGTTAATTCCAGTAATAAAACGAGATGAGAACGCTGGCTGGGTAATTAGTGAGGAGGCTGGGGAAGAAATTGCTGTTTGATGGTGGGTAATAAAGGCAGCCGTGGTGACCGCTCTCCTGAGCAGCCGCTGCCGCCGCCACCACAGCGCTCCCCGTTCTGCTGACGGAGGGAAACGCTGCTGCTCGCCCTGACGCTCCGTCCCCGCTGCTGCTCTTGCCACTCTCCTCGGGCTGGGCTGCCTCTCCCGGGGGTGCGGCCCTGGAAGCTAGCCTGGCACCGGGCACAGAGCGGAGCCTCGTCTGCGGGGTCAGAGATGCCGACCGGGTTAGCCCTTTCCCCTCCTGTCAGGGTCTGGCTCCTTGGCCTCGAACAGGTCCCTCCGTGCAGCTCTTGTTGGCGCAGGGTCAGCTTCTCCTGCCCCAGCCCGGCCTCCCAGGGCTGTCATGGGGCCTGAAAACTGTTGCAGCGGCTGTGGCCTGCTTGTGAACTAGAGCAGCCCAGCCCCTCCCCAAGCGAGGACTGCAGCTGTGCTCCGGCCCCGCCCGCTGTTGACAGTTGTCTGGAGCAGCCTATCCACGATGTGGTTGAATGCAGGGACCCAGGATGAGCATGTGCAGGGACTCGGGATCGGTATATGCAGAAGCCAAGTCCGTGGGATGCTGGGGCTTGGCGTAGGGAGGGCCGAGGCAGTGAAGTCACACGTGGATGCTGGGCTGAAGCGGGACAAGTGGGCCGTGGTGGCTGCGTTGGCTGGAGAAGGGACAGAGAGAGCGGGCAGAGGGGCGCCTGGGTTTGTTTCCTTCCCAGCCACTGAGGCTCAGTGCTCGGGACAGAGTCGGGGGCCCGCGTGTCAAAGGCTGTTCCCGTGGGCGGAGACTGCTCACTGATGTCGCAGTGACATCGGTCAGTGGTTCTGAGAGCAGCATGTGCCTGAGACCGGGCACTTGGCCCCATCCCTCGGACAGGACGAGGTGGTGGCGGGAGGCCCTGGGCACAGCCCAGTGCTGCAGGGAGGGAGCCCCTCCTTGGACACACACTCTGGAAGCTGCGCCTCCCCTGGCTGGCCACGCTCCTCGGTCCTTCCGAAAGGCCCTCTGCCTCTGAGGGTTCTCAGAGCCGCTTGGAAAATAAAAGGTGACCACAGGCCTGGCCAGACCTCCCCATGGTCTTCCCATCCTGCAGTGCCGTCCAGCCTGATGACAGGTGTGCGGGGGAGGCTGGGCTGGTGCTGTTTCCTTGTTCTCGCTCCTCTTCCTAACTGGTCCCTTCCACATTCTCTTGGCTGCTTGGGGCCAGGTGACCCCTTTCCACTGATGTCCTCTCGGTCATTCCCAGAATGATGGCAGCCCTGCTTCCCAGAGGCAACACTTCTATCTGCTTTTTTAAGCAGAGGGGACTGTCGCTCTTCCCGGGAGCTAAAAAGTGAGACGGTAGGAGAGAATGCCAGGGTACCAAGAAGTCTGATGCCCCAACGTGGGTACAGATAGGGCTGGGCCTGTGAAGGCTGCGTCTGAGATGGCGCTGTGCTGCTCAGGGACGCTCTCTGGATGCAAAATGTCCCAGAGGTGCTCCTGAGGGAAGAGGAGTTGATTCCAAGTCTAATCAGTGGGATTCTGTGCACCTGGCTTCTGCTCTCAGGGACACCCCGGGGAGGGGTGTCGGGGGAGACAGGAGTCTGCCGTCTGGAAGGAGAGACCAGAGCAGTGGGGAAAGCTGGGCCCCGCTGAGACCCAGGGCAGCACTGTGCTCTGCAGCCCCTGTGGCCACTCCCCCGTGGGGCGTCCTGGCCGAGGGGGCGGTGGCGGTGATGGTGGGGTCAAAGCACCAAGCAGCTCCCACTCGGGGTCCCTCTGACTGGAAGGAAGCGTGGAAGGAAGTCACCGTCAGTGCACAGCCTTGGGAAGCAGAACAGCCTGGACTTGATCTGGCTTCACTGCCTTCTGCTGTGCGACGTTGGGGCAGATTAACCTTTGTGAGCCTCAGTTTCTTCATCTGTAGAGTGGGTGGTGTGAAGATTACATGCGGTAACGTGTGTAATATAGATACACATCTACAGTACAGTGACTACCCGCCCCTGAATGGGAAGAGGATGTGGTGATGATAATGGTGTTATTATTAATTCCTGAGAACAGCAAAAAGAAGGAAAGGGTTCCCTTTAACTGTTCAACAAATATTTATTGTCAGGTGCTGTTCTGAGGACTGGGGACTGTGCTAGGCTGTAAAGGTTCTCCGTGCCTCACGTGGTGAGGGAGCTTCTGAAAGCAGGACTGAGTGCTTGCTGACCAGTCCCCAGAGCCTGGGAACCCAGTTGTCTGCATCCGTGGAGCCTGTCAGTTCCTCTTGACCACACGGGCCCTCTCCCTAATCCCATCTTGGTCCAGTACTTGGCCCCCTTAGCATCTTCCGTATAGGAGGCCTGAGCCTCAGCTCCTGGCTCCAGACCTTCTCTCCGCTGACTCTGCCCCCCTCCTGGCTGAGTCCCCCGCACAGCGTGTGGTCAGCCTGTAGGTGTAGGTGTCATCCAGATTTGGGGGCATTCTGTGGGATTCACAGTCCTGCTCTTTAAACCTGAGCTTTCCCTCCCTCCGCCACCCCAGGGGGTCAGTGCCAGAGAGAGAGCTGCCGGAGAATGGCCTGTCCTAATGAACCGTCTGTCTTACCCCGCGGCCCTAGGATTACATGCAGAACATCCACGGCAAGGAGATCGACCTGCTGCGGACAACAGTGAAAGTGCCAGGGAAGCGCCTGCCCCGAGCCACGCCGGCCACAGCCCCCGGCACCAGCCCCCGGGCCAACGGGCTGGCCCTGGATCGGAGTAGCACGCAGCTGGGTGGGGGCACAGGTGAGGTGGCTGCTGGGGTGGGGGCGTGTGGAGCGCATTGCTTCCTTTCCGGGAAGAGTGGGGAGTGCTGCGACGGTGCCTGGGGAAGGCGTTTAGGGGCTTTGCCTTCAGTGGAGGCCTGTGAGCTCCAGACATGCTTGCCACCAGCACTGGAGCAGCTTGGCCAAAGGCATTGCCAAATCCCTGTGGAGTTAGAGATCGCAGCCGATGGACAGTCCTGCAGATGATATCGAGGTCAGAATGGGGCCAGAAGCCGCTGTCTTTCAAGGCAGGTGATGGTGCGGCAGGACCTTGGGCACGTACAGCCGGCATCTCAGCCCAGCCTGCCATGTGGGGGGGGGGGGGTGCTGGGAGGGGACAGAGCTGCTGCTGGGGCCCACCTGGCAGATGTCGTCCTCAGTCTTCAGTGAGAGGGGGGGTCTTTGCTCAGAACGGACTGAGTGTAGAGACAAGCTGGAGGCCCAGCAGACTCTGCCGTGTGGCCAACGGTCTGGAAAGAAGAGATAGAGCCTGAGAGGGCCTGAGCTTGAGGGAGGCGGCTCTTCCGGTGAAGGTCTGTGCTCCTCCCCAGGCCTCTTCCGCTCTAAGCCACATTGCTCTGTGGGGGGCGCTCCCTCCCATGCCCAGTCCCCTCGCCCCAGGTCTCCTTGGCTTCTGGACCCTTCCTCTCACGACCTAAGTCTTGGTGTTGTTCTAGATAATTGGATCTCGTTTTCCCCTGGCCCGGAAACAGCTGCTCAGACGCTGTCCTGCCCTCCTAGGTGCTCGTCACATTCAGTGGACAGGGGGCTGGGGTACTTAGTCCCTAGAATGGATGGGACAGACCCCAAAAACTGCCCCATTCAAAACGCTGATAGGGCCGCTCACCGAGAAAGTCGGGACTAGGGAAGGTAGGCGGGACGACGGCCTCCTGAGTGGGCACCTGCCCTGGGCTTGTGCCCGGCCTGGAGGCACTGGGAGAGGCCAGGGGACACTGACATCCGCCAAGTGAGGTGAGCCAGGTGCAGGCCCCGTTTCCAACTCTGCAGCTGAGATCATCATCCCCATTTTATGGATGAGGAAAGAAGGGCTCAGAGAGGTTAAGTAACTTGTCTGTAAAATCCCACAGTAAGCAATAGAGCTGGGGTCTGAATCTGTGTTCCTGAGTTGAAAAGCTGTGTTTGTCTTCCATCCTGAGCTGAGAAAGAAGCCCCTGAGTTGTGCAGAGGGAGCCCCAGTGGACGGGGAAGGAAGGAAGCTAAGGCAAGAAAGACAGCCGCCATCAGGTCGGGTGCCTCCTGTGAGGCTGCACCAGGGGAGGATCCCGCTCGATGGCAAAGATGGGAGGCCACGCGCAGCCCCCAGTGCTGTGCCCAGAGAGAGTCAGGGCTGCTGGGAAAGCCCTGGCCTGTAGGGGAGGGGGCTGGAGGTCAGCCAGGGCCCCAAGAGCTTTCCCAGAGCTGCTTGGGGAGAGTGAGTGTCAGTTTCTGGCCTGGCTCAGGGTTTCCCACCTCATACTGGAGGAGCAGGAAGTGTAAGTGCCCCCAAAGGGAACCTTTCCTTGAAGCAGGTAGCAAGAGAAGCTGGGCTGTTACCCCAAAGGAGGGGAAACAATAAGACCCTCTGCCCAGTCACATTCCTGGGCCCTGATAGCTTCACCTGGGGAGCAGAAGTGGCGCCTGGAGAAGGGAGACGCATGCATCACACTCACCCGCATCATTACCAGCGCCCACAGACCCTCGCTGACACTCCCAGAACATATGGACCAGCATTTATCCAAGCCTGCGTCCCCTCGCTGCACGCTGACACCGACCTCATGCACACTCACACATGTCTCCCACTCACCGGCGATGTTAACATCTCATTATCTTTGTTACTGTAATTACATTATCCGCTGCTTTATGCAGAATTATCCTCCGAGGACTAATTGATGGCTCCATGTTTAATTCATTAATCATTAGCATCAAATTCGACAATTACAGTGCACACTGATTGTGGGATTGCAGGCGTAATGAGGGGAGAATTAACAAAGAAAAGGGAGAGTACTTTTCTTCCCTGGGGTTTTGGGTTGGGGGCTTGGGGAGGAAGGTGGGCCTGTGATCTTTGGGTTGGAGACTGGGGAGGCAGAAATAAGATTTGGAACCCAAGAGGGGATGGGAGCAGGAGAGGGGAGAGCAAGGTGTCTGAGAAGTTAGGAACTGAGCTGTTCCCTGGGAAGGTTTCCTGACCATGAAAAAGGCTGTTTGCAGAGACCTGAAGCCAGAGCAGGAAGGGACAGGATTCTGAAGAGGAAGGTCAGTCAGCATGTTGCCTCAAGGGGACAGGAAACAGGGTAGACTGGCTGCAGTCTCAGCCCACACGTCTAAGCACCTATTGTGTGCCTGGTCCTGCCTTGGAATACAATAGAAACACAAAACTTGACGACCTTTCAGTGTCATACTGTCCCCAGAGGATTAGGGAGGTCTGGCCTGTTCCATTTCCTTCTGGCTTCAGCTCAGAGCTTCCCACCCCTAGGCTTCCAAAAACTCAACCCGTGTGCTCGCGGGACTGGTTTGAGGCCTTGTGTTCGCTGCTTGCTCTCTCCAGCTTTTCCCAGCTTGCAGGCCCATCTCTGCTTCCTTACTAACCTCCAGCACCTACCCAGCCTTGTCCTTGCTGCTTTGGGGCAAACACCTTGGGTGTGGCCTATTCATCTTGAGACCTCCCACGGCCATTGCCTTCTGGGCTGTGCCCCAACCTGTCTTCCGTGGACTGAGGTGAGAGGGCAGTGTAGGCCCTTTGAGTGTTACGCGCTCCACCAGTGACTCAGTGCCTAGGGAGAAGGCAGGGAATTCTGAGGTCACTCATGGCTCTCCCTGCCCAGCCTTGGCACTCCTGGAGCCTTCGGCTCCCCTCGGCTCTGCTGTTCTTCCCTGATGGGAAACGAAAGATTAATTTTCTCCAGCCCAACAGGATAATTACTAATACTAATTAGACATAATTACTTGAATTTGATACACTTATTTCTCATCAGAATGGCAGCAAAGCTGAGGCAAAGCAAATAGCATATGTGGACTAGAATGTAGGGTGCAGGTCCCTGACCAGGAGAGAGGAGGCTGGGGATAATGGCTGGATGAGGGGCTTTGCAGTGATGGGGGTGTCGATACCACTCCCCCCCCCCCCACTTTTGGGTCCCAGGGAGGGGACAGATGTGTATACCTTCTTGTGTATGGAGAGAGGAAGGGCATGAGGTCTGAGACTGGCTGCTTCCTAAGGCACGGAGAGCCTGTGTGATGCCCCTGGTTCTCCAATAAGCCTGGCCCTGTACCTGGGCCCAAGACCCCTTAATTTCTGGTCAGCTTCCTGTTGGAATTTCTCAAGCTGTGCCTACAGTCCTGTTTCCAGGAAAGCCTATGTGCACCCCTCCCCTGACTTCTCCTCCTAGTCTTACCCTTCCCCTCTCCAGGCGCCCCCCACTCGGCCAGCAGTCCTGCCTGGGCTGGCCTGCGTCCCGAGGGGCTGCACCAGCGCTCCTGCTCCGTTTCCAGTGCCGACCAGTGGAGTGAGGCTGCTGCCCTGCCCCCAGGTATGCAGGACCCCATGAAGGGACAGAGGAAGGCAGCATGGGCCTGGGTGGCTGATTGGATGGTGCCCAGGCAAGGGGAGGGGCCCTGTGGAGCCCTTGGGGCTGTCACAGGGGCTCTTACCCTTCTCTGGCCTCCTCATGAGCTTCCTGCCCCCAGGTAGAGCCCTGCCTCTGCAGCTTCTCTGGCAGCCCAGCCACTGTCCCCAGGCAGCACTGGTGGCAGCTCTGCATCCCCATCAGCCCCCTGCGCAGCCAGCTCATCAGCCTCACTGCAGGGGGACAGGGAAGCAGGGCTGAGTAGGGGAGTCCAAGGCAGGAGAGGGGGTCCCTGCAGACAGGATCCAGGGAGTTGTCCAGAAAGGTAGTGTCCGCACCCCTGCTGTCTCCCCAGATAGGTTGAGGCCCCACCCTGCCTAAAACCACCACCTTCTCCTGTCCCACCCTCCTCTTTCCTTGGCTCTTCATTTTATTCCTCTGTCCATTTTTGGATATTGCATTTCAACTTTTCCTCCCCTGCACACACATTCTCTCTCTCTCTCTGCCCTTCTCTCTCCTTACTCCTAACCCTTTGGACACAGATCCTTGGAGCAGTTCTCATGGCTAAAAGGAAAATGGGTGCAGCTCTGCCCTCCTTTACTGAGGGTGTAGAAGGGAGGAGACCCCAGGGTCCAGGTTTGCCTCTCCACTGCCCCTCCTCCCCACACACTGGGCAGTAGTGCCCCTGCACATTAACTACCCAGGAAAGTGCCGCTCCCAGTCTGAGCTCTGACCCAGGCACTGGGTATTCACAGCACAAGGAATCAAGTCCAACCTCCCTGGGGGAGTGAGTGTGCAGGGTCTGAGAAGGGGAGCTAGGGCCCTTCCTGGGCCCTCTTCCCCAAGGGTGGGGTCCCTCTGTTGAGTCTGGAAGGCAGGGAGGGAGGGAGGGAGGGAGCATGTCTACCTCTAATGAAGTTTGACATTTAGTGGTGAGCGCTGGGCGGGGTATGGGAGATGGGAGCTTGATTAGCGCGCTCTAATTGACAGTAATTAGGCAGCTCCCTGATTGTTTCTAATTCTGCTATTAATTGTCAGGAGCAGGGAGTGTGATTGAGGATAAATTTGGTGCGGAGCTGCTGGGGCTTCAGCTCCCTATGAGTTCCCTAGGCCGCCTTCCACCCCTCCAGGCTGCAGAAGCCAACATTTCTGCCTCGCCTTTATTCTGTTCTGCCTGACTTTCCTACACTCTCCTCTCCCTACCTTCTCCTCCACCGAGGCTGGCAGGCTGCTCTCCCAGGGTGGCCCAGCTGCACTTCAGGGTGGCTCTCTTAGGTGCACTAGACAGGACTTATGCTCATCCCCCACCCTCCCCTCTGCCCACACTTCTCCAATTCTCCCCTCCCCAGCCAGTGGCCCAGCTGAGGTGCTCGGTTCCAGCCCCAAGCTGGAGCCTCCCCCATCTCCCCACTCCAACCGGAAGAAGCACCGGAGGAAAAAGAGCACCGGGACCCCCCGACCAGACGGCCCCAGCAGTGCTGCCGAAGGTTAGGGGGACCCAGAGGGATACCGGGGCACAAGAGGGGGGCAGTGGGACTTGGGGATAGTACCCTAAAAGTATTAGGTGAAGCACTTTTAATAATCCTCGGTAAAGGTAGTTCCACACCTTTTGGCAATCTAGACCTGGTGTCTTAGCTCTTTTCTTCTGCCTAACTTAACCCTTTCTGTGAAAATGTGAGCTTGCTTCTCTTATTCTTGTAGAAGGTAAAAGATCACAGGCGGCTACCCCAATAGCTCTTCCAAGACTTGTGGAAAAGCAGGACCTGTTTTCTGTGTCTCTTGTATCACCCATTGAGTTTAATGAGTGCTGGGCACATAATAGGTGCTTAATACATGTGTACCGATGGCTGAGCCTCTCCTCAGTCAGCTGTAGGCTAAAGGAGTCCAGCTCCTTGTTTTTCCATAGGCCCTCTCACAGAGTCCTTTATCCGCCATCGCGCCACTTCTCTGATTTTCCCTAAAGTATCTTCAAAACATCCCTCTGACCAGTGGTTGGAGTCTCCCTCTGACATTGACACCTAGTTTGTCATTTCTGTTCTGATTGTCAGGGTAGGGGTGTGGGTATGTGGGTGGAGACCACCTCCGTGGGAAAGAGCTACCTTTCCCAGCCACCCTGCGATATAGTGATTCTTAGTGTTCGTGGCACACGGTCCACCTGTCCCAGGGAACTGAGCCCCAATTGATGGCGGTGATGTAATTCAGAGGCTGTGTTAAGAGCAAGGTGAGGTGGAATTGTGAACGTAGGGAGAGAAAAGGCGCCAGTTTTCTTTTTCTAGGAAGGCAGTTCTGTTAAGGGTGCCCTTAGAGCAGGAGTCCAGCAGGATGACTTCCAGAGGATGTTAGTGTCCTTGAGGTGAGAGGCTGCCCTGGATGGAACACGTGGCTCAGGCCTTTGCCAGGGGCTCAGCCTTGGGCCTCCAACAGGTACCTGAGCTGTCTCTCCAGCTCCCACAATACATTCACACTGCTTGTTAGGAACTGTTCACGCATGGGGCAGTGACCATTGGGAATGAGATTCATGTGGCTGTCTTCTGGGGGAGAACTTGGAACAGCTGGACCACATTGCTTGGGGTCACAGTCCAGCCTACAGCACTGTCACTGCAGATGTCCTTCGGTCCCTATCTGCTCACACATCCTAGTTTGTGGAGAAAACCTCTCCTCTCCCCATCCACTTGCCCTTCCTGCCTGTCTATGGGAGGGCAGTGGGGGAGGGGCACAGTTCCCAGGAGCCCCATGCTGACGCCGTCAGGAATATTGGGTTTAATGAGCTGCAAAATGAGGTGGCTGCAGCTGACATGTACGGATGCCCACACCAGCCTCCCCCACCCTCTCCCAGCATTGCCTCCTAGCACCCCACCTCATCCTTCTCCAGATACTCAGCTCTTCTTGTTCCAGGAAGCACCCTGATTTCCAGACCCACTGCTGGCAGTGCCAGTGATGCCGAAACCTTGCACCCCCATCTGTTCTCACTCAGGCTCTCCAGGTGGTTAGGAATGGAGGGTTGAGGCTCCACACTGCTCTTGCAAGTATCCTCCCTCCCACCTTGCAAGTTGCCCTGGAGAGCGTGCTCCTGGAGGCTGGGTGCCAGGAAAGCAGGGTGGTGAGTGGGCTTGTGGCAGTGGCCTGGTGTGCCTGCCAAGGCACCTACCATGATGGTGGTAAATGTTCCATCCCCCACAGACGTGGAGGAGTCCTTTGAATTTGTGGTGGTGTCCCTCACCGGGCAGACGTGGCACTTCGAGGCCTCGACGGCAGAGGAGCGGGAGCTGTGGGTACAGAGCGTGCAGGCCCAGATCCTCGCCAGCCTGCAGGGCTGCCGCAGCGCCAAGGACAAGGTTGGCATGGAAGCCCGAGTGGGGTGGGACCCAAAGGTGGCCTCATGATTGACCAGCCACCCCTTGTCTCCCACTGTGGCAGACTCGACTGGGGAACCAGAATACAGCTCTGGCTGTGCAGGCCGTCCGTACTGTTCGTGGCAACAGCTTCTGTATCGACTGCGACGCCCCCAGTGAGTGGCAGGGCCAGGGTTAGCAGGGCTGGGCTTGGGGGCGGCTTAGAGAAAGCTCCATGGGCTCCACAGAGAAAACGACAAGAGGCTTTCAGTAGGCCAGGAGGAGGGCAGGGAGGACGAGGACTCCGGGTTGTCTTACTGGTTGCACTAGGGCTTCACTGTGCTTCTTCTCCTTGCCTAGATCCAGACTGGGCCAGCCTGAACCTGGGCGCCCTGATGTGTATCGAGTGCTCAGGGACCCACCGACATCTTGGGGCTCACTTGTCTCGGGTCCGTTCCCTTGACCTCGATGACTGGCCACCTGAGCTGCTGGCTGTCATGACTGCCATGGGCAATGCCCTGGCCAATAGCGTCTGGGAGGGGGCTCTGGATGGCTATGCAAAGCCAGGGCCTGACGCCTGCAGGTAAATGGATGGGACCCTGAAACTGGCCAAGAAGGGAGGGGACGTCAGTGTTCCTGTATGGGGAAGATGGAAGATGGTGCCAAGAGTCTGTGACAGTGCTAGAAGGGTTAAAACTGGCCGTTGCTGTGCTTGGCAGTTGGCCCCTTGGGGTTCCCCTCCTCCTCCCTCCCTGTCACTCAGGCGCCTCACAACAAGAGGCCCTTTCTGAGTTGTTATCAGCTGGTCAGGGGGCCAGCAGGAGGTGCATGCGCAGGGCCCTATCTGCACTGTGGTGCAAAGGCCCAGCCTGAGCTCTGAGATGGGGAGAATGGGTAGTAGATAGGATAGTGGTGGGCCCCCAGCACAGTCTCCTATCCCCTTTATTCTAGCAGGACCAGATAAGCTGCCACACGAGCCTGCCTGGAATCTTCCTGCCCTCCCGGCCCTCTACATCACTGCTGTCCCCAGGGGCCTCCCTTCAGCCTTCCTTCCTTTCTTCTTCCACACCCTTTGCATTGCCCACTGCCCCTCTGTAGGCCCTTGATCTCTTAGGCTTCTCTTTTCTCTACCCAGACACCTTCTCCCACTATTTTTCCCTTATTCTCCTTTTGGGTGTTTATGTGATTTCCTGACCACTCTCCCTGGCCCTGCCCTTCCTCACTCATGCCTTGATGGGCCCGTGTTTTCAGAGAGGAGAAGGAGCGCTGGATACGGGCCAAGTACGAACAGAAGCTCTTCCTGGCCCCACTGCCGAGCTCAGATGTGCCACTGGGGCAGCAGCTGCTCCGGGCCGTGGTGGAGGACGACCTGCGGTTGTTGGTGATGCTTCTGGCACATGGGTCCAAGGAGGAGGTGAACGAGACTTATGGCGATGGGGACGGGCGGACGGCTCTGCATCTCTCCAGTGCCATGGCCAATGTTGTTTTCACACAGCTGCTCATCTGGGTGAGTCCCCCTCCTTGCCTTCCGAGTCCCACCCTTGCAGGCTCCTCTGACATCCTTTATACCCCAGACCTTTGAAAGCCACCTCTCCTTTTCCTCCCCAAGAACCTATCTTCCCTGCCATGTCACACCAACTGAAAATATGCTTCCTTCTGCAGTATGGAGTGGACGTGAGGAGTCGGGATGCCCGGGGCTTGACTCCACTGGCCTATGCTCGCCGGGCTGGAAGCCAGGAGTGTGCAGACATTTTGATCCAGCATGGCTGCCCTGGGGAGGGCTGTGGCTTAACACCTACCCCCAACAGAGAGCCTGCCAATGGCACCAACACCTCTGCTGAGCTGCACCGAAGCCCTAGCCTCCTTTAAGGCCCAGGAAGAGGGCAGTGGTCAGAAGGACTCCATACCCTGGGTACCTCCTCCCAATAGGCACTGGGGAAAACAAAAATACAGAGACTGAGAAGTAGAGACATGCAGAAAGGAAGAAGGAGACAAACAAACAGCTAAATGGGGCGACAGATCAGAGGAGACGTCTGGGATTTGAGCTGCAGCAGAGAGGGTGTGGAGGTATTTAGCCTTCTTCCCTGTGGTGCCATTGAGAAGGGACAGGACCCTTTGGAGGTACCTGTAAGGAGAGGGGAGCAGGACCTCTCCCTCCTCCAGATTGCTACCCTCCAGTGCCAGCCCCCTGCGAACTTCATCTCAAAGTGGAGCCTGGATAAAGCACAGGTTGGGGGTGCTGGATGAAATACAAGGGGGTGATCTGTGAGTCCCATGTAAATTTGTACATTCAAATATTTATGTTTGTGTACATATTTGGTGTGAGTGTATGATGAGCCAATAAACCAGACTGTGTGGTCTTGTTTCCCCCTTTTGTATCTCTACCCTTCTCCAAATGCCCTCACTTCTCTTTGCCCCATCTTCTCATGCTTGCTCTCCGTACTCTCAGATTGTCTTTCCTGAGCCTTCCATGAACATCGCTTTCAGCCCTCTTTTGCCGCAGGTGTAGTTGAGTTTGTCAACAGCACTGGCAGTGAGTCTGGACGAGGTGATAAGGAGCTCTGGAAGCTTCCTGCTGCATTCTCTACTCACCCCCACCCCCCACCCCCCACTTTTCCCAGTTAGTCTTATTTTCATCTCTGAGGATGCCGCAGGAGGAGTGGCTTGGTGCTCACTAGGGCAGCACTTCTCTCCGCACGGATGCCTAGCCTTTGCTTTTAAGGAAAGGGGCGGTGATAGGTCACCGATGGCAGAAGAGTTACCTTGAGTCCCACCATCTTGCCAGGCTGGGCCAGAATTCAGAGCCTCTGCTTTTCCCTCTCTCCCTTAGTTATGTTAGAAAGAAGATCTAGGGGAAACCCTCCTGTACCTGTTCTTGAAGGGTAAGAACTTGCTAAGTTAGGGTCTGTAACTGTGTCCACTAACGCTGTTCCTTAATTTGCTCATAGAATTCCAACCCCAAGGCCTCATTCCTATCTCTAGCTTCCCCCACAGTACATACCCTTCCAGAACCATCACAGATTCTTTTCTGCCTCCTCCACTTTGCCGTGGGCCTTCTCAACCAATCTCATTTTGTAACAAGAGGATTGGTATCCCAAACTTCATAAATGCTGTGATTGGGAGGAGAAACCACAATTAATGCCATAAGAAATAACTAGAAATGTATCTTTTACTCTATGCCCTCATGTCTGGGATACTAAATGGTAGCAGATGCACTTAGCTGCTGTGTCCTCTGCATAGATAAAGATTAATGAGCTCACAGGTGATGAGGGTGAGCCAGCACCCGCCCGCCACCCCCCCCCCCCCCCCCCACACACACACACCTGCCTGCCAGTCACTAACAAATTCAAACTGCTAACATCTACCTAGTTAGAGAGGGCCTGGGCACACCCAAGCTAAACTAGGGCCAAGTACTTCATTTCCTGTCCTAATACAAATGTGAATGAGTCCTCTATTCTGAAATTTGCCAACTCTTCCAAAGAAGGAGGCAGAGATGATGAAGCTTGCCTGTTTAATGGGTAGAGAGTAAAGGACCACGTTAGGAACATGAAGTCTAAAGGTGCACAGCGGGCAGACCCCAGGCTGGGAAAGAACAGATGTGGAGGTAGTTTACATGAGAAGAGATGGTGTGTGTTAAGTTTCTAAGGAGGCTAGTGACGGTTCCATTTAGTTTCTCTGCATGTCCTTGTATTATAGATAGGCAAGACGGTAACCACTCCGCGGCAGTAAGATGGAACTAAACTCTGGTTGAGGATCGAGGAAACATAACTTTCCCAAGCCCTCTCAGTGCAGACAGACAGAGGCAGATAGATCCACATATACAAACTTTACACAAAATAAATAAGGAGTTGTGATCAGCTTGGCTGGTCATTACCCTGGATTCTTCCCCACCCCTGTCAGAAGTGATTCCAGGAACCTTTCAGGCCCTAGGCATTTTAGAACCCAACACCTCCCCAGGAGTCCACCTCAGTCCCAAAAGCTCCTGGGCAATGAGAACCCAAGCCCCTTCAATCCTGAAGCCCCAGTCCTGAGGGTCTCTGGAATAGGCTCAAGGACACGTGCCCATATCTCGGATTGCCAGGAGAGCATACCTAGAGCTAAGTGAGTTGCCAACTGAGCCGCCTGCTAGGGCAGAATCATAGTGGTAGCTCCCTGGTCCACAGAGCCATAACCCAGTCTCTAAGCAAGCCCAGGAAACGAATCCTTTGCCTTCTGAAGTCCTCAAGAGCCCCATTCAGGGCCGGGCTCCCTGTTCCATTTGTTGGTGCTGGCTCCGCACAGCGAACCTGTTGACATGCACGGGTATGGGCACAACAATCTTGGGGTTTCTTACGGGCTCTCCAGAACGGCTGCTGACATTGCCAGCTTTGATGCGCTTCCACTTGGCTCTCCGATTCTGAAACCAGATCTTGACCTGCACCTCACTGAGCTTGAGGGCATGGGCGATCTGGGAACGCTCTGTCAAGCTCAGGTATTTCTTGCAATGAAACTCCTTCTCCAATTCCAAAAGCTGCTCACTGGTAAATGCTGTGCGGCGCCTCCGGCTTTTGCCCCCAGGAGCCGTGACTCCTGATGCCACTGGGGCTGCCTCCTCAGCTCCAGTCCCCAGGCTTCCCTTTAGCTTCGGTTTAGGTGCCAGGAGAACCCCCGGGCCCCCTGCAGAACTGTCCAGGAAACCGTCGTCCTCACTGTCACCGCCCGAGCCCTCTTCCTCCTGTTCGCTGCCTGCTGGGTCTCTTGCTGGTGCCTCCAGCTTCTCCTCATCTGAGCTGTACACCTTCCCCTCTGTGGGGAGTGAAAACCAATGGACAGGGAGGGAGAAGGTAGGAAAAGAGACAGGTTGGAAGAGGCACACGAAACCATGACCAGGCATGGCCAGAACGACAGCAGGAAGAGATACAGATGTAGAGGGGATGAGATGGGGATGGAAGAAGTTCAGGGAAGACAAAGAAATAGGAAGAAAGGTATTAACCAGCACAGATTTCACTAAAGCAAAGTGGGGCAGGCAACAAGTGTCTATCAAAGGAACACCATTCCCAGGACTGTGTCCCCTCCACATTCCCACACCCTACCTCAGTTCTGCCTACTTCCCAGCTTTCTCTAAATCCAGACCACGCAGCCTCAGGCCCCAGAGTGAAGTAGTAGGGGACCTGGCTTAGGATCCTTCCAGTTGCTGTGGCAGGAATGAACAATATAGGAGAACTTACTTTTGCAGGACGGGGGCTATCAGCCTTTGTTATTCTAGGAATCCTAACCAGACCCAGTGGAAGAGCTATGTGTTGACTTCTCTTCTGTCTTCCCTCTTCCTTAAATCTAGAATCTCATTTCCAGATGGGAATTTCAGGGTCATGTGATTCCCCATCCTCACTCTATTCCCAAAATCTGGGTCATAGAAATGTAACACAAGGACCTGGGAATCAGGAATTTTCCTTACTGCACTCCTTCCCAATTCACCTTAATCAGACCATCCAGCCCACAATGGGGAACCCTCCCAGCCACATGGCTTATCAGTGACCAGACTTTTCTTCCAATTACTTAGTCTCCTAAGTCCCTTTCATTCCTTCTCCTTGTTTAAAAAATGATGTCATCGCTTTCCCACCTTCCCTCTTTCCCAGTTAAGATTGCTGAGCAGCACAAACAGCTGCTTTCTGCTTAAGTTCAGAATCCTGAGGACCCTGAGCTTGATGTCAGCTGGGAACATGGAAGGAATATGGGAAGAAATAAAAATGCAGCAAGGGAAAATATAGATGGTGAAAACGAAATTTTGATGCATTTAGTAGATTACTGATTATTTGTAATCACAGCCACATAAACATTTTAACCCATATATAATTCTAAAATTTAATTGAACCATTGGTTTTATTCTATCCACTGACATTTTTATTCTTATAATGCAAATAATGCATTGTAAATGTTTTCAATGAGTTTTACAAAATCCCTTGTTTTCTGCCCAAAGGACCAATAAGCAGTGAAACAACAAAAAAATCACAAGAAAACCAACAAATAGGAAAGAGAAGAGAAAAATGAATAATCTGTAAACAGCTCCTTACCAATAGAGTTTAGTGTGTAAAAGTGGGGAGCACTTCACATATTGGAAGCACATGTATCTACACCCACATGTCACATGTACACTCATAAGCACACTCCAAGGTTGTGAATACAACCCAAAGTAAAATAACTTCAGGGAATGAAGTGCCTTATATGGAAAAGAAGTGTGCACATGTACACATGGCTAGAACACCTCTCAGCACTCAGAGGTTACCTGCTGCTCTCCTCAAATCCCTCCCCATCTGCCTTTAAGTCAGCAGAACTTCTCAGGGCCTCTAGTAGCAGCCTAGTAAATTTCAATCCCCTTCCCCATCCCAGAGTTGTCCCTTTCCTCTCACTGATGCAATCTACGCCTGTTCCTTTTCCTTAAGAGCCACACTGACATTATCCTTAGAGGCCAAAATTCTCGACCATATCCAGATCACCCACTTCCACCTCAATTAGCTTCTTCATACCTCAAGGGTATTTTAAAAAATGTTTTTATTGATTTTTTAGAGAGAGAAGAAGGGAGAGGGAGAGAAGATGGAAACATCAATGATAGCAAAACATGACAGAGAGACATCAATCGGCTGCCTCCTGCACACTCCCCACTAGGGATCCAGCCTACATCCTGGGCATGTATCCTCACTGGGAATCGAACCAGCAATCTCTTGGTTCATGGGACGATGCTCAATCCACTGCGCCATGCCAGCCAGTCTCAAGGGTATTTTTATACCCCAGGCCAGCACCTTTTCTCCCTGTAATACTTCATTCTTTATCTAACCTCAAAACCTATGTGGCACACCCCAGCTGAGGCTTATCCAGCCTTCCTATGTGACTATTCATTGCTTTTCACCAGCAAGTGGTCCTCATTCTCTCCCTAACAGCTGGCCACGCTTCATGAGCACCCAACTTCACATACTATAAGGTGCTCCTCATGATACTCACCTCTTATCACCCACACGTTCTCCCTTATCCCTAGCCAAATCCATTTTATTTACTGTAAGATTCACATCCTTGGTTTCTTCCTTCATTTCACTAAGACAGGGGTGGCTGGGGAATGTCCAGCCTGTGTGCTATATAACACCAACAAAATCATTTGGTCTGGCCCTGCCAGGCATTAGGAGTAAGTTAATTAAATGTTTGACCAAATATAGCAGGCTAGTTTTTAAGTTGATAATTTTGTATGGCCCAAGAATGATGACAGAAATATCCAAATGGCCCACAAATTATGCTACAAATATCCAAAGGCTCTTGGCAGAAAAAAAAAGTTCCCCACCCCAGCACTAAGGGCTTCCTCACACATCTTCCACTTTCCACTTCCAGAACACAAACTTAACAGTCCCAAATGGAACTTGTGATCTTTCTTCTACGCTAGTTCTTCCCCACATGCACCTACATCTTTGCTATTTCAGTTAATGGTAACTCCATCCTCCCTGTTGTTCAAACCAAACCCTGTCCAATCCACCAGCAAGTCCTGGTCTTGTTGCTGCCTGTAAAATACAGACCCTGACCTCTTCTCACCACCACCTCTGTATCCAGCTAGTCCAGGTCACCATTATCTCTCCCCTGGTTCATTGACACTCTCTAAACTGGTTTCTCTGCCCTGCCTTCTCCCCCTATCCAGGTTCTTCTCTCTGGAATACATATATACTCTCACCTAGAGTTTTGCACTGGCTCATATCCTGTCTCCTTAGGTTTTTACTATATCACCCTTTTAAAATTAAGACTCCCAGTACTCCCTATCTGTGCTTTATTTGTTGCTATAGTACAAATCACCAACTTCATTTATTTTGTTGGTTCTCTCCTCTTATTAGAATATAAACCCCATGAAGGTAGACATTGTTAATATATTTTTTCACTGTTATACCTTCAGTATCTAGAAAATTACCTGCACAGAGTAGGCACTCAATAAATATTTATTGACTAAATAAGAGAACTGTTCCCAAGCTTGCTCTCTTGCCCTCTGTCCTTCCTTTCCCATGTCTCTCCTAAGATATTCTCCACAGCCCCAATCCAAGCCAGTTCTAGTGCGCATAAGGCATCTTCTCCATGAATATTATCCTACCCATTGCTCAGCATGCCCTCAGATCTCACAGTAGCTGGAGAGGAATCCATATGGAGTTGTAACCTATAGGATTGTCTGCTAAAAGAAATGAAGGACAATCTCCAACATTATTACTAAATCTTTTAACTTCTAATTTTTAAAACATGGTTTGTCGTAAATAATAACAAAAACCACACAAAAGCTTGTAAAAACTCTGCCCAGTATTATAATATTTTAAACAGCTGCTAAAAAGGCAGATACTGGATTACAATATTTTAAACAGCTGCTAAAAGGTCTTGAAAGATGAAATCAGTTAGCACAGTTCTGAGTACCCAAGGGGTGTCCAATAAATCTAAATGGATGAGGATTGAGATGAGGCTCCCAGGTTCCTCGATCTGGCAGGGCCCTCCTGAGATCACATCATCCATCCCTCTGTCTTCAGACAGATTCCATAAAATCAAGCCCCCATAAGTGGGCCACCCTCAGTGCTGCTTTTAAAGCCAGACAAGAACCCCAGATTCACAACCTCTCTTGGTTACTTGATCCCAGGGGGATGCTGAGAGCAGGGGCGGGAGTCTCTGAGTCTTTATAATCATGACATTGAAGGCTCTGATAAGCAACTCTTAGAAGGAGATGGAGGTGGGGTAAAAAAGAAAGCAACCGAGAGGGGGAAATGCAGCTAAACAGGAGTCTGGGACAGTAAGACTGAGAAGGAGTGGGTGAGAGAAGAAAAGTTGGCAGAAAGGAGTGGGTCATGAGAGAAGGAGGGTGGAAGAATTAAGTGATGAATCAGAGAAACTAAAAGAGCTAAAAAGTTTAGAGAAGGAAGAAAGAAAATAGCAAAAAGCTTTAAAAACGCACATACACCCCTACCTTCTTTACCTAAACATTGATGCATTTGGAGCAAAGCAAAACATTTTAGCCCTGCCAATTTCCCTTTGCTCCACCAACAGTGGAGCACATTAGAATGTAATACCCAAAGTGATAGAGACATATTCAGAAGAATTGAAGGAACAAGACATTAACCCAATCCTTTGCAATGTGTCAATCGTGAAACAGCTTATTATTTTCTATTGAGTTAACTAAGAAATAAATACAAACTATTTCCTTTTATCCAATTTATAATATGTTATATTAATGGTAACATATTCAAATCAAATAAATGAAAAATTGCAATAGAAAAATGTGTTGACTAAAAACAAAAGCAAAACTTTTTGATAAAATTTCCATTTGCAAAATTTGATTTAGAATAATTGGACTTGTTAGGTTTAATGTCCATAAAAGTAAAATTCTAACTGCAGATGCTATAACTGGTTGATATGAACAAAAAACCTTGATCAACAAAACAAGACCACATTGAAATTTTATATGGGAAATAAAGATTCTGATGACAATAATTTCACCAAAAGGAAAACTTGAAATTGGAAACAATTTGCCTGAGCTAGGTAGGTAAGCCAAACAGAAAGAAAGATTCCGTCCTTTGTGCATGAAAATGTTATTACTGGTAATAGAAGAGTATTTGCATTTTAAACTTGTTCCCTATGGGTAAGTCTCGAGTCTGTGAAAAAATCTTGGTGTCTGTTCAGGAGGAATAATGTGGGACAGATTGGTTATTAGGATATATCCAGAGTTCATGTGAACTCTCCTTGTCGTTGCTATTACACTAAGAACCAGAAATCACAAGTTTTGAACCGCAATTCGTTGTAGAGTCCATGCCAGGGCACTAATCCCACTCCAGAGAGTAGTGTCCAGGCTGCAGGGATACCCTTGCCTGGGGCCTTCCTTCCAAGAGGAAGGGAAGCAGCTCCAGAGACAGAGAAGCCCCATCTTGGTAACGGTCCAGTCAGGCTGGAGAAGAAATCAAGGACCAAAGAACCCATGGTAGGTATTTTCCAGTAGAAAGAATTAATAGCACTGGCTCTCACCATCTAGAGGGGAATCCCACAGCCATGGTCACCAAGGATGGTGGCCTGGGTTGTGGCACAGAAAACTGCCCAGGGAGTGGAGAACCATTTTAGTTAGATTCCAGCTACAGGAACTCACAGGGCCCCTGTGCCATCCCTCATCCACCTGCTGTCCTAGCTTATATAAAATCAATAGTCTTTACTACCCACTGAAGAGAAGTCTCTCCCCCATTCACTCAATTCTGACTTCTCTTCCCTGTACTTCAAAGATGAACTACCCTCACACTCCCCAGCCACTCTCAGGACACAGAGTTTCCTGATCCTACTGATCAGGTCACCTCCTCAGTTTCCTGAATACAGAACCAATGGAGGAAGTTGTTGTCAAGAGGTGAGAAGAAATGCAGGTCATACCTCATAAAAGGGGTGTTTGCTACCACTCTCATTTCTAAATCCTCATCTCATCATCAAGCCCAGTATAGAATTATTGCTCTGTTCTTTTCAAAGACAGTACTTACTCCAATTGTTTATAGCAACTAGCTTACTTTCTCCCCGCCCCCCCCCAATATACCCATTTATTGCCATCACAGTTACCACTTTATTTATTTATTTTTAATCCTCACCAGAAGATATTTTTCCATTGAGTTTTTAAAATATATTTTATTGATTTTTTACAGAGAGGAAGGGAGAGAAACATCGATGAGGGAGAAACATCGATCAGCTGCCTCCTGCACACCCCCTACTGGGTATGTGCCCGCAATCAAGGTACATGCCCTTGACCGGAATCGAACCTGGGACCCTTGAGTCCACAGGCCGACACTCTATCCACTGACCCAAACCGGTTAGGGCTTTCCATTGATTTTTAGAGACAGTGGAAGAGAGGGATAGACAGAGCTATGAATGTTGATATGAAAGAAACACATTGATTGGTTGCCTCCTGCATGTGCCCCGACCAGGTACAGAATCGAACCGGAATCGAACCCAGGACCCTTCAGTCCACAGGCCGACACTATCCACTGAGCAAAACTGGCTAGGGCGCAACTAGCTTACTTTCAATTTGTTTTTCAGTAACCCATCCATTTCATGTCCCCCAATTTGCTATTACTCCTCTCTATAATTTAGGTTCTCTCTCTCTTTCTATCTCTCCCTCCCTCCCTCCCTCTCTCTCCTTTTCCCAGGGCTCTTCAGCATTCTTGGCTCCAGATTTGATATGAATTTTCTCTGCATCTCGACCATCCAGAGTCCCTCCAACCTTCATGACAACTTCAGGACAATGTCCCCACCACTTCAAGCTCAGAGCTCCTCTCATGGCATACTAATGGTGCCAGTGCCAAGAGCACCTCAGCTTTCCAAAACACTTTCACATGTATTATTTTATCTTCAAGCAACTCACTGAAGTGGAGTAGAACCTATTATTAATAGCAATGAGAGGTTGGTAACCTTATTTTCAGGTGAAAACACTGAGTTTCAGAAAGATTAAAATGTTTTTCTTAAGTCACATAGTTAGGGACAGAGCCATGTCTAAACCTTAGTCTCCTACACCTTTAGTCAATGCTCTTCTATTCTTTGCAGTAAAATATCTTTTCTCCCCTCCCATCTGAAGTAAAAGTCCTTTCCCTAGATGTCTCATCAGATAAATAACCTTCCTATCAAATCTAGTTTTAAGTTAGACCTCATCCCTTTCACTTATCACTGCAGAGCTCTAGCCTAATATTGTCCTTTAACAGGATATTTCTCTCATTTCCCAAAACAAAATTCCCATCAGATCTTTCTCATATTTTTTTCTGTCATTATTGGTTTGATGATATAATCCATCCAGTCAACATTCCTTTTATTTAGAAATGTATTTTCTCATTTAAAAATAATGTGTCAAACTCTGGAAACAGCTTCGTTTTAATATAAATTTTCTCTAGCTCCTAGTTTACAACTGTCTCCCTCAACCCTCAAGGACAGCTCTTGTACAAGAATCAGCCTCATTGAGGAATAGAAATTTTCTACTATCTTCATTTCTCTCTACCTTCCTCATTACAGAACTCTCTTCAGTCCTCACTCTGGGTATCTCTTCTATCACTCCCTAGGACTCCTTATCTAGCCAGGGAGAAGGCTTTCCTCCCTAATAATGAAAGGGAGTTAAAGGTCGGTTCTTTTTTTTTCTTTCTGGTCGAGATAGGTATCTGTTTGGGGTTTGTTTTTGTCTGCCCAGCATCCCTTCCCCCTTTGTTCACTCACAGCACCCCTTCCTTTGGGCACTGCTTTTCACCTATTATCCAGTACAGTGGGGCTGTCAATCACATCCCTCCACCTTAGTGAAATGTAGGCATAGGACCTGAATCTGACCAATCCTAACATCCCATCTCCCTGGGGACCTGATTCAAGCTAGTTAATCAACCATCCTAGGATTTGATATGTGCTAGAACCCACTGGGGTCCCAACATAGGATTATAAAACTTAGATCAGCTTATGCTTGTGCCACACTCCTCCTCCTGCCTCGCATATGGAGAGAATGAGGTGAAAACAGAGAAAGGAGACAAGTTGAGAACAAGAAGAAAATAATAGCACTATTTGCATTCTTATATTTCAAAGTCATGTGAATCAATAACTGCCCATTTTAGCTTAAATTAGAGTTGAGCTGCTGTCACTAGCAACTCAAAGAGTTCTGACTACATACAATGCTGTAACTAGCTTATTTCACCCCCCCTACCCCCATGGAAAGTAAGCATCTCCACCTCACTCCCATAACTTCCCATCAAAAATAATTTTTCGCCGAAACCGGTTTGGCTCAGTAGATAGAGCGTCGGCCTGCAGACTGAGGGGTCCCGGGTTCGATTCCGGTCAAGGGCATGTACCTGGGTTGTGGGCACTTCCCCAGTGGGAGATGTGCAGGAGGCAGCTGATCGATGTTTCTCTCTCATCGATGTTTCTGGCTCTCTATCCCTCTCCCTTCCTCTCTGTAAAAAATCAATAAAAAAATATATATTTAAAAAAAAATAAAATAATTTTTCACCCTGGCCAGTGTGCTCAGTGGTTAGTTTACAACTCTGTGCCGGCCTCAAACTGAAGGATTGAGGGTTCAATTCCCGGTCAAGGGCATGTACCTGGACTGCAGGTTCGACCCCCTGTCTGGTCAGGGGGGAAGTTCGGGAGTCAACCAATTGATGTGTCTCTCTCACATCACTGTTTTTCTCTCTCCCCATCTCTCACCAAAGCAATAGAAAAATGTCCTTGGGTGAGGATTAAAAATGATAATAATAATCATTTTCCCACATTACCTGAAATCATTTATAATACCACCCCCTAAAATTCCACCAGTTTGAAATTCATTTGGATTTTTGAAAATCTCTTTAATCCACTTGAGTATGAATTAATTTTAATTCATTGGCTTTGCTCCTAACATCAAGTTGAGATCAGACATATGAGAGAAAAGGAATTTGAATGAAGAAAAAAAGGAGATGTTTTTGTTTGTTTGTTTTTTGTTTTTGTTTTTAATGGAGAGAAAGGAAGAATAGGTGCCAGGGGGACACAGCAGAGGGCTTTCAGCAGCCTTGGGATCTAGAGGAGATGCCAAAATGTGAGACATGGAAACCAAAAGGAGGGAGAAAAAGACCCAGAAATTCCACTTTGGGGAATATATCTGAAGAAATGCAAAACACTAATTCGAAAGAATATATGCATCCCTATGTTCATAGCAGCATAATTTACAATAGCTAAGATTTGGAAGCAGCCCAAGTACCCATCAGTTGATGAGTGGATAAAAAAAGCTGTGGTACATTTACACCATGGAATACTATGCAGCTGTAAAAAGGATCTCTCGTGCTTTGAGACAGTATGGATAGACCTGGAGAGCATTATGCTAAGCGAAATAAGCCAATTAGAGAAAGACAAATACCATATGATTTCACTTACGTGTGAAATATAATGAACAAGTAAACTAACAAATAAAATAGAAACAGGCATTAGATACAGAGAACAGACTGACAGCCATCAGAAGGGAGGGGTGTTGAGAGTCTGAGTGAAAAAGATGAAGGGTTAAGCAAAGAAAAACCCCTTATAGATACAGACAACAGTATAGTGATTACCAGAAGGAAAGGGGGTGGGGGAAGGTAGAAGAGGGTAAAGGGGGGATAAATTGTGATGGAAAGATACATGACTTAGGGTGGTAAAACAATACAATATACAGGATGATCCTATATAATAAAAGGCTAATATGCAAGGGGGCACATGCTCGATGCAGGAGTTGCCCCCTGGTGGTCAGTGCACTCCCACAGGTGGAGTACTGCTCAGCCAGAAGCCGGGCTCATGGCTGGCGAGCGCAGTGGTGCTGGGGGGGAGCCTCTCCCACCTCCACAGCAGTGCTAAGGATGTCCCACTGACATCCCCCAAGGGCTTCCAGACTGCGAGAGGGCACAGGCCGGGTTGAGGGACAGCTCCAGTGCACGAATTTCATGCACCGGGCCTCTAGTGTATTATAAAATTGTATACCTGGAACCTATATAATTTTATTAATCAATGTCACCATTTTTATAAATTCAATAAAAATTTAAATTTTAAAAAAAAGAAGGAAGGAAAGGCAAGAGACAAAATCTACTCCTATTAGATTCATACAATGTTCTCTCCTGGCATTCCCCATATGAATAGTTCTCAGAATACAGTGCTACTTCTATCATCACTCCCAGAAATATTTGTCCCTATCAGTATAGAGAGTATCATCTATCCTAAACAATTCCTAGAGAAGATGTCTTTCCCAACTTAATTCCCAGGAAAGCGCCCCATCCATTTCCAGAACAAGGACAATACTGATAATTTTTTGCACACTTATTATGTTAGGATACTGGACAAATATCTCCTCGTTTAGTCCTTAATTCTATGAGGTAAGTATTATTGCACTAATTTTACTGGTGAGGAAACTGAGACTGCAGAGGTTAGTTTTTTGCTTTAGGTCACAAAGAAAGGGTGGTACCAAGATCTGTATCCAAAGGTACTCCGGTACTCCTTCCTCTGCACCACACCACATCTCTTCAACACTGAGTGGAGAGACTGATTCCTGATGTCACCCTATGATAAATATTGTACCAATTGGAAACATAATATAAAAAGCCAGGAACTGATTCCACAACGTAACTTTTTTTTTCTCACTCCCTCGTGGGCACTGCTCTTTTGCCCACCAGATAAAGTCGGTCATAATTGATCCCCAATCTTTTTGGCCTGGATAAGATCAACTCTCACCTTTATCACATGTTTCTCCATCTCATTTAATCTGAAGGCTGTACACAGCCACAGCTCAGTTAACACCTCCCCGACCCCAGATGACAATGCCTTTTCTATCCTAAAGCCCAGTCCTGATTTTACCTCAAGACATACATATCCCAGCCTGCTCTTCCTCATCAGCTACCATGACAACTCAGCATTGAGAAGTATAGAAATTCACCCAATTTTTTTGCTCAGGATGACTTTTTTTTTTTTTTAAGGAAACAACTCATTAAGATATCCTTATAGATGAAACAGAATTGTAGAGCTTATAGATCACCTAATTCAAACCCTAATTTTACTGATGAGGAAGCTAAGACACAGAGTGGTGTGATTTGGCCAAGATCACGTACTTACATACTTCTAACATCTAGCTATAATTTACAGAATAGTTATCATCTAGCCCAGCACTCAGTGCTCCTGACCTTCACTCTCAAGATAATTTTCTCCTCCTCTCTCCCTCCAGTACACCTCTGCATCACTTCTCTTCCCATTGCTCCCAACACAGTTCCATCTTCTCTGTTCTATTATAATACCACTAGAGGCCCGGTGCACAAAAATTTGTGCACTCGGTGGGGGAGGGGGCGTCCCTCAGCCCGGCCTGTGCCCTCTCGCAGTCTGGGACCCCTCGGGAGATAACGACCTGCTGGCTTAGGCCTGCTTCCGGGTGGCAGAGGGCAGGCCCAATCCCTAGGTGCAGCCCCTGGTCGGGCTCAGAGCAGGGCTAATTGGGGAGTTGGGGCACTGCCCCCTGTCATGCACAGAGCAGGGCGGATCGGGAAGTTGCGATGCCACCCTCAGTCACCCGCAGGGTAGGGCCAATTGGGGGGTTGGGGCACCGCCCCCTATCACACTCAAGGCAGGGTCGATGGGGAGGTTGCGGCGCCACCCCCTGTCACACACACAGAGCAGGGCCAATCAGGGGGTTGGGGTGCTGCCCCCTGTCACTCACAGAGCAGGGCCCATTAGGGGGGTTGGGGCTCTGTACCCTGTCACGCACAGAGCAGGGCCCATCAGGGGGTTGAGGAGCTCCCCCCTGTCACTCACAGAGTAGGGCCGATAGGGGAGTTGGGGCACCGCCCCCTGTCACACACAGAGCAGGGCGGATCAGGGGGTTGGGGCGCTGCACCCTGTCACACTCAGGGCAGGGCCGATGGGGAGGTTATGGCTCTACCCCGTCACCCACAGAGCAGGGCCAGTGTGGGGGGGGGTTGGGACGCCGCACCCTGTCACACACAGAGCAGGGCCGATCAGGGGGTTGGGGCACCGCAGCCTGTCACACACAGAGCCGCAGGGCGATCAGGGGGTTGGGGAGCTCCCCCCTATCAGTCACAGAGCAGGGCTGGTCAGGGGGTTGGGGCGCCTTCCCCTGTCACGAACAGAGCAGGGCGGATAGGGAGGTTGTGGCCCCGCCCCCTATCACACACAGAACCGCAGGGCGATCAGGGCGTTTGGGCGCTGCCCCCGTCACACAGATCCCGGTGCCGGGAGGCCTCGCGGCTCCGCTGATCCCAGTGCTGGGAAGCATATTACCCTTTTACTATATAGGATAGAGGCCTGGTGCATGGGTGGGGGCTGGCTGGTTTGCCCTGAAGGGTGTCCTGGATCAGGGTGGGGGTCCCCACTGGGGTGCCTGGCCAGCCTGGATGAGGGGATGATGGCTGTTTGCAGCTGGTCACACACCCTTCAGTGTGGGGGTCCCCACTGGGATGCCTGGCCAGTCTGGGTGAGGGGCTGAGGGCTGTTTTCAGGCTGGCGGGTGACTGAAGCTCCCAACCGCTCCTTTTTTTCTTTTTCTTTTTTTTTATTCTGGGCCAGCTTTAGCTCTGAGGTTTGGCTCCAGCTCTTAGGCCTCAGCTGCTGAAAGCAGGTATCTGGTTTGTTTGGGTTCTATAATCGAAACACTGTTTCAACTCCAGCTCTGAGATCCTGGCTGGCTGAAAGCAGGTTTCTGGGGTTTTGTTTAGCTTCTATATTTGTAACAATGTTTCAAACTGCAAGCTCAGAGGCCGGCAGCGACAGGCGGGGAACGTTGGAGTACTCCGTCACTGAAGCAAGCTAGCCTCATGTTCGCTTCAAGCTGCCTGGCTGCCGGCCGCCATATTGGCTGACAGTTAATTTGCATATCACCCTGATTAGCCAATGGGAAGGGTAGCAGAGGTATGGCTAATTACCATGTTTCTCTTTTATTAGATAGGATTTCCCAGGAATCACAGTCAAGAAGTCCATCTACAGAAGTTTTCCCACTGCAGACACAGCTGATTCTCACAGCCAGTTGTCCAGGAGGTCAAATCCCCCTAGTATTAACTACAACAATCAAGGCTTACCTACAACAAGACTGCGCACAAAGACCACTAGGGGGTGCACCAAGAAAGCATAAAAAATGCGGAGACAAAGAAACAGGACAAAACTGTCAATGGAGGATATTGAGTTCAGAACCACACTTTTAAGGTCTCTCAAGAACTGTCTAGAAGCTGCCGATAAAGTTATTGAGATCTACAAGAAATCTAATGAGACCCTTGATGTTATGATAAAGAACCAACTAGAAATTAAGCATATACGAACTGAAATAACGAATATTATACAGACTCCCAACAGCAGACCAGAGGAGTGCAAGAATCAAGGCAAATATTTGAAATGCGAAGAAGCAAAAAACACCCAACCAGAAAAGCAAAATGAAAAAAGAATCCGAAAATACGAAGATAGCGTAAGGAGCCTCTGGGACAGCTTCAAGCGTACCAACATCAGAATTATAGGGGTGCCAGAAGATGAGAGAGAGCAAGATATTGAAAACCTATTTGAAGAAATAATGACAGAAAACTTCCCCTACCTGGTGAAAGAAATAGACATACAAGTCAAGGAAGCACAGAGAACCCCAAACAAAAGGAATCCAAAGAGGACCACACCAAGACACATCATAATTAAAATGCCAAGAGCAAAAGACAAAGAGAGAATCCTAAAAGCAGCAAGAGAAAGAAACTCAGTTACCTACAAGGGAATACCCATACGACTGTCAGCTGATTTCTCAACAGAAACTTTGCAGGCCAGAAGGGAGTGGCAAGAAATATTCAAAGTGATGAATGCTAAGAACCTACAACCAAGATTACTTTATCCAGCAAAGCTATCATTCAGAATTAAAGGTCAGATAAAGAGCTTCACAGATAAGGAAAAGCTAAAGGAGTTCATCACCACCAAACCAATATTATATGAAATGCTGAAAGGTATCCTTTAAGAAGAGGAAGAAGAAGAAAAAGGTAAAGATACTAATTATGAACAACAAATATGCATCTATCAACAAGTGTATCTAAGAATAAAGTGAATAAATAATCTGATGAACAGAATGAACTGGTGATTATAATAGAATCAGGGACATAGAAAGGGAATGGACTCACTATTCTTGTGGGGGAAAGGGATGTGGGAGATGCGGGAAGAGACTGAACAAAAATTGTGCACCTATGGATGAGGACAGTGGGAGGGTAAGGGCAGAGGGTGGGGTGGGAACTGGGTGGAGGGGAGCTATGGGGGGAAAAAAGAGGAACAAATGTAATAATCTGAATAAAGATTTAATAAAATAAAAAAATTTTAAAAAAAGAAAAAAAAGGCCCTGACCAGTTTGGCTCAGTGGATAGAGCGTCGGCCTGCGGACTGTAGGGTCCCAGGTTCGATTCCGGTCAGGGCATGTACCTTGGTTGCGGGCACATCCCCAGTGGCGGGTGTGCAGGAGGCAGCTGATCGATGTTTCTCTCTCATCGATGTTTCTAGCTCGCTATCCCTCTCCCTTCCTCTCTGTAAAAAGTCAATAAAATTTATTTAAAAAAAAAAAAAAAAAAGAAGTCCATCTATGCCGAACCGGTTTGGCTCAGTGGATAGAGTGTCGGCCTGGGGACTCAGGGGTCCCAGGTTTGATTCTGGTCAAGGGCATGTACCTTGGTTGCGGGCACATCCCCACTGGGGGGCGTGCAGGAGGCAGCTGATCGATCTCTCTCATCGATGTTTCTTTTTTTTTTTTAAATATATTTTATTGATTTTTTACAGAGAGGAAGGGAGAGAGATAGAGAGTTAGAAACATCGATGAGAGAGAAACATCGATCAGCTGCCTCCTGCACATCTCCCACTGGGGATATGCCCGCAACCCAGGTACATGCCCTTGACCGGAATCGAACCTGGGACCTTTCAGTCCGCAGGCCGACGCTCTATCCACTGAGCCAAACAGGTTTCGGCCTCTCTCATCGATGTTTCTGGCTCTCTATCCCTCTCCCTTCTTCTCTGTAAAAAATCAATAAAATATATATTTTTAAAAAAGAAGTCCATCTACTATCATCCCCAGTTCCAAAGTATTGTCCTGTTTCTCCTGTACTCATGTTTCACACAAAGTGCTTTTTCCTCAGAACCCTGGTCTCTGCCCTGCAGTCTTCCTGATTCTAATACAGATTTTTCATTTCATCACTTGGAGATTATTCCTTTCTCTTTCATGAGAGGAAGGAAATTACTTGTAGTACAATATTGTCGCTTCTTACTACAATTTATTTCAGCCTGTGCAGGTCATTCTTCTATCACACTAAATTCAAGCATGTCTTTTCTCTGTCATTTTCTCCTAATTAGTACATCAATATTTTTCCCACATTATTCTAAGCTGATAACTTTCTCCCAGGTTGACCATATTTCCAATAAAACATACCAACTTCTTTGCCATTCTTAATCCAGATCTCATACACATCGTGACCACTGCAGCTGTGGTACCATCACCTGCATACAGAGCTCTGTCCTTTCAACTGGTTCGGATATGGGCCTTCTTTCCGGCCTCAACATGGGGCATCTCCCCATTCCCCTAGCTAAAAGTTCTCTTCCACCAAACTCTCCTCATCATCTCTATTTAAGTTTCTCTCTTTTTTGTACATCTACTCCATTACTTCTCACATTTCTATTTCCTAATTCCCAATCAGTTTCACCACAAAGATCCTTTCCCCGTTACTTCCAAGGCAAAATACTTCCCTAGCTTCCTAACATCACTCTCGATGCAAAGCACTGCTCATACTATATTCATCCTATTTTCAATTAAATATTTGTCCTGGTTGGGTGGCTCAGTTGGAGCGTCGTCCCATATACCAAAAGGTTTCAGGTTGGCTTCCCAGTCAGGACACACACCTAGGTTGTGGGTTCAATCCCTGGTCAGGCGTACACGAGAGGCAACATATCAATGTTTCTCTCCCACATCAATGTTTCTCTCGCTCTTTCTCTCTCTAAAAATTCAATAAAAAGATATCCAATTACTGCCTCTTTCCCATTATTCCCTGTATAGACTATTCTTGCCCATGACTCTAAGAATTATCCTCCTAATTCTATATAATAAAAGCATAGTATGCAAATTGTCCCTCGACCAGAGTTCTTCCAGGAGTTCATACAGGGGGTGGGCTGGCTGGGGGAAGGGAGGCCCCAGCTGGCAGATGCTAGGGACCCTACTAGTGCATGAACTTCATGCACTGAGCCTCTAGTCATTTATAATATACTAGAGGCCCAGTGCATGAATTCATGCACCAGTGGGTTCCCTCAGCCTGACCTGTGGGATCAGGCTGAAACCAGCTCTCCAACATCCTCTGAGGGGTCCTGGATTGCGAGAGGGCACAGGCCAGGCCGAGGGACCCCACCAGTGCACAATCAGGGCCGGGAAGGGATGTAGGAGGTTGGCCAGCTGGGGAGGGACTGCAGGAGGGCCCCAGGGCATGTCCAGCCCAACTTGCTCAGTCCGGATCAGTTGGACCCCAGCAGCAAGCTAACCTACCAGTCAGAGCATCTGCCTCCTGGTGGTCAGTGCCCATCATAGCGAGCAGTTGAGTGGCCTTAGCATATTATTAGCATATTATGCTTTGATTGGTTGAAATGGATGACTGGAAGACCAGACACTTAGCATATTAGGCATTTATTATATAGGATATCTCCCTATTTACATATACCACTGCAGAGATCTCTCCTGTCTTCCATCCCTAGGGATTCTTAACCTTTTTTGTGCCATGAATTCCTTGGAAGTCTGATAAAGCCTATAAGCTCCTCAGAATAATGCCTTTAGATGTTTAAGATAGATGAGAGCGAATCATTGATTGCCTGCCTCCTGCAGGCCCCTACTTGGTACTCAGACCGCAACCCGGACATGTACTCTGACCAGGAATCGAACCATGACATCCTGGTTCATAAGTCGATGCTCAACCACTGAGCAACACTGGCCTGACTAATCATAATTCTTTATTAATTTATTAAACAAAAAGATGCCTCCAAAGACTGTAAATTTCTATGAAAAATATCTATGATTTCTACTGGTGACAAAAATCTCAGGTATTGTTGAAACTACTATGGTTTCTGGCCTACATTTATAATTAAAGGAAGCACCAAATTTAGTTTCAAGTTAATAAAAATAACAATGTAATTTCCCCCATCCATAATTAACAGATCCCCTCACAAGAGGTGCATGAAGTCCATATTAAGAACCATACTGTAAACATGGAGGCTTTAAAGAGAAGCTTTTATCCTATGGAATTGAAAGGAATATTAAAAATCATCTGAGCCCTAGCTGGTTTGGCTCAGTGGATAGAGCATTGGCCTGCAGACTGAAGGTTCCCAAGTTCAATTCCTGTCAAGGGCACATGCTCGGGTTTCAGGCTCAATCCCCAGTAGGGGGTGTGCAGGAGGCAGCTAATCAATGATTCTCTCTCATTGATGTTTCTCTCTTTCTCTCCCTCTCCCTTCCTCTCTGAAATCAATAAAAATATATTTTTTAAATCACCTGAACCAAAACTTTTTTTTTTGGGGGGGGGGGTTAATCCTCACCTGAGGATATATTTTCCATTGATTTTTAGAGAGAATGGAAGGGAGAAAGGGGGAGAGAGAAGTGGGAAAGGGAGAGAGAGAGAGAGAGAGAGAGAGAGAGAGAGAGAGAGAAAGAGAGAGAGAGAGAGAGAGAGAGAGAGAGAAACATTGATTGGGTGCCTCCTGTACTTGTCCAGGCCAGGGCTGGGAATCGAACCTGCAACCCAGGTATGTGCCCTTGACCAGGACTTGAACCTGTGACTCTTCAGTGCTCAGGCTGATGCTCAAACCACTTAACCACACCGGCCAGGGTATGAACCAAAACTTTTATGTTATTGATGAGGAAACTGAAGCCTGGAGAAATTATAAGACTTTGAATCTGGCCTGGCTGGTGTGGCACAGTGGTTGAGCATTGACCTATGAACCAGGAGGTCACAGTTCGATTACCGTACATGCCTGGGTTGTGGGCTCGATCCCCAGTGTGGGGCATGCAGGAGGAGCTGATCAATGATTCTCTCTCATGATTGATGTTTTTCTCTCTCTCTCCCTCTCCCTTCCTCCCTGAAATCAATTAAAAATATATAGTTTTAAAAAGGAGCCGTAACCGGTTTGGCTCAGTGGATAGAGCGTCGGTCTGTGGACTGAAGGGTCCCGGGTTCGATTCCGGTCAAGGGCATGTGCCTTGGTTGCGGGCACATTCCCAGTGGGGGGTATGCAGGAGGCAGCTGATCGATGTTTCTCTCTCATCGATGTTTCTGACTCTCTATCCCTCTCCCTTCCTCTCTGTAAAAAATCAATAAAATATATTTTAAAAAAAAAGGAAATTAACTGATGGTCATGTAACATAGTCTAGCTACAATCAGGCGCTTGGCTTACAGCAATCAGCACTCAAATACAGTATCATGCTCCTAGAAGTTTCCTGGTCTTCTGGCATGATTTCCATTATTATTGACAATCTCTATTCAGAAATTAGCAAATCTTTTTCTGTTTAATTTTAAAACATAATGTTCACTACATTGCCTTCTCTCAGGTTTGTCCCATCACATTCTCTTCTCTATATCATCTCAACTACAAGTGTTTTCTTTTCCTTACCATACTCAACTAATCTTTGCTATCAATCTCTTACTATATTTTTACCATCTATACAAAAATTATATGTGGGTTATCTACCATCCCTCACTTCTTAAATATTTGTTTTCAGATAACCTAATTCTTTTTTTCCCTGAAGAAATCATTGCTCTAGACACCCCCAATTTAAAGTTTTCTTCTGCATTTCTCCAAACAGACAGCTCTTTTTCTTCATTCCCCCAGCACATAGCATCCTCCTCACTTGTAATCTCTGGAATGTGTATTTGTACCACATCTTCAAGTTAGCTTAGATTTCTCTCAGCTTTAGCTCACACACACCTTCACACACAAGATCATCTCTGCCCATCCCAATCAAGGCAGAATTCTCCTTTTTCCTGTCATTTAGAGCTTACCGCTCTCTTTGCTCCATTGTTCCTAACATGGAGGACTTCACTATTCACTGAAATTCAAAGCTCCTTTTCCCCCATCATGTTCATATGACTGTTCTTACGATTCTCTAGATCTGTTATGTTGAATATGGTCACCACTGGTCACATGAGGCGACTGACCACTAGAAACATGGCTAGTCTGAATTGAGATGCACTAGAAGTGTAAAATACACACTGGATTTCCAAGACTTAATATGAAAAGGGAATATAAAACATCTCATTGAACACTGATTAATGCTGAAATAATATTTTGAATATATTGGGTTAAATAAAATATTAAAGTTAATGTCACCTATTTCTTTATCCTTTCTAACATGGCTAATAAAAATTTTTAATTACATAAATGGCTTGCTAGACAGCACTACTCTGGACTTTTCTATTGATTCATACTTTTAAATCTTCCCTACTAATTAAAAATTCTCTCTTCTTGTATCACACCTTCTCCAATTACATTCACTGCTTCCCATACTCCAAACTTAGAATTATTTTCAATCTGCCGTTATCAATACCTTTTCTACCTCATTATTTCTGTACACAGTATTTCTTTGTGCCTACAATATAGCTTCTATCCATTCAATCAAATTATAATAAAGTTTCTTCCTCATCAATTCTTGTAGGGTGGTATCTGTTTCAACTCTCAGCAATTTTTTAAAAAAATGTCCTTATAATTCCCCAAAAAAGGAAGTTCACTCATCATTTGCCAAATTGGCCTATCTTCACTATAATTTCATTTAAAGGGGCTAGTAATTGTAAAACACTAAACTAATGTAAATTAATAATTTCAGACCAATATCTCCTATTCATACTAAGACAGAAACTCCTCCTCTGTCATTTTAAAGATATAATTATTTCTCCAAATTCTTCTAATTTTGAGGTTTCAGTCCCATTATTTAAGCAGAGAACTCTCTTATTTCACACAAAATACTCAAATACAATTCTCAAAATGGTACATTTATTTTCCCACCACTTTTGCAATGGGCCATGTGTCATCATCACTCCTCAAACTAATATTATGTCCAACATTTCTGGAGTTGCCTTTTCTTGTCCCAACTATTTTAGGGGGGAATCAAGACTGGGCAGATGGGTATGAATGGTATGGTGAGGAGAGTTGGGAAAGTTTGTACTGGAAGTGGTAAGTAGCAGTCACAGATAAGATCTCTTACTCATTATCTTCTTGGAATGTTTCTTCTGAAATCTCTCCTTACTGCTGTGCCCCAGAAACCCCCCTGTAGACCCTTTCTGTGTATCTCTTCCCAATATGAATGATTACCTTCACTCCAGCACTTCTCAAAATTTTTTCTCTGTAAGGACTCCTCCCCTCATTTTTTTTAAATCCTCACCTGAGGATATTTCCCCATTGATTTTGAGAGAGAGTGGAATGGTGGAGGAGGAAGAGAGAGAGAGAGAGAGAGAGAGAGAGAGAGAGAAACATCGATGTGAGAGACACATCAATTGGTTGCCTCCTGCATGAGCCCCAACTAGGATTGAACCCTGGACCCTTCAGTCTGTGGGCCCATGCTCTATCCACTGAGCAAAACCAGCCAGGCCCCTCACATCATTCTTAGCAAATAAATTTCTTATCTTTACTCTAAGAGTAAGTTTCTTTTTTTGCTTCCAACATTTTCCTCAGATGATGATCTTTCCTTCATCATTCTCTTTATATAAATTCTAGTTTCCCATTACTTCTAGTACTGAAAAACCTTTTTAAAAATTACTCCTACTGTTGAAACTTTCCCGTTTCCTACCTGTATATTTATTTAGCTCTCATCCAGTCCTCTCAAGACAGAACTCTTTCTGATCCACACACTTCTGATCCAGATAGTGCTCATTTTTCATCTAGCCCTGCTAAAAATCCCTGTACATCTCTCTTCCAATAGGCAGCTCTCTCCTTTCTAATATTCTCTCTTTGGATAATGTGGGTGTAAAGCTCATTTGTTGTTACTTTCCCTTATTCTTCCTTCCTCAATATTTCTCTTCTGTTCTTTTCCTCTGCTTATTCCTTTCTCTCTCTCTCAGTGTCTGGCTTTACAGTCAATATTCTATCTGCGTCAGAAAAGAGCACCCATTTTACAAATGGTTCAATATCAGAACTGAGGGAAACCTGAGAGAGTAGGACAAGCTGCTTGTTTTTCCATGGTTTGGGCATATTCCCCTTCAGTTCTCTGGAACTGAGGTGTCTTCCTTTCTCCTCCCCCACAGCTTATCTCTTCCCTAGGTGTGTCTGGTTCTTCTTCTGCTCCTATTGCCTCCAAAGGTCAATTTCAAGAAAGGGACCAGAAACCTATTATCAGGAATTGCCTTCTCCTGGCAAAGGACAAAAAATTATTGCATCTCCTCCTGGTCTTCACTAGAATCAGCCCCCATGCCTCCATGGGTCACTACTAAGCTGGTTGAGATGAACGGTTAAGCAAAGGCAGATCTATCCTGATGCTACAGAAGTTTAAGATTCAGGAACCCTGCACTTGCATGTGGCCCTTATTTTTCTTAAACAGGGCCCACCAAACTGTATAAGCTTTGGATGTCAGCACACCCGGATCGGTCTCTGGATGGGGAGGAGCATTTTCGGCTACTAAGGGTGAAGGATCAATAAATAGGAAGCCAGGAGCTCTCTAAATAGATCTATTCTAAACAGGGTTCAGTTTAATACACCCTGTCTCTATTTAGAGGGCATCTTCTTCCCATGGAGGACCCAGTGTTCCTGCATTAGCTTAGCTGAATCTCCTAGTTCCAGAATCTTAGCTGAATTCTTGACTCCAGGCTTTTGGGCTGCACCCAGCCCAGCCCAGCCCAGCCTCTCTCTTGGCATCCCAGTGAGCCCTGGTCCAGCAGGTGCTAAGCCCCCTGCTAGCTAAGGTTTCCTTAGGGCCACTACTCAGTTATTACGGCTTAGCTCTAAATATGCCAATTCAGAAGTGACCTCTTCCACTAAGATGAAGATGGGTCATCAACATGGTCACCACCACTTTAAGACCCTCCCTTTGCCCCTGCATCCACGGAGCCCATTTGGGGTCAATACAACCTTCTCAGAAGCCAGAAGTGCCCCCCTCTTAACTGACAGCTGCCCCAATGTACCCTCACCCTGGGGTCTTGCTGCTGTCCTTAGGAATCCCACACTTGCAGCTTCTCTATTCCCAGCATCTGAGGAAAATGAAGGGATTCTGAAAAGAAGATGCAGCAGAGCCAAGGCTTGAGGACTAGAATGCAGAAAGGAAAGACACTAATTTGGAAGTCTTTGTCGAGGCTTCGGGCACTTTGGAGACAGAGCAGGGCTGCGATTCTGGGATTTAGAAGTGCTCTGTGTGAAGGGAACCGGAGGTGGTTCCCAGAACCCGCCATTTGGGGGGTCTGGGATTCCAGGGCTCCAGGCAAGTGTCCAGTCTGAGTAGCCTGATGTTGGGATTTCCGGTAAGGAGCCTCCCGCCCGGCTCCCTGGTCAGCCCCAGCACTTACCCGGCAGACTTGGGAAAGTCTCTGAGAAGTGCGGAGGCAGGGGCGGTGGGGGCTCTGCCACTTTCTCCCGGGCCGGCAGCAGTTCTTCGGCTTCCAGTCCACCCTCTGGGCGTCGGCCGCCGGGCTCAGGGTTGTTTCGGGCGGCGGCGGCAGCAGCAGCAGCAGCAGCGAGATCTGGGGGCCCGTAGAAGGCGTCCGGCGGCTCTGCAAAGCTGGGCAGCGCGGTGGTCAGCGCCACCATCGAGGGCACAGCCTGCCCCAGCCCGGCGCAGAAGGTGTTGGTAAGGCGGCCGGCAAAGGAGGCTAGCGGGGCGAGGGGTGGGAGGCCGGTGGGGAGCGGCGCAGGGGCCAGCGCCTGCGGCAGCACGAGGGGCCGGTAGGGCATGAACATGGGGTAGCCGGTATAGAGCAAGTGGCCAGAGCGTGGCGGCGGTGGCCCGATCAGGGAGTCAATGGAGAAGGCAGTGCCCGGGCCCCCACCACTGCCCCCGCCGCTGCCCCCGGGGGCGCTTCCGCCTCCAGCTCTCTGCATGGCGCTGGGAGCTGTGGCCGCCCCGGGGAGTCCCCTCTGGGCACCGCCGTGCGCCCCGCGGCTCGGGCGCCCGAGCGGACACGCAGAGCTGGCTCCTGGCTCCCGGGCCGAGGTGGCGCGAGGCTCGGGCTCAGCGCAGTGTGGCTCCCGTGCCGCGTTCCCTCTCTCTCATAAGGAGGGAGGGGGCGGGCGAGCGGGCGGGCTGGGGGTGTCGCCCTCCGGACTCATCCATCTTCTTCAAATTACGCTTCACTTCCTCCCTCCGCCCGCTGCGGAGCCCGCCCGCTCCCTCAGCAGAGCCTGTTCCCAGCGGCCCGACCCGCCCGCCCCCCGCGGCCCAACCAACTATTATTAATGGAGATTGATGAGTCCGGACACACCGCTTTGTGAAAGTTTGCGGCCAACGAGAAGACGGCTGCAGCTGTTGGGCCAGTGCCCCTCCTACCACCCAGCCCGCCCCGACCTAGCCCAATCGGCCGGGTGTGGACTGGGCGCGGGGCGGCAGGCAAGGAGGGCGCGCCGTGAGGGGCAGGCTCAGACCGAAGTGCCGCAGCCCCCAGCCAACCCCGGCTCAGGCTGCTGCCCTCTGTCCGACCCAAGCCAGTCTCCCGGTGTCCCAGCCCCCGGGGCGAAAGACCTGGCAGCTCCAAAAGCAAGCCCAGAGGGGCAGACGAGACAGCACCTCGGTGCCCGCTTGGGCGGCGGGGCCGGCCGGCAGGGGGCGCACTCCGCTGCGGGGCACCGAGGCTCAGGGCCACTCACATCGGCCCTTTTCCTTCTCAGTTGGTCGTGTCCTCCCAGCCCCATCCACACTCTCTCCCCTGGTCTCTCTTGGCATTGGCTCTTCCTTCCTTGGAACCCTCATTTCCTCCTCCTCCTCCTCTATGGTGGACTCCCTTAGTCCCTCACTCTGGCCTCCTGGTCATTTCCGGAAGGGCCCACACTATGCCAAGCGCTTAGCATCCCTCTCACCTTTCCTCCTCCTCCGTCTTTCTCCCATCCTTTCCATTCTTTTCCTTCCTCCCAATCTTCTTTCCTGCCCCTGTCTATCCCTGCTCCTATTTGATCATTACTATTTCTCACTCCCTACCCCAGTGCACCTTATTCTATTTCCCCCCTCATTTTTCGCCTATATCTGTATCTCCTGTCTGTCTTTCTGTCGCCGCCCCCCCCCCCCCTTCTCCTCT
This sequence comes from Myotis myotis, assembly GCF_014108235.1. Taxonomy (NCBI): domain Eukaryota; kingdom Metazoa; phylum Chordata; class Mammalia; order Chiroptera; family Vespertilionidae; genus Myotis; species Myotis myotis. The sequence continues at coordinate 4,086,025 of NW_023416330.1, read as the reverse complement.
CTCCCTCTCTCACTATTAATTTCCCTGATTGGCTCCCCAGCTCCAGCGCTGCTGATGAGCCCTATTCATTCCTGGGCCTGACACTATCGACCTGCCCTGGCTGATTGCTGGGGGCTGGCCCCAGGCGTGCTGATGAGCCCTAAGGGTCAGCAGCGCTAATTATCTGCTAATTGCTGATGACTCTGCTCACCTTCCCCATTCTCACATACTGAAATGGTGGTCTTTTTTATTCTCCCCCTCCTGATTCCCAGCAGAAGAGTTGTCTATGAGGCAAAAGTCATGGGCACTTTTGCTTGATAGGAGCCTCAGGTCAGAAACAAGTCAACAGAAGAGTGAATTGAGCTTCAGTACATAGAGCAAGCCTGGCCCGCTAAAATGGGGGTCATCTGGTCACTGGGAGAGCCACGCTAGTTAGAATTAATAGTAGCAAAGCCACACAAAGGAGCAAAGTTTAGGAGGATGATTTGGCTCAGGTGAGGATGAAAACTTACGCCAAAGAGTCTCAGAGTTTCTGAGGCAAAACAGAGCAGGGCAGAAGGGACCCCTGGATCTCCGTGACATTTGTTCAGTTCAGGAGTGTTGTGTTGGCCTAGTGAACAACACTAATGTCAGGCTAATGCATTAAAAATCAGCACCCCGAAAGACACTGTTACCAGAGTGGGACAAAAGATGGTGAGACCCAAGAAAGGAGCTTTCTTTTGTTATGCTTGATTGACAGTTCATCAGAGAGGTAAAGGGAGAAGAGTGTGATTTCCATTCCGTCCTGATTGTGGGCTCTACATTAAACTTCTGAGATGAGTCTGGTGGGAAGATGCTACCAGGGAGAAAAAAAGAGGTGGCTTAACTTAGGTCTGGGAAGCCCAACTCACTACTAAAGTACAAGGATAATCCTTGCACATTCTTCTAAAGATATCTGTCAGAACCCTTTGTGAAATTAACCAAGTACTTCATGGCACCAATATGGAAGACTGGACTTTAAAGTGTATTGTACTTAAAAAGTGAGATAGAGGTCAGTACTTGGTTTGATGGCTTTAGAGTATTGGATACACAATAAGAGGCTTATTTTTAAAAATATATATATTTTATTGATTTTTCACAGAGAGGAAGGGAGAGGGACAGAGAGTTAGAAACATCGATGAGAGAGGAACATCGATCAGCTGTCTCCTGCACACCCCCCACTGGGGATGTGCATGTAACCAAGGTACGTGCCTTGACCGGAATTGAACCTGGGACCCTTCAGTCTGCAGACTGACGCTCTATCCACTGAGCCAAACCGGTTAGGGCAATAAGAGGCTTATTGACTTGATAAATTATCGAGGGAACTTTTGGGCTACAAACTGAACTTAAAAGCTCTATTAGTAACAACACCAATAAAATAAACCATGAAGGAAGACCCATTTTTAAAAGTAATTGCATTCATGTTTGCATAGGTAATAAAATCAGATAGCACAAAGTTCCAAAAGCTCAAAGGGTATATATATTGAAACATTTCCCTCCCACCAGTCCTTTCAGTAAAAGACCACTTTAATAAGCCTATCACTCTCTGGTGGGGCAGAATGGATTAGTCAAAGAGCTGGTGCAAGGATCAAGTGAATATGAGGAAATACCTTTCAAAATGAGTTTCTGCAGTAAGTGGGCCAAGAAGAGCGGTGTAGTCAAGAATGGAAGTCCCCCCCTCGCCCCCAAAGAAAGAAAAAATAAATAGAATAAAATAAAATATATGCACTAATTCTAAAAACAGAAAGAAGAAAAGAATGGAAGTCCCCAAATCCGTGGCTCTCCTATCAGTACCAAGGACAGAAGCCATTGCTGTCAAATCTTTACCAAGAGAAAACTGGTTCTCCCCCTGAATCCGGAAACGGGTCCCTTGAAGGTAAGCACCTCCTCTCACTGCCTAAAATGTTATTCTAAAAGTGCTTCTTTAATTGTCTATGTGCTCTGACTTGTCCCACTCTCACTATTCCATCTGTCGGGGAAATGCTCCTGCAGAGGAATTTTATTTTGAATCTACTCTCTCTACTCGTACAAGTCTATGCCAGAGCCCATCATCTGGCCTCCCCTTCATTGATTAGAGGTCAGAACCTAGGATGCTAAGAATAAACACAGTATTCTAAAATCAAAGCCAACAGCCCTTATCTGGTTTGGTTCAGTGCATAGAGCCTCAGCCCTCGGACTGAAGGGTTGCCCCGGGGTTCCATTCTGGTCAAGGACACCTACCTCAGTTGCAGGCTAGATCTGGCCTGATCCCGGCTGGTCAGGGCATTTGCAGGAGGCAAACAATGGATGTCTCTCTCTCACATCAATGTTTCTCTCTCTGTGTGTCACTCCCCCTCCCTTCCACTCTCTATCTTTTAAAAAAATATATTTTTATTGATTTCAGAGAAGGGAGAGGGAGGGAGAGATAGAAACATCAATGATGAGAATCATGGATTGGCTCCTCCTGCTGGCCCCACACTGGGGATCGAGCCCACAACCCAGGCATGTGCCCTGGCCGGGAATCGAACTGTGACCTCCTAGTTCCTGGGTAGATGCTCAACCACTGAGCCATGCTACCTAGACCCTTCCACTCTCTCTAAAAATCAATGGAAAAATATCCTCTGATGAGGATTAACAAGATAAACAAACAAAAAGTTAAAGCCAACAGATACTGCCGCCTCACTCAGGGACGGGAGTCCACTGCCGGTGGGCAGCGACAGGCCCTGTCCGCGAGTACCCTCTGGTGGCAGCAGAGTGCAACTGCGTCACCGCGACAGCGCCTCCTCGCTTCGGTCCGGGAGGTGCCCCAGGGCAACGGAGTGGGATCCGGGCAGCCGGCCGGGGCCCGGCGCGCCAGGGGCGCTGCGCTGCTCGGTACGTACCTGAGTGCACTGGCTGGGCATGAGGAGTGTACACGGGAGCTTAAAGTCCAGTGTGCACGCGAGCAGGTTTGTCCAGGGACCCGAACCCTGCGTATCTGCTGTGTTCAAGGTGTGCTGTCTGCGTGTGAGCACGTGTTACACGCGGTGGGTGGGTGGTGGGGAGGTCCGCGCCTCCAGCGCAGGGCGGAGTCCTCACGGAGGCGTGAAATTGGTTTGGAGCAAACACATTACGGAAAGCAATTACCGGGGAGAGGTTCTAGGCCCGCGGGACCGGCAGCCCGGAGGCTGGAGGAAGCTCCCTGGCTGCAGGAGTGTCTGGGTGTCTAACCCTGGAAAGGGCCTTCCCGGCACGGCCGGCGGGGAGGTGGGAAGCGGGCGGCAGCCTCTCCCCTGCCCCCTCCGGGGCCTCCCGGCTGTGGCTGGAGTCCTCGCCCTAATGGTCGGGGAGAGGCCAGTGCCCTCTTCCCAGCTGCCTGCCCTCCCCTCCCCTTCCTCCTCCCGCCCGCGGCTCCGGCTCCGCGTCCACTCCATTGCCCCTTGCACTGAGCTAATTCCTCACACTTGTTTCTCAGGTTAGAGTCGCCGTTAGACGGAAGGTTCACTGAGGGCAGGACAGGCCCCATTCCCAGCTACGAGCCTAAACCCAGGCAGCAGGAAGCCGATGGCGCGGACGGCGTGAGGGGACTTCCGGGTGGGAGGGGGGAGTGGAGCGCACAGGGGACATGGTGACGGAGGGAGGCCGCGCGCGGGGCGGCAAACACATGACACACTATGCAGAGGACGTGCCGCGGCGCCGTACAGTCCCATTAGCCAATGCCGCCCCATCAACTCAGTAGGAAGAAAACATTTTCCATCAGAACGCACACACGGCGCTCTCGGAAAGCCAGGCATCCTCGAGAGCGGGGGTCCGCTTGGAGCAGAGCGTTCAGCCTCCGCCACCGCCCAGCGGCCCTCGTCCTGCCTTCCAGACCCGCAGACCAGCCGCCGGCCCGCGGCCTCGGGACGCTCGTGCCCGGGAGCCCCATGGAGCCCGGTCCGCGCGCCTGCCCCTCTCCGCCGCGTAGTCAGCACGCTCGGTCCTGGCCCCGGCCGCCCGTCCTTCCGCGGGGCCCGGGGTCTGGGAGGGGGCCTGGCCTGCGGCCTCCCCGTCGGCCGGGCCGCCCCGCAGCCCCTGACTCTCCCTCCCCCGCCCCCGCCAGCCACTCGGGCCGAGCGACCCTTTAAACCCGTCGGTCCGCGAGCCTCCGGCGGGCTCCTCCCCGTCACTCAGGCCCCGGGTGAAAGCAGAGGCCACCTCCTCAAAGAGGGGCGTCCCTGCCCCCTCACACCCTCCCTTCACACCGCTCCCCATCGCCCTGCGTGCCCCCCTCACACCCTCCCCGAACACCGCTCCCCATCGCCCGGCCAGTCAAGCGGGAGCCGCTCCTTCCGGGTCTGCTTAGCGCCCCCGACTGGGCGGACCGCGCCGCTGAACCCGTGAGCGGACACCGGGGCTTCTCCCCGGGCTGCGCCCTCCAGAGGCCGAAGCACAGAACGTCCCCCCCCCATGTACCCCTCCTGCCCCGGCACACGCCTCGCGGAAACCGCTCTTGACGCGTCTCTCACAACCCGCCCCGACTTGTCCCGAGGCGGGACCTGGACGCCCCACACAGCCCGCCATCCGCCTGACCTCTGTGGGCCTGGGCTCCCGGCGCCGGCCCTCCTGGCCAGGCGTCCGTCCTCGCGCCGCGCCCCGCAACCCCCAGGCAGCCCAAGGCCAGAGAGGCCCGGTGGGAAGCCAGGCTCACTCACCTCGGCCGGCCCGGCCGCCTCAGCTGCTCCTTCAACCCGCGAGCTCCGCGCCCTCCAAGCCCCGCCCCGCCGCCTCGCGCCCTCCAGGCCAGCCCGGCTGTTGGCGGGAAAATCGTGAACTCCGGCGCGTGCGCACTCTGTGGCCCTGGAAATCTGTCTAGCAACCGTGTCGTCACGGATTACAGTGCACTTGATTGGCTGCTCTGCGGCTCCGGTCAACTCCGCCTCCCTCCCTTCCTCCTGTCCCTGCAGGCCGGCTCCTGGCTGCTGGGGACCCTGCAGGTTCTTAAAATCCTGGTTCTGCAAAGGGCCTCAGGAACTCCCTCCTGTCTTGTTTTACAGCCCAGAGCGGGGAAGAGACTTACGTTCCGTAAGTTAATGGCTAGAACCCAAGGGCGTAACTCTCAGTTCAGCTCCTGCCACCTCGAAGCTAAATTGAAGGAGCAGATCAACAGTGGCAGGAACCAGTGTGTATCCGATGCTCCCTGACCTACAGGACAGGGAAGAGGGAGAGCTTTGGGGGAGTTTATTTTTTTCTAAACCTGGGCCTTCCACTCTCTCTTCATGCATGGTTACCCCTCCATGCTTGCCCACGTGGGCACCTAACTTCCCCTTGGCCTTTCTGTCCTCCGGCCCTCTCCCCACTCCCAGCTACCTTTACTCTCCTGCCCCACTGTCTGCACGGCCTCGTCTGCTGAGGCTCTGCCCTAACCCTAGTCATCTACTGGCCGGCTGTCCTTTGGGACTTTTCTGACACTATCACGGGGCTCAGGGGCAGGGCTCTGCCTGGGATCCCTCAACAGCTGGTGGATGCCAGAGGGGGAAGGTGACACGGCTGGCACCATGGAACAGATCCAGTCTGCCCATCCTGAGGCCCCAATGAGTGGGCCAGCTCAGAGGCAGGCCTGTTGGAGATAATACCCAACAACACAGGTCTGGAGACTTTAATGTGCATGCAGGATTCAGACTGTCCAGAGGGGATCCTGGGAGATCCCCAAGAGAAGAGTATCACTTGCCATGAGTCCTCGCTCTCTCTCCAACAAACATGGTCCATCCGCCTCTCCCTGGTGGGAATGGCAGCATCCACTCTGCCCGTGGAGATGGACCTCCGGCTGAGAGGGCCACCTGGGCTGGAGTTGGTTCCATTCAGTCCTGGGCTTGGTGCACTGTGAGAAGCAGGCCAGAGCCCCTGGTGTCCAGGGCACTTGCTTTTAGGCTCTCTCCAAGTGCAGCGTTCATCTGGAAGGAGAGACGTGCATTCAGAGAGGTCCAGTGCTACGGGAGGCTGGCTGGTTCTGGCCAGGACACTGCCCCCAACTCCCCTCTTGCCCCCTACCCTCCCCCTCCAAAAAAAAAAAAAAAAAAGAACTCCTGCTGGGACTGTCCACAGAAGCCAGGACTCACCTAGTAGAGCACGTCCTCAAAGTCCAGCTGCAGGTAGCGGAGCAGGCGGGGCGGCAGGGGAAGGCGGGGCAGGGCGTGGGGCAGGCAGGCCTCTAGGTGAGCTCGGAGCACACAGCGGCTCAGGTGCTGCAGCGATCGGGGCTGCCTCACCAAGGCAAAGAGGGAGGAGTAGAATCGGTGGTGCTTCTGGGGATAGAATGGAGGGCTCAGCGAGGCAGGCTTCGACAAGAGGCACCCATTCCTCCCACAGGGGTAGGCTGGTGGCCAGTGGGTATCTTCTGAAGCCTCTTGGGGTGTTCACTCTGACTTTTCTTCTTCTGGGACATTAGAGGGTCTCTGAATAATTTCTGTGGGGCAGAGTGGGGGGACCCATGGGGTTTCCTTTAGGAGGTGGGAGTCTCTTGGACAGGCTGAGCGATTGTGTGGTCAGGGTCCTGGAGTCTAACCTGCAGAATTTCAGGAGGTACCAGACCCGCGGCCTCCTCAGGAAGCTTCATGACACTGTAGGTGTTCATCAGGACCTCGATGGTCCGCGGGGACGTACACCAGCGTTCCAGCACCTGGATGAGGCAGAGGTAGTGAGTGTGCCCAGGGTTACCCCACATTGCAGGTCCCAGTCAGTCCATCCAGGATGACCAGCCAGCCCAGAACAGCTGTTGTGGCTTTATATCCTCCCCAAAGGATATGTGGTTGTCCTAACCCCTAGGACCTATAAATGTGACCTATTCAGAGATAGGGCCTTTGCCGATGTAATCCAGTTAAAATGAGGCCATTAGGCCCTAACTGGTTTTGCTCAGTGGATAAAGCATCGGCCTGTGGATTGAAAGGTCCCGGGTTCGATTCCAGTCAAGGGCATGTACCTTGGTTGCAGGCACATCCCCAGGAGGGGGTGTGCAGGAGGCAGCTGATCAATGTTTCTCTCTCATCGATGTTTCTAACTCTCTATCCCTCTCCCTACCTCTCTGTAAAAAATCAATAAAATATATTTTAAAATGAGGCCATTAGGGTGGGTCCTAATCCAATATGACTGCTATCTTTATAAGAAGAGAAAACAGAACACAGACATCACACAGGGAGAATGCCATGTGACAATGGAGGCAGAGATTGGAGTGATGAGCCTACAAGTCAAGGAACGCCCAGGATTGTGGGCAGCCACCAAAAGCTTGGAGACAAGCATGGAACAGATTCTCTCTCAGAGCCTCTGGAAGAAACCAACCTTGCCCACACCTGGATGCAGTGAGGGCAAGCCATGCCAGGAAGCTGCCCATGCTGGGAGACCATCCACGTGGTCAGAAAGGCAACCACGCACAGGTGTGGCACACACAGGTACTGTCATACCCACCCATGCCTGCATGTAATACCCATAAGCAGATTCGTGCTTCACCTCCATTTCTTGCTATATGTCAAGCTACCGGCCACAGATTCTTTGTAAAATCTGAAAACAGCCAGGTGCCATGTTCCAGGCAGCATCTCTGTACATACCCCACTTTCCTCCCCACACACTGTCATTAGGGGCTTTAACACCCTGCACAAGGAGAGAAGACCCATCTGCCTGGCCGGCTGGGAGTGCTGCATGGACTGGGCACCGTCAGATAATGGGAGCAGGGGGAAGGCCTTGTCCAGGAAGCAGGACCCCTGGAGAAAGCATCGCACACACCCACGGCCCTCTGCTTCTGGCCCTGCATCGGGGCAGTGCTCACCAAAGCTGCCCCAGCTATCTGCCCAGGGCAGGCCTCTTTTCCTCACTCCTTAGAGCTAGGAAGTTGCAAGCTGGTTACATCGGACTTCCCTGCTCGACCTGCTCCTCCTGCCTGCCGTTGGGGCCAGCCTCTGTCTGTCCTGGCCCACGTTGATTTGTCTCTGCACGCTGCCTGGAATGCCCGTGCCTCCAGCTCTTCAAGCCCAAGTCCCCTCCCCTCCAGGAACTCTCCTGCGTTCCAGCCTGTGCCTCTCTCTCCCTTGTCTAGTGATACCCTACATTGGGATAACGCCTAACAGCTTTCCAAGTGCTTTCACATACACTATGCAATTTCAAAACAATGCTAGCTAACAGGGGTTGCACACGGGCTCCAGTTAGGCCCTGTCCAAAGAGCTTTGTATGTGTAAACTCGTTTAGTTCTCACACTAACCTAAGAATCAGGCATACTGTTATGTTCCTATTTTACAGATGAGGAAACTAAGGCCCAGAGAGACTAAGCAGCTTGCCACAGGTCGCCCAGATAGGGTGCCTGGCTCCAGAGCCTGCCCTCTCAGCCGCCACCTGCCTCAGAGGTTGTTGGGAGGTCTAAGGGGACCCATGTAACAGGTCACACACCTTCAGACGGTGTCTGTGTGTGGGCAGGACTGTGCTGGCTCTATGCTGCCCACTGTGCTCCAATCGCTTTTCATCACGGTTGGTCGCAGGGAACTTGGGTTCAAAAAATCCCAGTGACTTGCCTATAGTCACATGAGCATCAAAACCGGTCTCCTAAGTGCTCAGTCCCGTATGGTGGCTCCTAGAGAACTGGCTGGGGCTGGCAGTGGTCCCAGGTGGGCCACGGAGACCTCCTAGCAGGGAGGAGCTCCTTACCAGAGAACAGGCATCCCAGCGAGCCTGGCATAACTGTCCAATCATGGGGAAATGGATCCTGCACTTTCCGATCACGAAGGGATGAATGGGGCTCTTTGCTGTGTGGCCCCAGTGGTCCGGGAGGCAGGGAGGAGCAGGGCCAGAGGGGCAGGCAGAGGGGTCCTGGGAAATCTGCTCGCTGTTCCACCTCCTCCTCCCATCCTGTTTCTGACTCCGGGAATCATTAGCTGTCAGAGCCACTGTCAGATTACAGGGAATTACTTGTCTCCTAATTATCTGGTGTTAATAGGAGATTAATTAGTGTTAATTGTTGATTTTCTTGTATTCTCCCAAAGGGGAGACCAATCTGCCGAACTCTCAGGCTGCTTAATTATTTGGTCTTGCTTAGGAATCTAGACAAATGCTTCTAGGTTTGTGAGTGGAGGGGAAAGGTAGGGACAGAAGGGGAGCATCCAGGACAAGGCCAGGCTGGACAGAATAAGCAGGGAGATAGGGCAGGGGCACCTGCCCACAGCCATATCAGTCCTGACCCAACCCAAGACCCAGTGCCCTTCATGACGTCATATAGCCACCTCCAGACATGACACTGCATGGGACAGGGCCCCCTGCCAGGGCATCAATAACAGGTCTTCCCGGTGAACCCCCTTTGGGGACGTTAACATAAATTAAGAGACAGATTGGAAATTGACAGTGAAGGATTTTTTCTCAGGTGCCAGGACAGCCGCGCGGGACTGGGTGATGCCTGTCCTGCCAAGCACTCAGAAACCAGGACCAAGCTCGTCTCAAACCTCGAACCCAGGCTCATCACCTGCTCAGGGGAGCCTCGCCTGAGCTTCCAGTGTCTCACAGATCGGCCCACAGCCAGGCAGAGCTGCCTAAGGGCTTTTTTTTTATCAGCTCACTTCTGTCCGCATCAGTCCTGGCTCCTCCTCTCAGACTCTTCCAATCCTTTATAATCTGGCCCCACTGCCCTCAGTCCATATGGAGTGCACATGTATATGTACACACATGTGTGTGCACATGGGTGCATGCTCACACATGTGTACACACACACTCCTTTGCTGGTCTGTGTCCTCACCTCTGCCCCCTGTTGGGCTTTGCTGGCTTGTGGAATGAAAGACAGACTGAACTGACCTATAAAATGCCCAAGTGGCCTGGGCTACATATACCCAGAGGGTGTGGGTACACAGGCCTGGTCCCCTGTTCCCTGGCCTTCGTTGCCCTCCCTCTGCCCCCAGCCCCGTACCTTGGGGAGAGCCCCAGGCCAGATTCGGACAGCACCGTGGTTGAGCAGAGCTCGCACTGCATGCTCTGGGCTCTGGGCCAGGGCCAAGGGTGGGCCCTGCAGAGCACAGTGCAGGGCTGTGTGTCCCCCATAGTCCATGGCGTTGACACTGACGCCACAGGACAGGAGCAGTTCCACGATGGCCCCATAGCCGCGGAGACAGGCCAGATGCAGGGGCCGCCGCCTGTCCTGGTCGGCAGCATCGGGGTCGGCACCGGCTGAGAGCAGCAAGCGGCACAGCTGGAGGCAGCGGGCTGCGGTGGCCTCAGGGTCAGTGGCGGGTGTGCAGCGGGTGTCACAGGCAGCCAGCAGCGGTGTCCAGCCTTCAGCGTCTCGGGCATCTGGGTCCGCGCCCCGTCTTAGAAGTAGGTCTGCCAGCTCCACATGACCCAGCCGGGCGGCCACATGCAAAGGGGTCTCCTCTTCCTCCTCGGACCGACCATCCACTTTCGCCCCAAACCTCAGGAGCAGCTCTGCACACCTAGTGAGGGTGAGAGGGCGGTGGGAAAGAAAATGGGGTGCAGCCCTTCACCCTTGCATTTCCGCCAGTTTGAGCAAAGCGAACACGGGGGAGCCTTGGGTGGCTCCTGGTTCTGTATGCCCTCACCTCCCATCTTGTCACTGGCCATCCAGCAACATTCTGCAGGATCAACAATGCCCTCTCTTCAAACCCACACACACCCTGCAGGAATAGTGCACTAAACCCTCAATGGCAGGAACAGTCACAAGGCGCCATGGTGCACTCACAACAGGCAGCTTCCGGGCGCCTGACCTGCACTCACTTGTTTCCTAGGGCAGGTTCGGATGGGGAAACGGAGGCACTGAGGGCGTGAGGCTCTCACCCACGTTCGCACAGCTAGTAAGGGGAGAAGCTGGCCTTCCAGTCCAGGGACAGCAGGGGAGTTAGAGGGACTGGAGGAGGGGATGGGGGAGTGGGGCCTGGCAGTGAGCACAAAGAAAAACAAAACTGACCAGCCAGGCTTCAAGGCTAAAGGCATTAGCCTCTTTGCTAAGATCAGCTCCAGCTTCCTCATCTGTAGAATAGGGATAATTGCTGAAATCTAGACCTAAATGACGCTGTTGTGGGCCGCATAGGCCTGAAAAGCTGTTATCCTAAGGACTCTTAGCAGCAGCGTTAATGGCAGGGAGAGGTGGGCGGTATAGATGATGATGGATCATTATCTTATCCTGCCCACATGTCTGTGTTTGAAATTCTCCGTAATGATTTTAGATATACATTTGCTTACTCAAGAAAGGAAGGAAGGATCATCACTGGGTGTCACTTCAAGGGGGCTGAGCTGGAACATGGCCAGAACTAAAAATAGGAGCCCTCTGAAGGCTGATGAGGTCACCAGGCAGAACTGCGTTGTCCAATCAGTAGCCATCAGCCACTTGTGGCTATTGAGCACTTGCAATATGATTAGTCCTAACTGATACCCACTAAGTGTAAAATCACATCAACTTGAAGATAGTACAAAACAAGAATATAAAACATCTCATTAGGTTTTTTTGCTATTGATTATATGTTGAAATGATAACATTTTGGATATATTTTGTTAAATGAAATATATTATTAAAATTAATTTCAGTTGTTTCACAGATATTTTATACACGCGTTCACAGCAGCATTATTCACAACAGCCAAAACATGGAAGCAAACTAAGTCTCCATCAATAAATGAATGAATGGGTAACTGACATGTGGCATCTACATGCAATAGAATATTATGCAACCTTTAAAAAGAAAGGAAATTCTGATACATGCTACAGCATGGATGAACCCTGAGGACATTATGCTAAGTGATATAAGTCAGTCACAAAAGGACAAACACTATATATTCCACTTATGTGAGGTAGTCAGAGGAGTCAAAGTCATAGAGACAGAAAGTAGAATGGTGGTTGCCGTGAGGGGTGGGGGAATGGGAAGTTATTGTTCAATAGGGCTGGAATTTCATTTTGTAAGATTAAAACTTCAGGAGTTGGATGGATGGTGATGATGGTTACACAACAATGTGAATGTACTTGCATACTTAGAAATGGTTAAGATGGTAAATTTTATGCTATGGGTATTTTGCCATTGTTTAAAAAATTAATTTCACCTGTTTCTTTTTCATTTTATGATAAGGCTACTAGAAAATTTAAATTACCTGCGTGGCTGGCTCACACCCACAAGTGTATTTCTCTGGGACTATGCCGGTGTAGGAGATGTCTTCAACATATTAAGTCAGTGGAGTCCTCTGAAAGCTGACGAGGTTAACAGGTGGAAGAAGGTCCATGAAAGAAGGACCCAAGGATAAAAAAATTGGCACCATTCAGGGCAGGATGTGAAATTTGGCGGGTGTGTAGTCAGTAGAGAGAGGGCCTCCGTTGTGGGTGCAATTAGTCAGCGGTTTGCAAAGGCTTCCTTTGGGGAATTCCATGCTCAAAGAATTGTGAGGACTCATCCTCCAAGGTCCCCTGCACATGGGGCATAATTATTCGGAATATTCCATACAGTAAACAATACCTTTGTCACATTTGGGTATATCCATTAGTTTCTTAGAGTTTGGTTAGCTGGACTCGGTCCCTGAGCCCATTACTGAGGGTGTCTGCCATTCTGGAAACCAGACCCTGTCCCCAGGGACCAATGCAGACTCTAACTGGAAGTCACTATCCTTACAGCCTGTCTGGATCACCGGACAGTCGATCCCTGAGGGAGGACTGTGCCTCAGTTGCTGTAGAACAAATGAAAACTTTATGGCACAGGATGGATCCCCAGAATGAATCCAGACAAGTTCTCCAATGCAGGCCATGCGGCTGCCCCCTGACACAGCCCTCCTCCACCTCTGGGGAAGCAGAAACTGTCCCAAGTTCAGGCCATTTCAAACTTCCTGGAACCAATGGTTGGATGGTTTGAGGAGCAATTGCATCCTGACTCCCTACCTGAGCCCAGACTCCTCCATCCAGCTCACCCAGACTGTTAACCCCTGATATGCTCCCCCGCCCCCCCTGAGGTCATGGCTTTATCTCCCCTATGAGTGGGCTGGGGGTTAGGGTGAGGAGTCACTCACTCGAGGGTGCCAACCCCCTGGCAGAGGTGCAAGGGGTGTTTCCCATCCTGGTCAGGGATGTCGGGGTCGGCTCCTGCCACCAGCAGCGCATGGACACAGGCAGTGTGGCCTGCGGCACAGGCCTCATGCAGGGCGGTGCGGCCCCCGGGGGCACTGTCTGGCTTTGCCCGCCGCCTCAGCAGCAGCTGCACCACATCCGCGTGGCCCCGGCTGGCTGCCACGTGCAGTGGGGTGGTCAGCTCCTCTTCGTAAGTCAGAGACCAGAGTCCTGGGGAGAGAGGAGACACCGGACTCAGATCCTGGAGGGAAGCAAAGAGCTGCCAGGTAACAAGGGAGGTGGGCAGAGGGAGCCCAGAGCTCCATTCCCAGCCTCCCTTCTCCTGCTCAGACCCCCCAGTGCCCCTGGCCATACTCAGAGCACGAATGTTGAAGCGGTAATCCCTCCATCGCTCTGGGTCGCTGGTATCAAAGATGGAATCTGGTGCCAGGCCAGCGCTGGAGTCGGCGAGGATGCGGGAGACGGAGCCCACGTCCCCGGCCAGCAATGCCTGCCAGAAGGCCAGGGCAGGTCCTGAGGCCGTGCGGGTGACGATGGGTCCCGGGCCAGACTCTGGGTGTTCTGCAGACCCACTGCTGGGCTTCTCCACCAGCCTGGCACAGAGGGCACGTCTGTCACCCGGGGGCTCTTCCCACCCACTGCATTCATCTGGGGACCAGCTCATTAGGGCAGAGAGTGAGCATATGGGGAGGGGGCTCTGGAGGAGGAGAGGTTGGGGCCAGAGGCAGAGAGAGAAAAGGAAGAGAAACACAGACAGATGGAAGGAGAGGGTCTCTGTCCCTGAGCTGAGTCCGAGCTGAGCCTGACCCGGCCACGCAGTTCAACAGGAGCTATTCTGGGCTCCGCATGACTCCACTCCTGGGCCAAGGTTTAGGCAAGCCTTGGGGTGAGGGAGGAACTGCCCGGGGCTTCTTTTCCTTTAGCTCTTGCTACCTCTGCCCGATGCTGTCAGCCCAGCCCCCTGGTCCTCAGCCCCATCCCCTGCTGCCCCTCACCTCTCTGGTGGCTGCTCCATCGAGGCTCCGCAGCCCGGCTCTCCAGCAGCAGGTCGGCTGTGCTGTGCGGGGGGAACAGCTCCAGCAGCCTCGCCAGGTCTCCGGTGTACAGGGCATTCTGCAGGGCCATGTCACGGCACAGCAGCGGCGATGGCCGTGGCGGCTCCTGGTCTGGGCGGGACTGAGGATCCCAGACTCGGCAGGCAGGGGCTGAGGGGACGCACCCCCGATGGTGTCCCGAGTAGGGAGGGGAGCCCCTTCTCCCAGGCATGGCTAGTTTGTGGAAGAGAGAGCCAAAGAAGCAGGACTCAGGGCGATGCCAGCCGGCAGGCACTGGGCCTGAGCCAGGCGAGGCCCATTGTGGGAGGGGCAGGGTAGCCAAGCCAAAAATAGCTTGGACTGTCCTAGCTGTCAGTCGTGGGGAATGAGGCTTAGGCTGGCAACGGGAACTAGGAAGGAGCCTGGAGATCAAGTGAGGATGGAACCCTCCAACCCTGAGCTTCATCCCAAATGGTTCGCAGCCGGATTGAAGGGACTACCCAGATGGTGGCACCACTGCGGTTTCACAGGTAAGGGAAGTGGAGTCCAGAGGTGGGAAGTGATTGGCCCCTGGTGTGACAAGTTGTTGCAGAGCAGGGACTGGGGGCGGGGGGGGGGGGGCGCTCTCCAGCTGCCATTTCTCATCCTTTCTCACCTATCATGTGCTCCACCAAGAGGCCTCCAGCTGCTGGGGCCGAGGGAGGGCAGGTGGGTGCACATAATTTTTCCTGTTTTCCCAAATGTCACCAATTAGCCCCACACCGTCACCCTCCCAGACCTAAGGGAGGGATTCAGAGTAGGGACAATTGCAGAGAAGGCCCCCTCTATGAGTGATCTCCTCCGGGGGTTCTGACCTGGACAGACTCTACCCAGGGGAACAGGGCTCCCACCAGCAGCAATACCTCCGCGGTGCTCATCTTCCACAGCCCCCTCGTGCTGACCCCGTCTCTGTGGATGACCCCTGCATCTCCCGTCACCTCTCTACCTGCCATGGTCAGAAGGGGTCTCAGCTGGAAAGTGAAAAGAAGGAGGTGGCTCTGCCCACATTAGGATAATGAAGCGACTTTCATTTGGGGAGAGAAAATGAAAAAAGGGAGAAAGAAAACTCAAACCGTCCCCCGGGCTCAGCGGAGCCACCTCTGCCACAGGAGCTAGCCCCGGCCCCCGCAGCCTCGCCTTGCCGCGCCTGGCTCTCGTCGCCGTTACAGCCTGTGGGGTACCCTTCACCTTTATTCACACTATTTTTTTAAAAATATATTTTATTGATTTTTTACAGAGAGGAAGGGAGAGGGATAGAGAGTTAGAAACATCGATCAGCTGCCTCCTGCACACTCCCTACTGGGGATGTGCCTGCAACAACGGTACATGCCCTTGACCGGAATCGAACCTGGGACCCTTGAGTCCGCAGGCCCACGCTCTATCCACTGAGCCAAACGGGTTAGGGCATATTCACACACTCCTTACACTGCTTCTTCGGGAGAACCCCAAAGTTTCCTGACTCCAGTTCCCCCGAGCTCTTCTCTCCCCACAAGGAGGATCCAGAGATGGACTTCTGCTCACTGAGCCCCTTGGGGCCAGGCTCTGGGTCAAAGACAAAGGCAGGTGGGAGAAGGTGTCCAGAGGAAAGAGGAAGTGAAGACCACTCAGAAAAGGCACTGGATCTACCAGCAGTCACAACTACCTCCATCTCCCCACCTTTTCTCCCCCCACCCGCCACCTCCCTAATATCCCAGACACCTTGGGAGGAATATCCAACCCCAGAGTAGAAAGGAGATCGGCCAGAGGTCATCTTACTTTACAGGTGAGGACACTGAGGCCAAGTCAGAAAAGGACTGTGCAACCCACACAGGGGTCAGTGCCGAGCGGGGCTGGACCAGGCTCTGCTGACCTCCAGACTCCTGCTTTTCCTTCTTATTCTACTTACCGAGATCTGCCTTCTCTCTTTCTCTCTCTCTCTCTCTCTCTCTCTCTCTCTCTCTCTCTCTCTCTCTCTCTCTCTCTCCTTCTCTTCCCATTTTCCTCCCCTACATACCTCGAGGAAGAAAGGGAGTGGGGAGCCAGGACACAAAAATGACAGGGTGAGGTCAGAGGACAGAGATCTGGGATCAGAGAAACTCGACAGGGTGGGGTATGAGGTGGAGCCAGGGACACAGAACAAGGGGTGGAAGCACGGAGATGGACAAAGAGAGCTGGTCCCCAAGCCATCTGGGAGTTTATGCCTCTGCCCCCAGGCCCTTTGCCCCAGTCCCACCGCCCCTCTCGGGCACTCCTCAGCAGTCACTTCCGTTTTTTCTTCTCCTTTGCCAGCCTGGCCTCCTCAGCCTCCAGGTCCTTGTTAAATTCTATCTTCTTCATGCCCAGTGGGGTCTTGAAGTACCAGTCCTGGGTCAGAGGAGGGGGAGAAGGAGGAAGAGGAGGAGGAGGAGGAGGAGGAGGAGGAGGAGGAGGAGGAGGAGGAGGAGGAGGAGGAGGGTGAGGGTAAGTGCATTGCACCCGGCCCTCGGTCCTGCCTCCTGACCTCATCCCTCTGCCACTCGGGGAGCACCGATCGGATGGCTTGGAGAATGTGACCAGGTGTGTAGCCATCGGACACCTTGGCCAGGACACTGATGTCCAGGTGACCCACCTGGACTCTCTGGGTGTGCAGCATGTGTTTCCAGAGCTGTGTCTGCAGTAGCTTTTTCTCCTCCCCCAGAGCCCCCCATCCCTCTGCCCGGCATCCTGCTAGAGCCGTGGTTTCTTTTAGTTCCACCAGATGCTTCAGGCCATAGTGTCAGACCCTGTGGCCCTCTCTCCTGTGCTCCCATAGCCACCTCACCACCCTGGGGGGTGCCACCGACTCAGACGTAGGGAAGTAAGGGGCAGCTGGTGCCAGAAATGACGAAGGGATCCTAAGACACAGGTGGCACTTTCAGGCTCCCACTCTCGAGGAAACCAGGTGAGCCAGGCCTGCCCACAAGTCCTTCCCTGTGACTTCTAGTTCCCTCACAGGCTGAACTCCATGGGGCAGCAGAGAGAGGAGCCCGAGGCGTGCTGCACGCCTGGGGTTTAGAGGGCGGCCTCGCTTTGGTGCTAGCCCACAATCCTCCCCCCTGGCTGCCCCCCTACCCACCAAGCCTCACCTTTAGGGATGCCTCCTCCTCCCTGTACACTGGCTCCAGCTTCGCCAGATGAGATAGGAACTCTGAGGCCAGCAGGGGCCGCCTGGACAATTGGAGGAGCCGCCGCTCCGTGAGCACCAGTCGGATGGCTTGGAGAATGTGACCAGGTGTGTAGCCATCGGACACCCTGGCCAGGGCACTGATGTCCAGGTGGGTCTGGGTCACCTGGATTCTCTCCATGTGCAGCATGTGCTTCCAGAGCACTGCGGGCGTGGGGGAGGAAACGGGGCGAGAGGCAGTGAGCCTCTCCTCCCAGGACGGTGGGGATCATCCCCACTCAACACAGGAAAATGAGACGGCAGGACTTAAGCAGCCGGCCCTTGTCCACAGAACCGGGCCAGGACCCAGGCCACTGGGCTGCTTGTATCGCAGCTGGCCCTTCCAGAGCACTTGGCTGTGAAGGTGCTGCTCAGAGCAATAGTGGGGGATGGGAATAAGAGTGGGGAGCTTTGGCAGGAACCCCTTCTCTGGCCTGTTCCCACATTCCCAGGCCTCACCATAGCGAGAAGCATAATCAGGCCGCGGCATGAAGAGAATCCGTTCGTAGGTCCGGCGCAGCCCCTTCATCTCGGCGAGCTGCGGTTGGTTAGTGGTCCCTATCAGCATGACGCGGTCTCCGGGATTCAGCAGGCGCAGGGCCTTGGTGAGGTCCTTCTTTATTCGCTTTGGGTCCATCTGCTCGGGGGAGAAAGGGTGGGGGTCGGGACACGGTGACTCATTATATGGGCTCCCAAGTACTCAGGGCACCTGTCCACACGCACAGGGACCCTGAGAGGCAGACCGGAGCAGCTGTCAGTCCTGCTTTAAGGAGAAGGAAATAAGGTAGGAGGAGGACAGGGGACTTGTCCAAGGTCACGCCATGGGTGTCACTTGGAGTGGCTTCCCAGGGGCTCCAGCTGCCTGCCCGTGCTGCCTTACCTCCTTTTCCTCTTTTGGGACCTTCTTATAGAAATTCTTCTCGGCATTTCCAATCCAGATCACTGAGGGCTGTAGGAGTCGAGCCACCTGGACAGGTCAGAGAATAGAAACCTGACAATAGCCATTCCTGGGCAAGGCTCACCTCCCCATCCAGCCCATCCCAGGGTCAGGGCTGGCCTAGGGCAATGGTGGCCAGGTTCCACTTCCCACATACTGTCGACCCTGCCTGCCAGCTCATTGCACATCCATCACCCTTCAGTGTGAGCAGAGTCCTTGCCCTCCCTGGAGATTGGAGGTGGCTACATCCTACGCCTCATCTCTCCTCCCCACTTCGCCCCACCTCCCCCATTATGGGGCTTCAGGTGTCCACAATCTCCCATCAGTGCTTGGTGAGACCTCACCAGCTCCCGAACTCACACCAACTAGGCAGATGGGTAGCCTCCTGAGCACAGAGCCCACCCTCTTCTGTTGTCACAGCCTGAGAACTAGAAATGCCGAACCTTAAAGACAATGTGCACTAGCATCTGCACCCCGGCCTTGCCAGGGTATTTGCCCTGCAGGTTGGCAGGTGACAGGTCGAACAGGTTGGCACCAGTTTCTGTGCACACGGCATTGACCAGCATCTTCTTCCCCACACCGGAGGGGCCCACCAGGAGGATGGAGCGGATGAGGGGAGCCATGGAGTGTATATCAGGGGAGCCTGAGAGAGAAAACAGAAGCCAGAGACAGACAGTGGGCCGTCAGGGACCCTGATGGGGCATGGTGTGAGGCGAGGTCCAAGGCCGGGGGCTGAGTGGGATGAGGTTCACATCTTGGCTGCACTGCCTCCTCCCATGGCCTGAGCAGTCTCCCAGGCAAACATACCAGAAGCGGCAGCTTACAAGCCCCCCAATGGCTCAGGAATCACAATGACGACAGGTGGGTGTCAGGAGGGAGCCCCCTGCCCCATCCAATGTCCTTTCTGTTTCCCATGCCATCTGTTTCCACCCCTGCATTAAGAAGGGGTCCAACTAAAAGGTATGGGATATCAACCTCTTTAGAAAGACACCAATCTTCTAGAAATGGGGCAGACTATGGGATGCCACTTGGAATTGAGTAAGAGGCTAGAAGTGTGGTCTCCTCAGCAGGTCAAGAGCCCACATGACTTCTGGGGTGGCCCAGGCTGGAGGAACCCACTGTAGGTCCCCGGCCCGGGGCATTGGAGGCTGTGACTGGACATGCCTGCCTCAACCACCCTCCTTCCCTCCCCAAGGCTTCCCTCCACTAGGGCCTCTCACCAAGCCGAAGGACCCCGTACAAGGCCATGTTCTGTCGAACGTCAAACAGGGAAGGCATGGGCAACTTGTGGGCCAGACTCAGAGTGGATCCAAGATAGAGGTAGTCACCTGGGGGACAGGTGGCCACCTGGTGAGTGGCATCTACTTGGGCAGGGCCAAGAGAGAAAGCCACTGGAGGAGAAGGTTCACTTCAGAGGGTGGTAGTTGGCCACCAGGAAGGCCATGGCCTGGGAGCCTTGGGCACCATTCCTTAGCCTGGGAGCAGGTGCGGGGAAGGGGTCTCACCAACGAAGTCCTTCAATAACACTGCCTTGCACTTCTTTAGAAGGCCAAAGACAACAAGCTCTTCAAACAGAGAGGCCAGGGACCTGGCAGAGGATGGCACAGGGCCTCCCCCCGAGAAGGAAGGGACATGGAGAAAGAGATGAGTGAGGTGTTGTCACAGGCATGAGGAGAGAGGCTAAGAGGCCCTTCTGCCCCACCTCCTGTGGTCAACATCAGGGTTTGGGCAGCCAGTGTCAGAAGGTGGGGCACCAACCCGCAGGCCCAGAAGGCAGCCTGCCCATACACAGCAGTGCTCTGTGGGTTGGGGTGTGTAAGAAGGACCAGCATCCTGTAACTCTCCCTCCACCAGTCTGCTCATGGCCCAAAGTTCCACCAACAGAACCCAGTCGACCTCTCTTCCTAGAAACCACATTTAAGGTGAACATGGTCTGGGAGGGGTGATCATCAAAGCAGCTAATGTCATTGTGCTCATGACTCACTTCAAGAGAGAAGTGAGTAGAAAGGGACAGCTGACTTCAAGGCCCCAGAGTGGGAAGTCCATGGGGAGATGGCTTTGTAGGGACAGAGCTGATGAAGGCCAAGGCTAGAGGGAACGTTGATAACAATACGCCACTCATATCTTATTCTATGAGACTGACGCGCTGCCTGCTGCGCTAAGAGGGCACCCCATATCTTATTCTATATCATCATTTCAAATCACTTTCTTATGCTTCTGTTTGATCCTCACAGCTATCTTTTGGGTTTGGCAGGAGAAGTGCTTGGTTAATAGGGAGTCAGAGAGGTTAAATGACTTTCCCGAGGTCACACAGCAATAGAACCAGGGCCAGCAGTTGGATCTATGGAGGGTCTGCTACCTGTTCGGGGTCAGATCTTTTTCCTTCTTCTTCTTCTTCCCAGCTTTCTTTTTCACATTTTTTTTCTGGATAGAAACAAGCACATAGGAAATTGTCCTGTGTTCCTTGCCTCCCCTGTTGTGCTCTCCCTCTCCTGTCCCAGCCAGGCCTCTCATCTTGCCTTTGGAGCCTTGAAGGGTCTCTCCTCCTCCCGGTCCACAGCCAGGCGCAGGTTCTTCAGCTCTTGACGCATCAGCTCATCCACCTGCAGAGACAGAAGAGTGTGTGGAGGGGCGACCAGGGGCGGGGAGGACAGGCAGGAGAGGTAGGGATGGAGGCAGGGGTGGAGAGGAAGACAGCAGCCTCAGAGCAGAGCCAGACAAGCACAGTGAAGGTAGCAGTGGCCAATAACCTT
Organism: Myotis myotis; assembly: GCF_014108235.1. Classification (NCBI taxonomy): domain Eukaryota; kingdom Metazoa; phylum Chordata; class Mammalia; order Chiroptera; family Vespertilionidae; genus Myotis; species Myotis myotis. Next base: position 4,065,088 of record NW_023416330.1, on the reverse strand, counting down.
CCCATGTCTTCTTTCAGAACCCTTGGCCTTGGCATTTGTCCCTATCCCTGCACCTGTCCACCCTCAATCCTAATCCATATTCTGCTCACGCATGAACCCTGCTCTCAACTGGCTATCAATGTGGAGAGAAGCCCGGGGATGGAGTGGGTCAGCTTTCAGCTGCAGCCCTAGACCCACCCTGTAGGCTCTGTGTGAACGTGAGGAGTTGTATGACCGCTCAGCCTCAGTGTTTTTATAAGTAGCATCAGGAAAGTCATGGTGCTTACCTCAGGCGCCATTGTGATCATGTGATCTAACACTCCCAAAGACACATCGTAAGAGCTCTTTAAGCGTTGGTGAAGATGATGGTGGGTGTGACCCCAGCACAGAGCCCCCCATTCCCTCACCTCTGGGCTGCAGGGAAGCGAGAGGGACCCGGAGAGGCAGAGGACAGTGGGACCAGGATGGACTGAAATGGCCTATACAGGGAAGGCAGTGGCTAGAGGAAGCTATAAAGGATGAGCAAGCTGTGGGTATGAGCAGAGGGAAGACAGAGGGACAGAGCCCGAAGCAGCTGAAGGCTGTGGTGGGAAGAGGGGGCCTGCAAAGAGGCCCGGAGCCAGAATGGCCACCTGTTTCCGGATCTCCTGCTCCAGTTCCTTCCTCTTCTCCGCCCGGAGGGCCTTGGGGTCAAAACTCTGATCAGGGTATAGGTGATCAGGCCGGTTCTTCCACACATCTGAGCATGGGGAGATGGGCGGAGTGGAGGGCAGAGTCCCAGGTGTACTCACATACACAATCACACACACTCACACACGTGCTCACATGGGCCAGGAACCTGTTCCAGGCTGGTCTACTTCTCTCTCGCTCTGTCTCTCTGTCTCTCACACACATGCACACATGAGCCAAGAACCTGACCCAGGCTGGCCCCCTGTCCTCACCCAGCTACCTGGCACTGCTTCTACCACATCATAGACCAGTGATGGTGAACCTTTTGAGCTCGGCTTGTCAGCATTTTGAAAAACCCTAACTTAACTCTGGTGCCGTGTCACATATAGAAATTTTTTGATATTTGCAACCATAGTAAAATAAAGATTTATATTTTTGATATTTATTTTATGTATTTAAATGCCATTTAACAAAGAAAAATCAGCCAAAAGAATGAGTTCGCATGTCACCTCTGACACGTGTGTCATAGGTTCGCCATCACTGTCATAGACAGAGGCCTGATCCCAAGGCCTATGACTGCAGGATTCAGGCCCAAACCCATAATGACCTCACACCCTCTCCCTTTGGTGTTAGCCCCTTGGCCCCCACGCCCATCCTGCCACCTGATGACCCACGTGGCACATGTCCACTTTCCCCAGGACCAAGAGTCACTCTAAGGTCCCACATGTCCTGGGCAGCTTCCAGCCTTCTCTCCCCTTACTTTTATACTCCTCGTGTCCGGCATTGATCAGGGGGATAAATTTGGATGGCAATGCTTTCAGCATTGCATCTGCTTCCTAGAATAGAAACACCATGTGACCTTGACCCCGCCTTCACCCTTCACAAACTCTGATCCTAATAATGCTCACCAGACCAGCTTTTTGACCAGAAATCCCCTCAGACTTTGTTCCCCCGCCCTATTATTTCACACGTTCGGGAGCTGCCTTACACCCTTCTTGGTCTTGTCTTCCTTTGCTTTCTTCTTCTCCTTTTCTTTTTCTTTATTTTTGTCTTCTTTTTTAGTGCTCTCCTGGACCGGATTCTCCAGTTCCATTTTCACCTGTGACCAAGGATAAACGATGCTTCAGAGAAGACCAAGGGCATTTTATAGGAGCAAGAGAACCCAGGCCTGTGGCTGGGGTGGGCTCAGGGTCCCAAGGCCTAGGGGAACTGGTGGGGCCCTGAGACGTATCTGGGATCCAGGAAGAGGGGCATCAGGTGATGAAGTGTTCTGACCAGAGCAGTTGCTCTCTCCTGGCCTGTGGATTACTAGAGCTACAATAGTCTCACCAGACATTTCCTCTCCCTGGACAAGGATGCCTTCTCAGATGCAGGTACCCCATCCCCCCAAGCAGTCTTCCTAACTACATATATTTCCTCTAGCCACCTCTGCCTCCATTGAGACTGACCTCGCCCGGCACCCCACTGCCACCCTCAGTTTACACTCAGTACTCTCTGTAACCTCAGACTCCATCGGCCACAGAAAATCTGCCCCACCTCCAGGGTACCTGTTCTGGAGTCTTGTCTGAGAAGATCTGGTTGGATCCACCTAAAGACTCGTCTGGATAATTAGGGAATCGGCCAGTAAGGGCACTAAGTGAACATAAGGTGGTCAGAGAGATGGACAAGTGGGTGGACATATGGACGAATGGATGGGCAGGTGGAAGGGTGGGTAGAGGGTGGGTCTATGGATGAATAGATGCATAGAGAGAAGGATGGGGAAGGATAAAGGGCCAGAGAGGATGAGGGACAGAGGGAAGGAATAGTTACAGAATAGAAAGGACAGATCACTCAGGGGACATTCCTGGATGCTTTCCCCATCTTATTCTGGCATTTTCTCTTCTATTCGGGGAAATAGCAAGTCATGGTGGAGAGAGTCCTGTAGTGGAGATGGTCCCACGTTTAAGCCAATGCATTAGCAGAGTGCTGGTGGGACAGGGTGAATGGAGAAGAGAGCCCAGGCTAGAGCAGAGGACAAGACAGGTGTGGGGACATGGGTGAGGAGGGAAAGGGGTTGAGTCAGCCGAGGCTGGGGACACTGACTGGCACTCGATAAACCACTGTCGGATTTGCTCCTTCATTTTCTCCTTGATATCGGGCCCCTCGGTCTCTCTGAGGGCATCGTGGGTCTTCGAAATGGCCATCTGGAACTCCTCCTCTTTCTCTATCTGGCGGGACCTCCTGACATCCTTCCTGAGGTTGGCTACGGACGCGTGCTCCACTGCGTCAGGCAAGGGGATCTGGGGACATGAGGAGGGGGCCAAGGGACTCAGGAGTGGGAGTGGGGAGGACCCGGCCTTAGGCTCGCACACCTGCCCCCACGCATTCCCTGCACGTGCCTCGCATGCACACCCACACGGAACATCGGGCATGCCTGCATCAGGAGAAATTGTTTGGTGCTGAAACTCCTCTGTGTAAATTACTCTGATAATGAGTTTGCTAGATGCATCCGGGCAGGCCCCCCTGCCCGATCCCCCAGCACACCCTCCCCTGTGAGCCTCAGTGCCCCCCCCACCCCCGCCTGCACCCCCGCCCAGCGCCCGCCTTGGCAGCCTCACTTGCAGCCACTTTCCCGCCTCATTGGTTCCCAAATGTATTTTAAATATCACTGTGCGCAGAGACAATTACTGAAAACGCTGAGCTCACACTGCTGATGGGCCGGGCAGCAGGCTCATTCCTCCCCCCCCCCCGCTGTGCCAAAGCCCCCTGCCCCTCCCCACCAAAGCCTCACCTCGGGCCTCCTGGGGGTCCAGATCGTCAGCCCCCCAAGTCTCTGACCTCCACTCCCATGAAGCAGACCCTGGCCCCTCTCTCCTGAAGTCCCCAAGCCTCTTAAAGTAGCCATCCCAGCTCTGTCTCTAATCTCTCTGCCCCGCCCCCATATCAGCCAGCCTCCATGGGCTCTGCCCACTGCAAAGCCCCTGCCAGGGATCATGTCTCTTGCCCCTGTCACCCTAAGTCAGCGGAGACCAGCTAGATGAAGGAAGCATCAGAGAGCAGAGGACAGACAGATTCAGAGAGTGAGGCCTGTGCACACTCTTACCAATGTGCACAGGCCCCACTTACCACCCACACTCCCCTCTTACCACCCACACTCCCCCATGTGCACTCTCACGCTTGCCTCATGTTGTTCACACTTAGCCCTGCTCCCTGCATGCAGAGGAGAAGCAATTCTGGGGCCCAGAGCAAGTGGGGAGCCCATAGCCCCCAAAAAAACACTGTGTGAGGGGGTGTGCCCCATCCCAACTGGGCCCCTGTGACCTCTTTCTGCTGGGCCCACACATGCAGCCCCTCCTCCAGCCAGGGGCACAGACACGGGGTCCAGGATACTTGGTGCTACTATCCCTCATCCCACACCCATATTTGAGATTCTTCTAAGGGCTCTAGTTCAGGGAGGGTGGGAAGGGATGTGTTGGCTGTGGCTTTCCTGTCCTTTCTCAGCCAAGTCCTGAAGGACCCTCGGGCCCCCTGGCATTGACCTTCTCCCCTTCATCGTGCCCACCACAGTCCTGAGTGGTGGGTGGTGTGGGCAGTGATGGTTGTCAGGGCTGTGCTCTGGGGCTGGGACACAGAAGGACATCCCATACACTGGCAGCCCTGTGCCCCTGCCTGTGCCCAGAGGACTCACCATGCCAATGAATTCCATCTCTGTTTGCCGGTCATACTGAGTGTGTTTCCTCTGTAGGTAGCCTTTCCACACCTGGGGGAACACAGGCCCAGACACTCCGCACACTGCACTTCTTCTAGGATGTGGCTCTTGGGCTTAGCAGCTGCCCTGGAGGTCTGGATGGCGAAGGTTTGGGTGGGAGGTGGGGGAGGAGCTGGGGAGGCACCTGGGGAGGTGCAGCTCATGGACAATTGCCACCTGAGCAGGGACAGTGTGAAACAGGGTGGGGCAGGGATGCACCCAAGCTGTCCAGCACCTAGGCATTGCTTCCTCAGGGCCTCCCCGGCAGTCCCTCCTCATCTGCTGTAACTTTTGAGGCACAGATCAGAGTTCAAGTACTGCCATCTTCAAAAAGCACTGACCACACTCATGTCTCAGAATTCCCATAGCATTTGGAATAAATACTCGATTATTTCACCCAGGCACACAAACATCAGTTCCGTAGGGACTATGGAGCTCCCCTAAACAATTCCTGCATTTCTGACATAAGGAAACTGAGGCTGGAGACAGGACAAGATCTCTCCCAGGCCCGGAGCCTGTCAATGCAGAGCTGAGACTGGGGCCAGGTTTCCTGTCTCCTCGCCCAATGTTCTCCCAGGCCACCAGCCCCTCTCAGACCTGCGGACAACCCAGTGCCAGAGGGTAGAAGGAGGTGCACTGGGCAGAGGGAGGCGGGGCCGGCGCCTGTCTGGGCTCCTGGGACTAGCAGTGGAAAAGCCCACGATAATGGCTTTTGATTAGTATTTGTACTTGAGAACTTGAAGACTGGGATGTAGAATTCCCACACCCTTGATGTCTGGCAACAGGGACAAAATGACTTGCTTTGGTCTTGGGGGGAAGTGGGGCTCTGTCTTTGGGGTCAACCCCCCTCTCAAAATGCTGCTTTATTGACCCTGAAGGTGAGGACCTCCTCCTCCATGGGGTAGCTGGACACTGGGTCGGTCACCAGATGCAGGGGCTCTGGTTGGAACACTCTGCCTACTGATCAATAATCAAAATCTATCCCAGCCGGGGGTTGCGGGGGGAGGGTCAGTGGTTGAACGTCAACCTATGAACCAGGAGGTCACAGTTCTATTCCCAATCAGGGCACATGCCCAGGCTGCAGGCTCAATCTCCAGTATGGGACGTGCAGGAGGCAGCCGATAAATGATTCTCTTTCATCATTGATGTTTCTATCTCTCTCTTTCTCTCCCTTCTCTGAAGTGAATAAAAATTTGATTTTTTTTTTTAAATAATCAAAATCTGCCCACTTGGAGAGGCTCTCTGTCCTCAGGGGTGATGTTTGTCAGTAGGTTGGTTTACTTTTGGGTTTTGGTAGAAAGTGGCTCTAAGTTTCCTCTCTTGGGCCAGCAGACAGGAGGTTTGGAGGCATTGGGACTTGAGGGAGAAGGAGAGGAAAACCTAGCCCACGCCAGCCATTCTGGGCCCGCTTTGGAAAGAAAAGGTGGCAAGTGACTTCCTGTGACCAGGTGACAGCTGCAGGAGCAAAATGGCCCTTTTCTGCACTGAAATTTTCCCAGGGCCCCTCCAGGATCATCAAGCTGGTAACCACTATTGCCCAGCCTTGTGGTGGCCAATGATAGAGGCCAGGCCCACACACTGGGGGCACAGCAGGAGCTGGGAGGTGTAGAATGGCCACCAGAACAGTGAGAAGGATGGGGAAACCTGGGGACACAGCCGGATGCTCTGCGGTGAGCAGGATGGGGTGTGATTGTGTTATTTCCATGTTAAAACTGAGGGTGACTCCAGGTGGCACAGACCTTGAGGACGCCTGGATCACATCAGTTCTCTTCATTATATTTCCTTTTGCCTCAGCTGCCAGGAGGGTCAGGGTATATTTTAGTGACATTTTTAACAGTCTTAAGAATTTCTAAAATGATTACCTACTCTGTCCTGCTACCTTATTATGGATCATTCTCCCCTAATTTTAATGAATCATCTGTTTCTAGGACTTTTATGGTATCCTACTTCAAGTTCTTTTTGGGGATAAGATGTAGAATAAATAAACAAATAAGATGCATGATTATTAATTATCAAGGTCCCTAGTTTAGAGTCTAGTTATGTGGCCACAGAACCCAAGCACCTGCACCTCTATCATCAATTGCTAAGCTAGGGAGGCTTCCTGGAAGAGGTGACTACCTTGCCTTTCTTCCTGGACACTGGGGGGTTACCTTCTGAATGGTGATAGCTGCTTGGTTCGGATTTAACTTGTGCCACCCGCTCTCCCTCATCTTCCGATCCCGCTCCTCCTCTCTTCGAATCTCTCGAATGAAGGTGGCTCGGAGTCTGCCTTGTCTGGCCCGCTCGGCCGTTTGCAGCAGGATTATGGCCTCAGTCCGGCTCATTACTGGTTCGACCTGGCCAGATTAGAGCAAAGGAGCAGAAGATGAGGGAGGGCTCGTATCCAGGCGGGCAGTCGGGGAATTAGACACTGAAGGACATGCTGGGGGCATGGGCCCCCCAGGACATCTAGGTGCCCAAGTCCTGATCCTCTCTGTTGGTGTTGGAAGGTTACAAGGACACAGGAGCAGCCTTGAAGGACACTAGGGATTATCCGAAGAGCACTCTCAGGTGGGAGTAGGGCAGGGCAGGGCCTCCCTGGGTCCTGAAGGGGGGCATCCCTAATCCCGGAGCAGGGCTATGGGAGGAGTAGGGGAGAGAGTCCCCTGGACTTGCCTCCTGGAAGGCCACTGGCTCCATTCTGGATAGGATTTCTGCCAGCATCAGCTCTCGCTCCTGCAGAATGCTGGACTGCTCCAGCAGGAAGTATTTGGGGATTGGAACCTCCAGGTCAGCCTTTGGGGCAATAGGGGGGACGGAAGGTCAGGAATCAGAAGGTAGGCCATTTGGCCAGTCCATTACTATTTCCAGCTACTCACAGAGATCCTGTTTTCCTCCATGCTAGATCCCTGGAGTTGGGAATTTATGGGCAACTGGAAAATCCACTCACAGTCATCACTTTCTCCCCTGCCTGGACCCTGTGACCAGAGTTGAATTCTGGAGGATCATGGTAGCTAATGGGCAGTGGTTCCAAACCTGACTGTGCACCGGAATCAACTGGGAAGCCTTTAAAATGCAGACTCCCAGGCCCTCCCCAGACCACCACTCAGAATTGCACGGCCTGGAGAATCTGTTTTTTTCAAACCAACAGCTGAGCCTGATGCAGCAGGTCAGGAAGCCGAGGCTGCCCTGGATGGGAGCAGTGAACCATGGCCTTGGAGCTTCATGCTCTGGAACCTGCTGGTACATCCAGATCACCTGAGGATCTTGTTAAAATGCAAGTACAGATGAGTAGGCTTGGGGTGAGGCCTCCAGAGTCTGCATTTCTAACGAGCTGCTAGTGGTACAGACGCTGCTGGTCCATGGACTACACTTTGAGGAGCAAGCATCTGGAGGACTCTTCACTGATCCCTCCTGGGACATGAATCTTCCCATCCACGCGAGACCTCCAGCCTGACTCTCTAGCTACACCCCCCCCAGCCACTTGCATGCACCTCCACCCCCACTCCAGTTTCTGAAGGCCTTCTCCCCGATCCTTGATCCACCTGCTTGACCTCCCTCCCTTCCTTGCAGAGGCCCCAGAGGTGTCTGAAGGTTAAGACCAGCCCCACCCCCACCCCCACCCTCCACTGGTGTGGGTGTGGCACCACGCTGTCCTCGCACCGGGGTGAGCCCGAGGTCCCGCAGCACGTGGTCCAGGCAGTGCCACTCGCACATGTCTACCCGCACCATCTCATCCTTGAGCTCCAGCACGCGGCCCGCCACGCTGTCCAGCAGGCGCCGCAGCAGCCGCCGCTTCTGCGGCTGCACCATCTGGTCATAGAGAATGTCGAACCCGCGCAGCAGCCCCAGGTAGTACAGGTAGAGCGATGAGAGCCTGTACTGGAAGGACTGCCACTCCCGGGTGGGCACGGGTTGGAGCATGGGCTGCTCTTGGTCCAGTAGCTCTTGCAAGGTCACGTGGGAAGAGTCCCAGAGGCGCTGGTAAGATCTGGAGAGGAGGCAGTGTGCACTGGAGTGTTCTGAGCATCAGGGGCTTGGGGACGGGGGCTGCAGGGGAGCTGCTGAGCCTTTCGAGGAGTGTGAACTCAGGTTCCACAAGGTGTGACGCTAGGGTTACTCACAGTGAGCTCAGTGAAGTGAGGGTCCTCAGGGGCAGGAGATGGCAGCCACAGTGAGCTCACTGGGGCTTAGCAGTGTGAGATTGGGGTCACTAGAGGAATGGAGAATGGCCATGGCTCTTAGGGGCTCCCTATAAGGAAGAGGCCTTTTGGAGTTGGCAGCAGTTGGTCCGTCCGTGGTGAGGGTGCAGCCCAGGGATGCTGCAGTGGTCTAGGATGGTGGGTGGGAAGTGGGGTGAGGGATGAGTGTAGAGGATGGTCCTTTTCCCAGAGAAGAGCCCTGGCTCTGGATTTAATAGTCCAAGAGACATCTGAAGAGCAAAAGCTGACCACAGACTGGAGCAACTGGGGCTGCTGAGTGAGAATCAGGGACCCTGGCCCAGCATGACCCGCCCCCTCCCCCCCCAGTCCTTCTCCCTGTCCAGCAGCCCCAGCCTGATGGGACCTTGAGTAGGAGGCAGCTTGCTCTTTGCTCTCCCAGCCCTGGGGGCTCCATTCCAGCCCCAACTTACCCCTCCGACATGGTGCTCACTCCTCACGCTACCCTTGGTGAGCTGGTCGTGGAATCCACAGAAGCCCTGTGGTTCCACTCTGACTGCACCCCCAGAGCAGCCCAGTTTTAAGGGTTCTGTCCCATTGTCTCCATGTTCTAAGGTTGGGAGGGGAGGGGCTGTGGGTGCACAATTGGGGACACATCACAGAGGACATTCTGGAGGCAGCACTCTGAGGGGAGTCAGGCTCCTTTGCAGCAAGCCTTGGAAAGCTAGGGCAGAGTGTGGGCTCTGCTGTGGCTACTTCTCTTGTGAGGATCAAATAAAAGAATGGTCCCTGTTTGAAATCACCCTGTAACTTCAAGACTCTGGTGAATATTAGTCCTGAAGGCATTACTCCAGCTGGGGGAGCCCTGTACCCCTTAATGCAGATCCAGCTCGTTCACTCCGCTGTGCGACTGTCCCGGGGGTTCAGGAGACCATTCTTTAGAAAAGACAAAGCATTACCTCCTGACTCTGGTCAGCTGGTGGTTGTCTTTTAGGCTCCATATTAAGTAGGGACTTAAAATTAAATACATACATAAGGCACAGGGCAAAGGAAGGGGGAGAAGGGAGGAGCAGAGAGATGAGTTCTCAGGCATTAGTACTTGAGGATCTTGTCAAAATGCAGGTTCCAATTCCACAGTTTGAGGTAGGCCTGAGAGTCTGTATTCCTGACAAGCGCAGACATGGCCAGTCTCTGAATGGCACCTGGAGTAGCAAGGTAGGAGCCGGGAAAAGCTGAGGCTCAGGGGTCAGATCTGTGCCCGCCAGCTTCTAGCTGTGAAACCCAAGCGTGGATAATTAGTTCTCACCTCAGGGCACCTCCATGTGAGTCTCTTCATATGAGAAAATGTGTGTGCAGGCAGCCACTGTCACAGAGAGCCTTCTCAGCACATGGAGTGGAAGGCGATGGGCTGGGTCTAGCCAGTCACAAAGAGAACAGAGCGGATTTTGGACTTAGTCACTGACTCCCTCCACTCCACCTCTCTGAGCTTGGGACAGCATTTATGGGTCACATGCTCACAAGCTGGAGCAAAGGCTGAATAAGAGAGGAGAGATACATGGGGTCAGATGTTAAGTGGTGGACTTGAGTGAGGGACACACAAATGGCCATTGTATTCTCTTGCAACTTTTTGTGGGTGCCTGAGTTTGAGATTTTTTGAAATAAAATTGGGGAAGAAAAGTTAGTCTCAAAATCCTTCCCACCAATTTGTTCTGAAATGAAGGGGAAGAAAATGTTAGGGGAGAATGAAAACATCTTACAGATCCCAGCAGGCTGTTTGCAAGCTGGTTCAGGCCTTCTGTTTTGTATCTTAAAGAATATATCTAGCCTGGCCGGTGTGGCTCAGTGGTTGAATGTCACAGTTTGATTCCCAGTCAGGGCACATGCCCGGGTTGTGGGCTCCATCCCCAGTAAGGAGCATGCAGGAGGCAGCTAATCAATGATTCTCATCATTGATGTTTCTATCTCTCTCCTCTCTTCCTCTCTGAAATCAATAATATATATATATATATATATATATATATATATATATATATATATATATATTAAAAAGAATACATCTATGTAGACCCCTATATCCAGCATAGGACAAAAATGGCAGTTTGCTGGAAATGGCATCATAAAACATAGTCTGAAGGAGTAACACAGGGGAGATTAAAAATGGCGGCAGAGCCCTGACTGGTTTGGCTCAGTGGATAGAGCGTCGGCCTGTGGACTCAAGGGTCCCAAGTTCGATTCCCATCAAGGGCATGTACCTTGGTGCAGGCACATCCCCAGTGGGGTGTGTGCAGGAGGCAGCTGATTGATGTTTCTCTCTCACTGATGTTTCTAGCTCTCTGTCCTTCTCTCTTCTCCGTAAAAATTAAAAAAAAAAAAAATGGCGGCAGAGTAGGAGGATGCTGCATGGACATGCTCCCAGGAACAAGCTGAAATTACAACTGAAATACGGAAAGGCTTCCTGAATAATCAACGGAAAACTCACAGGAGAGAACCCTGATAACCAAGGACTGAAGGTGGAGACCGCATAGAGCAGTGGTTCTCAACCTTCCTAATGCCGAGACCCTTTAATACAGTTCCTCATGTTGTGGTGACCCCCAATTTCATTGTTACAAATTGAACATAATTAAAGCGTAGTGATCAATCACAAAAACAATATGTAATTATATATGTGTTTTCCAATGGTCTTAGGCGACCCCTGTGAAAGGGTTGTTCGACCCCCAAAGGGGTTGTGACCCAAAGGTTGAGAACTGCTGGCATAGAGACTGGTAGGAGGGGTGGAGGCATGAAAGGGCTGGCCAGGCACCCACAGATGTCAACTGAAGTCCCGAAGAGATATCTCAGCTGGGGAGTGGGGAGTAGGGGGGCTGCCACTGAGAACTCTGGGATCTAATCCCGAAGCTGGGCTCCCCGTTAGATAGCACCAAGCTGAAGAGGGTACCCACATAACATCTAGCTAAGAAAAGCCGTGGGGTGCTGTCTGCCAGGGAGTGGCAGCTGAAAGTTTGAGCACCCTCTTAAAGGGCCAACACACAAAAATTCCCTGTGGAGCCACCCACCTTGTGCTCAGGCAGAGGGAAGGCGAAGTGGACTGGAGCTGTGAGAGCAGACCCCAGGACTGGGGACTTGGGGGATAGCGCTCAGAAGGCAGACACCCCAAGTTTCCTGTGCTGAGTCATTCCCTCACACAGCAGAGGACATCTTTCCCACACAGACATTTGTGTTGCCTGAGGTGGGGGAAGACAGTTGACACACCCTAGTAGAAAACACCTTGCCCTGAGGCCACTTAAGAGATTAAAAGTAGCAATTAGCCTCCAGGCAGAAGTAACTGCCCCACCCTGTTGAAAAAAAAAACAACTCTCGCCACACCTGAGGATGGTTGCCTGCAGGCAATTTAAGTTATTAGTCTGTAGACAGAGGCAGTCTCTGGAGACTTTGAGTCTTTGCCTAATCCAATTAGTCAGAAACAGCCTTTAACACTGTCCTGCAGTAGAAATTCAGAGGTGTAGAGGACCTACCTAATACATAGTCACAAACCCAAACAGACAACCAAAATGAGGAACCAAAGAAACAACCACCAAATGAAAGAACTAGCAAATTCTCCAGAAGAGATAAATGAAGCAGAATAAGAAATTTATCTGGCCGAAACCGGTTTGGCTCAGTGGATAGAGCGTCGGCCTGCAGACTGAAGGGTCCCAGGTTTGATTCCGGTCAAGGGCATGTACCTGGGTTGCGGGCACATCCCCGGTGGGGGATGTGCAGGAGGCGGCTGATCGATGTTTCTCTCTCATCGATGTTTCTGACTCTCTGTCTCTCTCCCTTCCTCTCTGTAAAAAATCAATAAAAATATGTTTAAAAAAAATTTATCTGAAACAGAGTTCAGAGTAATGATGTTAAAAATGCTTAATAGTATGAAAAAAGATATAGTAATTATGAAAAAAGAGTCGTCTGAGGTAAAGAATGGCATAACACAAATAAAGAACACATTGGAAGGAATACACAGCAGATTAGGGGAAGCTGAGGATCAAATCAGTGAATTAGAAGACAGAGTTGAAAATATCACTCAATTAGAGAACCAAAAAGAAAAAAACAATTAAAAAACAGGAGGACAGCTTAAGGGACCTATGGGACAATGTGAAACGTAACAATATTAGAATGATAGGTGTGCCAGAAGAGGCAGAAAGGGAGAAAGGCATAGAGAAGGTGTTTGAAGAAATAATGGTAGAAAACTTCACTAACCTGGTAAAAGAAAAAGTCACACAAGTTCAGGAGGCACAGAAAACCCCAAATAAGAACCCAAACAGACCTACATCCAGACACATCATAATTAAAATGCCAAAAATTAAAGACAAAGAGAGAATCTTAAAGGCAGCAAGAGAAAAGAAAACTGTTACCTACAAAGGAGTTCCCATAAGGCTGATGCCTGATTTCTAATCAGAAACTCTACAAGCCAGAAGGGAATGGCATGAAGTACTCAAGGTAATGGAAAGCAAGGATCTGAAACCAAGATTACTATATCCAGCAAGGCTATCATTCAAAATAGAAGGTCAAATAAAGAGCTTCCCAGACAAAAAAAAACAACAAAACAAAAACTAAAGGAGTTCATCACCACCAAGCCAGCATTACAAGAAATGCTGAGAAGCATTAACTAGGGTGAGATTATTGCTGATTGGCTGATTTTCAGAATAAAAATCAATCGGAGAAGAAAATGGCGGAGGTATAGATGGATGAGTCCCGTGCCTTGTCCAGGAGCAGATAAGGGTGAGCAGCTGAAACGGGTAACATACAGCCCTAATAAGCAGAAGATATTCAGCTGGGAGACAGTTTGCAGCCGGGAAAGACAGAGAACTCCCGAAGAAAGGGAACAGCTGAAATCTCTCCCGGAGCGCTGGCTCAGCCGCGGAGAACGTGCCATCTTGAGTGGCTGTTATTGGAAGCATATAAAGCCAAAGACCTGGCATCCAAGGCATTCAGAGATTGGCTACTAACCCGGAAACAACGGAACCCAAGCAACGCTACTACATGAACTTAGAGGAACCCTGCTTCTCCCCACGGAAGGATCAGACTTCCCCTAAAGGTGTGGTTTGCAATTCAGGTTGGAGAGAGGAACGCGTGTGTGCGTGGGGAAAATCTGAGCCTCACAAAGTTCGTGGCCATTGAGGCCAGTGTGATCCGCGAGTGTGGAAGGGCTCCCGCAGGGCTGCTGGCAGAAGGGAATGCTAAAAATAAGCCCATAGCTGGACTGGGTGCAAAAAAAGCAGCCTTGGATTTTGCCAGTCTGCTGGCTGCTTAGCACTGGGGAAGAGAGGGTGCACGGAAGGGACTGCGCACAGAGCTGAAAGGTGGAGGGTTGTGAATTTGCGCAACTTCTCAGGCCCTTGTTCTCTCTCTTCCCATTAAATCTTTGTGGTTGATTATTAAACCCAGTACATGGGATTGCCCAGTCAGGGTCACTCGCAGAGACTGAAGGGGAAGGTTCTTTTTGTGGAACCTGGGAAACAGTGGGAGTAACGACTAAAGAACAGGTTCTAGGACAGTCGACTCTCCCAAACCAGTTTTAAGTGCGATAGGGAAAATAAACCCAACTGCTGGATAGAGAGGACTTATAGCCTCAGAGGTCAATCCAGAAACACTGCCACTCAGAGGCTGAGCCACAAACTGACTCTTATGTAAACACAAATTAAGGCAGTCTGGGAAACAAATACGACCTGCTTTAAAATCAGGACTTTGGTTTACAACATGGAGGAACAGTGTATCGCAGGGAAATTCAACACTCTCCTGAATACCTGGCAGGACTAAGGCGTGCCAGACTGAAGAGTAGAAGAACTGAAGGACCTTCACTACTTCACATTTTTATTTATTTATTTTATTCTTTTTTCACCTTTTAATTAAGAAACCAATTTTTTTTTCTTTTTTCATCACCTGATTTTACACTTTTAATTACATTTTTTTAAAACTAGTATTATTACTGCTACCATTTTAACATTTTTTAAAGTGTCATTTTATTTTCTCTTTATTTTATTTTGGGATTAGTGTTCTACATTCTATTTTCATTGTTCCTTTAGCATCATTTTTCTCTACCTCAATTTTACCTTTATGCTAAAACCCTCTCCCTCACTTTTCCCCTTTTGTTGTCCTGTTTCTCTTACCCTATTCCTGCTTTAGATTTTCCCTATTCCTTCTTTTTATCCCCCGTCAAAATTTCACCCTACTTATATATCCTATTTCCAATCCCCTGCTCTAAATCCTTATACACCTCTCCCTTATCTTTCTTCACTATCCAAATTTTTTCTTTTCTTTTCTCTCTCTATTATTTTGTTGTTCTTTGCTTGATTGTTGAGTATATTGGGTTTTGTTTTGTTTTTTAGGATTGTTTGTGAAGTTGTTTTTCTTTTTCTTTTTATTTTTCTGCTGGTTTTATTTTCTTCCCCCTGCCCCCCCCCCCAGTTACTTTTGTGCTTCTGTTTTCCCTTGCCTTGCTTGATATTATTGGTTGTTTGTAGTTTGCATTCATCTCCAAGGATCTGTTGCTGGAATTTGTTGGGATTAGTGGCGGTTCTATCAGAATTTTCTCCTCATATAAATAGTCTCTTCCCCTCTTCTACTTCATTCTCTCTTTTCTCTCTTACTTTTTTCCCCCTCCCTTTTCCCAATTTCATTTTTGCACTCCTTTTCTTGTTTCTTTTTTCTCTTTTCTCTTTTTCTCTTCTTTCTTCCTTATCCCTGAATTCTCTTTGCTTGGGTGGTCACCTTTATTTGGGGTTATTAATATCGTGAATACATTTGTGTTCAGTGCCTGGTACGTTGTGCCTTGTTGTGTTGTATTTTGTGCCTTTAAATAAATGCAGCAGATCCAAGCAACAGCAGCCTCCTGAGCACCACACCCTCTGTCTGAGGAACAGCAGCTGTGTGTGAAGCCTCCCCCCACCAGCCAGAAGAGCCACCACAGCTGTGAACAGCACCCACCAGAGGAGTTGTTGCCAACTGAGGAGCAGCTGCTACCACAACTGCCCGAGGAGCAACCACAGCCCGAGGAGCCACTGCCACCCAGGGAGAAGCCACTGAACAACTCAACATCTAGATATGTCAGTGAGATCAAACATGGGTAGACAAAGAAACCTCCAAAGGAAAGAAAAGGAGGACTCGCCAGAAAAGCAGCTAAGTGATACAGAGGCATGCAACATGACAGAAAAAGAATTCAGATTAAGGGTCCTAGAGTGCATAAACCGGATGGAGGGGAAAAAAAATCAACAACTTATATAAGAAGCAAGAAGAAACAGATGAAAAAAGTCAACAACTTATGTAAGAATCAAAAAGAAATGGATGAAAAAAATCAATAACTTAGGTAAGAACCAAGAAGAAATGAAGAGTGATATAGCTGCAATAAAAAACACCATTGAAAGTTTCAACAGTAGACTAGGAGAAGCGGCGGACCGAATTAGTGAATTAGAAGCCAAGGAAGCAAAACACACCCAAACTGAACTGCAATTGGAGAAAAAAATTAAAAGACAGGAGGAGAGCCTAAGGGAGCTTTGGGACAACATGAAACAAAACAACATACGAATAATAGGGGTGCCAGAACAACAGAAAGAGGAACAAGGGTAAGAAAACCTATTTGAAGAAATAATATCAGAAAACTTCCCTGAGGTGGGGAAAAAAAAAGTGACACAAGCACAGACAGTCCCAAACAAGGTGAACCCAAAAAAACCCACACCAAGACACATCATAATTACCATGGCAAATGTTCAGGACAAAGAGAGAATCTTACAGGCTGCAAGAGAGAGATGGAAAGTTACATACAAGGGATCTCCCATTAGATTATCAAATGATTTCTCAACAGAAACACATCAGGCCAGAAAAGAATGGATGGAAATTTACAAAGTGATGCAAAGCAAAGGACTGAATCCAAGAATACTCTATCCAGCAAGGCTATCATTCAAAATTGAAGGGGAAATAAGAAGCTCCACAGGAAAACAAAAGGCTAAGGGAGTTTATCACCACCAGGCCAGCAATGCAAGAAATGTTAAAGGGACTGGTGTAAAAAGCAGGAAAAAAAAAAAAAGCTAAGAAAGAAAACAGGCACAAAAAATAGAAATGGCTACAAACAAGTACCTTTCAATAATAACTTTAAACGTAAATGGACTAAATGCTCTAACCAAAAGACATTGAGTGGCTGAGTGGATAAAAAAACATGACCCATATATTTGCTGTCTACAAGAGACCCACCTCAGAAGAAGGGACTCACACAGACTGAAAGTGAAGGGATGGAAAAATATCTTTCAGGCAAATGGAAATGAAAAAAAAAGCTGAGGTAGCAATACTTATATCGGACAAAATAGACCTCAAAGTGAAGGACATAACAAGAGATAAGGAAGGACACTTCATAATATTAAGGGATCAATACAACAAGAAGATATAACCCTGATAAACATATATGCACCCAATGCAGGAGCACCCAAACACATAAAAAAACTCCTGGAAGATATCAAAGGAGAGATCGACAACAATACAATCATAGTAGGGGACTTTCATACACCACTGACATCACTGGATAAATCCTCTAGACAATCAGCAAAGAAATAGCAATCCTAAATGACTCACTAGATCAGATGGACTTAATTGACATCTTCAGAACATTTCACCCCAAAGCCACGGAATATACATTCTTCTCAACTGCTCATGGGACATATTCAAAAACAGACCACATATTGGGTCATAAACAAAGTCTCCCCAAATTCAAGAAGATTGAAATCATACCAACCATCTTTTCAGACCACGATGGCATAATATTAGAAATAAACTACAATAAAAACAACCCCAAATACTCAAACACTTGGAAGCTGAATAGCATGTTATTAAATATTGATTGGGTTACCATAGATCAAAGAAGAAATTAAAAACATCCTGGAAAGTAATGACAATGAAAACACAACAATCCAAAACCTATGGGACACAATGAAAGCAGTCCTGAGAGGGAAGTTTACAGCTCTACAAGGCCTATCTCAAAAAACAAGAAAAAATGGTAGAAATCATCTAAATCTACAGCTCAAAGAATTAGAAAGAGAGCAAAAAGAAAACCCCAGAGTGAGCAGAAGGAAGGAGATAATGAAGATTAGAGCAGAAATAAATGACACAGAGACCAAAAAAACAATACAGAAAATCAATGAAACCAAGAGCTGGTTCTTTGAAAGGATACATAAGATTGATGAACCTCTAGCCAGGCTCACCAAGAAGCAAAGAGAGAGAACCCAAATAAACAAAATCAGAAATGATAGAGGCGAAATAACAACAGACCCCACAGAAATAAAAATGATTATTAAAAAATACTCTGGACAACTCTACTCCAACAAACTAGACAACCTGGAGGAAATGGACAAATTCCTAGAAAAATACAACATTCCAAAACTCAATCAGGAAGAATCTAAAAATCTCAATAGGCCAATAACTATGGAAGAAATTGAAGCAGTCATCAAAAGCTTCCAGCAAACAAAAGCCCAGGACCAGACAGCTTCACAGGTGAGTTTTACCAAACATTCAAGGAAGAAATAAAACCTATCCTCCTCAGACTACTACAAAAAATACAAGAGGAAGGAACACTTCCAAGCTCATTCTATGAAGCCAGCATCACCCTAATTAATACCAAAACCAGGGAAAGACAACACAACGAAAGAGAATTACAGGCCAATATCCCTCATGAACATAAATGCCAAAATCCTCAACAAAATCTTAGCAAATCGGATCCAGCAGTACATCAGAAAGATCATACACCATGACCAAGTAGGATTTATCCCAGGGATGCAAGGATGGTACAATATCCGCAAATCAATAAACGTGATACATCACATAAACAAATTGAAAGAAAAAAACCACATGGTCATATCAATTGATGCAGAAAAAGCATTTGACAAAATTCAACACCCGTTTTTGATAAAAACTCTCAACAAGGTGGGAATAGAAGGATCATACCTCAATGTAATAAAAGCCATATATGACAAACCCACAGCCAACATCATCCTCAATGGACAAAAACTAACACCATTTCCCCTAAGAACAGGAACAAGACAGGGATTCCCACTCTCACTACTCCTGTTCAACATAGTACTGGAAGTACTAGCCATTGCAATTAGACAAGAAGAAGAAATAAAAGGCATCCAAATTGGAAAAGAAGAAGTAAAACTGTCCTTATTTGCAGATGACATGATATTATACATACAAAACCCTAGAGACTCCATCAAAAAACTACTAGACTTAATACATGAATTTGGCAATGTAGCAGGATACAAAATTAACCACAGAAATCTAAGGCATTTCTATACACCAATAGTGAACTTACAGAAAAAGAGACTAAAAAAACAATCCCATTTACCATCGCACCAAAAAAATTAAGTTACCTAGGAATAAACTTAACTAAAGAGGTAAAAGACCTCTACTCAGAAAACTACATGACATTGAAAAAAGAGATAGAAGAAGACATAAACAGATGGAAGAACATACCATGTTCTTGGATTGGTAGAATCAACATCCTTAAAATGTCCATACTACCCAAAGCAATCTATAAATTCAACGCACTTCCCATTAAAATACCAATGGGATATTTCACAGATCTAGAACGAACTCTCCAAAAATTCATCTGGAATAAAAAAAGACCCCGAATAGCTGCAATGATACTGAGAAAAAACAAAGTAGGTGGGATCTCAATACCAGATATCAAGCTGTATTACAAAGCCACTGTTCTCAAAACTGCCTGGTACTGGCACAAGAACAGGCATATAGATCAATGGAATAGAATAGAGAGCCCAGAAATCGGCCCGAACCAATATGCTCAATTAATATTTGACAAAGGAGGCAAGAACATACAATGGAGTCAAGATAGTCTCTTCAATAAATGGTGTTGGGAAAATTAGACAGATACATGCAAGAAAATGAAACTAGACCACCAACTTACACCATACACAAAAATAAACTCAAAATGGATAAAGGACTTAAATGTATTACGGGAAACCATAAAAATACTAGAAGAATCCAAAGGCAACAAAATCTCAGACATATGCCGAAGCAATTTCTTCACTGATACAGCTCGTGGGGCACTTGAAACTAAAGAGAAAATGAACAAATGGGACTACATCAAAATAAAAAAGCTTCTGCACAGCAAAGGAAACCATCAAGAAAACAAGAAAGCCCACTGTATGGGAGAACATATTTGCCAATGTTATATCTGTTAAGGGCCTAATCTCCAAAATTTATAGGGAACTCATACAACTTAACAAAAGGAAGATAAACAATCCAATCTAAAAATGGGCAAAGGACCTAAATAGACACCTTTCAAAAGAGGACATTCAGAAAGCCAAGAGACATATGAAAACATGCTCAAAGTCACTAATCATCCGAGAGATGCAAATCAAAACAACAATGAGGTACCATCTCACACCTGTCAGAATGGCTATCATCAACAAATCCACAAATGACAAGTGCTGGAGAGGATGTGGAGAAAAAGGAACACTCGTGCACTGCTGGTGGGAATGCAGACTGGTGCAGCCACTATGGAAGACAGTATGGAGTTTCCTCAAAAAACTAAAAATGGAATTCCCATTTGACCCTGTGATCCCACTTCTAGGAATATATCCCAAGAAACCAGAAACACCAATTAGAAAGGATATATGCACCTCTATGTTCATAGCAGCACAATTCACCATAGCTAAGATCTGGAAACAGCCTAAGTGCCCATCAGTAGATGAATGGATTAGAAAACTGTGGTACATCTACACGATGGAATACTATGCTGCTGTAAAAAAGAAGGAACTCTTACCATTTGCAACGGCAAGGATGGAACTGGAGAGCATTATGCTAAGTGAAATAAGCCAGTCAATGAAAGAAAAATACCACATGATCTCACTCATTCATGGATAATAAAGACCATTATAAACTTATGAACAAAAATAGGTACAGAGGCAGAGCTGCCTTGAACAGACTGTTAAACTATAGCGGGAAGGCCGGGGAGGAAGGGGGGGGGGCAGGAGGAGGGGTAAGAGATCAAAAGAAGGACTTGTATGCATGCACATAAGCATAACCAATGGACATAAGATACTGGGGGGTAGGGGAGGCCAGGGGATTGTCAAGGGCGGGGGGAAAAAGGAGACATATGTAATACCCTTTGTAATACTTTAAGCAATAAAACAATTTAAAAAATATATAAATAAATAAATAAGAAATGCTAAAGGGACTACTATAAGGGATTGCTGAGAAGAAGAAACGGAGAGAGAAACCTAGCCATACAGAATTAAAATGGCTATAAATAGGTACCTCTCAATAATAACCCTAAATGTAATTGGATTAAATGCTCCAATCAAAAGGTGTAGGGTAGCTGAATGGATACAAAAACATGACCCAACTACATGCTGTCTATAAGAGACCCACCTCAAAATAAAAGACACACACAGGATGAAAGTGAAGGGATGGAAAAATTTTTTCCAGGCAAACGGAAAAGAAAAAAAAAGCTGGAGTAGCAATACTCATATACGACAAAATAGAATTTAAAAGCATCATGCTAAGTGAAAGAAGCTAGTCAGAGAAAGATAAATATCATATAATCTCACTCATTTGTGGAATATAATGAACAACATAAACTGATGAACAAAAATAGAGCCAGAGGGGAAAATATTCTAGAATATAATAGAAGCATCCTATTATTTGCAGATTTTTAATATTTCCTACAACTTTTGTGATATCAAACTATGTTAGTACAGTTTTGGCAATATTATTATACTTAAAATCCTTTTATTCTTGAAATATTAGTGTTTATGGCATGTAATATTATATGTAAGATCATTTTTCTTGAATAATTGTGTTAATATGTAACATTATCATATTTAAAATAGTTTTTCTTGGAGAAACCAAGATGGCGGCATAGGTAAACACCTGAAATTGCTGCCTTGCACAACCACTTCAAAAATACAACTAAAAGACAAAACAAACATCATCCAGAGCCACAGGAAGGCTGGCTGAGTGGAAATTCTACAACTAGAAGGAAAGAGAAAAGCACACTGAGACTCAGAGGAGGTGCGGAAGTCAAGTGCAGAGGTACGGAGGCTCACGCAGAAAGGGCTGGCAACTGAGGACACAGTTGTAATTTTCAATCGGGAGGGAGACACAAGGTCCTGACTACTCTGCACTCCAGTTCAGGGCTAGTCTCTGGGGACCCAGACTCATATGGGGAGAAACTGGACTGTATGGCAGTGGGCAGAGCTCGAGGGCGGCTTTCTCTCAGAGGTGCTTGCAGCGATTACTGCAGGACACTGAGACCCGGGACCTCTTAGGGCAGGGCTGAAGATCAGCCATAGCTGTTTGCTCTGCCCTGTTGATTCCCTGAGACCTCGCCCCACCCAAGCAGTGCTCAGAGGCTTTTGCATATGAATGGTCTGGCCCTTTGCAATCTAAAATTACCTAACAAACTGCAGCTGGGTCAGAGAAACCCAGAACATCCAAAAGAAGGCCCAAGGTCCCACAGCAGCTTGCATTGCTTCACAGCTGGGCCTCATATTTGCACCTCCAAACCCCAAACAAAGAAGAGGAATCTGCAGATTGCTCCGTAGCTCCTGCTGGGTAGGCTCAGGCAGAGCCTAAATTAACACCTCCTTAGAGATCCAAGTGCCAGTGTACCTAGTGGTCAGAGTGGGACCATCCAGATTACAACTCCTCAGATCCATAAGGGACACACTCAAGGGGCAGACTCAGTGAGCACCAAAGCCCCTTGAAGCAAGTCTTGCCCCATAAGGATGTCTCCAGCACAGAAGAGAACCACCATAGACACAGCTGATTCTCACAGCCAATTGGCCTGGAGGTCAATTCCTCCCAGTGATACCAACTACAATAAAGGCTTAACTACAACAAGACTGTGCACACAGCCCACAAAGGGGTGCATCAAGAGTGTCCACCTCAGGTAATTGGGGAGGCTGAGCCACTGGGCCCTATAGGACACCTAGCTCAGAAAGCCACTCTATCAACACAGGGAAGCATAAAAAATGCAGAGACAAAGAAACAGGTCACAAATGACAGAAATGGAGGAAAGCAAACTACTGGATATAGAGGTCAAAACCACACTTATAAGGTTTTTCAAGAATTTTCTAGAAACTGCCGATAAATTTAGTGAGACCCTCGATAAATCTAGTGAGACCCTCGAGAATATGAGAAAAGACCAACTAGAAATTAAGCATACACTGACTGAAATAAAGAATGTTATACAGAGATCCAACAGCAGACTAGAGAATCGCAAGAATCAAGTCAAAGATTTGAAATACGAAGAAGTAAAAAACACCCTACCAGAAAAGAAAAAAGAATCCAAAAATATGAAGATAGTGTAAGGAGCCTCTGGGACAACTTTAAGCGAACCAACATCTGAATTATGGGGGTGCCAGAAGAAGAGAGAGAGCAAGATATTGAAAACCTATTTGAAGAAATGACAGAAAACTTCCCCTACCTGGTGAAAGAAATAGACTTCCAAGTCCAGGAAGCACAGAGAACCCCAAACAAAAGGAATCCAAAGAGGACCACACCAAGACACATCATAATTAAAATGCCAAGAGCAAAAGACAAAGAGAGAATCTTAAAAGCAGCAAGAGAAAGAAACTCGGTTACCTACAAGGGAGTACCCATACGAATGTCAGCTGATTTCTCAACAGAAACTATGCAGGCCAGAAGGGAGTGGCAAGAAATATTCAAAATGTGAATAGCAAGAACCTAAAACCAAGATTACTTTACCCAGCAAAGCTATCATTCAGAATTGAAGGTCAGATAAAGAGCTTCACAGAAAGAAAAAGCTAAAGGAGTTCATCACCCAAACCAGTATTATATGAAATGCTGAAAGGTATTCTTTAAGAAGAGGAAGAAGAAGAAAAGGGTAAAGATAAAAATTATGAACAACAAATACATATCTATCAACAAGTGAATCTAAAAATCAAGTGAATAAAAAATCTGATGAACAGAATAAACTGGTGAATATAATATAATAGAATCAGGGGCAGAGAAAGGAAGTGGACTGACAATTCTCTGGGGAAAAGGGGTGTGGGGGATACGGGAAGATACTGGACAAAAATCATACACCTATGGATGAGGATGGAGGGGAGTAAGGGCAGAGGGTGGGGTGGGAACCGGGTGAAGGGGAGCTATGGGGGCGGGAGGAAGAAACAACTGTAATAATCTGAACAATAAAGATTTAATAAAAATAAATAAACAAATAAATAAATAATAAAATAGTTGTTCTTGAAATATTAAGGTTTATTTCATGTAACATTATTATATTTAAAATCGTTTTTCCTGAAATAAAAAAAAAGGAGTAACACAGGAGGAATTTCAGGCCCAGAGAGGGTATGATGAATACAGCTGGTAGCAGCTGGAGGATTCTGAATCCAGCCCCAAGTCCTATATCAGCTCACTGCAGGTGAGAACATTTTTCACATGTGCTCATGGGGCACACCCAGAAAAAAAAAGGTATAAGTAAGTGTTTTTTGTAAAAAAAAGTATTTGTAAAAAAAAGGTATAAGTAAGTGTTGCAATTCCACCTCAGTGGCCACCAAAAGTGACAATACCTGCCCTGGCTGGGTGACTCAGTTAGTTGAGCGTCATCCTATGCATTGAGAGGTGGTTGGTTCAATTCCTGGTTAGGGCACATGACCAGGTTGTGGGCTCATGCAGGAGGCAGCCGATCAATATTTCTCTCTCTCTCTCTCCCCCTCTCTCCTCTCCCTCTCTCTAAAATCAATAAAAACATATTTTTTTTAAAAAGAGGGGGAAAAGTATAATACCCTTGTCCCAAATCAGATCTCACCTGCACATGTCCATTTTTGAAATCACCACAGTGCATGAGAGCAGTTCACCCTTTATTTAGCTTAGGCCCCGGGTCACTTGGAGCTGGTGTACTTGGTGACAACCTTGGTGCCCTTGGACACAGTGTGCTTGGCCAGCTCTCCAGGCAGCAGCAGGCACACTGCCGTCTGGACTTCCCGGGACGTCAGTGTGGTTCGGTCTGAGGACTGGGGCCAGTCGGGCAGCCTCGCAGGCCAGGTGCTCAAACACGTCATTCACAAGTGAGTTCATGATGCTCATAGCTTTGGAAGAGATGCCGATGTCAGGGTGCACCTAGATAAACAGCAGGACTGCTTTAACGAGGAAGCTCTGCTGGATGCCCCAGCCCCAGGTTGGAGACACAGCACTGTAAGGCCACCTCACCAGCCTCTTCCCAGAAGCCAAGAGACATGGAAATAGGGATTCATTTTTATACTATTATTTCCAAGTTAAAAAGAAATGGTTTGTCCCAACCGAAAGAGGTAACACTATCAGGTTCTGTATAAGCACATGTCAGCATCTATCTTTTTAAAAAAATCTATATTGTTGAAAGTACTACATATGTCCTTCCCCCCCCCCCCCCCCCGCTTAACCTCTTCTAGCCCATCCCTGCCCCTTCAACATCTATCTTTGACAAATGGAATCAGTTACACAGCACTTTGCTTTTCCCATTGAATGTATTTGCATAGTGTTTTGGGGGTTTTTTGCATAGTGTTTCATAGTGTGGAGGAATCATAGCTCATATCTCCATTCTTCTTTCAATGGACATTTTGGGGCTTTTGTTTTCTTGCTATTAGTGTTATAGTAAATATGCAACTTTGGACACTGTGCAAGCATAAAGAAGGTTATTCCTAGAGACGACACTGCCAAGTCACAGGGTGTGTGCACTTAATTTGGTAGATTGTCGTTACCAAATTACCTGCCAGAGAGCACACCTCTGTGACCTAATCTCAGTACCAGATGAGAGGAGTCAGGACACCCAGTTCTGTGGCTGGACTGTGACTCACTCTGTCACCTCAAATAAGGCACTTTCCTCAGCCTCAGTTTCCTCTTCTATCACACAGGATATTTTTATTTTTTAAATATAATTTTTATTGATTTCAGAGAGGAAGGGAGAGTGAGAGAGAGATAGAAACATCAATGATGAGAGAGAATCATTGATCGGCTGCCTCCTGCATGCCCTACACTGGGGGTTGAGCCCGCAAACCGGGCATATGCCCTGACCGGGAATCGAACCAGTTGGTGAGCATCGTCCTGATGCATGGGACAGCTGGGCTATCACACAAAATTTTGAACTAGGTGATCTCTAGTAAAACAAACGGTGGGGGCCTGATAAATCCTACAATGTGAGTAGGCAGACATTAAGTGTTTCTCTGTAAAATGGGAGGTAAGTAACTCCGCAGTGACATACATCAAGCCAGTGGTGGAGACAGAACTAGACACCTCTGGTTACCACTGACAACAGGAAATCTGAGCCCATACGAGGCTGGTTTAGCTTAAACCCCTGGTGTCTCATTAGATCCTGTTCTCCTCAGGGTTGCCGGTGAGGGTGAAGTCGAGACTCCCCCCACTGAAGGGTTTGAAAACAAACCTGAGCAAGCATCCCTGCACTAGACTCACCCCTCACTCAGTTCCCAGCATCTGGCTACCTCTTACATGCTAAGGTTTGGGAGGACTAGGAGGCCAATTCTTTTTTTTTTCTGCAAGCTTTATTGTTTCCAGAGGGCTCCAGAGTGGTTAAAAGAATGGCTCAGGCAAAAGCCAGACATGAGGGGGATGCAGAGGGGCCCCTCAAAGGCCTCTGGGCTCCAAAGGTCCTAGTCTGCTTGAAGGGAGCTTTCGAAGAGATACTCACCCAGCTTGGGGCTGGCCAGCCTGTGGAGGTCAGTCAGGTGGTCACCCATCTTCTTTATGATTTCATTTCCTCATCCAGGAAGTGGTTTTCCAGGAAGTCAGAGATGAGGGTCTGCGCAGGTAGAACCCAGAGCCTGCAGACCCACAAGGCCCGTTCAGGTTCCTCTTCAAGGCCATGGCAGCCTCCATGTTGTCCTGAGTTTTGCCCCACTCATCTTGGGAAGGCTTCAGCATGTCCTAGAAGGGAATCTGCCACTGTGCTAGTTTTTCATCTTTAAGAGATGCTCAGCACCCTTGTGCTTCTTCTCTGCCAACTTGTGTGAGAAGTGGCCCATGCCCTCCAGAGCACATTGTGGCGGTCCAAATAGAAGCTCAGAGAGGTAGGTGTAGGAGGCCCGCAGATGCGGTTGACCAGGCGGTTGACGGCAGCCTCCACCTCTGTGGAAGAACACTGATGACTTAGGGAGCTCATGGTTGTTTGGCAATAAGAAGTTAAGGTAACAATAATTTTTTAAAAAAATACACCCCAAAAAAACAAACAAACAAAAAAACGGTGTTGGCTGGCTTTGAAGGCTGAAGATGGCTGAGGTGGTTCCAGAGGTTGTGACTGGAAAGACATAGGGTGGTTGAGGCTGGAAGAAGGGGCGTCCCTGGATCTGTTCTATCCAAACTTTGAAGCCAGAGACAGATCCAGGACCACTGAGGGCACCGTCAGGAGGCCAATGCTTAACCCACAATAAGGCACTGCTAATTTTAGGCATTTGCAGAAATACCTATTTGGTGAGCTTTTTAAGCATTCATAAGTTTTGAGATTGGCTTTTCTTTTGCATAGTCAAGCCAACTTTCCTCCAGCTCTGAAGCCAGCATCCCTTCACACCTCAGGTACAATGCACAGGGACCCAGCGACTTTCAGGGCTGTAATATAAGGCAGCACTCCTTGGCTGAAGCAGCAAAAGCTCCCAGCTCCGCAGCTTATCATCCATCCCCGCAGCTCACTCTTGATACCATGCCCCCCGGAATCCAGTCTCTGGATACTCCAGACCAATGACAGGCCACTTTGCTTTGGACCCCACTTAGGGCACAAAGCAGCAAGCCAGGTCCTGGGTGGAGTAGGAGTCCTAGCCCTTCCTCTGGCCTCAGCACCTTGAGCTACAGCTTCTCACCTGATGCTCACTTACTGTACCTCTGCCCAGGGCTGCTCTTGGACTTCATGGCCATCTGAGATCCTTCTCATCTTTCAAGTTAGAGCACCAAGTCCCACCTCTCTGGAAAACTTCCCTCCCTTTTGTATCCTTCTACCTAAATCACAAATTAGCATCTGATTTATGCCATCTTGCTCTCTAGTCTTGTTGCCTGTCTCATTATATCCTGAGCTCTGTGGGGGTTTTGACGACATCCCAGACTTTTTCTAGTTGGAGATGCACTGTAATGAGCACTGAAAAATCATGGCCGTGTTCTCCCACAGACATGGCTGCCGAGGTTGCAGAGGTGGAGTGAGGAATCCATGGTGGCACAAAGGTGAATGCTAGTCCAAGTTCAGACAGGCTATGCCAATCCTTGGGTTGATTGTCATCTAGATAGTGCTCATGAAAATTCAGGCAAAAATACAGGTAAAATAATAAAGCTCCCTGTATGACCAGCAACAGTGGTTCACAAATTTGGGTGTGAAAATGCAGACTCTTGACCATTTTTGCACCTCTCCCATCCCACCAGACAGAATCAACAGATCTGGAGCCTGGGCAGCTGCATTTTTAACAAGCGTCCTAAGAGTGTGATACAGGTCCCACGTGGCAGGTGCCTCAGACAACTCTGAGAAACATGTTCCAGGAGGCTACTTCTCAACGTGGTCCCCAGGCCAGGAGCACCAGCAGCACCTGGGAACCTGTTAGAAATGTTACTTCTTGGTCTACTGAGCCAGAAACTTAGGAAAGACCGTGACCTGTGACCTGATATGTCCTCCAGGTGATTCTGACTTGTTCAAGTTTGTGAACCTTAAAGTTTGTGAACCACTAGTGTAAGAAAAGGTACAATTTCAAATCAGCAAAAGGGACTGAGTTCTTCAGGACTCTATAGACTAGTCTTCAGACCACATCCATCCCGACACCCACCCCAGCTCTTACTGAAGGGAAATGGACATTGGCAGTGCAGCGAGGAGGGGAGCAAAGGGCACAGAGACCCGAGAAAGAAAGCAGGGACCATGGCTTGTTCTTTCTTTATTGGACGCTTTGTAGATGTCACGCAGGTCTAAAAGTTACACTTTTAAATAATTATTTAAAAACCGATCAGGAATAAGGCCCTGATCCAGAGCTCCAAACCAGAAGCAGAAAGGAATGGGGGCAGTGGGCTGAGTTGTATTCCTCCAATTTCATCAAAACTCGGAAAACCAGGATCCTAAGCTCCTTCACAAGCCAACCAGGGTGTGGGCCCTTGGGCTAACCCTCAGGTGCCTCTGGCTGCATCACTCAGGGTCAGGAAGCAGCAAGGGGCTGGCAGGAACAGCCGGCTGAGTCCAGACATGGACAAAAATAATGGGAAGGACAGAAAACGGACAGGTACTGTCCAGCTGTAGATAGGATCACAGAGTGTAGCTAAGGCAGGTGGGGGCAGGGGAGGAGCTGGGGAGTGGTATTGCAGCAATGCAGGAGTGCGGCCCCAGGGGCCTGGCCCATCTGGCCAGGGTAGGGCTCACACATTGTGGGTCCTCCTGCTAAGCTGGGGCTCTTCGCCCACCAGCTTGGACTTGAGGTGCTCCTTGTAGGCCAGGATGTCTCCAGGCCATTTGGTGATTGTCTGCTTCTCACAGACCCAGATTTCTTGTGCTACCTAGAAAGCAAATCATAGACTTAATGATCCTGGCCAGCACTCTCTCTCTCCCTCCCAGAAAGCTGTTTTTGGGGAATTCCAGGAAAAAGACTCCACAGCCTTTCCAAGCCCCTTCACCAGCCTCATATCCAGCTCGGGGCTGGTTTCACTATCTCCACATTCTTTGGGATGGCTTAACACAGAGGAAATATAACGAGCAGGTTTGGAGACTCCCAGCCAGGAGCTGCTGTCCTCCTGATTACCAGTCCCCTAGCAGGGCCTAGATCTGTTCACAGGCTTCACTCTCAGCTCCATCCCATCTTCCCCAAAGCTTCAGAGAAATGACCAGCAGCTTTTTCACCAAAGACTGGTGGTAGCCCTCTGTCTAATCAAAATTCTCCTTAGTATATCATTAGGCTGAAGAACCTTGGGACAGTAGCAAAAGCACTCTGTTCTCTACCCAACTCCCACCCTGATTTTGGCCAACAATATTAAATAGGCTAACATCCCCAAATAGCTACTGAAGAAATGAAGTATGTCCATTAAGGCTTTCTAAGTTTCCCAAAGAGCCATAAGATCTGATCCAAACCACCCCATCTATGCCCTGAGCCCCTTTCCCAAATCAAATAAAAATGTGTTGCCCTAGCTGGTTTGGCTCAGTGGATAGAGCAGGGGTCATCAAACTTTTTAAACAGGGGGCCAGTTCACTGTCCCTCAGACCGTTGGAGGGCTGGACTATAGTTTTAAAAAAAAACTATGAACAAATTCCTATGCACACTGCACATATCTTATTTTGAAGTAAAAAAACAAAATGGGAACAAATACAATATTTGCATGTGGCCCGCGGGCCGTAGTTTGAGGACCCCTGGGATAGAGCATTAGCCTTTGGACCAAAGGGTCTCCGGTTCAATTCTGGTCAAGGGCACATACCTAGGTTGCAGGCTCCTTCCCGGCCCAAGCCCTGGTCAGGGCTTGTGCAGGAGGCAACCAATTGATGTGTTTCTCTCACATCGATATTTCTCTTTCCCTCTCTCTAAAAATCAATGAAAAAATATCCTCGGGTGAGGATTAAGAAAAAAATGTGTTACATGCCCCCTATGTGTCATGACTGTCCTCCATCCAACCTTCTCCTATATGCCCCCTACTAGGTCTCCCACCCGAGCCAGGAGCCTCACCTGCTGAATAAGTCTGAAATCATGGCTGACCAGCATCATACCACCCTCAAACTCATTGATGGCATCAGCCAGGGCATCAATGGTCTCAATATCCAGGTGATTGGTGGGCTCGTCCAAGAAGAGCATGTGGGGGTTCTGCCAGGCCAGCCAGGCCAGACACACCCGGCACTTCTGCCCATCAGACAGGTTCCGGATCGGGCTCACCTGAGTAGGACCGTGATATTTATATAAGTTAGTGTTACCCCCACCAAACAGCACAGTTCACCTCTTCCCCGTCACTCAACAAAAGCTGGTGTCAGGAACATCCAAGTTCAGGCAGCAAGGTGGTGACACAGTCATCAGTCTCTCAGGCCTTAAGGAATGCATCCAGAAGCCAGAAGCTCCTGCAGTTACCAAGGCCATGACTCTCAGCACTTAAATCTTAATGATTCAGCCCTGGCCTGGCTGGGCATCATCCTATACACCAAAAGGTAGCAGGTTCGATTCCTGGTCAAGGCACATACCCAGGTGGCAGGTTTGATCCTGCCTCCCACATGCAGTAGGGGTGCATGTGGGAGGCAGCCAATTGATGATTCTCTCTCATATCAATGTTTCTGTCTGTGTCTCTCCCCCACTTCCTCTCTAAAAAGAAATAAATAAACCTTAGGATTCAGAGCAATCCAGTGGACCTTCAGTCCAGACCTGAATCCAGGAACTTGTTTTCTACGTTTAATTTCCCTTGCCCTCAAGCACAATGGCTCAGAGACTGCATGATGTGCTTGCCCCTTCCTCATAGAGAGACCTAAATGCTCTACTATAGCAATTTTCAACCGTGTGCCACAGAAATTTTTAAAATATGAAATACCCGACTAGTCAAAGGCCTCTTTTCCCTTAGATTGTCAAATAAAAAAATGACAACAGCCTGGCCATGTGGCTCTGTTTTGGGGCATTGACCCATGAACCAGGAGGCCACGGTTCAATTCTGGTCAGGGCACATGCCCAGGTTGTGGGCTCAATCCCCAGTAAGGATTGTGCAGGAGGCAGCTGATCAATGTATCTCCCATCACTGATGTTTCTATCTCTCCCTCTCCCCCTTCCTCTCTGAAATAAAAAAAAAAAAAATTTTTTTTAAATGAGAACAGCCAACACAATAGCCGTCCAGTGTGCATGTATCAAAATTATACCTTTTTGGGGTCAAATTGGCAACAAATATATTTTTTGGTATGCCACAGAATTTTAATAGTTTGTGTGTGACATCAGATGAAAGAGGTTGAAAACTGCTGCTCTACTACATAACAACCTGGGGCAGAGGAAAGGGAATGGTGGCCAGGACAGTGTCCCCTGACCATCCAGCCAGTCTCCCAGTCCTCTGGGCTTCTTCCCCACACCCGCCTCCACTAACCTGCTGTTTCCCAGTGAGACCATATCGCCCAATGATCTTCCTCATTTCTTCCTTCTCCTTGATCTCTGGATAGCACTTCATCATGTACTCCAAAGGGGAAAGGTCCAAGTCCAGCTGCTCTTGTAAATGCTACAGGAAAAAAAGGAACCCACCCAGGTCTGACTGACGTCCAAGAACCCTGCTGGGTAACTTGCCAAGTAACTTACTCCCTCTACCCAGGCACCACCTGTTCAAGGAGAAGCAGGTAGGAGTTGACTGGGTCACATGCAGCCCAATTACCACACACTGGGGAGTTCCCCCACCTCAACCCCAGGCCTGTCATACCTGATGGTATCGCCCTATCTTGACATGAGAGTGTTTTCGGATCATCCCATCTGTGGGTAATAGCTAGAAAAAGTAGTAAATGGAAAGACAAGCACACAAAAAAGGAAACCAGTCAGAAGCAGAGACAGGCAGAACTGGGAAACTAACATATGTTCACACTGAACAAAACTCATACAACTTCCTATACTGAACCTACATCACCTCCTCACAGACTACTACTCTGGTCCATAAAAAATATTTAGGAAGATATACTGAAGTAGATGTTCAGCACATCTCCTCAGTGGTGACTAAATGTCTACTACAGCATGCAACATACTGTATAACAAAGGACTCAAACATAGGCACCACACATATTTTCTAAAATGAAAGCATATCTGTAAATGCAGATGTTCCTATACTCTAAATCAGCCGTGGGCAAACTACGGCCCGCGGGCCAGATCCGGCCCGTTTGAAATGAATAAAACTAAAAAAAAAAGAAAAAAAAAAGACCGTACCCTTTTATGTAATGATGTTTACTTTGAATTTATATTAGTTCACACAAACACTCCATCCATGCTTTTGTTCCGGCCCTCCGGTCCAGTTTAAGAACCCATTGTGGCCCTCGAGTCAAAAAGTTTTGCCCACCCCTGCAAATGCTCTGATTGAAAATACAAAAAATAGACCCATGCATGTGTCCTCTCTCTTACACAGTCTCGTACTCTCTCTGGGAAGTCCCACCCCATCTGACACCATACCTCTCCAGTTAGCAGCTTCAAAAGAGTTGACTTCCCTGCTCCATTGGGCCCTACCAGAGCCACTCGTGTGTCAAGGTCGATACCAAATTCTAGATTGTTGTAGATGCAAGGCTGAGGTGGATGAGAGAGAGAGAGAGAGAGCTGGATACCAGGCCATGATACCGATCAAACTGACTGGCAGACCAACCCTACTGAGTGCCTGGAGGTGGTGGCAGTGTGGAGGAAGGAGGCAGCTCTCATGGCAGACTCCAGCCCACTGTCCCCACCATAGGCCCAGCTGAGTACTCTTCCTCCCAACTACGTAAGAGGGGCTACTGAATCCCTGGATGAGGCACCTCAGCTGCCACACCTGAAAATCCCCCACAGCCCAGGGGTTAGGAGGTATACTCAGCACAGAACAGAAGACTCTCCCAGCAAGTTGACACCTTGTAAAATGCACCCCAGCCTTCCAACCACACAGGAGACTCACCCCATCTTTTGTATACTTGAAGCTCACATTCTGCACCATAATGACGGGTGGAGGGATCTTGCCACATGGTGGAAAATAAAATGACAATGTCTAGGAAAAGGACAGGGCATTTATCAGGTTAGGTGCTTTCTTAATCACGTCACTTTAGGCCACCTCTCTCCACCCAATTGGACCCCACCTTGTCGCTCACGACCCTCTCTGTCAGTCCTGATGCCATCATTTTCTGTAGCGTCTTCTCCTTGCTCTGGGCCTGCCGGGCCAGTTTAGCGCTGCCATGACCAAACCTAGCAATGTAGTTCTGAAAGAGATCAGAAAGGGGGCTTGGAGAATGGGCAGGCATCAAACAACTCGTCTTAAAAGCAGAGTAAAAACTTATGTGCCTCCTCCTGACTTTTTTTAGTACCCCTAAACTCTCCCGAAACCCTCATCCCACTCCCTGGATGCCCTACCCACATCCCAACTGCCCTACCTTCATGTGCGCAATCTGATCTTGCTCCCAGTGAAACCTCTTCATCTGGTTCTCCTCCAGCTCCAGCCGTGTCTTCACATACTGGTCATAATTACCCTGTGGGGAAACGCGCCAGTGAGGGGGGCAGCGTGAACCTCAGTCCTGGGTTCTCACCCAGGGTTTAGGGGATGCAGATGGCATGTGACTAGGCCTTGGCTATAAGACTGTGCCGTAGGGAAAGAGGAAATGCACTAAAAAAGCATATCCTGATCTGGAATCTGGGGCCTTTCAAATTGTATGCCTCAGCCAGAGCAAGGCGCCAGACCAAATCCTCACTTTAGCCATAAACACACCCACAGCATTGGGAGCAGCCGTGAAAACCACCGTCGTACAGACATCACAAGGCTCTCCCTAATACACCCACCCCTAGAGGCTGAAGCCCCCTGCAGTTGACAAGAACTGCTCCCAGGAGGGAAGACACAGACCAATCAGATTTAGGACCTGGCAAACCCTGCACAATTGGACTGCCATGGTTTCTATCTGCAAAACACTAGACTCAACCTAAATATCCATTAAAACGGGTTTGACAAATAAGGTATAGGATAGCCACACAACGAAATACCATGCAACCACCAAAATGAATGAGGTTGATTGATATATATATTCATATGAAAAGCAGTCCAAGATACAGTAAACTTTAACAGCAACCTACAGAAGAGAATGATTATTAAGATTACAACTGTGATATGTATACAAGAAATTTTCCACAAATGCTTGCAGGTACACAGGAAATTTCTGGAAGGCTATTTAAGAAACTATTAGTACTCCCATGGCAAGTATAGTTATGAATGAAGAGGACTTCTATTTTTCATTTGATATGATTTTTGAAATAGAGACTATGAAAAGGCACAAAAATAGGCTGTCGAGATCCCGACGCCCATTCTTCATGGAAGGAGGGTAAATGTGCCGACAGTCATGAAGCAGTTAAGCAGCCATTCAGGAAGACAGAGGGCAGCCTAGGTACCGTGAAAAGTCAATCTCTTTGCCACAACGCAAACATACACTGTGTGCACTGGCTGACAATCCAGGCTTATGGCCTGAAAGCAAATACTTTGGGACTAAAACAGGCTGCAAGATTCCTTGTCCACATATTTTTATAGCAATAGGTAGAAAAGACTGCTAAGTCTGTTTTTTGGTTTGTTTGTGTGTTTTTTAAAGGAGAACTTCAGGGAATTGGTAAGCAAAAGGTTTCTGTGGAGAAGGTGGGGCTACTCACCGTATAATACTTCAGTTTCTTGTTGTGCATGTGAATGATGTTGGTACAGACACCATTCAGAAAGTCCTGGGAATGGGAGACGAGAACCAGGATGCGCTTAAAACTGCAAAGCCAAAGAACCAGTCAGGGGGGTGCTCACAACTGGAAGATAGTCCACAACAGGTAAGCTGAGAGTCAGGCCCAGAAAACCTTCATCCTTGTTCATCCTTACACTTGAGCACCTGTTAGATTTATTGGTCAATTCCCAGCTCTCAGCAAGCACTGAAGCCACTAGTGCACCATTTACCTATAAGGACGTTTTAATGCCTTTCAAAGTGTGGTGAGACAGTCTGAGATTCCCTCATCTTCTAATTTTCCTCCAGGTTCTAATTTTCAACAGAATGGAGTAGAAATGGTAGTACCAGTGATGGTAAAAACAAAAGTGTATGTGCACAGACCCACCCATAAGTGTATTGGAACTATGGGTGAGAAGAACTGGAATCGGCACAGTCAAAATCATGACACTCTTCTTTTTGAAAGAAGGTACCAAGTCACTGCAGAGACCACTGAAAACCTTCGTCTAGAGCTGGCACAATACCCCAGGTTATTCAGCTCTTTAACCAGAGAGACCATTGCCATATCTGCTATTTTTTCTTTGTCACTACATCATGATCTTAGATAATGTCTATAAATACAGTTAAAGAAATTGACTTTAAGCATAGCTGGTGTGGCTCAGTGGTTGAGCGTCAACCTGTGACGCTCAAACCAGAAGGTCACATTCAAACCAGAAGGTCACAGTTTGATCCCCAGTGCGGGGCGTGCAGGAGCAGGCCCTCTCATCATTGATGTTTCTATCTCTCTCTCCCTCTCCCTTCCTCTCTGAAATCAATAAAAATATTTTTTTTTAAAGAAATTGGCTTCCCTGACCGGTTTGGCTTAGTGGATAGAGCGTCGGCCTGCGATCTCAGGGGTCCCGGGTTCGATTCTGGTCAAGGGCATGTACCTTGGTTGCGGGCACATCCCCAGTAGGGGGTGTGCAGGAGGCAGCTGATGGATGTTTCTAACTCTATTCCTCTCTCATCCTCTCTGTGAAAAATCAATAAAATATATTTAAAAAAATAAAATAAAATAAAAAGAAATTGGCTTTAATATAAACAAAAATGATATCTATATGTGATGGCTAGAAATCTAGTTAAAGAAATCAGCTTTACTGTGAACTGAAAGGTCCCAGGTTCGATTCCAGTCAAGGGCACATGCCTGGGTTACAGGCTCAATCCCTAGTAGGGGTGTGCAGGAGGCAGCCAATCAATGGTTCTCTCTCATCATTGATGTTTCTACCTCTCTCTCCCTCTCCTTTACTCTCTGAAATTAATGAAAAAAAGAAATCAGCTTTAATGAAAACAAAAAACCACCCACGTTTCAGACAAAAGAAAGACAATCAAACACAAAGGCCAGCCCTAAAGGTGCTTACCACTGTCACTGTGGCCTTCGTGGCCTCACTCCATTCATTTGTTAACTGCTCTAATATCAGTGCGGTT
Source organism: Myotis myotis (assembly GCF_014108235.1). Taxonomy (NCBI): domain Eukaryota; kingdom Metazoa; phylum Chordata; class Mammalia; order Chiroptera; family Vespertilionidae; genus Myotis; species Myotis myotis. The sequence goes on along the minus strand of NW_023416330.1, from coordinate 4,028,763 downwards.
TCTGGGTATCCATTTCCTCTGGACCCTGCTCAACTCCCTCCTCAGCACCTGCCCACTCCCAACCCCAGCCCTGTCCCCTTACGTCTTTAGTTCCTCTTCCAACCACACACAAGCATCGAGGTCCAGGTGGTTGGTGGGCTCGTCCAGGAGCAGCATGAAGGGCCGAATGAAGAGGGCTCTGAAGGACAGGAAAGGACAGAGCCACCTCAGTCTAATGGGTGCGACACAGAAAGGGACTGCCTTGCCTGCTACCGCAATTTGGGTCAGGCCTGGCTTGAGTCCTGAAACCAATTCTAGGTTCTATACCTCAGAGGAAAGGGAGAACTAGGAGAGAAACCAGAGTTGAAGAGCAGAGGTTAAAGGGCAGAAACAGGGTTGAGAAGCAGAGGGATGATATGCTTTGGAGATGAGACTGTAAAAGTCTTTGAGTCTGTCAGTCTTTTACACTGATGATGGTAACCATCAGGAAGGAAAAAGGACAGAAGAAACCAATCATTGCAGCGAAAAGTATTCAGGTTAGAGCTATCTGGCAGGGTTGCTGGCCTCTAGCAAGAAGTCCAGAGAAAGCTCTTTTCTTAGATGGAATCTCAAGACAGGAGAAGCAAGGGGATAACTCTGGTTCCCACATCTGTGGAGCTTTTTAGAAATAAGAACAGGCTAGGAAATCTGTATTTTTAAAAGCTCTCTAGGCAAACCCAAGGCAGCTAATCCTTCTCACACGTGGGATCCCTGCACTCGTGCTTGAAGGTGCACACAGGCAGCCTTGCTGAGGCAGCGTGTCAGGCTCACCAAGGCACCTGGCAGACAATGGTGGCTAGGGAACCACCTATTTAATCGGGACTTTCTGGGGGGATTGCTAAAGGAATGATGGTTATGAAGCTCAGTAAAGGGATTAAGTGAAGAAAAAAAAACCCTCATAGACACAGACAAAGTATGGTGATTACCAGAGGGAAAGGGGAGTGGGGGGAGGTAGAAAAGGGTAAAGGGAGAATAAATAAATATATTTTAAAAAAAAGAAAGAAACTCATTTCAGGTCCAAGTCACAAGAAGATGAGAAAACAGATCTTAACAGCTAGCATTCTAACATTCTCTCCTTATAGAAAAAACAATGAGAAAGACTGAAGCACAAAAAAGGGTGAAAGGGGAGTCAGGAGGAGAAAGGCAGACCTATTCCACCATTTACCGAAGATGCCTAAACACTATGCCAGAACCCAACAGCGACCACTCAGTCAGGAGCCCACTCCTTAACCCACACACATCAGCCCTCCACATCGTCGATGTTGGTGTCCTGTTTGGCAGTTACTGACCACTGACCCCTGTTCAAAACACTTCTATTAGAGCGAGCTTTCATCCCTGAGAGAGAAGGGGAGCTACAGGGGGGGAAGGAGAGGGACTCACCTGGCGAGGGCAACCCTCATCCTCCAGCCTCCACTGAAGTCTTTTAGTTTCTTGCGCTGCATGGCAGGTGTGAAACCCAGTCCGTGCAAGATCCGCGAGGCTCTCATCTCTGCCTTGTCAGCATCCAGCTCCTCCAGACGCTCGTAGAGCTCCATGAGTTTCTCACACTCCGCTGTGGGCAGTGAACAGCCTTCAGGCTCCCTGGGCCCTTCCCGGGAGGAAGCCTCGCACCTCCACCCCCCAGGTCTGGAGCCCTACCATCCTCGTGAGCCAGCCGCTCAGCCTCCTTCTCCAGCATGGCCCGCTCCGTATCGACTTCCATCACACACTGCAGGGGTGTCTTGTCACTAGGGGGCATCTCCCGAGTCAGATGGTAGATGTCGATGTGCTCAGGGATGGGCACTTCACGTTTCCCAATGGCAGAGAGCAGCATGGACTTGCCTGAGAGAGGCAGGCAAAGAGTGGGAAGGGGACACTCAGCAGTTTTGTGTCATTACTCCAACCAGTTCCTCCACTCCAGCCCAGCCACAACCTCACCATTTTTAAAAAAATACATTTTCATTGATTTCAGAGAGGAAGGGAGAGGGAGAGAGAGATAGAAACATCAATGATGAGAATAATTGATCAGCTGCCTCCTACATGCCCCCTACTGAGGATCGAGCCGGTAACCCAGGCATATGCCCTTGACCAGAATCAAACCCAGGACCCTTCAGTCTGCAGGCCAACGCTCTATCCACTGAGTCAAGCCGGCTAGGGCACCATTTTTTTTTTTTTTAGTACTTTCCTTCCTTCCTTTCTTTTTTTAAAAAATATGTCTTTATTTCCCAGCCAATGTGGTTCAGTGGTTGAGCACTGACTGACTCATGAACCGGAAGGTAGCGGTTCGATTCCATGTCAGGGCACATGCCTGGGTTGCAGGCCTGATACCCAGTGCGGAGAATGTAGGAGGCAGCCAATCAACAATTTTCTCACATCATTGATGTTTCTCTCTCTCTCTCTCTGAAATAAAAAGAGTTATTTTATTTTATTTTATTTTTATTTTTTTTTATATATTTTATTGATTTTTTACAGAGAGGAAGGGAGAGAGATAGAGAGTTAGAAATATCGATGAGAGAGAAACATCGATCAGCTGCCTCCTGCACACCCCCCACTGGGGATGTGCCCGCAACCCAGTGAAATAAAAAGAGTTATTTTAAAAAAGTAATAATAATAAAATGTCTTTATTGATTTCAGAGAGAGAGGAAGAAAGAGGGAGGTACAGAAACATGAGAGAGAGAGAGAGAGAGAGAGAGAGAGAGAGAGAGAGAGAGAGAAAGGAAGGAAGGAAGGAAGGAAGGAAGGAAGGAAGGAAGGAAGGAAGGAAGGAAGGAAGGAAGGAAGGAAGGAAGAAAGAAAGAAAGAAAGGGAGAGGTACGGATCGGCTGCCTCCTGCACACCCCCTACTGGGTATAGGCCCGCAACCCATGCATGTGCCCTGACTAGAATCAAACCAGTGACCTCCAGCTCAAACACTGAGCCACACTGGCTGGACCCTTCCTTCCTTTCATTCATTCAAACCCTATTACCCGCTCCCCGTTCTTAGGACACCTTCCCTCCAATTCTTGCCTCACCCCTCCTCTGTGAAATCTGTTCATCTACAGCAGCCTCACACTGCCAACCCACCCCTCCCGCCCACTTTTCCAGCACCTATTGTAACTACTCATGTGGTACTTACCACACACTGCTCTGTATTGCTAGCTCCTTTCCCTGGGCATTTCTGCTCTCCCACCCATACTGTAAACTCCTTGCTTTGTACATAGCTGGTGCTAGGTAAATACTCGCTGAGTGACAGATGAGCCAAGGAGAGATACCTCCCACCTCGCCTTCCAAGGGCCTCACCAATTCCATTTAAGCCAATGAGACCATAACGACGGCCCGAGTTTAATTCCAGTTTGGTGTCACTGAGCAGCTCTTGACCATGAAAAGTGAGGGAGAGGTTGATAATGTGGACATCAGTACTGTTGGGGTGAGAGGCAAGGACACCAGTGACAGCTCGAGCGGCAGCTTTCTTCATCTCAAAGTCCTCCAGCTCCTTGGACAGCAAATCCACTTCTGGGGACAGAGAAGAAAAGCAGTTTGGGAAGAGACGCAGCTCTCAAGGCATATGCAAGAGCAGTGATGGCGAACCTATGACACGCGTGTCAGAGGTGATACACGAACTCATGTTTTTCGTTGATTTTGCTTTGTTAAATGGCATTTAAATATATAAAATAAATATCAAAAATATAAATCTTTTGTTTTACTATGGTTGCAAAGATCAAAAAATTTCTATATGTGACACGGCACCAGAGTTAAGTTAGGGTTTTTCAAAATGCTGACACGCCAAGCTCAAAAGGTTCGCCGTCCCTGTGTTAGAGTGCCTGGATCGCTCTGTTGGGAGAGCATCAGACTTTTAACCTGAGAGTCCAGGTTTCCAGTCCCTGTATGGACATTTGTGGCTTTTCCCTTTATTCAGGTTACTCAATATTACCATACAGAATTCTGAATGCTGAAAAAAGGCATGTGTGTTCTAAAGGACCTGGACTCCAGATCAAGTTGAGCAGATTCAGAGGTCTACAAACTTTAAACAGGGGATACTTTGTATATAGATCTGCCCTAATACCCTGCTTTTTTGGATACTTTTTACTTCATAACTTACCATTTTTTAAATCCTCACCCAAGAATATGTTTTTATTGGTTATTAGAAAGATGAAGGGAAAGAAACATCCACTGAGAAAGAAATAACAATGTGTTGCCTTCCATACATTCCCCAGAGATCAAACCTGCAACCTAGGCATGTGCCCTGAATGGGAATCAAACCTTTCGGTGCACAGAATGATGCATCAAATCAACTGAGCCACCTGGCCAGGGTTTATAACTTATCCTTTTAACCTCCCGTTTCTAGATTATATACATACATGGTGGGAATGACTGTAACTGCAAATTGTCCTCTGTATGTATTAAGTGACTAGTCCTAATGCTCCCAGAAAGCAGATACTATAGAGGTGTAACTCTCTAATTTCACAAGCTAAGAAGCTCCTAGATCAGGGGGAGGGGGGGGGAAGCCTTTTTTCTAACAAGGGCCATTTGGATATTTATAACATGATTCTCAGGCCATACAAAATTATCAACTTAAAAATTAGCCTGCTGCCCTAGCTTGTGGATAGAGTGTTGGCCTGCAGACTGAAGGGTCTCAGGCTTGATTCCAGTCAAGGGCATGTACCTCGGTGACAGGCTCAATCCCCGGCCCGGTCGGGGGGTGGGGTATGTGGGAAGCAACCAATGGATGCGTCGCTCACAATGATGTTTCTCTCTCTCTGTCTCTCTCTTTCCCTTCTACTCTCTCCAAAAATCAATGAAAAAATGTCCTCGGGTGAGGATTAACAAGAAAAAGAAGAAAAATAAAAAATTAGCCTACTATATTTAGTCAAACTTTTAACTAACTCACCCCTAATGCCTCTGCAGGGCCAGACCAAATGATTTCGCAGGCCTTATAGGGCCCAAGGGCCAGACATTCCCCACCCCTGTTCTAGAAGATGCTTCCAGGAAGCTTGTTGCCCAGAAGGGACCAGTGAGGAAATTTACAGAGGGAAACCGCAGGCAAGGCCAAGGCTGGACAAGCCAGAAATCCCCAAATCTGAAGGGTTTCAGAGGTAAAGTGATCCTGAGACAAGAGACTAGCTGTCCTGTCTCTGTGGTTTTTCATGCATGACTACATCTTTAGGTTGAGAACTATTACTTTTTTTTTTTTTTACAATAGTAAATAAAATAAATTTATTTTGCATTTTAATGACAATGTCTTTCATTTACCTAGATTTGTAAAGTAATGCTATACACATTCTATCAGAACACTGTTACATACTTTAAAAATCTTTACTGTTGAAAGTATTACATATACCTCCTTTTCCCCCTATTCATCTCTTCTAATCTGCCTCCACACCCACCCCAGGCCTTCACAACTTTATTGTCTGTGTCCATGGGGTATGCATATATGCATACAAGTTGTTTGGTTGATCTTTTCCACCCACCTACCAACCCTCCCCCAAGAATGATTACTATTAATGGCTAATATAACTGGCTAATAGCTGAGTTTACTCTGTGCCTGGGACTGTGCTGTATCATCTAATTTAATACTAATAATCCTTATTAGTATTAGTAATAAACCTTATTTAATACTAATAATCCTTATTTCCCATCTAATTTAATACTAATAATCCTTATGGCACATACACCTATAAACCCCAGTTTATAAATGAAGAGGTTAGATAACATAGTCAAGGCCAAAAAGGCTAGTAAGTGACAGAGTCAGAATTTGAACTAGTGCTTGTCTGGTCCCAAAGCCCATGACCTCACCTGCTTCACTATACTACCTTTCTACATAGGAAAGTACCCACAAAGAGTTGTTGAAAGTGGACAGAAATGGGAGTGGAGGGAGTCTTAGTAAGCTTAGCCAAAAGAGAAAAGGTGATCTAGTTACCTATTCAAGTAGGAATCAGAAACTACACACGAGGTTGCAGTACGAGAATTTTCTGACTTTTTAGTCTGTTACCCTTATCTGTGTTCCCTTAGTGATTTTAGAGTAGAACCCATGAAATGAGAAAAGTCATGCGCTTGTTCTCAGGACGAGTAGAGATGTAGTAGAGGGGGGAAGACAGCTCGGTGCCCTCCTTGGACAGGTAAGCTTGGGGAGAGCAATGCCAAGACAGAAGGTGTGGTGGTACGTGGTCAGTCTCAGAGGTCACTCTCCAAATACCCCATCCTGTCAGATTACCTGTGCTGGCACCATTACCCACCTTGCTGCTAAACCTGCTCTATTTGCAAGGAACCAGCACTGAGGGCGGAGAATGCTCCACAAGACAGACAGCAGTCATTCTGTACCTACCTCAGCTCCTGAACACTATGATATATATGTAAGTGCTTGATAAGTACTTTTTGAATGGAGGACTAAGTTTTTAGTTTTGACTGCAAGGAGGAATTTTAAGTCTTTTTTCAATATGGTTGTGTTACCAAGCTTCCCACAGCCTTGCTTTGTGCCAATCCCTGTTCTAGATGCTGAGATGATTATGGAGTAGGGAGAAAGAAGTTCATGTTTAGATAAGTAGTTGATAAACTTTTTCTTAAAGGGCCAGATGGTAAACATTTTAGAGTTTACAGGACAAGTGGTAAAATCAAGATCATTATTTAGTATCTACATTACCATTGAAATGTAACCCTCTAAAAAAATGTAAAAACCATTCTTAGCTTAGGAGAGAAGGTGGCTTAAAAAAAAGGCTGGCCAACTGCCTACTTTTATAAATAAAAGTTTTATTGGAACACAGCCACATTCATTATTTACATATTGTCTATGGCTGCTTTCTACTACAGTGAGAGAATTGAACAGCTGCAAGATATAGTCCATATGTATAGCCCACAAAGCCACAAATATTTACTATCTGGATTTTTTTTTTTCTTGTTCAGTGACATTAGGAGAAACCCACCAATATCTTAATACTCTTTTTTTTCCCCTTTAATTCTTTATTGTTTAAAATATTACATTACTATTTGGATCTTTACAGAAAAAGTTTGACAATCCCTAGTCTTTCTCTTCATCTGCTCAGGCAGGGGAAGATCAAAATTAAGGGAGGGCTATATGCCATTTTCTTTTGATCTCTTCCAGTTTATAGCATCTATAACCTAAGTCACCTTCTAAGCTTCAAAAGAAAGACACTTAAACAGACCTCATTGTCTAACCTACAATATCCCAGAAAACAGGCTCCAAAGACAAGTGAATAGTTTTGAAGAAATGGAAAAAAGATTCTGGAACAAACTTCACCAGAGTGAGTACTGTCCCTTCTACTCATTCTCCAGTGCGTATCTTAAAGTGTCTCACATTGTAAAGAAGGTGGAACTGTTGGTCAGAGGTCACTTTCTTTGCTATTTATCTTGGTCTTTTCAGACCTTGCTATCTAAGGAAGACCACATGGTAATGGCAATTGGTAAAGGCTGGAGAATGGTCACTCACAGTATCAAATAATCCCAAACCCAGAGGAGAGAGGACTCATTAATTATGAAAGCAGAAACGACATGGCTCCTGGCAATAAGAAATGTTGGTTGAGAGGGTTTGTCACATTTCATAATAGTATCTCCCTGAGGAAGCAAGGTAAAATCCAAAGATCCTGTATTATTGAGATAGGGATGCTATATCTGGGTTCCCTGGGAAATTCTATTTTCATAGAAGAGGAAGGGTGAAGAAATTTGTAATGAGGACAGTAGACAATAGTCTCAAAGTAGGATTCAGTTTTCTACCTTTCCAATTCATCCAGAAAGTCCCCACAGAGCCAATGATACAGCTTACCATGGTTCCTGAGCATCTAGAGGGGACCCCAACTCTCTACTTCAGAGATCACAACTCAGCCTGTTCACTCCCACCATTCTTAACTTCTCATCCCTCCTCCTGCCAAGAATAAAACTTCCCCATGGCCTGACTTCAATGCACCAGTTTTTTCCTATAATTCTTATTTTGGAGACAATTCTTACCACTCAACTCTCTACTCTCAATCATTTTTAACTCCTCCTTTTCTGAATTTCTATCTGACTGTCATAATTTGCATTAGTAATTCTCCTCTCCTCTTCAAACATTTACTTAGCATCTCTATCTGCAAGGCTAGTCATACAAAATAGCATTATCCAAGACACAGTCCCTGCAAAAACCAAACAATTTAGGTGGAAAAAAAAACACAAAAACAGAAGAGAAAATATAAAAGGTAATGGTATAAGATAGCACAGGAGTGTAGTAAATGGAAATATTAAGGTCAGGTTTGATTGGGAAAGGCTTTGAGAAAAAATGTCAAATGTAACTAGCATAAAAATTGTGGTATTAGAACTCAGTGTGTAAAAGGACAGAAACATGGTGACTATTCAAGGAATAATAATAGTCTGTATTGAGAAGGCCTGTTTAGAGAGCCTTCAGGGGGCAGGGGGGAGGGCTGGAAATAGACTCCCAAGAGCCTGGAATATTATTTTTCTTTCTTTTTTTTAACATTATTTTTCTTTTCTTTTTATATATTTTTATTGATTTCAGAGAGGAAGGGAGAGGGATAGAGAGATAGAAACATCAATGATGAGAGAGAATCACTGATTGGCTGCTTTCTGCACGCCCCCCACTGGGGATCAAGCCTAAAACCCCAGGCATGTGCCCTTGACCGGAATCGCACCTGGGACCTTTCAGTCCGCAGGCTGACGCTCTATCCACTGAGCCAAACCGGCTAGGGCTGGAATATTCTTTATCACACACTGCCATGTTCCCCCACCTAGACTGTCAGTTCTGCGAGGGCAGACTGTGTGTATAGCTGAGCACCTCAGTATGTAGAACAGTGTCCAGCCCTGGAGAAGTGCTACATATTTTCCAAACTATAACAGAAATTATCTCTTTCCCAGGAAAAACCCATAAAGTAATTCATAAGTTTATGAATAGAAGTCATTACCCCAGAGAGGACAAGGGTGTGATTTGGCAAAGAGCCTGGCACACTGACCACCAGGTGTAGAAATGGGAACTGAGAAAGGGGCAGGGAGCTGACCTCCTCCTCACAGTCTAGCAGACAGAGCAACAAAGTAGCACGGCTCTCCCAGCTGCCTGCCCCGGGTATGTGAGGAGCCTGTGTTTCCCTGAACAGTAACAGGATGCCACAAGCTCCAACGCTATTGTTTTGGTTCATGCAAAGTTTCGAGGCACCTGATACAGTATTCAGTGCCCCCAGCATCCGGATCCGGCCTCTGGCTGGGGCCCGCATCCATCAAGTCCTAGCAACCAGCCCTGGCGCCCACCTCGCCCTCAACGCACCTGTGGTCTCCTGGCCATTGACCCCCTCGTTTCTCTCCTCTGCCACCTGTGGTTCTGCGGCAGCATCTCCGTTTTCTTCATGCCCCTTCCTGGGCCGCTGCCGCGCTTTGGCAGCTTCCTTCTTTTTCGCCGCCTTCTTTTTGGCCAGGTCGGAGGGCATGGTGATGAACCACAGGGGTCGGTACTGGTCTTCCAGGGAGCCTGAAGGAAGGCAAGCACCCCTAAGTCTACTTTAGGGAGAATGCCCGGGCCCTGCTCCGTCCCTGCCGGGAATTTTCCTAGCGAACCTCGGGACCAGCTCCGCCCCTGCCCGGTAGCTCCCAACTTTGTCAGTTTCTCGAGCCGATGCTGATCCTCGGCCGCTCTTTTAACCTCAGCATCTCTTCCCTCGGGCTGTGTCCGCCAATCCCCACGGCCTGCCTCGCTCCGGAAACGCTCCTCCTTCCAGGGCGCCCGGTGGGCACCGGGTTCTGCCCCTCGGCAGAGGGCAGAGGTCCCGTCTCCGGTTTCCCCGCAACTTGGCGCTCCGCGCTCCAGCCGTCCGCCTCGCTTTGCCGGGCTGCCTCCTCCCGTCCGCCTCGGGCCTCCTCTCCGCTGTCCCCTTACTTCCACACCACCCAGCCGGCTCCCCCCGGGACGCACTGTCCCCCCTACCCGGGTGAGTCCCCTCGGGGTCTCCCCACACGCCACCCCCGAACGGACCCCAACCCCCGCCCGTCAGCTTCTCCCCCTTTGCCTTTTCTTCTCCCTCGAAGATTCCTCCATCCATCCCGACCCCGTTCCTCCTCCCTCTTCTCATCCTCCTTCCCCTTCACTGGCCGGCGCCCTCCCCCCAGCGTCTCTTCCCCCAACTCACTGGGCCTTGCCGCTCGGCCTCTGTCGCAACGGAGCTGCTCCTGGGGCTCCTCCGCGTGCGGCCGGCTCACCAGCCAATCACGGGCCCGCGCGGCTCTCGGCGCGCCGCCGCTCAGACTCCTGGGAAGTGTGGTCCTCAAGTCGCAGCTGCCGAGGCAGAGAACACTCCTCGAGAACTACCGCATATCCCAGGGGCCTCACAGACCCTGACGTCATTACGACGCGCGAGGCCGGGATAGTGGGCGGAGGGAGATTAGAGTCCTGGACCCCTCTGTTCGCAGAAGAGCTTTGGCTGCTGCAAACGGCAAGTCCCAGATTGCTCCTCGGATAAGCGGGCTGCATCTTCCGCGCTTTACCCCACCTCTCGAAAATCTGTTGAGTTGTGTGGCGATACCGAGTTTAGAGGGCATCCCGGTTTAGGTAGGCGGGCGAGCGACTACACTTCCCAGACTGCATCAGGCAGGAATGGGGTCGAAACAATGGGCAAAGCAGAGGAGGGAAAAGGAGGAAGAGAGAGGCGGTTGCGAACAGAAAGCTATCCTGCCTGAAAGAAAGGCGTCCCCGTTTCTTGAAACCGAGATTTAAGAGGCTAATCCAGCGTTAACCAAACTTGTAGAATGTGCCGATCGTTGTTCCTGAAACTTGCCGCTTAGCCTACCCACTCCAGAATTGTTAGGTCTGCTCGAAACCATGCAGTTTGGTGGGAAGACCCTCTTTCCGAGGACACCTTTATCATCAGTTAGTCCGTTACCTTTCCTGTGAGCCTCACAGATTTCTCATCGCCTACGCTGTAAATCCCAAATTTGTAGCTTCAAACGCAAAGCAGGCGTTTTGTGATCCCTGTTAACCTCCCCAGGCTTCTGGCCAGCAGGGCCACACCATCAGTGACAGGCTGTAGGGAAGCAAACTCACTCCGCCACCCACATAAAACTAGTTTTCTTCCTCAAACTTGATTCTCCAATAGAATCTAACTGCTCGTATTTCAGATAATTCTATTTCACACATTCATGCCTTTGAAAGTAACTTTTTCTAGATTACCCTCCACCAATTAAGTGTCCAGTGTACGTTAGGCTCAGAGCTAGATGCTGGAGTTGCAATGGTGACAAGGCATTCTCTCACCCTAGGCCAGTGGTCGGCAAACTCATTAGTCAACAGAGCCAAATATCAACAGTACAACGACTGAAATTTCTTTTGAGAGCCACATTTTTTAAACTTAAACTATATAGGTAGTTTGCTTCTTTTTTGTAGCCATGTCAAACAGGGCACCTAAAAAAATGTTTCATTTTATAATAATAATAAAGCCACCAACACAAAATAATTACAATTCTTAAATTGATGACAAAAATACCTGTAGGATTTGCAGCTGGTTGGAAAAATACAGGTAACTTTATGCTTCGAGTAGGTACTTTTGTCACCCGCGTGCGATTTGCGGAGGCGACTAGCACTAACCACTGCACAATGAGACTGCTGACTGACCGGCTCACTCAACTCGTGCATGAATCGCGCCCGCCTCCCCCACGCTGTGTATCCCGAGGCCCGCCTGTGCCGTGTCTCCCGTCGCCCGACTGCCCGACACCCTCCACTTCTTCTAACGCCACTTCTTCAAAATAGACTCGCCCAGGCCGAAAACCGACTTCTGCGTATGGGCCACGAAGGTTCAATCGCACTGTACATGCACGCCCGCACGTGGTATTTTGTGGAAGAGCCACACTCAAGGGGCCAAAGAGCCACATGTGGCTCGTGAGCCGCGGTTTGCTGACCACTGCCCTAGGGAGCTCGCAGTTAAGAAGGAACTTTTTTTTTAAAAATATATTTTATTGACTTTTTTACAGAGAAGAAGGGAGAGGAATAGAGAGAAACATCAATGAGAGAGAAACATCGATCAGCTGCCTCCTGCACACCCCCTACTGGGGATGTGCCCGCAACCAAGGTACATGCCCTTGACCGGAATCGAACCTGGGACCCTTGAGTCCGCAGGCTGACGCTCTAGCCACTGAGCCAAACCGGTTAGGGCAAGAAGGAACTTTAAAAAGGTGAACAAACCATGGCATTTAGGTGGTAAGTGCCTTAAAAGAAGTGACTTGTGCCTGCTGCTGGAATTCCTGGATGGGGACCTCACTTGTCATAGCATAACCAAGTGCATGAATTCTGGGAGCAAACTGCCTGCATTCAAACCCCAATGCTACCATTTACAGTGTGTGACCTGGAAAAAATACATTCTCTCCTCTGTAAAGTGGGACTGATGATAGTACTTACCTCATATGTTTCTTAGAAGGATTAGAGTTTTGTTGGTTTGTTTTTGTGTTTTGGTTAATTCTCACCTGAGGGTATTTTTTCCATTGATTTGTTTTTGAAAATTAGATTTACTATTTATTAGAGCATCAAAAATATGAAATATTTAGACATGAATCTGAGAAAAGGTGTAAAAGATCTAAACAGTAAAAATTATAAAACACTGCCAAATTAAGATCTAAATAAATGAATACATTTACAATGTTCATGAGTCAAAAGACTATATAGTTACAATGTCAGTTATTCCAAAATTGATCTACAGATTCAATACAATCTCAATAAAAATCTTAGGATATGTTTTGTAGAAATTGACAAATCGGTTCTAAAATTCACATGGAAATGCAAAGGACCTAGAATGGCCTAAACAATTTTGGCAAAAAACAAAGTAGGATGACTGACACTACATGGCTTCAATTAAGGCAGTGTGTTAATGGCATCAAAATAGACAAGTAGATCAATGCAACAAAACAGAATCTAGTTCTGGGCCCCACAAACATGGACAACTGATTTGAGGCAATGGTGCAAAGGCAACTCAGTAGAAAAGGAACCATGCTTTCAAAAAATGGTGCTACAATAGGTGACCCATTTAAAAAGGAAAGGAGAGAGGAACTTAGGTCCACACCTCACATCCTATACAAAATTTAATTCAGAACAGATGATGGATCTAAATGTAAAATTTTAAGTTATAAAAACAGGAAGGAGAGCCCAGAGCCCGGCAGCCGACCAGGAGCGCGGGCTTTTGACCCGCGCCAGCCCCAGGCAAGCTCCGGTGACTCTGGTCGAGGCCATCAGCCGGCCCAGTGGCAGGCCTGCTGCCCCCGCAGGCCCAACCGGGGAGCGCTGCGAGTCTGCTAATAGCCTCTGCGTCCTTCTTTGTTCCTAGTCGACCCAGTGGACGCAGTCTGGTTGGACTGAAGCCAAAGCGGGACCTTTGCACCAGTGAGGGTGAAGAAGCTGATTGTTTAACCAGCTCGTCCTTTTCTGCAATAGAAACAACTTGAGAGGAGACGGAAGATGGCGGCGGTATAGGCAGACGCGTCCCAGGTCGTGTCCCGGAGCAAATGGAGTGAGCAGCTGAAACTAGTAACATCCACCCCGAATTGGCGAAATTGCTCAGCTGGTGAGACGGTTTGCAGCCGGGAAGAGCAGAACTCCCCTGGAAAGCAGATCCAAGCAACAGCAACCTCCTGAGCACCACACCCTCTGCTGAGGAACAGCAGCTGTACGTGAAACCTCGCCCCACCAGCCAGAAGAGCCACCACAGCTGTGAGCAGCACCCACCAGAGGAGCTGCTGCCAACTGAAGAGCAGCTGCTACCGCAACCGCCCGAAGAGCAACCACAGACCAAGGAGTCACTGCCACCAAGGGAGCAGCCACTGAACGACTCAACGTCTAGATATGTCAGTGAGATCAAACATGGGTAGACAAAGAAACCCCCAAAGGAAAGAGAAGGAGGACTCTCCAGAAAAGCAGCTAAGTAATACAGAGGCATGCAACATGACAGAAAAAGAATTCAGAATAAGGGTCCTAGAGTGCATAAACCGGATGGAAGAAAAAATCGACAACCTCTGCAAGAAGCAAGATGAAACAGATGAAAAAATCGATAACATATGGAAGAAGCTAGAAGAAACAGATGAAAAAATCAACAACTTAAGTAAGACCCAAGAAGAAATGAAGAGTGATATAGCTGCAATGAAAAACTCCATTGAAAGTATCAACAGTAGACTAGGTGAAGCGGAGGACCGAATTAGTGAATTAGAAGACAAGGAAGCAAAACACACCCAAATTGTACTGCAATTGGAGAAAAAAATGAAAAGACAGGAGGAGAGCCTAAGGGAGCTTTGGGACAACATGAAACGAAACAACATACGAATAATAGGGGTACCAGAACAACAGAAGGATGAACAAGGATTAGAAAACCTATTAGAAGAAATAATATCAGAAAACTTCCCTGAGGTGGGGAAGAAAAAAGTCACACAAGCCCAAAGAGTCACAAACAAGGTGAACCCGAAAAGACCCACACCAAGACACATCATAATTACCATGGCAAATGTTCATGACAAAGAGAGAATCTTACAGGCTGCAAGAGAGAGACGGAAAGTTACATACAAGGGATCTCCCATTAGATTGTCAAATGATTTCTCAACAGAAACACATCAGGCCAGAAAAGAATGGACGGAAATTTACAAAGTGATGCAAAGCAAAGGACTGAATCCAAGAATACTCTATCCAGCAAGGCTATCATTCAAACTTGAAGGGGAAATAAGAAGCTTCACAGACAAAAAAAGGCTAAGGGAGTTTATCACCACCAAGCCAGCAATGCAAGGAATGCTAAAGGGACTGGTATAAAAATAAGAAATAAAAAGCTCAGAAAGAAAACAGCCACACAAAAACAGAAATGGCTACAAACAAGTACCTTTCAATAATAACTTTAAACGTAAACGGACTAAATGCTCCAAACAAAAGACATCGAGTGGCTGAATGGATAAAAAAACATGACCCATACATCTGCTGTCTACAAGAAACCCACCTCATTAGAAGGGACTCACACAGACTGAAAGTGAAAGGATGGAAAAATATCTTTCAGGCAAATGGAAAGGAAAAGAAAGCTGGGGTAGCAATACTTATATCGGACAAAATAGACCTCAAAGTGAAGGCCATAACAAGAGATAAGGAAGGCCACTTCATAATACTAAAGGGATCAATACAACAAGAAGATATAACCCTGGTAAACATATATGCACCCAATCCAGGAGCACCCAAATTCATAAAAAAACTCCTGGAAGATATCAAAGGAGAGATCGACAACAATACAATCATAGTAGGGGACTTTAATACACCACTGACAGCACTGGATAAGTCCGCTAGACAAACAATCAGCAAAGATACAGCAATCCTAAGTGACTCACTAGATCAGATGGACTTAATAGACATCTTCAGAACACTTCACCCGAAAGCCAGGGAATATACATTCTACTCAAATGCTCATAAGATATATTCAAAAATAGACCATATATTGGGTCACAAGCAAAGTATCCCCAAATTCAAGAAAATTGAAATCATAAAAAGCGTCTTCGCAGACCACGATGGCATAATATTAGAAATAAACTACAATAAAAACAACCCAAAATACTCAAACACGTGGAAGCTGAATAGCATGCTATTAAATATTGACTGGGTTACCAATGAAATCAAAGAAGAAATTCGAAACATCCTGGAAACTAATGACAATGAAAACACAACAATCCAAAACCTATGGGACACAATGAAAGCAGTCCTGAGAGGGAAGTTTATAGCTCTACAGGCCTATCTCAAAAAACAAGAAAAAATGGTAGTAAATCATCTAACTCTACAACTCAAAGAATTAGAAAGAGAGCAACAAGAAAACCCCAGAGTGAGCAGAAGGAAGGAGATAATAAAGATTAGAGCAGAAATAAATGACATAGAGACAAAAAAAACAATACAGAAAATCAATGAAACCAAGAGCTGGTTCTTTGAAAGGATAAACAAGATTGACAAACCTCTAGCCAGACTCACCAAGAAGCAAAGAGAGAGGACCCAAATAAACAAAATCAGAAACGATAGAGGCGAAATAACAACAGACCCCACAGAAATACAAATGATTGTTAAAAAATACTATGGACAGCTCTACTCCAACAAACTAGACAACCTGGAGGAAATGGACAAATTCCTAGAAAAATACAACATTCCAAAACTCAATCAGGAAGAATCTAAAAATCTCAACAGGCCAATAACTATGGAAGAAATTGAAGCAGTCATCAAAAAGCTTCCAGCAAACAAAAGCCCAGGACCAGACGGCTTCACAGGGGAGTTTTACCAAACATTCAAGGAAGAAATAAAACCTATCCTCCTCAGACTACTACAAAAAATTCAAGAGGAAGGAACACTTCCAAGCTCATTCTATGAAGCCAGCATCACCCTAATACCAAAACCAGGTAAAGACAACACAATGAAAGAGAATTACAGGCCAATATCCCTCATGAACATAGATGCCAAAATCCTCAACAAAATCTTAGCAAATCGGATCCAGCAGTACATCAGAAAGATCATACACCATGACCAAGTAGGATTTATCCCAGGGATGCAAGGATGGTACAATATCCGCAAATCAATAAACGTGATACATCACATAAACAAATTGAAAGAAAAAAACCACATGGTCATATCAATTGATGCAGAAAAAGCATTTGACAAAATTCAACACCCATTTTTGATAAAAGCTCTCAGCAAGGTGGGAGTAGAAGGATCATACCTCAACATAATAAAAGCCATATATGACAGGCCCACAGCCAACATCATACTCAATGGACAAAAACTAACACCATTTCCCCTAAGAACAGGAACAAGACAGGGATGCCCCCTCTCACCACTCCTGTTCAACATAGTACTGGAATTGTTAGCCATTGCAATTCGGCAAGAAGAAGAAATAAAAGGCATCCAAATTGGAAAAGAGGAAGTAAAACTGTCCTTATTTGCAGACGACATGATATTATACATACAAAACCCTAGAGACTCCATCAAAAAGCTACTGGACTTAATACATGAATTTGGCAATGTAGCAGGATACAAAATTAACCCCAAGAAATCCGAGGCATTTCTATACACCAATAGTGAACTTTCAGAAAGAGAGATTATAAAAACAATCCCGTTTACCATCGCACCAAAAAAATTAAGCTACCTAGGAATAAACTTAACTAAAGAGGTAAAAGACCTCTACTCAGAAAACTACAGGACGTTGAAAAAAGATATAGAGGAAGACATAAACAGATGGAAGAACATACCGTGTTCATGGGTTGGTAGAATCAACATCATTAAAATGTCCATACTACCCAAAGCAATCTATAAATTCAACGCACTTCCCATTAAAATACCAACGGCATACTTCAGAGATCTAGAACGAACTCTCCAAAAATTCATCTGGAATAAAAAAAGACCCCGAATAGCTGCAGCAATCCTGAAAAAGACCAAAGTAGGTGGGATCTCAATACCAGATATCAAGTTGTATTACAAAGCCACTGTTCTCAAAACTGCCTGGTACTGGCACAAGAATAGGCATATAGATCAATGGAATAGAATAGAGAGCCCAGAAATCGGCCCGAACCAATATGCTCAATTAATATTTGACAAAGGAGGCAAGAACATACAATGGAGCCAAGATAGTCTCTTCAATAAATGGTGTTGGGAAAATTGGACAGATATATGCAATAAAATGAAACTAGACCACCAACTTACACCATACACAAAAATAAAAAATGGATAAAGGACTTAAATGTACGACAGGAAACCATAAAAATTCTAGAAGAATCCAAAGGCAACAAAATCTCAGACATATGCCGAAGCAATTTCTTCACTGATACAGCTCCTAGGGCACTTGAAACTAAAGAGAAAATGAACAAATGGGACTACATCAAAATAAAAAGCTTCTGCACAGCAAAAGAAACCATCAACAAAACAACGAGAAAACCCACTGTGTGGGAAAACATATTTGCCAATGTCATATCTGATAAGGGCCTAATCTCCAAAATTTATAGGGAACTCATACAACTTAACAAAAGGAAGATAAACAATCCAATCTAAAAATGGGCAAAGGACCTAAATAGACACCTTTCAAAAGAGGACATTCAGAAAGCCAAGAGACATATGAAAACATGCTCAAAGTCACTAATCATCCGAGAGATGCAAATCAAAACAACAATGAGGTACCATCTCACACCTGTCAGACTGGCTATCATCAACAAATCAACAAACAACAAGTGCTGGAGAGGATGTGGAGAAAAAGGAACACTTGTGCACTGCTGGTGGGAATGCAGACTGGTGCAGCCACTATGGAAGACAGTATGGAGTTTCCTTAAAAAACTGAAAATGGAACTCCCATTTGACCCTGTGATCCCACTTCTAGGAATATATCCCAAGAAACCAGAAACACCAATCAGAAAGGATATATGCACCCCTATGTTCATAGCAGCACAATTCACCATAGCTAAGATCTGGAAACAGCCTAAGTGCCCATCAGTAGATGAATGGATTAGAAAACTGTGGTACATCTACACGATGGAATACTATGCTGCTCTAAAAAGGAAGGAACTCTTACCATTTGCAACGTCATGGATGGAACTGGAGAGCATTATGCTAAGTGAAATAAGCCAGTCAATGAAGGAAAAATACCACATGATCTCACTCATTCATGGATAATAGAGACCATTATAAACTTTTGAACAATAATAGATACAGAGGCAGAGCTGCCTCAAACAGATTGTCAAACTGCAGCAGGAAGGCCGGGGAGGGTTGGGGGGCAGGAGGTAGGGGGGTAAGAGATCAACTAAAGGACTTGTATGCATGCATAGAAGCATAACCAGTGGACATAAGACATTGGGGGATAGGGGAGGCTAGGGGACTGTCTAGGGCGGGGGGATAAAATGGACACATATGTAATACCCTTTGTAATACTTTAAGCAATAAAAATAAATTAATTAAATTAATTAAAAAAAAAGTAAAACAGAACTAACTCATGGTTCACTAATTGCAAATAAATAGCCTATTTTTCAAAAACAAAAACAAAAAAAACAAAACAACAACAACAACAAAAAAGAAACAACTTGAGAAAGAATAACATGGAATATTATTCAACCAGTAAAAAGTAGGAAATTCTTTCATGAGACAACATAAATGGACCTTGGCAGCCATCCATCATTTATTCAACTGAAATAAGTCAGAGAAAGAGGAATATTTTATGATCTCACTTAAATGTGGAATCTAAAAACTATGAACTCATAGAAACAGAGTAGAATGGTGGTTGCCAGAGGCTGAGGGGTGGGAAGCTGTTTGTCAAGGTTACAAAAACTCAGTTATCATGAACAAGTTCCAGAGATCTAAAATATATAGCATGGTGACTATAATTAACAATACTGTATTTTATACTCAAAGGTGGCTATAGGGTAGAGCTTTTATTTCCTCACCATAGCATGTAAGGTAAAGGATGTGTTAACTAACCTTATTGTGGTAAACATTTCATCGTGCATATGCTTATCATCATATCTATCACCTTAAACTTATGAATGTTATATATCAGTAATATATCATTAAAGCTGGGAAAGAATGAAAAGGGAAGAAATAAACTGAAAATCTCTGATAATTAAAGAAATCGAACCAGAAAAAAAAAAAAAAACAGGAAGGAAACATAGGAGAAAGCCTTTATACACTTGGGTAAGGCAAATATTTCTTAAATATGATACTAAACTCACAATCCATAAAAGAACTGAAAAATTGGACCTCATCAATATTGAAATCTTATGCTCTTCAAAAGCTACTGTTAAGAGAATTGAAAAGACAAACCACAAGCTGGGAGAAAATATTTGGAAATCACCTCTATGAAAGAGGACTTGTGTTGATAATATATAAAGACCTCTTACATATCAATAAAAAGAAAACCCAATTAAAACATAGGCAGAAAATATGAACACCATTGATATTTTTAGAGAGAGTGAGACAGGGAGAGAGACACATCAGGTGAGAAAGACATATCAATTGGTTGCCTCCCACACACGCCCAAATTGGCGTGGGGGATCGAGCCTACAAGCCAGGTACAGGCATGCCCTTGACTGAGACCCTTCAGTCGAGAGCCGATGTTCTAACTACTGGCTAGGGCAGGATTAGAGTTTAATTCTTGTAAACTGGCTAATAATTACTTAACCAAAGTTCTGACAGGCTTCCTTTTGCCTTTTCTGCTACTAGTAGAAGCCTTGCCTAAGTATACACTGAGTATTTATTTTATTTAATACATTTGACAAATAGTAAGCATCTACTCTGGACAGAAGCATTGTTTTAGGTAAAGAATATAGACAATAGCTGAGCAAAGCCTTTCTTCTAAGCACCTGTCTAAAATATGCCTCCCTCTCCCAGCCTCATTAAAATGTCTGGTTATGGGCAGGCTACAGGTTACAGAGAACTAACATTTATTATGCCCTTTCATCTATGCAATTCCATTTAATCTCCCCCAACAAACCCCAAGGTGGGTATTATTACCATTTTACATATTGGAAACAAAGGTACAGAGCTGTTAATAACACATCACTGCCAGTAGGAGACAGTGGCAGGATTTAAGTCTGAAATTTGCTGGTTCCAGAACTCCAGCTCTAAAATGGCTCAGGTTAGCAAGAGAAAGACTATCACCAGTTACTTCAAGAAGCCACCTACATAGCCACCAATCATCTCCAGGATTTCTCATGAATCAACAGTTG
Source organism: Myotis myotis (assembly GCF_014108235.1). Classification (NCBI taxonomy): domain Eukaryota; kingdom Metazoa; phylum Chordata; class Mammalia; order Chiroptera; family Vespertilionidae; genus Myotis; species Myotis myotis. The sequence continues at coordinate 4,008,123 of NW_023416330.1, read as the reverse complement.
CTTGGCAGTCTTCCTTCAGCACAGCATGAGTGGCTTAGAAAACTTGTTGGCCACTTAGAAATTCTGCCATTCTCACCCAGGGTTTACATATCTTTCAGGGAACAGATCTGGCAATGAGGGGAGAAGAAATGGGGAAATGGAGAGAGAGAGAGAGATAGGTAGAGTAGGGAAGGACTGGCTAAATATGAAAAACCACTGAAAGTCAGTGCTGCAAGCAAGAACACTTGGTCTGAACTCGTCATTTATTTACTTATTTATTTATTTAGTCTGAACTCGTCATTTATTTATTTATTTATTTATTTATTTGATTGACTTTTTTACAGAGAGGAAGGGAGAGAGACAGAGAGTTCGAAACATCGATCAGCTGCCTCCTGCACACCTCCCACCGGGGATGTGCCCGAAACCCAGGCACATGCCCTTGACCGGAATCGAACCCGGGACCCTTCAGTCCGCAGACCGACGCTCTATCCACTGAGCCAAACCGGTTTCGGCTGAACTTGTCATTTAAATATGAAGAAATGGCTGTAACCGGTTTGGCTCAGTGGATAGAGCGTCAGCCTGCGGACTGAAGGGTCCTAGGTTCGATTCCGGTCAAGGGCATATACTTTGGTTGCGGGCACATCCCCAGTAGGAGGTGTGCAGGAGGCGGCTGGTCGATGTTTCTCTCTCATCGATGTTTCTGACTCTCTATCCCTCTCCCTTCCTCTCTGTAAAAAATCAATAAAATATATTTAAAAAAATAAATAAATAAATATGAAGAAATGAGACCCACGGAAGGAAACGTCTCATCCAGAATTACCTAGGAACTCAGTGAGAAGGGTGTGGAACTGTGCTGTTCAATGTGGTAGCCCAGGGGTGGGCAAACTTTTTGACTCGAGGGCCACAATGGGTTCTTAAACTGGAGCGGAGGGCCGGAACAAAAGCATGGATGGAGTGTTTGTGTCAACTAATATAAATTCAAAGTAAACATCATTACATAAAAGGGTACGGTCTTTTTTTTTTTTTTAGTTTTATTCATTTCAAACTGGCCAGATGGCCCGCCGGCCGTAGTTTGCCCACGGCTGTGGTAGCCTCTGGCTATGGAGCACTTGAACTTGGACCTGAAATGTGACTAGTGTGAATTGAGATAAGCTGTATCAAATATGCATTCAATTTCAAAGATTGCATATGGGGGGGGGGGAGGATGTAAAATATGTCAACTTTTTATTTTGGTTATATGTTGAAGTAATATTTTGGAACCCAGCCTTCGTGACTTAGTGGTTGAATGTCGCCCTGATCTATGAACCAGGAGATCACAGTTTGATTCCCAGTCAGGGCGCATGCCTGGGTTTCAGGCTCCATCCCCAGTAGGGGGGCGTGCAGGAGGCAGCCCATCAATGATTCTCTCCCATCACTGATGGTTCTATCTCCTTCTCCCTCTCCCTTCCTCTCTGAAATCAGTAAAAATATATATATTAAAAAAATGAAATATTTTGGATATATTTAGTACTATAATAAAACATATATAAGAAAAATGTAAATTACATATATGGCTCACGTTTGTGGCTCAGATTATATTTCTATTGGACAATGCTTATCTGGAACCTATTATCATCCCACGTCCAGGTGATTGTCCCTCTTCTCCTTTCTAGAGTTTCTTCTAACAAGTCATTTACCACCTTTTATGTGCCAGCTGCTGAGGGGAGCTCAAGTTGTGGTCTGAGGATAAGATCAAAACGCAGCAAAGGATAGCAGTCCTGGTGAGTTCTATCTTATATTCTTCCTAGAATGATGGTTCTTAAACTCTATTAGCTCTGGTGTTCCCTTTTAATAGCAAACACTTTTAGAAAATATATTTCACTTACATGAATGTTCAATAGGGCAAATTTTTTTCTTAATGTGTTTTCATTGATTTCAGAGAGAGGAGAAGGAGAGATAGGAACATCAATGATAAGAGAATCATTTATTGGCCGCCTCCTGCAGCCCTCAACTGGGGATGGAGTCTAAACCCGGGCATGTGCCCTGAGCGGGATTGGAACTGTGATTGCCGGTTCATGGGTCAATGCTCAACCACTGAGCCACAAGCGCTGGGCCATAGGACGTGGTAAAGGCCCGGGACAGACCATTGCTACTTGTGTGATACTGTCTTACCATGTGCAAGGCGTCTGACGTTCTTGGCTCTTCCCCTCGAACATTTGGCAACAAAGTTGCTCCTGCACACCTCCCGCTTGCCCCCGAGGGGTGTGCCGTCCTGGCCGGAGCCTCCGTGGTTGTCAGAGGCCCCGCCGGCCCCGGGCTGTGTTCCCCCTTCTCCGGCCCTAGCTGCCCCGGCCTCCCCAGTTCTCTCAGCCAGCCTCTCTCCTCTTTCTGGGCTCTGCTTTTTACCTGGAAATCTCACATTTCGTTTGGGTGACTCACTGAAACTCTGGATTCTCAGCCTTCCCAAATTCACAGTCTAATTCGTCCTGTCGTGTTTTCCCACTGGACTCGCCGTGTCCGCCGTGGCACGTGTGACAGCTCGGGACATCTGCCCGCGTGTGTTCTGCCGGTCAGTGTGAGTTTAGCGTCGACTCTCAGCTCCCGAGGGAGGGACCACGCCCACCCGCCCGGCCGGTCACTCGGTACCCACGACGATGGCCCGCAACTTCCAGGCCAACACCCGGCCGCCTGACGGAGCGGAGCGGCGGGTTCCGGGGCCGCGGGGGCAGTCCCGGGGCTGACACGCGATCACTGGGGGGTACTTTCCTGGGCGGGTGGGAGTTGGGATGGGAGTTGGGGTGGGAGGTTTGCGGCCCCCCAGGGCCACTCGGAGGAGCGCCTGTGGGGCGCACGCGAGTTCGAGAGGGGCGGCGGCACGCGGTCCCGAGGAGGAGCCGGCAGACCATAGAGAGGGCGCGGCGGAGCGAGCGGCCGGATGCGGTCACCATAGAGACGGGCTGACAGCGGGCGGAAGAGGAAGGAGGGGCCGGCCGTGAGGTGGCAGCGGCCGCGGTGGAGCCGGCGCCTCGGCGGGACCTGGGGTCTGTTCCTCCTTCCCGCCCTGCCCCCGCCCCACGCCCTCGCCCGGTCCCGGGGACGGCGCTGCTCGCGACGGTCGCATCCTCCCCGCTTCGCCCCGGGCCTGCTGCCGGGCCTCCCCCTGCGGCCCCGCGGAAGCCCCGGGCACGGGGTCCTTGCCCTCCTCTCAGTCCCCCGCCCTCGGCAGCTCCGTGACGCAGCCGGTTTTGTTCGTTTGGAGACTAACAGCTAACAGTCGCCTTGAGCCTTCTTTCCAGGACTGGGATGGGTCCGTGATCGCAGAGGGAGCGCCGCGGCCGGCCTGTCCAGAACCCGCGTGGCCTCGAGCCGCTCCTGGGCCTCTCGGTTCGGTTTGGTGTGGGAACCTGGGGCCTTGGGACGACCGGACAGCGAGGGGCTCTGACACCGCCCTCCGCAGCTACTGCCAGTTGCCTCCTGTCCTCCCGGAGAGGGAGGTGGCAGCACCCGCCTCTGAGCATCTGGGCTTGGGGAAGGAGGTGCTGCAAAATGGCCCCGGCAGCCTCCGGGCCCCTGTGAGAGCTGGGGGCTGGGGCTCGCTCTCTGCCCCTCGTTTGGGTGGGCAGAGCTTCCGTGTGCCATGCCAGTGGCTCTCGCCCCCTCCTGAGCGGGCAGAGGGTCCCTCCCGCCCCGTGTTTCCTTGGCACTCGGGAGTAGAGTAGGAAGAGGCCGGATCCCTTTCAGCAGCCTGAGTGAGGCCGCCAGGCCAGGCTCCGGGGCAGGGTAGGGGGCAGCGCCTGGGGGGCGCCCTGTTCTGATGCAGCAGGTGCTTTCCCCTGCCCCTTCTACAGCAGCTGCTGCTGGCTCCTGACTTGGTCTGCAGGTGTGCGTGGGCCTTTCGGGTTACGTTTGGCAGGAGTGAGTGGTGTTGCCTCTCTTTTCTACGGGAAGACAGGCCATAAGCCGTTAGTGGGCGAATTGGAGTCTAATATTTATTACCGTCTGGACTGAGGGTTAGATCTGGCACTTTGATAACTGGAGACCAGCCAGACAGGATTGTGAAGACGGGACCGTCCAGCTTCCTGGGGATGCTGGGTCTGGAAGCAAACACGCCTTGTTCTGCTGCTGAGCTCATGGGCCCCAGGTTCCCTGGTTAAAACTGCATGCCTACCACTGGCCTGGCACCCGTCAACCTACTGAGTGATCCTTGAGGCTGTGCCCTCCGGAGCATGCGCACAGCAGGGCCTACCACCATGCGACTGAGCTCCCTGTTGGCTCTTCTGCGACCAGCGCTGCCCCTCATCCTGGGGCTGTCTCTGGGATGCAGCCTGAGCCTCTTGCGGGTTTCCTGGATCCAGGGTGAGGGAGAAGATCCCTGTGTAGAGGCTGTGGGGGAACCAGGAGGCCTGCAGAATCCTGACTCAAGAATTGGGCTTGACCAAAGTGATGAAGAGTTCAAACCCCGGATTGTCCCCTACTATAGGGATCCCAACAAGCCTTACAAGAAGGTGCTGAGGTGAGAGCTGCATGCGTGCATAGCCCCCGACCCCACTTCAGGGCTGCTCTAAGGCCTTGCCTCTGCCTTCAGTGGTAATGTGTGTTGGGCCCCGTGGAGCAATTCTTACCATCGTGGTTCTATTTCTTTTTTCCCCGCTTCCTCAGTCTAAGAAAGTCTCACCTATTGGTGTTACATTAGTGCTGGATGTTCTTAGATAGGGTAGGAATTGCATCTACTTCGTCTAGTCCAGCATTAGTAAACCCCTCCCCAGTGTCAGCTGTTCAGAGGATGCTTACTCCAGGAGCTAATTAATACTGATGAGGAGGTCTCTTGCTTCTCTTTTCTCACCTCCAACTCCCTCATTTCTAGAGGGGTGTGTATGCTATACAACCTGGGTTCCTGAGATGAGGGAGCTGACCCTTGACAGACTGGTCTCTCCACAGGACTCGGTACATCCAGACAGAGCTGGGCTCTCGGGAGCGGTTGCTGGTGGCTGTCCTGACTTCCCGGGCCACGCTGTCCACTTTGGCCGTGGCTGTGAACCGCACCGTGGCCCACCACTTCCCGCGGTTGCTCTACTTCACTGGGCAGCGGGGGGCCCGGGCTCCAGCGGGGATGCAGGTGGTATCTCATGGGGACGAGCGACCGGCCTGGCTCATGTCGGAGACCCTGCGCCATCTCCACACACACTTTGGGGCCGACTACGACTGGTTCTTCATCATGCAGGATGACACGTATGTGCAGGCCCCCCGCCTGGCAGCCCTTGCTGGCCACCTCAGCATCAACCAAGACCTGTATTTGGGCCGGGCGGAGGAGTTCATTGGCGCCGGCGAGCAGGCCCGGTACTGCCATGGGGGCTTTGGCTACCTGTTGTCTCGGAGTCTCCTGCTTCGATTGCGGCCACATCTGGATGGCTGCCGAGGGGACATTCTCAGTGCCCGTCCTGACGAGTGGCTTGGCCGCTGCCTCATCGACTCTCTGGGCATCGGCTGTGTCTCACAGCACCAGGTGACAGCCCTTTCAAGTCAGTCGGGGTCCCTGACAACAGTATTGACTGAGGGATTGGTCTCCAGGCTAGGTGATGCTGGCTCCTTCCCGGCAGCACATGCGGCCTCTGGTTTGCCCTTCACAGATACGGAGTGTGCCTCTGGCTGCCCTGCTACCCTCAGGCAGTCTTAGCCCCGGGGGCATCTTGTCAGGGACCCTGTGAGAAGATAAAAGGTGCCCCCTCCTCAGTCCTCCATCCATCTGCCCCCCTTCCTCCACCCCTTCCCTGACACACGCACAGTCGTGAACAATCTGGGAATGTTCTAGAGATGGCTACGCTCCTGGAGAAGTGAGGTAATCCCTGTTCTAGCCCTGAGAGCTGCCCTGTCTCTGGGACTGGTATCATAGGAGTACTTGCTGGCTCATGGTGTTCATTCCCTGGAGAAACAGTGGGGCTCTCTGGGGAAGAGAGTACCCTTAGTTGCCTACTGAACATTCTTTTTTCCAAAATTTAGCAGTGAGAGTAAGGCCAAGGTTAAGGGGACACTGGACTGAGCCCCCGCTTCCTCCGTCCTTGCACGGCAGCAGCAGTTATGGGGGTGAATGCTGGGTTTGGTCAGGGCTGGTTGAGACGGGCAGCCCTCCGTGTGTGGCACTGATTGGTCTGATTGGTCCCTCTAGGGGCAGCAGTATCGCTCATTTGAACTGGCCAAAAATAGAGACCCGGAGAAGGAGGGGAGCTCGGCTTTCCTGAGTGCCTTTGCAGTGCACCCTGTATCGGAGGGGACCCTCATGTACCGGCTCCACAAGCGCTTCAGCACCCTGGAGCTGGAGCAGACGTACAGCGAAATAGAGCAACTGCAGGTGAGCCGGGTCGGCTGGAGTGAGTGGCAGCTGAGGGGGAGGCTGGTGGGGTAGGAAGAAGCTGACCATACCTAAATTTTTTTTTATCCTCACCCAAGGATATTTTTCCATTGATTTTTAGAGAGAGTGGAAGGGAGGGGGAGAGACAGAAAGAAACATTGATGTGAGAGAGACAAGACACATCCATTGGTTGCCTCCCACATATGCCCCGACCAGGGCCGGGGATCAAGCCTGCAAATGAGGTACATGCCCTTGACTGGAATTAAACCCAGGATCCTTTAGTCCTTGGGCCAGTGCTCTATCCAGGGAGCCAGACAGGCTAGGGCTAACTGTACCTAAATTTAAAGCAGCTCTAGAGAGAAGGGGCTCTTGGGTCCAGGCCAATCATCAGATGAGCTCCTGGAAAGACCCGGAGGCAGTTAGAAGGGTTTGATGGTGAACTGAGAGGGTCAGGGCTCGGAACAGTGCACCTCTCCACCAAGGAGGCCACAATCCCAAAGTCCCCTAATTTCTATCACTGTCCTAAAAAAACCAAGGGTTTGAAGAATATTCTAGTTTATTGTGGGGTTGTCAGAGGGGAAGTACAGGTGCACACAAAGGTGTGTTCTCAGGAGGATGGGAGTACTTTGGGTTTTGGAGGGGGAGCCGTTGAGCTTTGTATTTCAGGATGCTTTAAGGTCTGTCTGCCAAAGCACATTCCTCCCCGCCGGCCTCCTCACTGCATCTGTGTACAGGGGGTGTAATTCATATGCCGATTGCGATTGTAGAGGAAGGATGTAAGGTACAGGGAATTGAGTGATTAGCCAAGGGGCACCCCACTAAGTGTCAGGACAGAGCGCAGAGCCCGGGCGGGTCGGGTCCTGAGGACTACCTAGCTCCCCCGGTTTACTAACTGTGTGTCCCTCCTGCCCTAGGCTCAGATCCGGAACCTGACCGTGCTGACCCCCGAGGGGGAGGCAGGGCTGAGCTGGCCTGTGGGGCTCCCGGCCCCGTTCACACCACGCTCTCGATTTGAGGTGCTGGGCTGGGACTACTTCACAGAACAGCACACCTTCTCCTGTGCAGATGGGGCGCCCAAGTGCCCACTGCAAGGGGCTAGCCGGGCGGACGTGGGCGATGCTGTGGAGACGGCTCTGGAGCAGCTGAACCGGCGCTATCAGCCCCGGCTGCGATTCCAGAAGCAGCGGCTGCTCAATGGTTACCGGCGCTTTGACCCAGCGCGGGGCATGGAGTACACCCTGGACCTACTGCTGGAAGCTGTGACGCAGCGTGGGCACCGGCGGGCTCTGGCCCGCAGGGTCAGCCTGCTTCGGCCGCTGAGTCGAGTGGAAATCCTACCTATGCCCTATGTCACAGAGGCCACCCGTGTGCAGCTGGTGCTGCCGCTCCTGGTGGCGGAAGCTGCTTTGGCCCCTGCTTTCCTCGAGGCCTTTGCGGCCAGCGTTCTGGAGCCACGAGAGCATGTGTTGCTCACCCTCCTGCTGGTCTATGGGCCACAGGAAGGTGGCCGAGGGGCCCTGGACCCGTTTCTCGGGGTGAAGGCTGCAGTGGCCGAGTTGGAGCGACGGTACCCTGGGACGAGGCTGGCCTGGCTCGCAGTGCGGGCGGAGGCCCCTTCCCAGGTACGGCTCATGGACGTGGTGTCCAAGAAGCACCCGGTGGACACGCTTTTCTTCCTCACCACTGTGTGGACCCGGCCGGGACCAGAGGTGCTCAACCGCTGCCGCATGAATGCCATCTCTGGCTGGCAGGCCTTCTTCCCCGTCCATTTCCAGGAGTTCCACCCCGCCCTGGCACCACAGAAGTCTCCCCCGGGGGCTGGCCCTGACCCCCCATCCCCTCCTGGTGCTGACCCTGCCCGGGGGGCTCCCGGAGGAGGCCGGTTTGACCGCCAGGCTTCCGCGGAGGGCTGCTTCTACAATGCCGACTACCTGGCTGCCCGCGCGCGGCTGGCTGCTGAACTGGCAGGCCAGGAAGAGGAGGAAGCCCTGGAGGGGCTGGAGGTGATGGATGTGTTCCTCCGGTTCTCAGGGCTCCACCTCTTCCGAGCCGTGGAGCCAGGGCTGGTGCAGAAGTTCTCCCTGCGGGACTGCAGCCCTCGGCTCAGTGAGGAACTCTACCACCGCTGCCGCCTAAGCAACCTGGAGGGGCTGGCCGGCCGGGCCCAGCTGGCCATGGCCCTGTTCGAGCAAGAGCAGGGCAACAGCACCTAGCCTCGGCCTGCCGTGTGGTTCCCCTTTCTGCCTCAGCCCCAGGAGGGCAAGGCAAGATGGATGGAGAGCTTGTGGCTGTATTTTTTTTAAATAAGAAAATGTGATTAAAAGTGTCTTCTGCCAAAGTGATTTTAGGTCTAGGGAAACGGAGTCAGGAGAAGAATCTGAGGGAGGGGCTGGGGAGTTTTCCCAGAGGGACCTACTGCCTCCCCCTGCCCCCTCTCTCCCAGTTGCCAATGACCACACAGCTGCTAGCAGATGAATGACCTTTAATCCAGTTCCCCACCTCCCACAGGTGGGCAGAGGGGTGCTGGCAGAGCCTGGGTCAGGTGGCCCTGGCCCGCGGTGCTCATTTGCAGGGCTCCTAGGTGTTGCGCACCACCAGCGACTGCTCCAGCTCCTGCCTGCGCTGCTGGATCTTTAGAGAAATGAGAGCAGGAGCAGGGTTACGGTGTTGCTGGTGAGTGACAGGACGACCCCAACCACCCGCTGCCCACCCTGGAAGAGCATCTGGGAGCAGGGAGGGCTCCCAGGAGGTGAGGGACATGGTGGAGTGGCAAAGGCACCGGAGGCTGAGGAAGGAAGTTTCTCAGTGAGGAGGGGCCTAAGGTGCCCGGGCCCCTTCACACCTTGCAGTAGAAGTAGCGGCTGACCGCTTCCTGAGACCAGGGCTGGTGGTAGAACTCAGCCCGGCGCTCCTCCTCAGGGTTGCCTGCCACATCTGTCATCACCTGGGAGGGAGAGTGGAATCAGCCCTGAGCCCGGGCCCTTCCCCCCCTGTGTACAACCTTTACTGTCTTCCTGATATGCTTGTCTTCCATCCAGTGCTCCCCAAGTCCCCTTCACCTTGAGGTCCCGGCTCTGGGAGCAGAGCAGGTCTTGGATGTAGCCTTTGGGGTCTCTGGAGAAGCTTAGCATGAAGTCCCTCTGGATCTTGAGCTGGTTTATGGACTCAATCGTCTCATGGATCTACAGGTAGAAAGACAGAAGCTTCACCTGGCTGTGGTGATGTGGAAGAAGGGGGAAGGGGGAGGCAGGCACGTGGGGGAAGGGCTGCTGCTGTTCCTTTGAAGAACAGTCCCTCGGGCCCCAGGCCTCTGCAGTCCCAGGGGAGGGGGTGTTAAGTCCTTCATCTCTTCATAGGCCCATGCTCGTGTCTATTCTGTCTGTACTCTGTCATTTCTGGGTTAACATCCCACTGCAGCTCTGGGCTCTGGCCCCACCTTACTGTCCAGAGCGCTGATCTCCTGCTGGTTGGCCGTGGACAGGAGGAAACTGCTCATCTGCCCCTTCAGTGGCTCCTCCACCTCCACATCAATGTCATAGCACGCCGTCTTCTTCTGGTCCGACGGGTCCACGCTGCCAGGAAGTCCAGCCCTTGGAGTTCACCTGCCTCCACAGAGGCCAAGGGCCCCAGGGCAGACGCAGTGGGGAGGGAGGGGGCGTTGGGATAGGGGGGACAGGCAGGACAGGAGGAAATGATTCCCCGGTCTGAGGAGCAAGCCAGGGCCTCACCTGATGACGTGATTGATGACAATTGGGTCAGGGGGCAACAGCAGGGCTGTGAGGCGTTGGGGAATCTCAGAAAACTTCAGCCGGGGACAATCAAAAATCTGAGGCAGGAGGAAGAGGTCACTCTTTTGTGCTTGGAAAGGGCATAACTACAGTTCTAGATCCATTCCGGAAAGGCCACAAGAAGCCAGGGGCATCTGAGTCACGGGTCTGAAACTAGGGGCCCATGGGCTGGTGCGGTGCAGTGGTTGAGGATGGACCCTGGGTCTGCCTGCCTAGATACCAATCCTGCTCCCACCACTTACTCTGCAGCCTGAGCAAGTTACTTAATGACTCAGACCTCAGTTTCTTCATCTCTACAATGGGGATAATAGTAGTACCCCTCTCTCAGGGTTGTGGTTAGAATTCAGTGCATCAGTACACTCAACGTGCTTGGAACATACCTGCCTGACACATGGTATGTGCTCAATAAACATCAACTGTTCTTTTTACTCCTCAGGTTTATCTGCTGTATTTATTTAAAATGTATGAAGAATAATCTCTACTGCCCTGGCTGGTTGCTCAGTGGTTAGAGCGTCAGCCTGTGGACCGAAGGGTCATGGGTTCAATTCTGGGTCAAGGTCACATACCTCAGTTGCAGGTTCTATCCCCAGCCCCATAAGGGCACATGCAGGAGGCAACCAGTCAATGTGTTTCTCACATTGATGTTTCTCTTTCCCTCTTCCCTCCCACTCTCCCTAAAAAGGTCAATGGGGGAAAACTATCGGCTCAGTGGTTGAATGCTGACCCATGAACCAGGAGATCATGGTTCGATTCGCAGTCAGGGCACATGCCCAGGTTTCAGGCTGGATCCCCAGTAGGGGGTGTGCAGGAAGCAGTGGATTGATGATTCTCTCTCATCACTGATGTTTCTATCTCCCTCTCCCTCCCTCTCGCTGAAATCAAAAATATATTTTAAAAAGATATCCTCAGCCTGGCCAGCATGGCTCAGTGGTCGAGTGTCGTTCTGTGAACCAGGAGGTCACGATTCAATTCCCAGGTTGCGGGCTCGATCCCCAATGTGGACTGTGCAGGAGGCAGCAGATCCATGATTCTCTCTCATCATTGATGTTTCTATCTCTTTCTCCCTCTCCCTTCCTCTCTGAAATCAATAAAAATATATTTAAATTAAATAAATAAAAAGATATCCTCGGGTGAGGATTAAAAAAAAAAATCTCTACTTTGGTAGAATTTTTGTCAAACCCCTTTCATAGCAATTTGATTTTCCTAACTGCCCAGTGGGTTAGATGGGACAGATGAGGAACAAGGCTCAAAATGGCCAAGTAATTCACCCAGAGTCAGGACCCAGGACCAGACCCCTGAGATCCAACTCTAAGTGCCAAGAATATTACATTCCTGAGAGCTTTGTGGGGTTCCAGACCTCCCTGACCTGGGATGGTGAACATGCAGCACAGAGCTACACCATGGTAGGGCCTGGACTAGGACTCTGGCCTCTGGCTCTGAGAGAGTGACTATGGTTTCTAATACCTGAGAATCTAAAGGCAGGGGTGGTATTAGCTTCGTAGAGGCACTTCCCCTACCGGTGACTCTGTCTGCTCCCCACATCCTGGGCTCAGGGTACCTGCTGGAAATACTTGTCCCCATTGATGTATTCCTTGTCGTGGGAGTCCTGCAGCCTGTTGGTCTTCACATACTGCCACAGGGCCTGCACGATGGCTGAGCGGCTCTGCGTGTGCAAGCCCAGCAGCCGGGCCAGGCGGGGATCCAGTTTGAACTGGGGAGGCTGTGAAAAGGTGACCATGAAAATTAGGGAGTGGAAAGAGCTCAAAGCCAGGCAGCTTGGGACTGGGGTGGAAGTGGGGGGTACGACATGGTGATTGGGCTCCTTGGAAATGTGCTTCTGGAGACAGAGTTAGGATGGGTCTCTTGGGATGCCTACCTTGGGGGCCTTCGCCCACCTGTCTAAGAGAAAGGGTGTGGGGGGCCAAAGGGTGTGGGGGACTGGCACGGACCTGGTAGTCCAGCATGAGGAGCAGCGTGCAGCGCACACTCAGGTCCCCCGGCCTCTTCACCTGGAACCCATCCGTCTCCTGGGTGGTGGGCGTCCGGTGCCACTGTCCAGGGGAGAAGAGCTGGGTCACGTCACAGGCCCATCTGGGCTGGTGATGCTTGGGGCTCTAGGGAGGTCCCTGGTGCAAACCTGTGCAGCGGATGGGACTGCGGGACTTGGGCCTGTGGAAGGGTGGCAATTCTAGGGCAATGTGGGGTCTGGGTCTTACCTCAACTAGGTGGTTGTCAGGGCCATAAAGGTCTTTGTCTAGTTCAATGACCAAACTCTTGAAGAAGGAAGAGAACTTTCGCTTCTGCTTGCTGGGCTGTGGGAGAAGAACAGGGACTGTGGGGGCAGAACAGGGACCATGGGGGCAGAACGAGTTGGGAGGGGGTGGGGCTGGTTGGGTAGGGCAGCATGGTTAGAAGCAGGCCTCTGCACCTCTGATGTCCCTCCAGGCCACCCACCCTGGGCAGGGCTGACTCCCTAACCCTCAGTGCAAACATCTAGTTCTGTCCTCAGTCCAGCCCCATACCCACCCCAGGACACCTGGAGAGACCTGGGCCAAGACGTACGTCATCCAGGAGTTTCCCCTCCACCCGCAGCTCCCAGGAGGCGATGCTGCCGTCAGAATCCTCAGCATCGGGCTTCGCAGGGTTAAAGGTATTGGAGATATAGAGACGCAGCTTCCGCTTTTGCTGTAGAAATAAAGAGTGTCCCACAGAGCAAGCACTGTGTGCCAACTCCGCAACCCCACGTCTCCATTCTGGGAACAGGACGTAGAGCACCTTCCCACCCCTAAACCAAGGCACCTTCATCGGCCTCTTCAGAGCCTCCTGGATGTCCACCCGCTTCCGCATGATGGTTTGATCCAGTTTCCTCTCAAACGCCAGGAGGTCCATGTAAGCCTGGGATTCAGGGACCAGCTCCCGGATCTGGAAGAGGAGGAGGAAGGCAGGGAACAGGGGCTCAGCCAATCTTGTAGGTGGAATGTGTGCATATCATGTGATTCCAGGTACACAGAGATGGAGGGGAGCTGGCTGGTTCTGGGACTTTTGAGAGTGAGAATGGGACCTCTCCCCAGGACTGCGTATCCAGCAGTAGCAGCCTCATGTATAGGGACAAAAACTGCTTCTCCCTCCAGAGCAGTGGTTCTCAACCTTCCTAATGCCGCGACCCTTTAATACAGTTCCTCATGTTGTGGTGACCCCCAACCATAAAATTATTTTCGTTGCTACTTCATAACTGTAATTTTGCTATTGCTATGAATTGTCATGTAAATATCTGATATGCAGGATGTATTTTCATTGTTACCAATTGAACATAATTAAGGCATAGTGATTAATCACAAAAACAATATGTAATTATAGATGTGTTTTCCGATGGTCTTAGGCGACCCCTGTGAAAGGGTCATTCGACCCCCAAAGGGGTCGCGACCCACAGGTTGAGAACCGCTGCTCTAGGGAGACCCATGCATTTCATGATTAGGGAAGGCCAGAGCCACCATGGACCCCAACAAACTCGGGCTTCACCTCCTCCTCTGGCTCTTTCCTTTGTCACACAGCCTCTGGGCTATCCTTGGGTGTCTGTAAATTGGCTAGGACCTTGGTGTCCCTGAGACAGTTAGGGGATGTGGCTGCTTGCCTCTGCCCTGGCACCTCACCCAGTCACTCCAACTGATGTCTAAACTAGCTATCCCCCCTGCCCTCCCCCCCCCCCCACAGCTCAGCATGTGTTTGGACCGCTGCAATTCAGCCCACTGCACCCCAGGCCCAGGATGCTACCCTTTGGGTTCTGTTCCTTCCCTCTATCCCACCCCCTCCCTCTGGCCTGGGGAGCCTCACTTCTTAATTAGCTTTTTAAACAAAAAGTAAAAGTGATTGTGACCGCTGAAGCTCTGCTCCTTAGGGGGAGGGGAGACAAATGAGGTGGGGCAGCAAGGGGTGAGGGTCTGCTGGGGGCTTCTGTGAAAGGCACTCACCCTTTGAGGGAGGATTTTGTCAGCCATCTTCCTCCTCTTGGCACTGTACATTTTTTAAAGAAAAAACCAGGTTACCATGGTAACAGATCTGGGAGTAAGGAGGCCACCTGCTAAATTATCCCCCCTCTCCGCCCGCCTGGCTGGGGTTCCCACAGCCCACTCCTCTGCCTGCTCAAGGGGCAACAAAGGTGGTGTGTGGCGTCGTGCTCTGTCCTCTCTAGGGGCAGAGGTGACTCCTCCTTTCTCTGGCCTGGGAGCCTCCTTCTGCCCCAGGCATGTGCCCTGACAGGGCCAGACAATCGTAGACTTAGGGGCTGAGGTGGGGAGCTGCAGAAGTGTTTGGGGAAAGCTGGGAAGGAGAGAGGACAGAGGAGAGGGAGGATGGCTCCTGAGGACTTTCCTATGCTGCCAAACTGGGGGGCACTGTCCAAGGAAGGCTAGCCGACCCCCGGACCCCAATCCCTGGAGCAGGACGTGGTGACATGAAGCTGGTGAGGACTGCACCTCTGCCACCCTGGGCTTGGAGGAGATGCTGAGAGGAGAGGGACACTCTCCTAGGGACTCAGAGAGAGTGTGTGTGGGGGACATTCTCCCCTGGGACATGACTTCGGGGGGGGGGGGGGATTGGATTATTCTTGACCAACTAGCTGCTTCTGACTTCCAAATGCACCCCAGAGAATCCTTGGCAAGTGAATAGCCCAGCCTAAAGGATGGCTCTATACTGCCCCCATGTGGTGTTCTCAACTACTGCCCCTCCCTGTCCAGAAATCTATTCTAAGGTTAGAAGAGGAGCTTTCACTCAAGGTCTGACTTGTTTTTGTTTGTTTTGTTTTTGTGTTTTTGTTAATCCCCATCCGAGGATATTTTCCCATTGATTTTTAGAGAGAATGGAAGAGAGAGGGAAAGACAGAAAGAAACAATGATGTGAGAGAAACACATCGATTGGTTGCCTCGTGCTCGGGCCGGGCTGGGGAGGAGCCTGCAACCAAGGTATGTGCCCTTGACTGGAATTGAACCCGGGACCCTTTGGTCCACAGGCTAATGCTCTACCCACTGAGCAAAACCGGCTAGGGCTGTTTTTGTGTTTTTTAAAAGACATTTTTATTGATTTCAGAGAGGAAGGAAGAGGGGAAGAGAGATAGAAACATCAGTTATGAGAAAGAATCATTGATCAGCTACCTCCTGCACGCCCCTCACTGGGGACTGAGTCCACAACCCAGGCATGTGCCCTCACTGGGAATCGAACCTGTGACCTCAGGTAGACGCTCAGCCATTGAGCCACACCGGCCAGGCAGGTCTGACTTGTTTTGAACAAAGTATCTATGTGAGACTCTCCATTTGTACAAAACAAATCAGGGACTTGTTAACTGTATAACAGGATGATTTATTTTGAAGGAGAATTCACCGTAGGATTTCTATGAACAGGGAATTTTCCTCGATGTGTAAAAAATATTTTATAATGAGGTATAATCCATATTACACATTTTACAGGACTCCATGTGGTGAGCAGAGGGAAGCATGTGTGTTTGGCTAAATAGTGAAACCCAAAGGGGCATTTCTCTTGTCATGCACCAGCAGGGGCTTTGGGGGTGCCACCAGCTGGCCCCAACAAGGACATGGGCTGGCCCTGGGGGCTTGGAGGCAGACCTGGTCCAGAGGCCAGATTATGACAGCTCTTCAATCTTTGAGTGCCTGCGAGCAGGACTGGGCAGAAGACATCCCCTCACCCCAACAGGGCAAATTCCCAAGCTGCTACACAGACACACACACACACACACACACACACACACACACACACGCCAGGGATTCGGATTCCCAAGATCTGGAATGGGGCTTTAAACAGTCAAGCCAGGGAATTCTGGGGAAGGTGCACCGGACAACCACAGTTTGAGAAACACAGTCCCACAGCTCTGCTCTCAGGCCTTCTGCCAGCACCCACCCCCCAACCCCAAAGACTGAAGCATCACCCTTAACCTGGGAACAAGGGCTGGAGAGAGGGCTGGAGCAGGTGACAAGGAGAAAGGGCGCTGCGGCCGCAGCTCGTCTACGCTGGGCACACAAAGGAGCCAGAGCAGTGCCCCTCACTCCACTTCTCCAGAGGGCATCCCTCCCGGGACGCCTCGGCCCCTGCTGCTCATGCCTCCTCGCCCCTGCCAATCCCGCTCCTCGCCCACCCCGTCCCTGCGGCCCGCCCCCTCCGCGCCGGGCCCCACTCACCTGCGGCTCCGCGCGGGGGCGGTGGGCACTGGCTGGCCCTGGCTCTGGGCCTGGCTCTGGCCGGGCGGAGGCGCTGCTCGCTTGCGGGCGGGCTCCATGCCCGCGGGGGCCAGGCCGGGTCGCACGGCGGGGCTGCCCATGTATGGGGAGCCCGGGGGGCCCATGGGCGCCCCCTGGTGGGGCATCCGGGCTCCAGACGGCATCCCGGGGCGCTGGGTTGGGGAGGGGGGTGGCGGGGGTGAAGCAGAAACAGGCGCCCGCCGGTCAGAGCAGGGCCCGGCTCCAGGCGTCCTGAGCCGCGTCTCCCCCACCCCAAACCCCGGCTGGTGACCCTGCTGCAGCGGCGTGAACGAGGGTGGGAGGGGCAGGGGCGCCGGAACCGCGCGGCTTTGGCGGAGGGGGCTTCGCGTCTCGCTGCAGGAAGCTAACTGCAGCCAGGCAACTGCACGGGGCATCGCCAGCTTCGGATTTGCGGAAGGTACCGCGGAAATGAATATTAATGGCGCCTTTGAACCTTTTCAAAGGATGTGCACATCCACATGCTGCTCCGAAAAACAGACTCGGAGGGTCCTTCCATCCCCACTTGACAGATGAGGCAACCGCGGCTCAAGGAGAGGCGTGACCTCGCCAAGGTCACACGGCTCCTCCTGGCACAGGCAGCCCGAGTGGCCAGTTGGCTGCACCTAGGTCAGGGCCGAGCTCCCCGCTGGGACTCCCGCAGGCCCGCTTCCCTTCATTCCCTGCTTCCCGGGCCGTCTTGCCCTGCACTCGCCCCCCTCCCTCCATCTCCACCCTCTCTTCTCTCTGGGCCCAGCTTCTGACCCCTCAGCCCCACCCCCAACCCCCTTCAGCTATTCTAAGCGTCCACACCTAGGGGCTTCGCTGACTCGGTCCATCCCATAATTTGCTCCCAAGGTGAGGCTGGAGGTGGGTCTGGAGGCAACCTGAGAGGCTGAGGTCAAACCCCACCATCACTCTCTGATGGGGGGGAAGGAGGGGAGAAGGGAGGAGCCGGAGATGGGCTGCCAGAGGGCTTGGGTAGGTCAAAAGCAGCATATTTCCTCTTAGAATCATCTTTCCTTCCTGTAGGCCTGAATCACCAGAGATGGACTCATCATATAGACCTCCTCTACTTCCCACCCCACCCAGTGAGGTCACAAGTCAGGGTTCAAAGGGGGCTATGGAGAGATGGATGAGGCAGGTGTATTCCCTTGACACTATCCAGGTGCTCAGACGGGATGTAAATGAGATGCAAATACACGGAGTGAAGTGTTCCACAGACTTTTGAAACCCCACTTGTCTAGATTCCAGATGAGAGATTGGGGAGGACAGAGGGGCTATGAAGTGGACGCTGGGTGGGATGGGGATTGGGACATGGAGAGCAAGAAGAAGATTAGGGAGCAAGGGATGCAGCCCCTTGGCCCTCTTATCATTTAAATATTACCACTTTAGCCCTGGCTGGTCTGGCTCAGTGGTTGGAGCATCAGCCCTGGGACTGAAGAGTCCCGGGTTCGACTCCTGTCAAGGGCATGTACCTCAGCTGCAGTCTCAATCCCGGCCCAGGTTGGTTCATGTGTGGGAGGCAACCAATCAATGTGTCTCTCTCACATCGATGTTTCTCTCTGTCTCTTTTCCTCCCTTCCACTCTGTCTAAAAATCAATGGAGAAAATATCCTCCGGTGAGGATCAACAACAATAAAAATACTACCACTTTACCCCCAGGAGCGCAGCTGCCCCCAGGCACAAGGAGGAGCCCTGCCCCCAAACTGGGTGAATTCCTTCTAACTGCCAACTCTCCCTCCAGCCCCGCATTATGTCTAACCTAACCTGCAGCCAACCAGCTGCCTCTGTCCATCTCTCCCACAGTGAAACCTGCCTGTCCATGTGTCTGCCTCCCCCACCCAGCTGACCCTGTCACTCACCCCTCCAGGGTGGTGGCCCAGAAGGGAGCCTAGGCCAGCCGCTCCCCACCAGCACAGATGAGGCACTGGGAGTGGGGCAGTGGGGGCTCAGACCCATTCAAGAACGGAAGCTCTAAGTTGACCAAATAAAAAAATCCACAAGTGTAGCTTTCCTCCCACCTAGATGGGCTTTCTTAAAGGGACTCCCCAAACAACAAGGTTAGGACTGGCAACTCAGCGGGCCAACACCAACACCCCTGGGGCGTTGCCCCAGAGGTTCAGGCTGGAGGACAGGCCACCCCAAGGAAACCCATTTTCCTTATCAGCTGCTCTCCCATTTATCAAGGTCAGTGATACTGCCCTGCTGAAGAGGCCCCAGGGAGCTGTGGCAGCCACCAGGGCCACCCCGTGATGGGCTGAGGCTCCAGGGCCTGCCTCACTGACAGCGTGCCTTCCTTGGGGTCAGAACCAAATTTGGCCACAGTCGATCTGACTGCTTCCTCTACACCTGGCTCCAACTCTAGTACCCATGTCAAGTTCTGACGCCCCTGCCTCTCCCGTCCACCTGCCCTCCACACCTCTCCCCACCTGGCCCTGCTGCCTCTGCTGGAGGCTCCCATGCCCCCAGGTGGCCGTGGCCTCCCTCAGGCTCCCTGTGCTGCCTCCCCGCGTTGGCCTCTAGGCCTCACTCCCTGACGCCAGCCCTTCCTTCACACCTTTGAGGCATTAGGGAAGCAGCTTTTGGGGGCTGAGTCTGCCAAGGGGATCCATCTCAGACCCTTAATTTTGGGGTCTGTCCCTAGAGAGGGCCTCTCTCTGGCCCTGATGGCAGAGGCCACCAGCAAAGCCCCAAAGTCCTCCTCATGAGATGCACAGGCTGTTCAGCCAGAGAGCTTCCTGCTCCCAGTGCCTCCAGGGGTCACCTGCTCCCTGCTCCTGAGATACAATCAGAGAGACACTCTCCCAACGATGGACACAGTCCAGCCCACGCCATGCCCCCCACCCCCACCCCCACCCCAGGGCAGGGGTAACACCTGGGCCCACAGGGGAAAGAACGGAAGGAAACATGTCTGGGACACAGGGGAGCCCCACTTGGGCGTGGGGGACAGTCTCCACGTCCCCACCCCAGCCCCTGACCAGAACCCAGGCAAACGCCTCCCTGGCCGCCCGGGCACCCATCCCCGGCGGCCGCCTGGCGACGTGTTCGGTGCCAGCGCGCCGGCTCCGTCCCGGGCTGGGCCGAGGCTGCGGTGCCCGCCGTGGCCGGGGGAGAGCGGCCCCCGCCAGCCCCTCCCGGCGGCCCTCCATTCAGCCCGCGCCAGGAGCGCACCCCCCACCCCCCCGACAACTTTCCCCCACTCACCACCCCATGGACCAGAAACTCAAAAAGTTTGCTTTTCGTGGCTTTGCGCGCCCCTCCGGCAACTTCGTCCGCGGCCATCGGGGTGGGCTCGGCGGCTCCTCGCACTCTCTCGCTCTCTTTCTCTTTCTTTCCCTTTTCTGCCTTTTTTTCCCTCCAACTCTCCCCTCCGAGTCCTGCTGGGCGCTCTCACACTTCTACTCGAGCGGAGTGGGGAGGGGGCCCCTTCAGGGCTGCCCTGACGGCCCACGGCCCACGCCGCCGCCGCCGCCGCGGCTGCCGCATTCCTGCGCCGATAAGACAGAAATAGTCCGCCGCCGGGGTCTGCCGCCGACTCCGCGGGGACCGGCCGGCCGGCCTTCCAGCCTCGCTGCCCAAACAGCGCAGATAAGCGGCCGGGCGGCCGGCGAGCCCGGCTCCGGCGCTGGGAGCCGCACGGCCGCCGAGGCCGACCGGGGGCCGCGGGAGGCGGCGCGGGGAGGGGCGCCGGGGAGGTGGCCGGGGGCTCGCCGGCCGCCCGGCTCCGCCACAAACAGTGTCCCGGGTGGGGAGTCCGCCGGCGGGGCGGGCAGGGAACGGCCAGTTCCAACTTTTCCCCAAGTGGCTCCCGCCGCATTTCTGAGGCCCTTTCCCCGGGGACCTGGCGGGCCAAGGAGGGAAACATTCGCGGGAGGAGCGGGGGCGCCGAGCCGGGCCAGGCCTCCCCCCGCGCCGGCGGCGGCGGTGGGTGTGCCGAGGGGCGGCGTCCCCGGGCGCCCGCATCTGTGAGCGCCCTTGTCCGCACCGCGGCTCGGCGGCTGGTGGGGTGTTTGCGCGCACAGACGGCGCCTCTGTGTGCCTCCTCCGCGGGGCGCGGGGCGCGTGCGGGGCGGGTGCGTGTGTGGCGGGACCTGGCCGGGGCCTCCCAGCTCCGTGTGCGTCTATTTCTGGGCCTGCGAGGCTGTGTGTGTCTCTGTGTGAAAGTGAGGGCAGGAGGGGATGTCTTTTGGGAAGAGGTGGATAGGGCTCATGAGAACAGGAAGAGGAAAATGTGGGGGGAGGCAAGGATGGGGGTGCTTGTCAACGGATGGGTAGAGAGCACGAGGCAAGCAGCCCGGCGGCTTTGGAATGGGGTGCGGGGTGGGCGACTCGGAGTAGGTGGGGCTCCTGTGGGTTTGGCAGAGCCAACCTCAAGACCCCAAAGAGAGCAGGGTGGTGGGGGAGTCACGAGGGCGCTGCAGGAGGCTGGTGTGGTGGGAGCAGCCAGTCCTCTGGGTTACGAGGGACAGGAAATGGGAGGGGCAAGTCATGAGATCTACAGGCTAGGCCCCCTGGCCCCGCCCATGGCCCCCCAAACCACACCCCTCTCTCCTCCTTCAGAAGGGAGAACTCAGGGGTTTGGGAACAACAGTGGGTCAAGTTTACGGCCCTCCTGGGGCTGGCTGCACTGTCAGAATCCAGGTGAGGAGAGGGGGCAACTTGTTGGAAACGTATTTGAAGTTAGGCCTTCAGATCCAGCATTGCACTGGGGGTGGGGGTGGGGGGATAGGGGCTGTGTGGAGGGGCCTCGGCCTCAACCCTTCAGAATGCCTTCAGAGGTCAAGACCAAGACTGTGGGAGTATTCTGCATGGGGAGTCTCTTCTGACTGCACCCTGGTTTTGCTTGGGCATCCACTGTCAGTCCCCTGAAACGCCAGAGAAGAGGGGTGGTCCACGATGCCGCTCCTCCACCGGGGCTTAGCTGGGACCTAGAGACCCCCTTTCTGCCAAATCTCTACCTAGCCTCCACCCCAGACCCAGACCCACAGAGACTGGGCCCTGGGGGTGGTGGGGTGGGGAGGCAATCTCTCCATCCTGTTCACTAACTTCTACCCCCCTCCTTCGCTCAGTCCCATTTCTAAGCCTCTGCTCCTGATATTCTTTGCCTGGAATGCCTTCCACCTCCTGTCTGCCTGTTCTGATCATATTCATCCTTGAAAGCCCAGCTCAGGCCCCACCTCCCCGAGAAGCCTTCCCTTGTCCACTCGTGTACACGGATCTTTCTCTTCTCCGAATGTCATTACCACCTACCCTGTGGCATGAATTGGCACTGGGCTGACTAAGGTCTGATGGGCTTCATGTGTGTTAGGTCTGTAGTCCCCTGAGGTCAGGGACTGGCTTTAAGTCTCGCTCGGCTGCCATGCCTGGGCACAGGAACTCCACATGACCAAATGCCTGCTAACTCTTGCAACCACCCACAACTCAGTGGCCAGTGGACAGAACTCGTACTTGGCCACTTACCTGAAGGCGTGAGTCACCATGGGCTGGGCACCCCCACCCTCTGTGGGTGCTTGGGCAGGGGTAGACTCCCCTCGGCTTTGTGTAAAGCAGAGTTCTCAATTCTTGGAGAGGCTTTTTGGAAAAAGAAAACAGCAGAGGAGGGGTGGGTGCCCCGCGACCTTACCCAGCTGGGCAGTTTGAGGGTAGGATGGCCCAGCATGTGTGAGGGGGCTTGGTCTTGTGGTGGAGTTGTCAGAGGGGTTGGACCAAGGGCTGCGGTGGACCCCAGGAGATGGTATCACTCAGGTCCACAAGAACCCCCTTCTGGGCCAATCAAGGTCAGGGCCTCCCCTGCAGCCACCCCTGGGAGATATCCCTATGCTGCCTGTAACGCACGCACGCCCCGCCCCATAGGCCAGGCACCCCACTAATGCAAACACCAGGGGACAGGAGCCACCAGGACCCGCACCTGCGGGCGCACCTTAACCAGCTCCACAGCCCGCTCGCCAGGCCAGATCCACCGGCACCCGCCCGCAGACACGTTTGCGTGCCGTCGCTACAGGGGCGGCCCTAGCGGTCGGGCACAGGGAGCCCTCGGGCCAGAAAGCAGAGGTGCCAGTGTGGGTACCGGCCAGAGCTTCCACGTCACAGGGGCCAGGAGCCCCAGCCGCTCAGCCCCAGGGGCGGTCAGCAGCGCCCCGCCGCCGTGTCCCGCCGGGTGGGAAGGAGGCCAGGGAAAGCCCAGATTCCAGCGGGCAGGGGCCTTCCTCCGAGCCCCTCCGCCCGTGCCGGCCGGCCCAGCTCGCGCTCCGGCCAGGACGGGCGAGTGCCCAGCGGAGGGCGGTCGCCGGCGGCCCGGAGCCGGAGTCCCCCCTGCCGTCCCCCCATCGCTCCTTCCCTCGCCGCGAAGCTCCACCGGCACCAAATGGCCAAGCGCCGCTCCCCGCGCCGAGGGATGCGCCGCGGCGGCGGGACGGGCTCGGCGCCCCCCGACCGCGCCCGGCGCGGGGACGTGGCCCGGCCGCAGCCGCCCGCCCCGGCTGTCGCCTCCCGGGGCTGGGGCAGCGGCGGGAGCCCGGCCGGGCATGCGCGCTGGGCCTCCCTCCCGGTGAAGGTCAGCCCCGGGCCTAGCGGCAGGACTCGGAGCGCGGGGGGGCGGGGAGGCGGCAGGCGGCGGCGACTTAACTCCTTCCCTGCGGGAGGATGGTCACGGCGCTGCGCCGAGCTGGAGTCCCACCTCCCGTCCTCCGTGGAGGTCCCATTCCGAAGACCCCACTCAGGGGAGGCGGGGAGAGTGAAGAGCGAGGAGCGGAGGAGGGGAGCGGGGAAGGGGAGGCGAGGGGAGGGGGGGGAGGCGGGGAGGAACAAAGGAACGCCGCCTGAAGGGGAGACCTCTTTCTGTTGCCCCCTTTCCTCTACCCCAGCAATAAAGGTTTCCGCAGCAGAATGGAATGACCCTCTTGGATTGGTGTGTGTGTGTGTGTGTGTGTGTGTGTGAGTGAGAGAGAGAGAGAGAGAGAGAGAGAGAGAGAGAGAGAGAGAGAGAGAGAGAGAGAGAGAATGGAAATGAAGCGAGACCACCAGAAGCTCAGGCTGACAACCCCTGATTTCAGGGGCCTGGGCCATCCCTAAACCCAGCCCCCACTTTGCCCCCTGCTCACTAAACTCTAGGGCAAGCCAGGGGGCCAGCGGCAGCTCTACCCCGGCCTCCCTGCCTGGCCTAAGTCCCTGCCCCCAGGGAACCCTAGGGGGACGGAGGGGGCAGCCCAGCCCCCAGAGGTGAGTGGAGGGGAGCCGACACCTTAGCCCCCACCTACACTGAGGGGCTTCCTCCCGCCCGCGGACAGGGACAGGACATTGGAGGACCAGACCATGGGTGGGGGCACTGTCCTCCACCCCCTCCTCCACTGCCCAGGCCAGAGCCATGGTGCAGGGACCTCTCTCTTCATGCAAGAGTGTTTCTGTGCCCCGGACGCGGTCTGCTACTATTAAGGGGCTGTCTGTCTTTCTCTGAGACTTTGCCTTTCTGTGTCAGCTTGCAAACATATATAAGAGACAAATATGACAGAAAGAAGCAAACAGGAAAAAAAGTAGGCCACCAAAATAGGTGTGTGACCATCGCCCCTCAGCTCCTCAGGAGGAAAAGGGCCCTCCTGCCCTGAAACCCAAGGGTTCCATCGGACACACACGGGAACCCAGGCAGAGAGACGGGGAGGAGAGAGACAGACACAGAGAAGCAAGGACCATGCCAAGCCAGGGCTGCTGCTAACCCACAAAGACACCGGGTCCCTGTCCCACACACACCTCCGTTGGTCCCTCACTACTATGCTGTCAGCCCCCTTGGAGGGGGGCAAGGTCCCCCAAGGGCTGCACAGAAAGCAGGTGCAGGGTAAAGGTTAGTCAGATGAGTAAGTCCTTTCCCTGTTTGCGTGAGTGGGTTTCCTCTGTCTATGGGGGCTCCGTGACCCCCTTGCTGCCCCTCACATACAGTGAGGGCCAACACCAGGATGCTGAAACTGCCGGTCAGGGAGGAGAGAAAGTCGAGGCTCTGGGGCCTGAGCACGTGCAGCCCAGAGGGAAGGCACATTTCGGATTCACAGCCAGTTTTCTCTCACTCCCCTCTCCCATTCTTTGGGTAATAGTTCATGCCCAGCAGCTTGTGGCTCCGTGCAAAAAGGAGCCACACTGGCCTGGTCCCCATTTCAGCAAGGATGGGGTTGGTCCTGAGTGGTGCTCTAACAGCCAGGCTGCCCACTGCAGCCGACTGGGTGGGACCAGCATGGTTCTGCCAGGTCGGGCAGCAGGGACGTTCCCATAGAAACAGCCTCAGTCCCATAGAAACATCCTTACTCCTGGACCAGTTACATTTAGGGAAAACGCAAGGGGGATCTGTGGCCTCGGGACTCGCAGGCCTTCAAGACACCAAGTAGCAGCAGCAGCAGCAGCAGCAGCAGCACAGGTCCCTCCTTGCCTCCCTGAGGCCAGGAGCCTACCTGGATCCATAGAGCTGGGAACCCCACCCATCCTCACAAAACCCTCTCTCTAGCTGAAGCCTTTCCTCCAGCTCTGCTCCTGCCATCTGCCAAATGCCTGAGGCTCCACGGAGTCACCTACCCCTCTTTATGTCCTTAACATCCTGGCCCACCTCAAGTCTATCAACAGATGCTGGTCCAATCCTCACTTTGTTCACTGCCTGGGAGGCTGGGGACCACATTCAGGGGCAGCTCATGACTTCCTGTGGACACCCAGCTCTGCTCATGGCGGCTACGCGTGGTCCTGGGAAGGCTACCTCCGCCCCCGGTGCTACGTCCTCCTCTGTGAAATGAGATACTGCTACCTTACCCAGACCTCGGAGAAAGCCAGAAGGGCCTTGGCTGGCATGCCGGGGAGAGACAGTTGCCGCCCATTGCCAAGCCTCAAGCATGGACCCTGGCTCCCTGTGCTCCCTGGCTGGGAGACCCTTGGCTGCACTTTATGACCAGTGTCAGGACAATGTCATGGTGACCAAAGATCCTGCTCCTCACCCTGGAAAACTCCTGAGGCCTGAGCCACAGCTCTGACCAGGTGGTCAGAGGGATTTCCGCCAGCCACTACATTCTGAGGTCTGGGATGTCACCCAAGTGAAGAGAACTGAATAGAGAAAAGAATTCATCTGCATTTCCTTGAAGACATTTTTTGGGGAAATTAAACCAAATGGCAACGGGCAGTGGAATGTATAGATAAAACATCCATGGAACAGCCCAGAGACCTGGCCTCCCAGATGTCTTCAGCTTCACCTGGAGTCAAGGGTGAGCCCCGCTCTCAGGGTCTGAAATGCACTTTCTCCTCTGCATCCGTGGGGCCCAGGGAGCCCTGCCCTCTGCCCCTCACCCGACACTCTGCCTCTCCACCACGCCTGTGGGCTACCTGTGGGGCACCTGCCTTCCTGCCATAGGAAACCCCGCACTTCCCTCCACTCCTGCAGGCGTGGCTCCACAAGGCTCCAGCACCCTCTCTGCTCTCCTCTCCCACCAGCTTGAGCCCTTCCACTCTGTGCTCTGTCATAAGTAAGATGTCCGATCCACTTGGCCACTTCTGTGAACATCCCTTTCGCTTTCTTGTGACAGAGCTCAGCTCCCCTTGACGATGTTTTCCCCAGAACTCCCCCCCCCCCCCCCCCCGCCACGCACTGACCTTGAGGTGGGGCAGTACCCCTCCTGGCCCATGGCAGCAGCTTCCAGGCCCTAGTTTTGCATCTTATCCCCACACATGGTGCCTTCATTTTCTGGGGGTTCCAGCTCCAGCTCACTGTCACTCCCACCAGTGTAACTCCCTGCCCTCTTCCTGCTGCTTTTCAGATCCTCTGGTCTTGATTCCTTGGCCTCCTCACCTCCAGTGATCCTCCCCCGAACCCCATCCCCAGCCACTCACACCCAGGTCATTTCTTGTGCCTTGTCATTCCAGGCGCTGTGGTCCGCACCCCGGTATCAGTCTCAAGCACTCCACTCTCTGACCACTCTGTCCAGTGCCTTGACCCCCAAAACCTGTGACTCCACTGGAACCTCGGGTCCATTTCTCTGACCCACATCCCTCGTTGCAATGACACCGGCATATAGACGCTCTTCTTTCAAGTTATGGTGAAATATATATAACATAAAAGTTCATTTTAACCTCCTTTGCATCTATTCTTGACTCTCTTAAGAGTTAAATCCAGCTTCACTAACTCCCAGCAGCTGCACCCAGCAGCTGACCGTGGCTGGAGTGAAACACACCCCTGCCTGGAACTGGTCTCACTGTCACTTTAGGAGCACAGAGTTCAATGGCCTCATGCCATCTCTGGTCCATTCATTCCTTTCCCTGGTCCACTTCGACATGAGTTTTCTTCTTCTCCCTCCTCTGACTTCAAAATCCTCCTCCCCTCTGCACTCCCAGATGATAGGCGTGCTTCTTGCTTCACTGAGAAAATGAAAGAAACTTCCAGAGACTCCCGCCAACCTCCCATCTCCCGGCAGCTCTCTCCCGTTCCTATAGGAGTCACCTGTGCCGTGGCCCCGTTCCTATAGGAGTTGTCTGTGCTCTGGTCCGGAGCTGCCATCCTGGTATCCTGGCTCCTGTCCCTTCTCACGCCCTCAAGGACGTTGCTCCAGCAATTCTCTCCCACACCATCACATGGTCAGCCTTCCCTCGTTCCTGGATGCCTCCTGCCAGCACGCAAAGTCCTGCCATTTCCCCATCTGCTCATCCTATCGGTCACTGCCCAGTTGCAACAAAAACTTCTCAAAAGTGTTATCTTCTCCCAATCCAATCCTTGCTGGCACACATCCTACTCACTGCTCCACTGGAAATGCTCCTGTCGGAGCCGCCCTCAGTTCTCAGGAATCATCTTGCTTAAGCAGCTGCCTCATTCCATACAGTTGGCCACTGTCTCCTCTTGGAAATACTCTCTAGCCTTGGCTCAGAGCAGCGGTCACCAACCGGTGGTCCGTGGGCCACTGGTGGTCCGTGAGGTTCGAAAGGTTGGGACCGCTGCTCTAGAGCACTCCCATCCTTGGGTTTCCCTCTTGCATCCCCTGCTGCCCCTTCTCACCTCCGGGGCTGTCCAGCTCATCTTCCCTCTCAGGGTGGGGGCACTTCGGGCCCAGGCCTTGGTCCTCTTCACTTCTCCACAATCACTTCCTTGGTGACCTCACCCAGTGTCATAGCTTTAAAGACCATCTATATGTTGACAACCACCAACGTTTTCTTCCCAAGCAGTCCCCTCGCCCAACTCTTAGACTTGGATATGCAATTGTCTACTCAACATTTCCACCTGGATCAGTCATAGACGGCTCCACCTTCATATCCCCACAACAAACTCCTGCTCTCTGCCCACCAACATTGGAGTGACCTTAGAATCCTGTCTTTCTCTCACATCCCGCATCCAATCTGAAGGCAAGTCCTGTTGGCTCTGGATCCAGTACCCAACCCCTTCTTACCTCTCCTTGCTACCACCTGGTTCAATCCGTGAGTGGTGGTTAGCTTGCTTCCAACCTGCACCAAGTCTATTCTCAACTTGGCAACCAGAGTGGTCCTTTAAACAGGGAAATCAGCCTGGCCGGTGTGGCTCAGTGGTTGAGTGTCGACTTGTGAACCAGGAGGTCACGGTTTGATTCCAGGTCAGGGCACATGTCCGGGTTACAGGTTGGGGGGTGAGGGTGTAGGAGGCAGCTGATCAATGATTCTCTCACCTTTGATGTTTCTATTTCTCTCTCCCTTCCTCTCAGAAATAAATAAAAACATTTAAAAAACACACAAAAAATAAAAAGGGGAATCAGATCACATCATCTCTCTGCTTGAAACTCTCCCAAGTCCCCCTATCTTATTCTGAGTAAGGACCAAGGTCCTGCGGGTCCCAGGACCCAGTCCCAACGCTACTCTCTGCTCCCTCTGTCCCTCACCTCCTGCCAGTCCTTCACTCTTGTCTGTGCCCCAGCCTCTAGCCTCGTTGTGGTTCTTCAGAAACTCCAGGCATTGGGCAGCCCTGGGGCTTTGTTCCCTCCGCCCGGAAGGCTCTTCTGCATGGCTAACTCGCCTATCTCCCTAAAGTCTTTGTTCAAATGTCCTCTTCTCAATGGGTACAATCTGTCCACACCATTAAAAACTGCAGCCCTCCCTCCCCTCTGCAGTCATCTCCCATATTCTGTTCATCTCCCCGTGGTGCTGCACACCTTCCACCATTCTACGTCATGGACTTACTTATTGTGTTAGTGTGTCCCCCTCCTTCCCTCTGTTTGAAGGTAAGCTCTACAAAGCCAAGTCTCTGGCTTGTTCACGAATAAATCCCGAGTAGCTGGCACATGGTCAAGACAGTGATTCCTCAGAGGTGAAGGCAGTGTGGGATTTCTACATGCTTCCAAATGACACCTGCATATATGCTACAATCTGTGCTCATGTCATGGTAGGATTCATAGCAATAGCATCGTCTTAGGTCTGAACAGAACTTTACTGTTGGCCAGCCAGGCACTTTCACACGCAGTAACCAGCCTAGTCCTCACAGAGACCCTACCAGGTAGGGGATAGGATTCCTGTTCTAAAGATAAGGAAAAAGGGCTCTAGGAGCCATGTGACTTGCCAGCAGTCACGGTGCTATTACGGGGTGGGGTCAGGACTGCAAATCCATCTCCCAACCTCAAGGTTTCTGGGTTTTCTCCATCCCAAGCTGCCTCCCTGACATCTCCATGTAGAATGCCTGCCCCCTGGGAATAATCACACACACACACACACACACACACACACACACACACACACACCTCCCCCTTCCCCAAACACCTGCCTTTTAGAGAAGAAAATCAAGATTCCCAGAAGTCTGTACATTTAAGCTGAATTACTCTCATTTGTCTTTTAAAATTCACCCCAAAAGACCTCAAGCAGATTGTTTCAAACACTAAGAATACAAATTCTAGGAATGCACCATCAAGATGTCTAAAACAAATTTCAATGCATTTTTAGGAGGTTCCTTTAAGTCCTATGTTAGAAATATCCTTTAGCCAAAAAAATGAATCTTAGTTCAACTTTGAATAAGCCCTTCGCTCTTGTGGGTGGAGCAGCAGGCAGTTTAGTGGCTTCTCCGGGCCGTGCGGAAGGACACACGTGTGCATGTAACTCTTGGGTGGGAAACGCACACACGATCACCAGATCAGCAATGCCTCTCTGTCCTCCCACCTGGCCACCCCGGTTCGTGCTTCCTACAGGGACATGCTACCTGGCCATAGGCAGGTGGTGGTCTTGGGCAGATCCAGGGCCACCTTGTCCTGCCTTCCTGGTGCCGTTTGGTGGCCACAGGTCTGAAGAATTCAATCTGGCCTAAGAGGGTAGGAGAAATGATGTGAGCAAAGGCAAGAGGCTCCATCTGTGCCAAGAGGACCCCAGACTTCTTGGGGAACCAGGCAAAAGTATGTGGGGTTGAGAGATGGGCCTGCTAGGGATCAGGGTTCACAAAGCAGGGCTCAGCCTCCCCCATGTCCCCACACAGCAGACCCTATAAGTCAGCAGACTGTGCTTTAGTTCTGGGTCCCAATGGTGCGGCGACAGCCAAGAAACCCCATGAAGACTCACCATGGAGCGGCTGAGGGGGGGACACAGGTGTTTTTGAGCCTGGACCTGCTAGTTGCACCACCCCTGTCTCCACTAACCTTTGTAACAAAGTCTGCTTGGTGCCCCCGCCCACCTGTACAAGGATTCCCCACTCCGGGAAGTGTTTGGCCCTGCCCTGACCATGTCCTGGCTCCCAGATCTAGGCTCTTGCCTTAGGTATTACAACCCAGCCTGTCTCAGCCCAGGGCTGTGACAATGGGTCCTAACTGCCCTGCCCATTGCCCATTGCTCCGGTGACTTATAGGGTCTGCTGCGTGGGGACATGGGGAAGCTGAGGCCGGCTTTGTGAAATCCCTGATCCCTTGCAGGCCCACCTCCTCTCAACCCCACATACTTCTGCCTGCTTCCCCAAGAAATCTGAGGTCCTCTGGGTTCAGGGCCTGGAGGCCTATCTTTCCCCAGGTCCTGAACCCACTGTTCTAATGGGGTCTCTGCAGGCCCATGGTGTGATAGCTCTGAGCTTCAGCCTGGGAACAAGGTTTCTAAAGTCCTCTTGGCACTGTTGACATTTTGGGCTGGATAACTCTTGTGTGTGTGCGCGCGCATGCGTGTGCATGTGTACATGTGTGTGTAGGCTGTGCCATGCATTATACAGTGTTAGGAGCATCCCTGGTTTCTATTCAGTAATTTCTACCACCACCCTCAGCCCTCTAGTGCAGCGGTTCTCAACCTGTGGGTCGCGACCTCTTTGGGGGTCAAACGACCCTTTCACAGGGGTCACCTAAATACATCCTGCATATCAGATATTTACATGACAATTCATAACAGTAGCAACATTACAGTTATGAAGTAGCAACGAAAATAACTTTATGGTTGGAGGTCACCACAACATGAGGAACTGTATTAAAAGGTCGTGGCATTAGGAAGGTTGAGAACCACTGCTCTAGTGGGACAAGCAAAAGTATCTCCAGACACGGTTCCGTGTCCTGGAGGGAGAAACTGCCTCGGACTGAGAACCACTGCCCCAGAGTCAGTCAGTGGTGGGTTCACGCCTGGCTCAGCCACTGACGACCAAAACTTGTACAAGTTACCTGACTGTCTACGCCTCATTCTCTCCATCTGCACAACAGGGATCCTTACACCTGCCTCGCAGGTGGATGGGAGTGTCAAAGTGAGGTCGCACGTGTGCAGAATTCAGCATGGCGCCTGGCACAGGGTAGGCACTGCATGAGAGCTTGCTGCTGTTGCTGGGTTCCCGATGCTGCACCTTTCAAACACTCCCCCTTCTCCCGCCCCAGCTCCACTGCCACTACTCTGCTTACCTCTGGGTCCCTGGTGGTCCTGCTGCGGGCCACCCCCCAGCTAGGGGAGCAGTGAAACCAGGGAGCCCTTGGAGCCCTGCAGCTGTGGGGATCATAGTGGCTGATCATGATGGCTATGGGAGCCTGGGGGGAGTCTCGGTTCTCCCCAAACCACCAGAAGTTTCCTTGAGCAGAGACTGGCCATCAGCATGCAGGCCGGGCCTGGCATGGTTAGCCTGTATATGTGGCCCAGAAACACGGTAGGCGCTGCAGGAAAGAGGGAGATGCTTCAGGAGCCACCACAGCAAACCAAGTGGATTTAAATCCAGGAATAATTTCCAAGGCTGCTTGTTGGCCCAGGGAAGCTGAGGTTTGGGAGCTGCTGCTGAAGACACCTAGAGGCAAAGCAGGGCCTCCCCCTGCACCGTCCTTCCCCACCTCTCCTCTGCCTCCCCCTTCCCATGCTTAGTGAGCACCCACTAGGGCAGCCGTGGGCAAACTACGGCCCGCGGGCCGGATCTGGCCCATTTGAAATGAATAAAACTATTGAAAAAAAAGACCGTACCCTTTTATGTAATGATGTTTACTTTGAATTTATATTAGTTCACACAAATACTCCATCCATGCTTTTGTTCTGGCCCTCCGGTCTAGTTTAAGAACCCATTGTGGCCCTCGAGTCAAAAAGTTTGCCCACCCCTGCACTAGGGATGCTTTGCGAGAAGTGCTGCTGACTCACGTGCTAGACACAGCCTCAACCCTCGAGACACCTGAATTTAAGGACCAGAAAGGGGCTGATGGGACTGAAGGCCTTGACACACTGCAAGATGCAAGAAGCTCGTGTCAGCTGCCCCCCACCCCAGCCGCCAGGAAGGCTGCAGTTCTAGTACTAGGTAGTGCGTCCCATTCCAGAGCCCTGGGTCCGTGCTAAGGTCTCTCACGATGAAGCCTGCAGTCAGGGGAGCCTGGACAAGCACCGGGTTAGGAGGATGTAGTCCTTGCAGAGGAGAGAGGGAATTACCCCTAGCAGCTGCCACCTCAGGGGCTGTGGCTGGGCGGTGCAGCGGGCCTCGGTGTCAGTGGAGGAGAAGCCAGCAGCTGCAGCCTGGCCGGCCGAGAGTTCTGGGGAGCTGGCTGCAGGGTTGCCATGGGCTGGCTGCCAGCGAACCTGTGGCACATTGACTGTATCAGTGGCACAGAAAGGAGGCCCCCTCCGGCTCCGCACAGTCCCCTGAGGGGAGAGCTAGAGCCAGGTGGGGAGCCTGTGTTCCAGCCACCAGGGCCCAAGAGATTCCACGGTGGTGGGGAGTCCAACTGTCCCCTGGGGCCTTGGTTCTTCCTGTGGCACGTGTAACCCAGGCTCAAACCTCCTGGAGGTTCTGGCCACTTAGAGCTCATCTCTCTCCTGCAAAAGACAGGACTCCCAATGCTGAAGGCAGCGATCACAGTCCCGTTAGGGGCTGAATTATGTTCCCCAGAAAGTCATTTGTTGGGGTCCTAACCCACAGCACCTCAGAATGTGATCTTATCTGGAGACATGGCATTTACAGAGGTCATCGAGTTCAGATGGCCATTAGATTTATTCTAATCCAATGTGACCGGCGTCCTTAAGAAATAGGGGACTTTTGGACACAGAGACTGACACACACAGAGGGAAGATGATGTGAGGAGACAGAGGAGAAGATGGCCATCTGCAGGCCTTCCCCACAGGTCCTTCCTCACAGCCCCCAGGACGGACCAGCCCTGCTGACACCTTGATCTCAGGCTTCCAACCTCTAGGCTGTGAGAAAAACGCATTTCAGTTGTTTCAGCCCGGGTCTGTGGTACTTTGTGGCAGCCCTAGGTACTAATTACTAGTCCACCCAACACGGCTCTTCACGATCCCTACAGTGGTCTGCATGTGACCTGCTGGCCAGTCCGTGGGCCATCCATTCTGCTCCCATATCCTAAGGGCAGCCCCTACAGCGGTTCTCAACCTGTGGGTCGCGACCCCTTTGGGGGTTGAACGACCCTTTCACAGGGGTCGCCGAAGACCATCCTGCATATCAGATATTTACATGATGATTCATAACAGTAGCAACATGACAGTTATGAAGTAGAAACGAAAATAATTTTATGGTTGGGTCACAACATGAGGAACTGTATTTAAAGGGCCAGAAGGTTGAGAACCACTGCCCTAGAACAATGTGTTGCACAAGCACAACACAGGGCAGAGCCCGGCCCAGAAGACCTGTGTCTGAGTGTTCACCCCACGGCCTATTGACCAGAAGACAGCAGTGTGAAGTCATGTCAACCGGTCTGACCCTCATTCCCTTCATTTTTAAAATGGGCATACTATTGTCTCATTGGGTTATCGTCAGTAGCAAAACAGTAATGAGAGGACATGTGAAGATTCTCCTTAAGTCACAGAGGACTGAATGAAGTACCACTGTTAATGAATCGCTCCTTGGTAACCACCCTTCCCACTCTGGCCTTGTATTGAACTCACTGTCAATTAAAACCTCAATTCGCTTCCTACTCCAATTGTGCCAAAGCATGTCTCCCCATCCCGTTCTTGTAATGTTGCCTCTGTGGACTCAAGAACAGACACACAGTTATTCCTGTTCATATTCATCTTGTAAGCCTTAGCCCATTGTTCTGGCTTGAGAGCTTTTGAATCTCAGTTCCATTATCCAATATATTTACTGTCCTTTCCAGCTGTGCCTCATTCATAAATCCAGTGAGCATAACCTCTCTTCATCCGGGTCTTTGCTGAAGGTATTGAAAGAAGACAGGCACCAGGACAAAACCCTCTCTCCAGACAATCTACCCCCTTGGGGCTTAGTCTTCACCTGGCAGTAAACTTACTCCATCATAGGAATATTCAGTCCCATGATGGAGAGTCATGTGGTAGTTAAAAATCAGCCAGTGCCCTAGCCGGTTTGGCTCAGTGGATAGAGCGTTGGCCTGCAGATAGAAGGGTCTTGGGTTTGATTGTGGTCAAGGGGTTGCAAGCTCCTCCCTGGCCTGGGCCCTGGTCAGAGCTCATGCAGGAGGCAACCAATTGATGTGTTTCTCTCACATCGATATTTTTCTCTTTCTTTCCTTTCCCTCTCTCTTCACTCTCTCTAAAAATCAGTGGAAAAATATCCCCAGGTGAGGATAAATAAATAAATAATAAAATACAAGCAGCCACAGTAGGAGTATTTACACCATAGGAATTGGCAAACAATACAGATCAGAGTTCAGCTCCCCCTTCCCAGCCTGTGAAGAGCCAGTTGTTGGGTATTTAAACACACACCACTTTGTCAAATACTTTGGATATATGTCCAAATTAACATATATATCTTAATGAAGCTTAATAGCCTATAAAACAATTCAATATTCATTATATAATCTGGTTCTTTCAACATCCCAGGAAGTGAAAGGGCAGGATATTACTATACCCTTTTTAAAAATGAGGGGCACAAGGTTAATGATTGACGCAGAGCCAGACAGCGAACTAGTGTGGAAGGTGGGGCCACTGCCCGGGTTTAAACATAGACAAGTTGAGAGGGGGGTTCCACAGCAGTCCCCACCCTTCCCATCAGCAGCACACCACTGAGGATTAATGAGCAATGCTTCTCAAAATGGGACCCCTGACTGATACTTGGGAAGGGGTCTTCACATTTTGACAAAGTTCTTCACCGTTTGTTTATAACTCATTGATGACAAGAGACTACCTAAAGTGACAGCAACTCTTAATGCAATATTTCTCAAACTGAGGCCCTCAAGTTCTCGGGGTGAGAAACGTCCTGAGCCTAATGGATAAAAGAGATGACAAGGGGTAAGGAAAGTTCAGGATGGATGTTACCAATTGGGCAAGGCGGACAGCTCTCACTTAGCCCACACCGTGTCTTACGCACTCTTAGAAACCTTAAAAATTGTCAGATTTCACATAAAGAAACAGATTTCCAGTCTCTTAAGAAACGGGAAATCTGGCAATAAGCCCAACAAGACCTTGGACAGTCAGATGGAGGTTAGAAGGGGGTGCCCGTTTTTGAACGGGCAAGAGCTCTCTAATCCACTCCTCCTCCTAATTCCCTATTTTAGGGACCACAAACTCTAATGCCCCTAGGGGCTCAGCAATTAATGTAAATAAGTGGTCTGGGCTTTGAGCACCAGAACAATTAGCCTTTGACCTTAGGTCTCTGCTGGAGGTAGAGGGCCTGGCTGTTTCCCTGTGGTCTGGGCCACACACACCTCCGAGAGCCAGATGTGGTCGAGAGACCCCACCTGGGACTCTTGCCCCGACCATTCAGAGGCTACTTAACCTCTCTGTGCCTCAGTTTCTCATCTTAAAAGTGATGAAGATAATAATGGCATTTACCTTATAGTGTTGTGGTAAGGATAAATGTTAAGCCATGAAAAATTCTAAAAACAGTTCTTGAATTTGCCACGAGTCCTCCATCGCACTGGCTGCTATTATTCTGACTCCACATGCTTTGCTCTGTTCCCTCCTGCAGGTGGTGCTCTAAGCCTCAGATGCTGCTGAGGAAGTGAGGGGTGGGCAACGGGGGGTGGGCAGCTGTGGGGTGAGGGGGGTCTTGACAGATAGAGCTATCATCTACTGAACAGGCAAATTTTTGAAGGGTTTCAAAGACAGAGTTGTAACCTGAAGGGAGAGGCCAGGGTGAGATAGGATAAGAGGGAGTAAAATAGGGGCTCAGAGGGTAAACTGAGGCACAAAAATAAAAGCAAAATGATGGCTTGCTGATGGGTGGGGGAAGTCAGATTTGTGACAAAACCAGGTCTCAGCTTCTTCCCTCTCTACTCAGGCTGCCACCCAAAGGGACCTCGCCCCTCCTCCTGCCTCAAAGCGACCCACCTGCAGCCCTGCTGCTGATTCAGCTGCTGAAACTCAGTCAGATGTGTCTACAGCCCCAGAGAGCTGGGAGACCACAGGGCTCTCTCCTGGAGCCCCACACCGGTTCATTCACCACCCCCGCTTCCAACTGAAAACTCTATTAGAGGAAAGAAGTTAGGCCTCTCAAATATGCAGGTTACATCAGGCCGATGGAGAGCTGCTGGCTGGGAAGATGACTGCACAGGCAGGGGACAAGGAGTAGGCACAATTTGGCTGGTGGGAGGAAGCCCCAGGGGCTCCTCACTGACCCCGGGCCTTTATGAGCCAATGGTGGGTGTGGCCTGGAACTAAGGGAGACCCTGGTCACTGCTAAAAAATCGTGCTCTGGGGTCTATAGATGACACCTGGAGCCGGAGCAGCCCTAGAAGGACATTTAACCCATGCACTGAGGAGGGCGTTCCTGACATTCACCACACATGAGGCCTTGGGTGGAGTGCCTATTACTCAGCATCCACTGCATCCTTATGAAAGGGGCATTAAGTCCCACTTTACAGATGAAAGATCAGGCCTGAGTAAATACAAAGGCTGACACCACTAGGCAGCCTCGCCCCCTCTGGCTGCCTCTCCCCAGTGGGCACCAAGGTCATGAACAGCCTGCACATGCCCCAGGTAGGAACATTTGAAGAAGCCAGAACTGGATGTTCCTGAGAGCAGGTGCAGAGTGTGTGACGACTGTCTCCAAGTGTCTGGGGGCGGACAAATGTTGTGGAAGCAGAAATATTCTCCAAAGGGCAAGACCAAGGTCACCACAAGAACAACTGAGGGAGGACTAAGCTTTGGAACATGGTGAACAGGTCCTGTTGGGGAGGGACTGCTGGGTGGGGGCCAAGAGCAGCTGGATGGAGCTGCTCAGGTGTTGGCAGGTCAAGGTGGGCAGGTAAGAAAGGCCCCCTCTTGGGTCATGGGGGTGTAGAGAGGGCATGGCCAACAGCAAAAGGGATGGCAGGCTCATCTTAGGACCAGCTGTCAGGGCCACCTCCTTTCTTCTCTGACTGCCTCATTTATTCACTCGCTCATTCAAGAAATATTTTTTTGTGCTATGCTGAACAAGACAGATGCATTCAGTCTGTGCCTTTAAGGGGCTCTACAGTGAAATATTTACATTTCTGGTACATAAGAAGGTGGGACTGACTTTTCTGACTTTTGGGGAGTGAAAAAGTGTCCGCGGAAGGAGTGGCATTTAAGTCTAGCTTTGAAGAATGAGCATACTTAGGCAGGTGAAGGGAGCTGAAAGAGTATTGATGGCAAAGGGAATAGCATGTGTGAAGGCCGTGAGTGAGGGCAGTCATTTGAAGGCCATGAGGACATGGAAGACGGGCCAGGTCGTGTTTCAGGAAGCCCACTGTGAATGCCCTGGTCGGTTGGGGCTTGGGGCAGGGGGGCAGACTGAGTGTGGGGCACCAATTAGGTGGCTACCTCAGTGATCTGGGCAGAAGACAGCAGCAGATGGACCAGGATGGTGACCTGAGAAATAAGCCGATGGAATTGAGATGGGTCTAGGAAATAAAAATCAAATAAAAGAATGAGGTGATTGGAAAGAGGAATCAAGATGGAGACATAGGTAAGCGCTGGTACTTGCTGCCTCCCACAATCACATCAAAATTACAATGAAACTACAAAACAACCATCATTCAGAACTACCTGAAAGCTGGCTGAATGGAAGTCCTACAATTAGAGAAGTAAAAAAGAAAGCACATTGAGACTGGTAGGAGGGGTGGAAGCGCAGAACAGGCTGGTCAGATACCCACATGTGCCATTTTTTTAATTGCAAGGGATATATTGGCTGCAGAGGCACCCTCTGTGAGGAGTAAGGGGTCCAAGCCCCACATCAGGCCCCCAGCCCGGGGTTCCAGGGCTGGTAGGAGACGTCCCCATAACTTCAGGCTGTAAAAACCAGCAGGGATTGTGGTTGAGTGACACGGAGGCTGCTGGAGACCCAGAGAGCTCCTTTTAAAAGGCCAGAGCACGAACTTACTCAGACTCTATCCCTCTGAGCTCCAGTGCCAGATGGCTTTGGGGGACACAGGGACATACAGGGAGGAGTGTTTAGCATAGTGGCAGGAAATCAGGGATGGCTTTCTCCCAGACAGGGGGTGCTTGCAGGCAGGTGTCATTGTTCTAGTGCTAGGACCTCCTCTCCCCTTTTACCCCTCTCTGAGCCCCTTCTCCCTCCTCCCCCTCAGGTCGCAGAGCTGACTGGCAGCCATATCTGAGTTTCCATCAGCCTGGCTCACACTGTTTGCTCCCCACTGGTGATTCCCTGAAACCCTGCCCCATCCAATTTGCAGCCCCATCCAAGCTGTTTGCTGCAACTTTTCCATATGAAGAGCCTGTTCTAGCTCAGGCTTCAAACTTTGCTAAAATCTCTCAAACAAGCAGCAGCTGGTGTCAGTGTGCCCCAAACCTATCAATA
The DNA here is from genome assembly GCF_014108235.1 of Myotis myotis. Lineage (NCBI taxonomy): Eukaryota > Metazoa > Chordata > Mammalia > Chiroptera > Vespertilionidae > Myotis > Myotis myotis. The sequence continues at coordinate 3,969,699 of NW_023416330.1, read as the reverse complement.
AAAGGCCCAATACCCAGTACTAGCACCAGCCTGCCTTGCTTCACAACTTGGCCTTGCCTGGGCACTTCATAAGCCCAATACAAGTAGCAGCCATCTACAGACCTCTCTGTAGCTCCTGCCAGGTGGCCCCAGGCAGTGTCTGACTTTGCACCTCCCAGAAGGACCCAGAACTAGTGTACCTGATGGATAACTTCAGACCATACCAGATTACAGCTCTACACATCCACAAGCAACACACTCAAGAGGCAGACTCAGTGAGCACCAAAGCCTTACTAAAGCAAGTGCTGCTCCATAGGGGTATCTCCTGCACAGCTGCTCTTCCACTGCAGCTGGTTCTCACAGACAATTTGGCCTAGAGGTCAATTTCTCCCAGTGACGCCAACAGCAATCAAGGTTCAAGTACAGGACTATGCACACAGCCCACACAGGGGCACACCTACAGTGCCCAGATCAGGTGACTGGGGAGGCTGAGCCACTGGGCCCTACAGGACACCTACTACACAAGGGCACTCTCCTAGTTCCAGAAGACATAGTAGCTCTACCTAATACATAGAAACAGACACAGTGAAGCAGCCAAAATGCAGAGACAAAGAAACATGTCACAATGGAAGCAAGTAAACTACTGAATACAGAGTTCAAAACCATGGTTATAAGACTAATCAAGAATCTTAATGAGAGCTTCAAGGGACTTAGTGAGACTTTCAAGGATCTTAGTAAGAATTTCAAAAGACATGAAAAGGAACAGTCAGAAATTAAGCATATACTAACTGACATAAAGAATAATTTACAGGAATTTAACAGTCGAGTAGAGGATTCTGAGAATCAAATCAACAATTTGAAATATGAGGAAGGAAAACCATCTAATCAGAAGTGCAAAAAAAGAAGAAAAAATTTAAAAATATGTAGATAGTATAAGGAGCCTCTGGGACAACTTTAAGAGTACCAACATTCACATCATGGGGGTGCCAGAAGGAGAGCAGAGAGAGCAAGATATTGAAAAACTATTTGAAGCAATAATGACAGAAAACTTCTCCTACCTGGTTAAAGAAATAGAGTTACAAGTCCACAAAGTGCAGAGAGGAACACAAAGAGCCCCACACCAAGACACATCATAATTAAAATGCTAAGGATTAAAGACAAAAAGAGAATCTTAAAAGCATCAAGAGAAAAGCAGTTAGTTACTTACAAGGGAGCACCCATACAGCTATCAACTGATTTCTCAACAGAAACTTTGCAGGCCAGAAGGGAGTGGCAAGAAATATTCAAAGTGATGAGTAGCAAGGACCTATAACCAAGATTACTCTAGCCAGCAAAGCTCTCATTTAGAATTGAAGGTCAGATAAAGAGTTTTACAGACAAGAAAAAGCTAAAGGAGTTCATCAGCACCAAACCAGTGTGCATGAAATGTTGAAGGGTATTCTTTAAGAAGAGGAAGAAGAAGGCGAAAAATATGAACATTAAAATGGCACTAAATACACATCTATCAACAACTGAATCTAAAAATCAAAATAAACAAACAAGGAATCGAAGGAGCAAAATAAACTGGTGAATAAAATAGAATCAGAGGCATGGAAACATGGAACAGAATGATGAATCTCAAAGGGAAGAGGGGGTGGAGGTGGGAAGAGATTAGCCAAAGATCTTGCATATATGCATTACCTATGGACACAGACAATAGGATGATAAAGGCCTGCAGTGAGGCAGGAACTTGGTGGAGGGGGGCAATTGGGGGAATAGGGGGACACCTATAATACCCTCCACAATAAAGATATTTTTTTAAAAAAATAAATGCATTTTTAAAAAAAGAATGAGGTGATTGTTCTTATGCAGAAAGAAGGAAGGGGTAGGATCAAAGGTTACTCCCAGGTCAGCAATGTGACCGGCCCCACCCCCACTGGAGAGGCAACCCTGGCCTCTTGTGTTCATGTGTTCACAGAAAGCTTCTACTCTATTCCTCTGAAGAGAAGATTCCTTGCCCAGTCTCTCCACCCTTCTCTTGGGTGGGGCGCTGTCTGACAAAGTGGTGAGAGTCTGACACCTGCTGGACACGTTCCTCTCCTGGGCAGGGCGGGGGCGGGGACGGGGGGGGGGGGGCGGGCGTGCGTTGAATTTAGGCATCCCTGCCTTTCCCTTGAAGCCTGCCCATCTCCTCTTGTTCCTATGCCCCAGTGAGCACACAGGTCTGCATCTGGGCCTCAGGTTCAAGCCCCTCTTCAGTCCAGCTTTCCTGCAATAACTGAGAAATCCCTGCAGCCGTGCCTCTTTCCTAGTGGGTTCAGGACCTGGTGGGTAAGGCAGGTGATGGGGCCCTCTCTCCACCCAAGCTCACCGTTGGGCACACATGCTGGGAGGGTCTCTATTCTCCTAGGAGGATGCTACCCTTACCCCAGGAATGGGACTACATGATTCCTGGCTGGAACCGAGCCCTCCTGCCTGATATTTATCGGAAACACTGTTGTAAATATTAACAGAGAGGATTTCCTGACGGCAGGCAATGCATTCCTCTAGTTTTTCTAAATTTTATCGTTGGATTGAGCACAATAAGCAGTATTTCTCTGGCTGCCCAGCTTGTGTTAGTCCTTGCCTTAGCCCAGGAAATTCAGGGTGTTGTTAAGGACATCACTTAACTTTGTCACCCAGTGTCCCCCTATGTCATCATACAGGAGAGACTTCTTGGGGTGTCAGGGCCAGAAATCACAGTATTTCTGAACAAATGGTGTGCTTTTTGTCATAAGGGCAGCGTGACCCACATGAGTGCTCACGTTCCGCACGCGGGAGGGTCCCAGGGCCTCTCGGTTTGCATGTTGTGGACTAACTCCTTCTTGGCCATACATTTCCTTCCTGTACTTCCTCCCTCCAACTCCTCCTGGAATGAGGTGGGCAGCCTCTCGTCCCCCGTTCTCTCCCTCCCTTCAGGCCCAGAATATTCTGCAGTCTGGGAGACAGTTGACATGGAGTGATCCAAGTTCGTTAATTCCAGTCAAGACACCAGGGGGGATGTGTGCATAAGACCAACTCAAATTTCCTGCAGGTTTAGGTCACAGAGAAATCAGGTTCACAGCTTGGGAAGCAAATCAAGGGCCAGCCTGAGAGCAACTGCTCTCCCATCGGGTCCCTCACGGTCACCGAGGGTCTGTACACGCCTCGCTTTGGGGGACACGGCCCACAAAGTGTCCCTTAGCTGAGTGCCCACCAGACGCAGGCTGACCCCACTGGTGCAGCAACTGAAGAGAGTTCAGAATCCACCAAACCCAGGGCCATTCAGCCTCCTCCTGGCGACACCTTCGCCTTCGCCCATTACCTCCGCCATGTGACAGCTCACTGACCCGGAGCTCTCTCCTGCCATCGCACTGCAAAGCGCTGGGGGAGGCGGGGGGCGGGGCGGGGTGATAGTGCAGCTCTGGACGCCTGGTCTAGACCCGCGCTAGCTCAGAGCTTGTCAGCATCCAAGTGAGAGCACGTGCCCACACTGCCAGGCGTCCAAGCCAGCTCCACACCCACCACTGTACACACTGAATGAAGGCCACGTTAGGCTAATGTGACTCTAAAATAAACTGCCAGAAACTTCCTCTAGCACCTGACTCCTCACCACCTTCAGCACATGGGGAGGTTGGGGCTCCTGACTCCCCAGGAATCCCAGATAAGCCTTAGATCCACCTTGTGACTGGGGCCACTTGGGGACCAGGTGTCACCAGGATGTACTCACTGTCCCAGGGCCTCCCAGTCTTCTCAAGCCTCCCCTCCCCCACTGCCCGTCCTCACAGCCTGAGGCACCTGCCTACTGCTCCTGGGGAGACCCTCGGGGCTTAGCTCAGTGCACCCCAAATCGGTGGAAATGTACGAAGTCTTACCATTTGGGGACCTGACTCTGGCGTATCTCCCAGGGACCTCAGCTGCCTCCCACCAGCCTCCCCACCCCCTGGGACCTGGCCTCTGCCCTCAGACACCCCAGAACTTAAGAGCACCCAGGGAGAACGTGTGTGGGACACTAGCTCGTAGCTTTCCTCCAGGATTCCGCATTAAAACCGACCCGCAGGCTGAGGAATAGGTTCCCACTTCCCCTCAGACGGTGCTTAGGTTTGGGGGCAGTGGATGGGACCTCTGTTGGGGCCTTGATTTCCTGCCCCTCACTGCACGTATTCCAGGGTGACAGCGCGGATGTCGGAGCTCCCTGCCACCCTGCTGCTCCATCCTCTGGGCCTGCCAGCCACCAGTGTTCACATCTTCCAGCCACAGGGGGCGGGGGTGAAGGGGACGGGGCTGCCCCTGCCTCAGAGCAGCCACACCAGGACGCTGAGTCCTCAGCAGCTTCTGAGGAAGGAGAAGCTGAGAAAGCCACTCTCATCCAGCTCACCCTTGACCCTGGCACCAGCTGACCCGCCTCCTCTTCTCCAAAAGGCTGCCTCAAACAGCCCATCCAGGGCTTCCCCTGTGTCCCTCCCAGGGCCCTGTGGCACTTCCTGCGGGATGGCCTGTCCGCTCCTCCTGCTGGGACTGGGTCTCACAGGCTGTTGCCAGGTGACCCCACCAGTGAGGCAGCCAGAGGGGCAGGTGGGGCTGGGCAGGCGGAGCCCAGACCAGACCGCAGGCTTCAGACCAGCGCCAGCCCCTCCCCAAGATAAATGCATCCTCCAGCAGGTGGCCTTTCCATGCGGTGCCTCAGTGTGTCCTTCTGGGCCAGGGGGGCTGATGTGGGACTAGCCAGGCCGTCCTCCTCTCCCTCTGCCAGGAGGAGGCCCAGGCGGGTCCAGCTCACATCAGTGGGCACCGCGGAGCGCCTGAGCCGCAGGCCTGCCTAGCGGCAGCACAGGGCTGGCTCCCCCAAGGCTGTGCCACAGGCTGCTACCTCCCCCTCCTGCTAAGAACAAACCCGCCGGCCCTGCAGGCTTTGGCACGTCTGCCACAGCGTGTTTGGGGTTAGGTTTCTGGAGGCCACCTTGTGCCAGGGGTCAGCAGGTTCCTCCCAGCAGGGGGGGCACATGTGTGCACATGGGGGTGTGTTCACACATGGGGGAGAGGAGAGATGTGTGTCAGGGTGTCTGTTGGTGGGAAGGAAATGGAACAAGCCATAGACACAGACCATTTTCACCCGAACCAAAAACACGGCTTCAGGCTTGCTTGTCCCTGGCTCAGCTGGCGGCTCTGAGAGGCAGGACCCAGGGACAGGAGGGGGAAGGTGGAGGGTGTGCCAGTGGGGCCTGGGCCGAGGCTCCAGCTGTGCGAGGGCTAAGAGGCACCACCATGGGCCTGGCTGGGGCAGAAGTGCCAAGAGGGGGCCAGACGCCAGCAACTTTCAGTTGGGCCCCAGGGCTCCTGCTCCCAGGCTGGGGGAGGCAGCGCCTACCTGTACCACGGTGGGTGGGTGCTGAAGGCCTGGAGTCATGGGTGGCAGGGTCCTGCAGCAGGGCACTCATCCGGTGCCCCCTCGGGGTGCGGGCCCAGAGCCCACCTCGCCTGCAGCTCCAAGCGCCATTCTGAGGAGGATCTGAAAGGAGAGGGCAGTGGGAGGGCCGGCAGACCTCGAGCCCAGGCAGATTCAAGGGCGCCAGGAGGCTGGGGAAGAAGACAGTTGAGGGGCCACCATGGACCAGCCCCTGACAGGGAGTGACCAGGACTGAGGTGGTGAGGCCCAGGCTGGTGGCACGAGGAAGAGCATGGGATGGGCAGGGTGCGTGCAGGAAGCCGTCAGACACTGGCTCCTGAGAACCCAGGCAGGCCCAGGTCCCTACAGGGGTGAAGCTCTGGGGACCTGGCAACAGGTGGGCAGAGAGCTGGGCACTGGAGGTGAGGGAGTGACCGGCAGGCCAGGATGGGAGCTGGGTGGCCTCTGGTCAGCCTAGGCCTCGCGAGGGAACAGTAGGAGCGGCAGGCAGGTAGTGGCAGCCATCCCCTCCGCTGTGCAGGGCCCCCCTGGATTCGCCCTGTGGGCCCTGGGCTTCAGGGTGGCTTGTGCTGAGGTCCCCAGGCAGAGGCCGGACGGACATGGGGATTGAGCGGAGGGTGGTGCTGTAGATAGGGGGCGGGAGTGGAGGGCTTGAGAGTGGCTCAGGTCATGTGCAGGGGCTGGTGGCCAGGGGGTGACTCTGGGAAGGGTGAGGTGGAAGGCAAGGCCATGTAGAGGAAGATGCCAATAGGGGAGAGATTACCAGCCCAGGACTAGGGGAGGTGCCCTGCAGGAAGGTGGGAGAGAGAGAAACACCTGAATAGGAGAGAGGTATACAGCCAAGTAGAGACAGGGGAGGTGCCAGGCAGGATGTGAGGAGGGAAGATGCCAGGCAGGAGGGAGGAGGGAAGATGCCAGGCAGGGGGGAGGAGGGGAGGTACTAGGCAGAATGGGAGGAGGGGAGATGCCAGGCGGGATGGGAGGTGCCAAGGAAGGGGGAGGAGGGGAGGTGCCAGGCAGGGAGAAGGAGGGAAGGTGCCAGGCGGGATGGGAGGTGCCAGGGAAGGGGGAGGAGGAGAAGGGCCAGGCAGGATGGGAGGAGAGAAGATGCCAGGCAGGGGGAGGAGGGAAGGTGCTGACAGGATGGATGGTGGGAAGACGCCAGGCAGGAAGGAGGAGGGGAGGTGCCAGGCAGGGGTGTAGGGCAGAGGGCAAGGATGCCAGGCAAGAGTTGAATGGGAAAGTGCTAGGCAGAGGGGAGGTGACAGATGATGAGGAGGAGTAGGTGCAAGACAATCGTGGAGGAGGGAAGGTGCCAGACTGCAGGGAGGAGAGTATGGTACCAGGCAGGAGGGCGCCAGGCAAAGGGAAGGAGGGGAAATGCGGGGGGGGGGGGGGGGGGGGGGAGGGAATGGAAAGGTACCAGGTAGGGAAAGAGGGATGAGGAGGGGAGGCATCCGAGAGGACAGGACGGCGGGTGGGAACTTGGCAGTCATGGAAGAGGTGCGAGACAGGGGACAGGAGGACGAGGCACCAGGCTGGGGCTGGGGGTGCCAGGCAGGGGGCAGGGAGGAAGAGTCAGGAGTGAGGGAGGCATCAGGAAAGGGAGGGAGCATCCAGGCGGGGAGAAGGGGGATGCCAGGTAAGGGGAAGGTGCCAGGCAAGGGATAAGGCGGGAGATGCCAGGCGGGGGGAGAGGGATGCCAGCCATGGAGAAGGGATGCCAGCAGGCGGGAGGAGAGGGAAACCAGGCAGGGGGGAGGAGGGATGCCAGGCAGGAGAAGGAAGGGTGATGCCAACAGAGGCAAGACGGGTACTTCCAGGCAGGGAAGGCGGGGACGGGGGCGGGGGCGCGGCGCGGCCTGGCGCGTCTCTTCTCCGTCTCCGCAAGGGCCTGGAGGCCGAGCGGCACGGGTCGCTCACCTGCTCCCCCGGGACGGCCGGGAGCACGGCCGCCCGCTCCCGCTCAGCGATCGGCTGGGCCGGCGCCTGCGCCGCTGCAGCCCCGAGAGGGGGAGGCGCAGGGAGCGTCTGCAAAGAGCTGAATAATGACTTAGGGATCGGAGCAGGCGCCGTTGCCCCAGCGAACCGACCGTGCGGTCCCCACGCCGGGAGCGCCACGCCGCGCCCTGGCCTGCGCACAATGCGCCCTAGGTGTGTCTGTAGGCGCACTTCGCGCCCACGGATGCACACAGGCCGTCAGGGCATTCTGTGTGATCCTGTGTGACCCGAGACATGACCTCTTCAGGACCACACACACGCACACACGCACACCTTGGGGGGTGAGAACTTAAGTTCCACGCCAGGTTCAGGGTCAGGCTCTGACTGATGCCCCCGCCCCGCTCCCCAGTCTTTATGAGCTCGCCCGCCCGCGCCTGGTCTAATCCAGGTCCCCGTCTCCTTTCCTCATGCTTCCGCAAGCACCCTGACAGCCAAGAGGCGTCCTTTCCAGGCATCCAGCCAGGCAGGGGGTTCTGATCACTCCGTGACTACTCTGGTGCCTCACGTCAGTGGAATCATATAGTATTTGTTCTTTTGTGCCTGGCTTATTTCACTTAGCATAACACCGCCAAGGTTCCTCCGCATTGTAGCCTGTCAGAATTTCCTTCCTTGTAACTCTGAATTAGACCCCACTGCATGTGTATGTGCAATGTATATATACACAGACCACATTTTGTTTATCCATTCACCTGTCTGTGGACAATTGGATTGCTTCCACCTTCTGGCCACTGTGAATAATGCTGCTTTTACAGCCCTTTAACAATATGCAACACTAAACCGCCCAGAAACTCCCTCCGCTCAGCCCTGGGAAGACGTGTTCAGTTCCTCCCAGCCCCATGATACTTAAAGCCGCATCCTGCGCTCCTGGTGAGGGGATGTGAGTGCCTGTGAGTCCCGCTGCCCTTGCCGGATGCTGGCCTGTGAGCCAGGGACTCCTGGTGGTCAGGGGAGGGTGTGGCGATGGGTGTAGTGATGTGGGAAGGCTTGCCGAGTGACCTGGGGGGCACATGGACAGCCGTCTGGATAGTGGGACTTGAGGGGGCTTGGGTGGCTTCCCATGATAGGGGCCCTGGTGCCCTAGGTCAGTGCTGGCGTCTACTCCTCTGCGCCAAGAAGAGTTCATTTAGACCACCAGTTCTCAACCTGTGGGTCGCGACCCCTTTGGGCGTCGAACGACCCTTTCACAGGGGTCGCCTAAGACCATCGGAAAACACATCTATAATTACATATTGTTTTTGTGATTAATCACTATGCTTTAATTATGTTCAATTTGTAACAATGAAAATACATCCTGCATATCAGATATTTACATGACGATTCATAACAGTAGCAACATTACAGTTATGAAGTAGCAACGAAAATAATTTTATGGTTGGGGGTCACCACCACATGAGGAACTGTATTAAAGGGTCACAGCAGCCCTAGCTGGTTTGGCTCACTGGGTAGAGCATCGGCCTGGCAACTAAAGGGTCCCAGGTTTGATTCCAGTTAAGGGCATGTACCTTGGTTGCAGGCACATCCCCAGTAGGGGGTGTGCAGGAGGCAGCCGATCGATCGATCGATGCTTCTCTCTCATCAATGTTTCTAACTCTCTATCCCTCTCCCTTCCTCTCTGTAAAAAAATCAATAAAATATATTTTTTTTAAAAAATAAAGGGTCACAGCATTAGGAAGGTTGAGAACCACTGATTTAGACAGTATCCACCCTCTTGCCCCCAATCCCTCCCCTCCCATCACCAGCTATTAACTTGGTGGAATAAGCTTCCCAGAATGAGCCCTTCCGATGGGACATTAGTTTCAAAAGTGAGCAGAGGTGGTTCTGACATAAGGGAGTGAGCTGTGGGGTCACCAGAGGGGGAGCAGGCAGCGAGGGCACAGGTGGGGGCAGCAGCAGGCAGCAGACCAAGAGCTGGCCTAGGCCTGGCCCAGACCGGGCAGGCAGAGCAGCCATATGGGCAGCCCCGCCTCCTCTGACCCTACCCTGTGTCCCCCTTCCCCCCCTCCCACTCACAGTCAGTAAGGAAACCACCCCGGCAGCCTGGATCAGGGGTAAGATTATCAGGGATTAAACCCAAAGCCCTTCCACTTGACTTCCCAGGTGGGCGGGCAGCAGGCCTGTTTCCCAGTACTTACCACCTTGATTTTAAGTGACTGCTCCCTTGTCCATTCCCCCCTCAGGACTGTGAGCTCCAGGAAGGTGGGGCTGGGGCTTGTTGGCCTGGACACCCAGAAGCCAGCACAAGCCTGGCACAGAGTGAGGCTCGGGAAGGGTTTGGAGGAGGATGCAGACAGGGGGGCCATGGCTGTGGAGGGGGCGGCAGCGCAGCCCAGGAGAGCTGGGGAGGCCTGAGCCAGAGGCTGGGGCACACCAGGCTTGAGGTAAAGGGCCGAGACTCAGTCCCTGGTGAGGCCCAAGGTTGTTCATGTGTCACCTCTTGTACAGCAAGAATTTGGAACAGCCTAAATGTTCATCAACAGGTGACAGGTTAAATAAAGGGTGTGACAAGTATAGCCAGGTGATAGGAGGCAGAATAAACAGATGACAAGGTAAATACATTCAATGAATGTTGTCAAACAATGGCAAAGCTCTCTATATGCTGATAGAGAAGGATCTCAAAGATAAGGCGTGTGAAAAAATGCAAGGTGTGCACAAGAGCATGTAAAGCATGCTAATGTGTGTGCACGCACTCACACACACTCACAGTCCTCTGGAAGGATGCAAAAGGAACTGGCTGCAGAGGTTGCCTCTGGTGAGGGCCTGGAGGATGGGGTGAAGGGTTGGGAGGGGTAAGGGATTTGAATTTAGAATATTTTATCCATTCAAAAAATAAGTAAAAGTTTACAAAAATCATCTATATCATCATTTCGATTTTTAATATATTCTGAGCACCCACTATGTAAACTCAGACCACCGAGCTATGTGCCTCTGACCACGAACCCATAGGGAGCCTTTGTTAATTTCCCACATTCGTTTTGCCTTCCTTCCTCCAGCCTGTATTACCGTGTGGCGGGCACCATACTGGGCTCTGTGGGGCAGGGATGAATGAGAGCTCTCAACCAGATGGGAGCGATTAATACATGTAAACAACTCACCACACCAGGTAGAAGGGACGATGTGCAGTCACAGAAGCTATTATGAATGCTGCAGGGGACAGAAATAGAATGGAGGTCACCAGGGGGTGGGAGGAGAAGGAATGGGGAGTTAGTGTTAAATGGAGACAGTTTTTGTTTGTTTGTTTTTAATTGATTTTAGAGGGAGAGGAAGGGAGAAGGATAGAGAGATAGAAACATCATTGATTGGCTGCCTCCTGCACGCCCCCTACTGGGGATCAAGCCGAAACCTGGGCATGCACCTTGACTGGGAATAGAAGCAGCGACTTCTTGGTTCTTGGGTAGATGTTCAACCACTGAGCCACATCGGCTGGGCTGGGGACAGTTTCTGTTTCATGAGAGTAAGAAGTTCTGGAGATGTTGGTGGTGGTGGCTGCATAACAATATGAATGTACTTAATACTGCTGAACTGCACGTAAACACGGTTCGGATGGTAAATTTTGTTACTTGTATTTTACCACAATTTAAAAAAATTTTAAATGACAGCAGAAAGAGGTAAAGAAGTGCTTCCTCACCTTCACCACGTGTCCAGCAGTGTCCAAGTCTGGTCTTCCAAACAACACTGCATTGACAGAAGATACAACGTGAAGCTCAGAGGAGTGGAGTGACATGTCTGAGGCCGCATAACTAGCATGTGGCAGAGCTGGGATTCAAATCCACATCCCCCAGGCTTCTTCCCAACCACACAGGCAACCCTGGCAGACCTATTCCTGTCTGGACTGGCTGCCCACAGCTGTCATCCTGGAATTTCCTTTCAGCATAATTTTGAGAATTCCCTTCACCTCTCTACTGTTCTTTCACGCATTCATCAAGTAAGTATTGAGTGCTTGCCTACACCTGGCATTGTTTCAGGCACTGGGATACAGCAATGAACAAAATGAACCAAACAGCTTCTGCCTCTTGGAACTTAGCTGCAAATGGGAGAGACAGACAACAGGTAAGAAACGTATGTGGGATGTTATTCCAGGCATGCAAGGCTGGTTCAATATTAAAAAATCAGTCAATGTAATCACATCAACCACTACAGAAAAAGCATTTGACAAAATTCAACAATCATTTTGGTCCAAAGATATGTTCACTTCCTAACGCCCAGAACCGGTTGGTATTAACATGATTGAAAAATATCTTTGCAGGTGTGATTAAATTAAAAAGCTGTGATTAAATTAAAAAAGGATCTTAAGATGGGATTATCCTGGATATTCTGGGTGGGCTCTAAATGCCATCACAGATGTTCTTATAAGCGAGAGGCAGAAGAACATTTACACAGTCAGATACACACACACACACAGGAGAAGGTGATGTGAAGATATGGCAGAGAAAGATTCAGCAGATGAGCTCCAGAAGCTGGAAGAGGTAAGAAACATTGAGCTCCCAGAGCCCCTGGAGGGAGCACCTTGATTTAGGACTTCTGGCCTCTGGAACTTCGAGGGAATAAATTTCTATTATTTTAAACCACCCAGTTGGTGATAATCTGTATAGTAACTAATATAACTGTATATTGCACTACAGTTTTGCAAGATGTTATTATTGGGGGAAGGGGATACATATATTTGTTGTGAAACCATCACCACAATCAAGATAATGAAATTATGAATCTATCACCCCCTGTGATGGTTAATTTTTTGTTTCAGCTTGAGTAGGTCATGGGGCACCCAGATATTTGGCTAAAAATTTTAATGGGTGGTTCTGGATGAGATTACATTTGAGTCGGTACACTGAATAAAGCAGATGGGCCTCGTCCAATTCAATGGAACCCTGAATAAAACAAAAAGGCAGGGTGACAGAACCAAGATGGCGGCATAGGTAAACACCTGTACTCTCCGTCTCCCACAACCACATCAAAATTACAACTAAAATACAGAACAACAGTCATTCAGAACCTGCTGAAAGCTGGCTGAAAGGAAGTCCTACAACTAGAGAAGTGAAGAAGAAAGCACATTGAGACTGGTAGGAGGGGCAGAGATACAAAATGGGCTGGTTTGACACCCACATGTGGCATATTTCTTAATCAGGAGAGATATCTCCGCTGCGGAGGCCCCCTGTGAGGAGCAAGGGGTCCCAGCCCCACACCAGACCCCCAGCCCAGGGTTCCAGAGCTGGTTAGACAAGTCCCCGTAACTGTGGGCTGTGAAAAACAGGGGATTGTGGCTGAGTGACACAGAGGCTGCTGGAGACCCAGGTGTTCCTCTTTTTTAAAAAAATGTATTTTTATTGATTTCACAGAGGAAGGGAGAGGGAGAGAGAGAGAAATATCAATGATGAGAGTGAGAGCGAATCATTGATTGGCTGACTCCTTTACACCCAGCACTGGGGATTGAGCCCACAACCCAGGCATGAGCCCTACTGGGACTCGAACTGTGACCTCCTGGTTTACAGGTTGATGCTCAACCCACTGAGCCTTGCCAGCTGGGCACAGGTGTTCCTCTTAAAGGGCTGGTGCATTTACTCACTTGGACTTGCTCCCTCTGGGCTTCAGAGCTGGGTGACATGACAGTTTTGGGGGATCCAGGGACATACAAGGAGGAACTGGATTGTCTGGCAACAGGGCAGGAACTCAGGCAGCTTTCTCGAGGGGCGGGGGTCATTGTTTCTGTGCTGGGACCTCCCCTGTCACAGGGCTGACTGGCAACCATATCTGAGTTTCCATCAGCCTGGCTCACACTGTTTGCTGCACCCTGGTGACTCCCTGAAACCCCGCCCCATCCATTGTGCGGCCCCACCCAAACTGTTTGCTGCAGCTTTTCCATATGAATGGCCTGTCTCAGACTTTGCTAAAATGTCTCAAACAAGCAGCAGCTGGCATCAGCATGACCCAAACCTATCAACAAAAGGCCCAAGACCTGGCACTAGTACCAACCTGCCTTGCTTCACAGGTTGGCCTTGCCGAGCACTTCCAAGCCCAATACAAGTAGCAACCATCTGCAAACCTCTCTGTAGCTCCTGCCAGGTGGCCCTAGGCAGTGGCTGACTTTGCACCTCCTGGGAGGCCCCAGAGCCAGTGCACCTGGTGGACAGCTTCAAACCACGCCAGATTACAACTCTACACATCCACAAGCAACACACTCAAGGGGCAGACTCAGTGAGCACCAAAGCCCCACTGAAACAATTCCTCTCCATAAGGGTGTCTCCTGCACAGCAGCTCTTCCAGTATAGTTGCACCTGGTCCTCACAGCCAATTGGCCTGGAGGTCAATTCCTCCCAGTGATGCCAACTACAATCAAGGCTCAACTACAACTAGACTGTGCACACAGCCCACATAGGGCCACACCTAGAGTGCCCAGCTCAGGTGACTGAGGAGGCTGAGCCACTGGGCCCTATAAGACATGTATTTCACAAGGCCACTCTATCAGTTCCAGGAGACGTAGCAGATGTACCTAATACATAAAAACAAACACAGGGAAGCAACCAAAATGTGGAGACAACGAAACATGTCACAAATGAAAGAACAGAAGAAATCTCCAGAAAAAGAACTAAATGAAACGGAAGCCAGGAAACTACTGGATACAGAGTTCAAAACCATGTTTATAAGGTTAAGCAAGGATCTTAATGACAGTTTCAAGGGGCTTAGTGAGACTTTAAGGATCTTAGTGAGAATATCAAAGGCCTAAAAAAGGACCAGTTAGAAATTAAGCAGACACTAACTGAAATAAAGAATAATTTACAGGGATTCAACAGTAGAATTAAGGATTCCGAGATCAAATCAATGATTTGGAATATGAGGAAGGAAAAACCACCCAATCAGAAATGCAAAAAGAAGAAGAAAAAATTTAAAAATATGAAGATAATGTAAGGAGCCTCTGGGACAACTTGAAGAGTACCAACATTTGCATCATGGGGGTGCCAGAAGGAGAAGAGAGGGAGCTAGATATATATATTTTTATTTTTTTATTAAAAGAACTCTCAAAATTTAATGCCAAGAAAACAAACAATCCTCCAAAAATGAACAAAATATTTGAATAGACATTTCACCAATGATGTACAGATGGCAAATAAACACATGAAAAGATACTCAACATTCTTAGTTTCTAGGAAAATGCAAATTAAATCCACAGCAAGATGCCACTGCATGCCTATATTTTAGGCTAAAATAAAAGGAAACTGACAATCTCAAGTATTGGTGAGGACGTGGAGATGCTGGAATTCACAGATAGCTGGTGGGAAGGGAAATGAAATAGCCATTTTGGTAAACAGTCGGGGAGTTTCTTATAAAGTGAAACAAACACTTACCATATGACCCAACATCCTCATTCCTAGTTATTTATCCAAATGAAGTAAAAACTTATGTTCACACAAAAACCTGAATGTTAATGTTTTAGCTGCTGTACGATAGTCACCATTGACCTAAACTATAAACAACCAAAATGTCCCGCAGCTGGCAAATGGGCAAACCAACGGTGCTATATTCATAAGTGGAATACTCCTCAGCAATGAAAAAGGAATGAACTGCTGCAGTCACATTAGGGAAGAATCTCACCTGCATTATGCGAAGTGAAGAAGCCATACTCAAAGGCTGCAAACTGTGTGACTTCATTGAGGTGACGTGCAGCATGTATGTGTAGGAACAGAAAACTGTGGTTTCCAAGGGCTGGAGAAGAGGGGAGGGTTGACTCCTGAGATGGGGAGGATTTGGGGCAGCGGGCTGCTCTGTACCTTGATTGTGGTGGTGGTGGTTACATGGCTGTATGCATTTGTCCAAACTCATAGATGTTGGGGTCCAACCCCAGCAGGTCCAGGGGTTCCCAAAGGTGTGGACGGAGTCAGCGAAGAAGGAATGACACGGAGACAGTGTTCAGTTGATCAGCAGCCTAGCCAGGATCTCCAGCCAGGTTCTAGCCAGGATCTCCAGCCAGGTTCTGTCGAGAGAGCTAGATATTGAAAACATATTTGAAGAAATAATGACAGAAAGCTTCCCCTACCTGGTGAAAGAAATAGACTTACAAGTGCAGGAAGTGCAGAGAGTCCCAAACATAGAGGAATCCAAAGAGGCCCACATCAAGACACATCATAATTAAAATGCTAAGGGTTAAAGACAAAGAGAGAACCTTTTTTAAAAAAAAAATTTCAGGATTTCTTTCTTTTCTTTTCTTTTAAGTATATTTTTATTGATTTCAGAGAGGAAGGGAGAGGGAGAGAGAGATAGAAACATCAAGATGAGAGAGAATCATTGATTGGCTGCCTCCTGCACACCCCCTACTGGGGATTGAGCCCGCAACCTGGGCATGTGCCCTTGGCCAGAATTGAACCTGGGACCCTTCAGTCTGAAGGCCGATGCTCTATCCACTGAGCCAAACCGGCTAGGGCCAAAGAGAGAATCTTAAAAGCAGCAAGAGAAAAGCAGTTAGTTACTTATAAGGGAGCACCCATACAGCTGTCAGCTGATTTCTCAAGAGAAACTTTGCAGGCCAGAAGGGAGTGGCAAGAAATATTCAAAGTGATGAGTAGCAAGGACCTACAACCAAGATTACTCTAGCCAGCAAAGCTCTCATTTAGAATTGAAGGTCAGATAAAGAGTTTTACAGACAAGAAAAAGCTAAAGGCGTTCATCACCACCAAACCAGTGTGCATGAAATGTTGAAGGGTATCCTTTAAGAAGAGGAAGAGAAAGAGGAGGAGGAGAAGGAAAAGAAGAAGACGAAGACGAAGAAGAAAAAGAAGAAGAAGACCTGACCGGTTTGGCTCAGTGGCTAGAGCGTTGGCCTGTGGACTGAAGAGTCCCAGGTTCGATTCCGGTCAAGGGCATGCACCTTGGTTGCGGGCACATCCCCAGTAGGGGGTGTGCAGGAGGCAGCTGATCAATGTTTCTCTCATGGATGTTTCTAACTCTCTATCCCTCTCCCTTCCTCTCTGTAAAAAATCAATAAAATATATTTAAAGAAGAGGAAGAAGAAGAAGAAGAAGAAGAAGAAAAAGAAGAAGAAGAAGAAGGAGGAGGAGGAGGAGGAGGAGGAGGAGGAGGAGGAGGAGGAGGAGAAACAGTAAAATGGTAATAAATTTATACCTATCAACAATTGAATCTAAAAATCAAAACAAACAAACAAGGAATCTAATGAACAGAATAAACTGATGAATAAAATAGAACCAGGCATGTAGAACATGGAACAGACTGACAAATATGGGGGGGAGGGGCAGGAAGAGACTAACCAAAGATCTTATATACATATTAGCATTATCTATGGGCACAAACAATAGGATGGTGAAGGCCTGGGGTGGGGTGGGAACTGGGTGGAGGGGGGCAATAGGAGGAAAAGTGAGGACATCTTTAATACTCTCAACAATAAAGATTTTTTTTAAAATATATTTTATTGATTTTTTACAGAGAGGAAGGGAGAGAGATAGAGAGTTAGAAACATCGATGAGAGAGAAACATCGATCAGCTGCCTCCTGCACATCTCCCACCGGAGATGTGCCCGCAACCCAGGTACATGCCCTTGACCGGAATCGAACCTGGGACCTCTCAGTCCGCAGGCTGACGCTCTATCCACTGAGCCAAACCGGTTTCAGCAATAAAGATTTTTTTTTAAAGGCAGGATAACAGCCCAGATGACATGGCTCAGTGGTTGAGCATCAACTTATGAACCGAAGGTCACAGTTCAATTCTCGGTCAGGGCACATGCCCAGGTTTCAGGCTTGATCCCTAGTGTGGGGTGTGCAGGAGGCAGCCAATCAATAATTCTCTCACATCATTGATGTTTCTATTTCTCTCTCCCTCTTCCTTCCTCTCTGAAATCAATAAAAATACATTAAAAATAAATAAATGAAATAAAAAGGCAGGGTAACAGAGAATTTCCTCTCTGCCTGCTGTTTGAGCTGGGACATGGGTCTCTCCGGCCTTGACCTGGGACTTACACCATCGTCTCTCCTGGGCCTCTAGCTTGCCAATTGTAGTTTGTGGAATTTCCCCATAATCATATACAGGGTGTCCCCCCCAAAATATATGCACATATTTAACCCATTATTAATTCCAATGAGTTAAATCTGCAAAGAATTGAGCAATCAGCTGTGAAAGTGTTTTGGGGACATCCTGTGTATATCAGCATCCCAAGGAAATCGCAACCTTCCTCCTGAGCCTGGGATCTCTGATTTTAGGAGACTTCTGGTGAATCTGTGCAAGTCCCACGTCAAACCTCGAAGCACCTGTGGAGGTGAGCGGGTCCCCAGTCTCTCGGGTTCCTCTGGAGTCTCTCTGGTCCAAGCAGTCAAGGGGAGGTGTGAAGCATAGTACTCTGGTGTTGGGATGCTCTTTGCTCTTCCAACTGTAACAGTCCTACCAGGAAAGTGCCACAGGAGGCTGGGAAGGGACGGGTGACGTGTGCTGGTAGAAGGATAGTGATGAGGGACGTCTCACCTCCCTGCTCCTTCAGTCTAGGAATCCTTTAAAAAGTAGATGGGGGAGAACCAAGATGGCGGCATAGGTTAACGCCGGAGTTTGCTGCCTTGAACAACTACTTCAAAAGTGAAACTAAAAAACGGAACAGACATCACCCAGAACCACAGGAACGCTGGCTGAGTGGAAGTCCTACAACTAGGAGGAAAGAGAAACGCATACGGACACTCAGAGGAGGCGCAGTGCTGAAGTCAAGTTCTGAGGTGCGGAGTGCGTGGAGCGGGCTGGCAGCGGAGGGCGCGGTTGGCGTTTTCAATCGGGAGGGAGTCGCAGACTCTGAGCTCCAGATCCGGGCGAGTCTTTAGGGACCCAGACTCAAACGGGAGAAGCGGGACTGTCTGGCTTCGGTCAGAGCGAGTGCAGCTTTCTCTCTGAGGGTTGCAGCAGGTGCTGGGACTCGGAGAGGCAGAGCACCTGGGGACAGGACTGAGAGCCGCCATAACTGCTCTCTCCGGCCCACCCTGTTGATCCTGTTCGACCCGCCCCGCCCAAGCCCTGCACAGAGGCATTTGCCGGATAGCCTCAGGC
This sequence comes from Myotis myotis, assembly GCF_014108235.1. Taxonomy (NCBI): domain Eukaryota; kingdom Metazoa; phylum Chordata; class Mammalia; order Chiroptera; family Vespertilionidae; genus Myotis; species Myotis myotis. The sequence continues at coordinate 3,951,293 of NW_023416330.1, read as the reverse complement.
AAACACCAGATTAGCACCTCCCTAGAGGACAGAAGTTCTCTCACTGCAGACACAGCTGATCCTCATAGCCACTTGGCCTGGAGGTCAAACCCTCCCTGGAATTAGCTACAACAATCAAGGTTTAACTATAAGACTGCGCACAAAGACCACTAGGGGGTGCACCAAGGAAGCATAACAAAATGCGGAGACAAAGAAACAGGACAAAATTGTCAATGGAAGATATAGAGTTCAGAACCACACTTTTAAGGTCTCTCAAGAACTGTTTAGAAGCCGCTGATAAACTTAATGAGATCTACAAGAAAACTAATGAGACCCTCGATGTTATATTGGGGAACCAACTAGAAATTAAGCATACACGGAATGAAATAACGAATATTATACAGACTCCCGACAGCAGACCAGAGGAGCGCAAGAATCAAGTCAATGATTTGAAATGCGAGGAAGCAAAAAACACCCAACCGGAAAAGCAAAATGAAAAAAGAATCCAAAAATGCGAGGATAGTGTAAGGAGCCTCTGGGACAGCTTCAAGCGTACCAACATCAGAATTATAGGGGTGCCAGAAGATGAGAGAGAGCAAGATATTGAAAACCTATTTGAAGAAATAATGACAGAAAACTTCCCCCACCTAGTGAAAGAAATGGACTTACAGGTCCAAGAAGCGCGGAGAACCCCAAACAAAAGGAATCCAAAGAGGACCACACCAAGACACATCATAATTAAAATGCCAAGAGCAAAAGATAAAGAGAGAATCTTAAAAGCAGCAAGAGAAAGAAACTCAGTTACCTACAAGGGAATACCCATACGACTGTCAGCTGATTTCTCAACAGAAACTTTGCAGGCCAGAAGGGAGTGGCAAGAAATATTCAAAGTGATGAATAGCAAGAACCTGCAACCAAGATTACTTTATCCAGCAAAGCTATCATTCAGAATTGAAGGTCAGATAAAGAGCTTCACAGATAAGGAAAAGCTAAAGGAGTTCATCACCACCAAACCAGGATTATATGAAACACTGAAAGGTATCCTTTAAGAAGAGGAAGAGGAAGAAAAAAGTAAAGATACAAATTATGAACAACAAATATGCATCTATAAACAAGTGAATCTAAGAATCAAGTGAATAAATAATCTGATGAACAGAATGAACTGGTGATTATAATAGAATCAGGGACATAGAAAGGGAATGGACTGACTATTCTTGGGGGGGAAAGGGGTGTGGGAGATGCGGGAAGAGACTGGACAAAAATCGTGCACCTATGGATGAGGACAGTGGGTGGGGAGTGAGGGCGGAGGGTGGGGCGGGAACTGGGAGGAGGGGAGTTATGGGGGGGGAAAAAAGAGGAACAAATGTAATAATCTGAACAATAAAGATTTAATTAAAAAAAAAAAAAAAAAAAAAGTAGATGGGCATGCCTCTGGGCATCAAGATTCCAGTTTACTGGCCCCTCAGCCTCAGCAAGGGACAGAGCCTCAAGGGACAGAGCACCCCCTAGTGGTCCCTGTGGGAAAATGACTCATCAGTGGGGAGCTGGCGAGAGCAGGAAAAGAACTGAACAGGAAATATCCCTTAGGTGGTTGACAGCCCTCGGAGGGGCCCTATGTCTTTTGTCTTTCTAAAATTTTTTAACCTTTTCTTATGAAAAAATTTAAACATATACACAGCTGACTGGCTAGTCTAATGAAACCCCATGCACCCATCACCCAGCTTCAACAAGTCACACTAGTCACGTCATCATCTATGTTTCTACCCACTCCTCCTTTCTTGTATTATTTATAATAATAAAAGCATAATATACTAATTAGACCAGACAGCTGAACGACCTTCCAGACATCATTCCGGACATCCTTCCAGATGAAGCCACAGCAGCAGGGGCCGAAGCAGAGACAGTTAGGGGTGATCAGGCAGGCAGGCAGAGTGGTTAGGGGTGATCAGGCAGGCAGGCAGGCAGAGTGGTTAGGGGCGATGAGGCAGGCAGGCAAGCGGTTAGGAGCCAGCGGTCTCCAATTGTGAGAGGGATGTTCGACTCCCAGGTTAGGCCTGATCCTGCAGGGGTCGGACATCCCCTGAGGGATCCCAGATTGAGAGAGGGTGCAGGCCGGGCTGAGGAACCCTTGTCCCCCCATGCACAAATTTTGTGCACCGGGCCTCTAGTCTATATGTATAAAAGCCCAGTGACCGAAAAGTGGAATGACCAGAACGACCAATCGACCAGTCACTATGATGCGCACTGACCACCAGGGGGCAGATGCTCAACACAGGAGATGCCCCCTGGTGGTCAATGCGCTCCCACAGTGGGAGCGCCATTCAGTTGACCAGGATGAGTGGCACTCCCACAGTGGGAGCAGCTGCTCAGAGGGCGGGTCCACAGCTGTTCTGCTGACCAGGATGAGCAGCGCTCCCACAGCAGGCCAATCCCTGCAAGCCACACACCCCCACCAGTGCACAAATCCATGCACCGGGCCTCTAGCCTTAAAGAAAATCCCTGAGAAACCAAGATGGCGGCATAGGTTAACACCGGAGATTGCTGCCTCGAACAACCACGTCAGAGATATATAAAGGACAGAATGGACATCAGCCAGAACCACAGGAAGGCTGGCTGAGTGGAAATTCTACAACTAGGAGGAAAGAGAATATCATACCCTGACTCAGAGGAGGCGCAGTGCTGAAGTGAAATACTAAGGTGCGGAGTGCGCGCACGGAGCGGGCTGGCAGCAAGGGCGCGGTTGTTGTTTTCAATCGGGAGGGAGTCTCAGATTCTGAGCTCCAGATCCGGGCGAGTCTCTGGGGACCCAGACTCAAACGGGAGAAGCGGGACTGTCTGGCTTCGGTCGGAACTTGAAGGCAGCTTTCTCTCCGAGGTTTGCAGCGGTTGCTGGGACTCTGAGAGGCAGAGCCCCTAGGGATGGAACTGAGAGCAGCCATAACTACTTGCTCCGCCTGCCCTGTAGATCCCCGGGGACCCGCCCCGCCCAAGCCCTGCACAGAGGCATTTGCCGGATAGCCTCAGGCAAACGCTAGATTAGCACCGCCCTAGAGATCCAGCACAGAAGCTCTCCCACTGCAGACACAGCGGACTCTCATAGCCAGTTAGCCTGGAGGTCAAATCACCCCTGGTATTGCCGACAACAATCAAGGCTTAATTACAACAAGACTGCGCACAAAGACCACTAGGGGGTGCACCAAGAAAAGATAAAAAAAAGGCAGAGGCCGAAACCGGTTTGGCTCAGTGGATAGAGCGTCGGCCTGCGGACTGAAAGGTCCCAGGTTCGATTCCGGTCAAGGGCATGTACCTGGGTTGCGGGCACATCTTCAGTAGGAGATGTGCGGGAGGCAGCTGATTGATGTTTCTCTCTCATCGATGTTTCTAACTCTCTATCTCTCTCCCTTCCTCTCTGTAAAAAATCAATAAAATATATTTAAAAAAAAAAAAAAAGGCAGAGACAAAGAAACAGGAAGCAAATGTCAGAAATGGAAGATATAGAGCTCAAAACCACACTTTTAAGGTCTCTCAAGAACTGTCTAGAAGTTGCCGATAAACTTAGTAAGGCCCTTGAAAAGGCTGGTGAGACCGCCGATAAATGTAGTGAGATCCTCAAGAAACCTAATGAGACCCTCGATGTTGTGATAAAGAACCAACTAGAAATTAAGCATACACTGACTGAAATAAAGAATATTATACAGACACCCAACAGCAGACCAGAGGAGTGCAAGAATCAAGGCAAAGATTCGAAACGTGAAGAAGCAAAAAACACCCAACTGGAAAAGCAAAATGAAAAAAGAATCCGAAAATACGAAGATAGTGTAAGGAGCCTCTGGGACAGCTTCAAGCGTACCAACATCAGAATTATAGGGGTGCCAGAAGATGAGAGAGAGCAAGATATTGAAAACCTATTTGAAGAAATAATGACAGAAAACTTCCCCCACCTGGTGAAAGAAATAGACTTACAGGTCCAGGAAGCGCAGAGAACCCCAAACAAAAGGAATCCAAAGAGGACCATACCAAGACACATCATAATTAAAATGCCAAGAGCAAAAGACAAAGAGAGAATCTTAAAAGCAGCAAGAGAAAGAAACTCAGTTACCTACAAGGGAATACCCATACGACTGTCAGCTGATTTCTCAACAGAAACTTTGCAGGCCAGGAGGGAGTGGCAAGAAATATTCAAAGTGATGAATACCAAGAACCTACAACCAAGATTACTTTACCCAGCAAAGCTATCATTCAGAACTGAAGGTCAGATAAAGAGCTTCACATTTAAGGAAAAGCTAAAGGAGTTCATCACCACCAAACCAGCATTATATGAAATGCTGAAAGGTATCCTTTAAGAAGAGGAAGAAGAAGAAAAAGGTAAAGATACAAATTATGAACAACAAATATGCATCTATCAACAAGTGAATCTAAGAATCAAGTGAATAAATAATCTGGTGATCATAATAGAATCAGGGACACAGAAAGGGAATGGACTGACTATTCTTGGGGGGAAAAGGGGTGTGGGAGATGCGGGAAGAGACTGGACAAAAATCGTGCACCTATGGATGAGGACAGTGGGTGGGGAGTGAGGGCAGAGGGTGGGGCGGGAACTGGGAGGAGGGGAGTTATGGGGGGAAAAAAGAGGAACAAATGTAATAATCTGAACAATAAAGATTTAATTAAAATAAAAAAATAAAATAAAATAAATGAAAAAAAATAAAATCCCTGACATATTATTTCATTTATAAATATTTCAGTGTATAAAATATTTTAAATAATTTTAAATATGAAAGATAGAATATTTTAAAGTTTAAAATATTTTCATAAAATATATTTAAATGTGCAATATATTTGAATACACATAATATCTATAATAATAAAAGCATAATATGCTAATTAGACTGGACAGCCAAATGACCTTCCAGATGACCTTCTGGACAAAGCCAGGGCTATGAGGGCCGAGGCAAGCCACCATGGCTTCGAGGGCCAAGCCCCTTGCACAAATTTTGTGCATCAGGCCTTTATTATAAATACAAAACATTTAACTTTTTATTAAAAATATATAACCATAACACCATAATCCCATCTAAAAAATTAACAATACCTTCTCAGTTTCATCAAATATCCAGTTTTAAAATGTCTTATTAACGTCATTTTTAAATATCTTGCTTATTTGAATGAAAATAAAGTTCATAAGTTATCTCTTTTATCCTATAGGTTTCTTGGCTGTGTGTGCACACATGTGTGCGTGCCTGGGCGTGTGCATGAGTGTGTGTGCAGGTGCATGGGAAGGAACCAGTCTTTTTTCCTGTAGGGCTTCCAGCAGCCTGGATCTTGCTGGCTGCCCCACTGTGATGCAGAGCTGTGCTCCCTCACCAGGAGGCGCACACAGTCTGGTTTCTGTCTTGGTGATGTTCATAGCAATGGCTGATTAATGATAGAGTCATTAATTCAGTGTTTGATCCCACGCTGGTGCCGGGGTCCAGGGGTTCCCAAAGGTGTGGACGGAGTTGGCGAAGAATGTAGGACATGGAGACAGCGTTCAGATGATCAGCATAGCCAGGTTCTCTCTCTATTCTCCTGTTACATCTGTATTTATACCATTTGATCCCATAAGCATGCCTCTATAGTCACATCATGGTATGCTTTGGGTCCTCCCTTGACCTTCTACAGTTCCTTGTTTCATGTCCATAGTTTCTTATCTGACCTTTGCCAAAAATCCCATCTCCATCTAGTTCTGTTGATTTTAATCCTACCCATTCTATTCCAAAGGTTAGGGCTAGTTTGTTATCTCCATTCCAAGGTCACTACTCTACTGTTCTGTTAAGCTACAAGGAAGTAACTGAAGGAGGTTATCCTATTCTATGGCCTAAGTAAAGATTATGTAGCTTAATCGTGATTGTCCGTAGTTAAGGTGATTAACTACCCGCCTGGCACTTAGTTAAGAGGTTTTACTGATTTATTCCCTTCCTTAGTCCTGTTAATCCCTAACTCCAGGGAAACATCCCCACCTGGGGAAACAACCTTTATCGGGGAGGTGGCCCTGGTTAGAAAACATAGCGCTAAGAAGGGGAGCAAACATATTAAGAACAAACAGTATGCCAGGTCCCTTGAAACATGCTATGCAGATGTTTCTTCCCTGCAGCGACTGTGTCAAGCAGCAAGGATGGACCGGCTTCCTGCATGCTGGCTCCTCTTTCTGGTCTGGTTTTGGGGATACGGGACAGGATCAGACAGATTTCTCAGTGTCCTCTCCCGAAACTCCACTGTGGTTTCCCCAGACCTGCCCATCATGGGGCTCAATCTGGATGTTCCCTGAGCTGGGCACTCCCGAGAGGTGACGGCAAACACCTGTGGTGTGAAGGCTCGGGTGATGGATGCAGTGAGGTTTCCCTCGCTCTGCGGGTGTCCCAGTAGGGAACCTGGGCTCTCAGGATTCCTACCGTAGGCTGGGCCAGGCCCTGAGGGAAAACACCTTCCCTGCTGGGAAAGCTTTCTCAGCATCTCTCAACTCCCGTGATCACCTGAGCAAGCCCAGAACTGGACACTTCTGACGGTAGCCCCCGAAAAGAGACTTGCGCGGCACAAGGGAATAAGAGCATGGGTTTTTCAGGCCGGCAGACCAGTGTTCAGATATCGGCTTTACCACTTAACCAGCTGTGTGACCTTGAGCAAAGTGCCTATCTCCCGGTGGTAGGCTGATGATGACCCCAAAGATATCAGGGCCTGATCCACAGGACCTGCAAACGCTGCCTGCTTTGGGAAAGGGTCTTTGCAGATGTGATTAAGTTGAGGATCTTGATATGGAGACACTGTCCTGGAGGAGCTGGGTGGCCCTAAATGTAGTCAAAACGCCTTTCTGAGGTAGAGGCAGAGGAGACGACCCCCACACCGAGGAGAAGGTGCTGTGAAGACGAGGCTGAGAGACGCTGGAAGATGCTGGCCTTGAAGATTGGAGCGACATGGCCTCAGGTCAACGAGTGACAGCTGCCACCAGAAGCTGGAACAGGTAAGGGACGGATTGTCCCCTACAGCCTCTGGAGGGAGCGTGACCCTGCTGATACCTTGATTTCAATCCTCTGGTCTCCAGAACTGGGAGAGAATAAGCTTCTGTTGGTCTGAGCTGCCAAGTGTGGAGGGATGTGTGACAGCTGCCACAGGAAGCTCACCCACCTCCCTGAGCCTCAGTGTCCTTGTTTACAAAAACTATACTGGGTCCCAGTGGGTGGGGAAGAGAAATGCTCTTGGGAGGCCAGGAGGTGGCGACCGCAGGGCCCCAGCCGCCCCCCTCCTCCTTCGACCTCACTGTACAATGTGACCCAATTGGTTATACTGACGGGACCGGGCAGTGGGTGGGAGTTCTTCTGATTGACTCAGTGACTCTCCGGGTGGCTGGGCTGCAAGGAGCCTCCTCAGGTTCCCGGGGCCCCTGTTTTCCACCTTGTGGGCCAGCGGCTTGGGAAGAAAGAGAGAGCAGTGAGGCCCAGGAGAGAGAGGAGCCAAAAACGGGGGAGAAAACGTTGTGAGAGACACATGCTGGGCAGGGTGTCAGGGAATGAGCTGGGGAACGGGAGAGATCCCACCAAGTCCTCTGGCTGGCACTGGACAGGCCAGGTGAGCCCACCTTGGGGGCACCTGCCAGCACCCGCCCCCAGAAAAGCCCTGCTCGTCTGGAAAGCCAGCAACAGGTTCCCATAACTCCTTGAGCTGCACACTCGAAGCCCACATGGCCATGGTCGGGTTGTGTCTTCTCCAGAAACAGTGCACAGGGAGGGCTCACTGAGGCGCCCCTAGCACTGAGCTCACAGTCAGCGCTCAGTACATATTTGTCAAGCCCTGGCTGGTGTGGCTCAGTTGGTTGTACGTCGTCCCATGCACGGAAAGTTCCCTGGTTCAATTCCCAGGCAGGGCACATGCCCCAGTTTCCGGCTTGGTCCCCGGTAAGGGGCAGCTCCGACTGATGTTTCGCTCTCTCACAGACGCTTCTCCTCTCTCCCTCTCTCTCCCCCCGCCCCCCCGGAATCAATAAAATAAAATCTTTTTAAAAAATACATATTTGTCAAGAGGACAGATGAGTGAACAAGGAGGCCCAGAGTGAGAGTGGCCAGTCTAAGATGAGGGCCTGGGAGGGGCCGATTTAATGAGAACATTACCAAGGACCAGGCATTGAATCCAGCAGTAAGAGAAACTGGGAAAACGGAATTAGCCTTTTCGTTATACCATTTGGTCTGATTTTGTATCTACTTGAATTTTCCATTGAAAACAATTTCTCCCTGGATGCTGAGGCGGCCCGAGATCCACATCTGGAGTCTGGCCTGGGCCGCTCCCTCTGGGTGAGACCTGGGAGCCCAGGAAGCTGTGGGCTGGTGCGGGCTCTGGCGCCACCTGGCGGCCATCGAGGTGTCGGCACCCTGTGATGCTCTCCAAACCCGGGAGCACCCGCCCCGCAGATGGGGTGCTCCAAACCCCACGCCACGCCAGGCGTGGACTCACCTGATGCTGCCTTGGCCCCCTTCAGCACCCAGACCAATTATACCCTTTCCGGACCCTAACCTTTGACCCTCACTTCCCACTCCCCGGTGGAGGCCACATGGCTCCTCCAGGCCCGGGTGTGAATGATAGGCCAGGGCCGGGCGCCCCGCTTGCTAGGGAGCCTCCTGAGCATGGGGATAGCCCGGCCCACCCACACGGCACAACCAAACAACTCATGGTCTCATTTTTTGTAATGTTATCGAAATTATAGTTTAAAGTCCTATATGCAGTTAAGGAGACTTGTAAGAAAAGGCAGTTCCCAACTCCACACTCTGAACGCTTCCAGCTGATTCTTCATTTACCGCCATATCTCCAACCACAGATCTGCAGTCTCAGCTCTCCCATTTCAGGTCTTCTCTGCTGAGGATGGAGAAGGACTCAGCACTTCCTGCGCCCCTAGCCTCCCCCCCCCCCCACACACACACACTTCCTGTCTTCTCCCCTCCCAGGTATATGTTATTTTGGGTTAAATCAATTTTCAGCATTTATGTTAATACAGTAGAGAACTATTAGTAGGTGACTATGAACTGTATATGATGATCAGTTCTCTTTTATGCTACAGTCTTTTATTTACTCTGGATTTAATAATTCCCTCGCAAGTTCTTTTGCTCGGTTCTCCACATGTTCATTACTATTTCACCACCAAATTCTTGCCCAGTTGTGTAAATCTCCCTTTGACAAATTCAAATGTGGCGGATACTCTGTGAATTTCAGTCTTGAACGATCCTTTCCCAGGTCCTTCTGCTCTGCTCCGATGTGAACGGGCTGCTATTTGTGCCTGGTGCCACCTGGCTTCCTGGAGCTTCGCCTCTCCCTTGAGTGGCAGCCCCAATTTCCTGGGCCCCTTTTATTCTGCGATTTTGATTGAATACAGTAGCTTCCTGAGACAGGATGCTTCAGAGATGAACTTTTGAGATGTTTCATATCTGACCAGGCAGGGGTTCAATTCAGAATGAATCCAGTGCTTAGTTTTGCATAAAGGTGGCTGGTAGCGAGGAATGGTGATGGTACCATTCCTCTTGGCGAGGTTGGGGTCAGCTCCTCAGTGGCCTTCACGGAGACCTATACACACACAGAGCTAAATACACTGTGGGGTCACCGCCTGTCAGGTTGAATTGGTCCCCCCAAAGACGCTGAAGCCCTAACCCCAATACCTGTGAATGGGACCTTATTTGGAAATGGGGTCTTGGCAGGTGATGCGTTAGGATGAGGTCATGAAGGTAGCCCCAACCACTATGACTGTGTCCTTATAAAAAGGGGAACTCGGACACAGAGACAGACAGACACGGGGGAGGAATGCCATGTGGCCATTGGGGTTCTGCTGCCACAAGCTGAGGAACGAGGACGTCTGGCCTCCAGGACCTCGAGACAGTAAGCTCTGTAGCGTAAGCCGGCCGGTCACGTTTGTGGTCCTCACGCACTGCCCAAAGCATCACCTGCTCGCCTCCCGCCCGCCAGGCTGCTCTGCCGGTCTGCCTGTTGGCCTCTCCTGGATGTTTCCCAGCCCAGCCATCAGCGGGCGACGTCAATAAGGCGGGTCAGGTCCCCCTGGCCCACAGGCAGACGTGGAACCGTAGCTCTCTACCAACAGACCTGAGCCTACCGTGCTGTCAGCACAAGAGCATCAGGTGAGGCCCAGCTGGTGGGGGCCGCCCAGCCCAGGCCTGGAGAGCCAGGTCTCCTTCCAGTTCTGTCACCAGCAGGGAGGAGAGCCTCAGTAGCTGCCACCACTCGGGCTCCTCGCTGGGAGGTGGGGCCTCTGCTGGCCTTGGGGAGGGCGTTCTTGGCTGTCATGAGAACTGGGGAGCTTCCGGCATGTGGGGGGATGGAATGCTAAGCGCCCTGCGGCTGCAGACACAGAGCCTGCCCTGCTGGAGTCCAAGGAGGCCTGGGAGGTTTGTGATGTGAGCTCTGACCACTTGCTTTTCTAGAAAGGGCATGTCATTCCTGTGTTCCTCAAGTCCCTGCTAATTTAATGTCATTTGCATCTGCAGCCTTTTAGGCTATTTAACTTGTAAATTTCCCTCAATAATTCCAGCTACATTACTTTCAGAGTCCTGATTGCAGCATTTAAATTTTTTAGTATTCAGTGCACCTCCCTCGCCGCACAGGCATCATCAAGAGAGTCAGAAAGGCCGGGCCCTCCAGCCCCCTGAAGGCCTGGTCCCCGGGGATTGATGTGCTGAGGCTCCGAGGGGAAACAGCTGCACAAAGGGCTTGACCAAGGTGTCTGTAGCTGAGCAAGTCCTCAGCTGCTGGTGCAAACCCTGCCTCATAGTTCACAGGTTTCCCCTTTGTGTCCCCACAGCCCCACCCCAGGTTCATCCCGAACCCTTCCTGGTCCTGCTCTGAGTTTCCTGGCTGGCCTTGGCAGCTGGGCCCCTCCTGAGGCTACCTAAGGACCCCAGCCCCCCCCCCCCAACCGCACCTGCACCCCCCCCCCCCCCCGCCACCATACCTACCCTACACCAGTGATGGCGAACCTATGACACGTGTGTCAGAGGTGACACGTGAACTCATTTTTTTGGTTGATTTTTCTTTGTTAAATGGCATTTAAATATATAAAATAAATATCAAAAATATAAATCTTTGTTTTACTATGGTTGCAAATATCAAAACATTTCTATATGTGACACGGCACCAGAGTTAAGTTAGGGTTTTTCAAAATGCTGACACACTGAGCTCAAAAGGTTCGCCATCACTGCCCTACACACACACACACACCCGCCATCTCATTGGCATACAAAAAGACACTTGTCACTTCAGATACTGGACACTTTAGGAGCTGGGTAACAGAAAAAAGGGGCAGATACCCTAACCGGTTTGGCTCAGTGGATAGAGCGTCGGCCTACGGACTGAAAGGTCCCAAGTTTGATTCTGGTCAAGGGCATATACCTTGGTTGCGGGCACATCCCCAGTAGGGAGTGTGCCGGAGGCAGCTGAATTGATGTTTCTCTCTCATCAATGTTTCTAACTCTCTCTCCCTCTCCCTTCCTCTCTGTAAAAAATCAATAAAATTTTTTTTTTTTTTTTAAAGAAAAAGGGGGCAGAGACCACACAGATATTTCCTATCATGTCACAGGCATTTTTTAAATCTGGCTCATTTGGCCACTGTCTATTTTAAGTCTCTCTAGCTTCACACAAATGTGCCCCCTTTTCCCGGGATGTGCAAAGAATTCTTTTTCACAAAAATGGTCACGTCTAACTTTGTACTATGGTTTGGATTGGAGAAGGTCATGTTATATTTGATATATATTTGAGCTGGAATGCCTAACTGCATCCACTAAATGTTGCAGGAATACATCTCCTGCCTCCTGTACTAGATGATGTGAAAAATGCTCATCACCTGTCCGAATTAAAACAACAGAGTGGGAGGGAGAAGTGTGGCGAAAACTAGACATTTAATACGTTCTCGAGAGCGGGTGTCCGTCTGGTTGTACAGGCACGCGTGGAGTAGGGATCACAGCCTATTTATTCCCAAGGTATGAGAGTCCCTCCTCCGGTTCCTCATTGGATGAGTACTATGGGGTTAATAGGTTTTGCTGTCTCCCATTGGGCCATTACAAACAATGGGCTGATGTCTTTTCTAGTTGTCTCCACCTTCTCCTGTCTAGTTGAGGGGGCACTTCGGGGTTTCCGCTGTGATGCTGGCCCACGTGCACAGTTCTTTATTCTTATAGCTTCTTCCTTTCTCCCTACTTCTGTTTGCCCTGGGGAAATTCAGTAACCGTTTCCATTACAAGTTGACTCTGCTGGAGATGGATCCCAGAGGCTTATTTCCTTCAGATGACAAGCCCCTTGAGGGCAGAGGGAGGGTTAAAGCTGGGGGAATTCAATGCTCAACCGCACTCAGCCACACCCAGCCAGGCCCATTTACTCTTTTATATATATATATATATATATATATATATATATACTATTTTTATTGATTTTTTTTTTTTTTAGAGAGAGAGAGAGGAAGGGAGAGGGAGAGGGAGAGAGAGATTGAAACATCAATGATGGGAGAGAATCATTGATCGGCTGCCTCCTGCACGCCCCTAACTGGGGATTGAGCCCGAAGCCACATGCCCTTGACTGGAATTGAACCCTGGACCCTTCAGTCTGCAGACCGACACTCTACCCACTGAGCAAAACCAGCTAGGGCCCATTTACTCTTAAGTGTCCTAGGTTTAGGGAAGATAGGATTTACTAGGTGGCTGCAAACTGCTGTTAAACTGTCTCAGTTTCCCTACTCCACTTTTCCTAGTTTCTTACTATTCTAAAATAGTCTTAAAGGGAGGGCTAATGGATTAAAAGGTTCTAGCTTAAACATTTTTCTTGTATTCATTTTCCCTCAAATTATACCAATGTATACCCTCATCAATGTATTACCCTTGTCAGCCTTGGATATATTATCAAACCTGTGCCAGTCTAACAGCAGGCAAGTGATTTCTCATTGCAGTGAAATTTTTTACTTACTAGAGACCCAGTGCATAAAATTTGTGTGTGTGTGTGTGTGTGGGGGGGATCCCTCAGCCCCGCCTGCACCCTCTTACAATCCAGGACCCCTCAGGGGATGTCCGACTGCTGGTTTAGGCCCAATCCCGCAGGAATCTCTATGGGATTGGGCCTAAACCGGCAGTAGGACATCTCTTTCACAATCCGGGACTGCTGGCTCCTTATTGCTCGCCTGCCTGCCTGATCGCCCCTAACTGCTCGCCTGCCTGTCTGATCGCCCCTAACTGCCTCAGCCTCGGCCTCGGCCACTGCAGCTTTGTCCAGAAGGTCATTTGGAAGGACGTCCAGAAGGTCATTCGGCCATCTAATTAACATATTATGCTTTTATTATTATAGATTATTATAGATTATTACTATAAACTAGAGGGGCTGACCATCTTTTCAAATGTTTGTGGGTCAGTTTCATTTTTGTGTGTGTGTGAGGTCCTGTGGTTTCTAGTTATTGCTGGGCTCCTCTTTTATTTAAGAACTAGAGGCCTGGTGCACAGATTTGTGCACATTGAAAGTAAATTAATTAGAAGGTGGCCAGCAGAGCGGGACTGGAGAGACAGGCCAGACACGCCCAGGAGCCAACCTCCAGTGGTCCCTCCCCGGCCGGCCGGCTGCACCTGGGGCAGTGCCAGGGCTCAAAGGCATCTGCGAAGTGAGCAGGGTCCCTCCGGCAGGTGGGGTCCCTTGGCCTGGCCTGTGGGGATCGGGCAGAAACTGGCAGTCCGACATTCCCCCAAAGGGTCTGTAGTGCTAGAGGACACTCTGCAAAGTTGCTGTCGCTCGGCAGCTCCTGCTTTGAGCATCTGCCCCCTGGTGGTCATTGTGTGTCATAGCTATTGGCCTGTCAGCCAGTTGGCCAGGGGCTTAGGCTTTTATATATATAGACTAGGGGCCCGGTGCACGAAATTCGTGCACTGGGTGTGTGTGGGGGGGGGAGAGTGTCCCTCAGCCCAGCCTGCCCCCTCTCACATACTGGGAGCCCTCAGGCGTTGACCCCCATCACCCTCCGATCGCCTGATTGGCCCCTTGCCCAGGCCTGACGCCTCCGCCAGAGGTGTCAGGCTTGGACAGGGGACCCCCATCTCCCCCCATCACTGGCTCTGGCTCCCGCCCAGGCCTGAGGCCTCTGGCCCAGGAATCATGCCTGGGCAGGGGACCCCCATCTCCCTCTGATCGCTTGCTCCACCCCCCACCCAAGCCTGACGCCTCTGACCCAGGCTTCAGGCCTGGGCAAGGGGACCATCATATCCCCCCAATCCCCGGCTCCGCCCCCCGCCCAGGCCTGATGCCTCAGCCAGAGGAGTTGACCCTCATCACCCTCCGATCACCGGATCGGCCCCTTGACCAGGCCTGAGGCCTCCGGCAGAGGTGTCAGGCCTGGGCAGGGGACCCCCAGCTCCCCGCGGTTGCAGGCTCCGCCCCTGCCCAGGCCTAACGCCTCTGGCCTAGGCGTCCGGCCCGGGCAGCGGGGACCTGCAGTGGCAGCGGGGGGCGCCGCGATCGTGGGCTTCGCTTTAGGCCCAGGCAAGGGACCCCTAGCTCCTGGGGCTGCCAGCTTCGACCCCAGCTCCCATTGCTGGCTCCACCCCTACTTCCTGCTATCACTGGCCAGGGCGGCAAAGGCGCCTGATTCTCCCATTATGGGCCGCCTTTGCCCTGCCCCCCAGCTCTTAGCTGCCCCCTGGGTTTCCATCACTGTCAGTGGGAGGGGGCTTCTTCCTGCTTTCCCTTTCGCCTCCCTGCATTGTGCCTACATATGCAAATTAGCCGCCATCTTGTTGGCAGTTAATTTGCATATAGCCGATTAGCCAATGAAAACGGTATCGCCGTATGCCAATTACCATTTTTCTCTTTTATTAGTGTAGATGTCCTTGAGCTTTTTAAGAGAGAAATAGAGGGCAGATTCCACCAGTAGGTCATGGAGTTTCATGCCTGGCGCATAGTAGGTACTCAATAAAACTGTCAAATTAATGCGTGATCATCAAGGTCCCACTTGGTGAGGTGTGTAGGGCACTATTCTGTCCTGCTCTTTGCCCTCCTGGCTGATTCTAGGGTTGGTAGAGGAGTAACATCTTTTTCTGCTTTTGGGGGGAGGGAAGCCAGGGTGGAGATAGGATAAGATGGTCCAACGTGAACAGGATGCTGACTCATACAAGGCTCAAGTTTTATGGTGAAGATCCCAGGAAATACTCCAGGAAGGTGTGGCTTGCAAAATGTGGCACTTAGTTCTTGCAGGATGCTTCTCTCCAGCTCAGACCAACACAATTCTGACTTGTACCACCAGAAGGCGCCCTACCCTGAGAGAGACCTTGAAGTTTGGGAAGGCATTGTCTTCAAAGTTTGGAACTACCCTGTACCCCTCACAATTTCTTGTTTTCCACCTAAAATTTTTCCTCATGCGTTTAAGTGGATGCAACTCCCAGTTTATCATAAGTAATAGATTTTAAAATATATTTTGTTTTCAGAAAGGAAGGGAGAGGGAGAGAGAGATAGAAACATCAATGATGAGAATCACTGATTGGCTACCTCCTGCATGCCCCCCACTGGGGCTCGAACCCGAAACCCAAGGATGTGTCCTGACCAGAAATCAAACTATGACCTCCTGGTTCATGGGTCAATGCACTACCACTGAGCAACACTGGTTAGGCAATATTAATATATTTTAAAACAAAACTCTTATGTGACTTTGACTCTGTGTTCAGTGATATCTAAGTACCATAGCAATTTGATACTATTTAAAATACATAAATAAGTTATTCTTTTAAAAAACAAGTTATTCTTTAATGGTTCTTTTTTCTTCATAAGCTTGCCTTTTCACTTGGTTGCCTCATCTAATTTTATACCTAATATATGTTATGTTTGCAAGCCTTTTATGGATTATCCCTCTCATACTTCTCAACAACAAAAATATAAATTAAAATTGAAGATAATTTCATATCCTATGAACAAAAGTCTCTAAGTACTGTGTCAACAATAAATATAAAGTTAAAAAGTCTGTAGGCACTGAAAAGTTTCTTATTAGTAATGCACATTTGATTAAAGCAATATAAATATGCTGCAAATTTTGATAACTGTTAAATGTAAAAAGGTAACATTTTATTGGAAATATGTCTCTTAATGAGGTGAATAAGATTGTTTTCATTTTCCAATCAGTTTATTTCTCTGCTGGATTAAGACACATTATTTTTATTTCGTGTTAATCCTCACCCAAGGATATTTTTCCATTTTATTTATTTTATTTTTTTGGCATATTCCTTTTGGGGGGGGGGGGACCAGGATTCCATTGATTTTTTAAAAATATATGTTTTTTATTGACTTCAGAGGAAGGGAGAGGGAGAGAGAGAAACATCAATGGTGAGAGAGAATCATGGATTGGCTGCCTCCCTCCCACTGGGGATCAAGCCTGCAACCTTGGCATGTGCCCTGACAGGCGACTGAACTGTGACCTCCTACTTCATAGGTCGACGCTCAGCCACTGAGCATCAGGCGCCATTGATTTTTAGGGAGAGTGGAAGGAAGGGAAAAAGACAGAGAGAGAAACATTAATGCGAGAGAGACGCATCCATTGGTTGTCTCCTATATGCACCCCGACAGCGGTGGGGACCAAGTCTGCAACCGAGGTACGTGCCCTTGACCGTAATTGAACCTGGGCCAAGGCTCTATCTACTGAGCAAACTGGCCAGGGCAAGACACATTATTAACATCAATTCTATTCCTTTTTTTTTATTGTTATAAATGCTGGTACTGAGAAACTTTTTCACATAATAGAAGAGAATGGAGAATTTGTTCTTTTTTACAGCCACAGAATAGTTTGAATCTTTTCTTTTTTTTAATTTGAAAAAATTTATTTGAGAGAGAGAGAAACATTGATCTATTGTTCTGTCCACCTATGGCATATTGGGTTGACACTCTAACCAACTGAACTGCCTAACCTGGGCTGTTTGAACTATGAGTTATAGGCCAGAAATCGCACAGTAACCCATCTTTAGTAATTTTTGTAATGATGTATCAGCTGACGATACAATCAAATTTTGTTATCCTTCCTTGGTTAGGCAGGGTGCCTGTGGTGTTAATATTGTCTTCCCTCGGTACCAATGCCACATACTGGGGTTCTCCTCCACCATGGACTCGTTCCTTCAGTTTGGGAGGAAATACTTCATTCCTTATGATCAGTGTGGGCTGCACTCTTACTAGTTTTTACTTAGAAAATAGAGATGGTGGAGAACCAGAGTAACTCTCTTATCTGATCTTTTCATAACAGAACTCCCCCAGCACGGCCAGGTGTGAACCTGAGGAGGGTGGTGAAGGATTAAAGAAGACAGACAAGCCCTGACCGGTTTGGCTCAGTGGATAGAGCATCGGCCTGCGGACTCAAGGGTCCTGGGTTCGATTCCTGTCAAGGGCATGTACTCCCAGTGAGGAGTGTGCAGGAGGCCGCTGATGGATGTTTCTCTCTCATCGATGTTTCTAGCTCTCTATCCCTCTCCCTTCCTCTCTGTAAAAAAATCAATAAAATATATTAAAAAAAAAAAAGAAGAAGACAGACAAGAGAACACAGTTGGGACCAGGTGGATCACTTCCTGGATGAGGAAACAGTGACACAGCCTGTAAGCAGAAGCTTTATTTTATAGTCAGATCACACAAAGCAAAACAAGGGGAGTGGTCAACATGTTTACAATGTGCTTGCGTGTTTCAAATTTATTTCAAATCTATTTCCTTACTCAAGCCTTATTTTGGCAGCACTTGCTACACCTCCCACAGCCCATTAGCTACCTAGGGACAAGGGAGGACTATAAGGCCAAGCTTAATTGTGCTAGCTGGGACTTGTATGTGGCTCTGCTCCCTACACATAACTTCTTTCAGCTTCTAACATCTTCAAGGGTGATTGAAATTATATATTTCCAATCAGGGGGGAACGTATTTCCCTCTCTACCTGCTTGTCTTCTCTGTTCTTTCCATGTTCTTCTCATCCAGCCAATATGCTGAATAAAATGACCATATCTCCAAATATGGTTATCAGTAACATTGAAAGCCTCCCAGGCTGAAAGTGAGTCATCATTCAAACTCCCTGAAAATTCCAGCTTATAACCACTCCCCAGAAAAATACTTATAAATAGAGAACTCAAGAATGTACTTGGTATCTTTTTCAATCCACTTCCCCATTTATAAAAGATTAATTAAAAAAAAATAAATAAAAAAATAAAAGATTAATTTACCACACAACTTAACCCAATGCATATATATTGTTCTTATCAAAACAGCTATAAATAAAGCTGAAAACCCAACTTCCTGTTACTTATTACTTTTCTAGTAAGTACTGGAAACATTCAGCATTAAATTTCACTGTCGTGCAAAGGATATTTAAGGGTTTTCTGATTTTACTCCATCAGAAGTAAAATCCCTTCTGCAAATGTTCCCTAATTCTTTCCCCCCCGATAATTCTTTATCACCACAAAAACCCACCGCAACAAAAGCACAGACATGAATTAAGAAGACATCTTCATCTCAAGAAATTTTAGTTAAAACCACTAATGTCAGTACATATTTGGAAAAACAGGACTGGGGCAGGTTAACAAAGTACAGCAAGAATAATAAAAGTTGAATTACTGGGTCAAAGAGACTATGCATTTTGACTCTGATACATCCTGCCAGATTTCCCTTCTAGCGTTCTATCAATTTAACCTCCACAAGTACTGTATGAGGGTGCCTGTGTCCACACAGCCCTGCCATCATAGCATGTTACCATTTCCCCCAGTCTGATAGGTTAAAAAGTGACATCTTGGTGTAGTTTTAATTTATATTTATCTCATTAGGAGTGGGGTTAAGTAATTTTTCACATATTTATAAACCATTTCTAATTCCTTTCTAATTCCTAACTTTTGCCCAGTTTTCCATTTTGGTCTCTTACTTATTGAATTGAAGAGCTCTTTACATACCAAAGAGATTGGCCTTTTGATGTGAGTTGACAATATTTCCCCCATTTTGCCATTTGTCTGTTGCCTTGACTAAGAAGTTCATTTGGCCCAAGGTAAAGCACTTTAATTTCAAAGATTATGTGAGTGATTGTGTACCCAAAGGAGGCTATCGAGACAGAAAAGTTTTATTTGGAAAGACAGAAATCTGCCAGCTTTGCAGGCTCTGCTATGTCGGTGGACGTGCCTGAAAGATAAGGAAAGGGGAACTGAAATTGCTCTGCATCGTGCGCAGTCCCCTCTGTGATGGGCAGGGACCCTGGCAGACATGGCACCTTCGGGAACACTCCTCTTCCTTTAAATGGATGTAGGCGCACATCCCACCCAAGGCTTCCTCCCAGAGAATGGAAGGGCACCACGAGGGGTCCACTCTTCGGGCCAGTGTCAGAGGCTACACAAAGCTCCTTTGGGACCGTTTTAGGCAGGGCTCCCTGGTGTTATTCTAGACCCAATACAGCCGTTTTTGGAAATGTACTGCTGGGGCTAATCCTGGGAGTTGTCCTGGTGTAGTGACAGCGGCAGACCCCAGCCCAAGGTCTTACCCACCGTGCCCGGTGGGCAGTGTCACAGTTATGGCCGCTGAGGCCGAGCGCTTGGTGGCTCCCCAGGAACCCGCTGCCCGCACGCAGCACCTGTGCTTACAGCCGCACGCAGGGCGGCGCTCGAGCAGGTCCGAGGACGGGTTCGGGCTGGAAAGGAGAGGCCAGCGCTTCAACCAGCCAGCTCTCTGCGACCGGGCTGGCCTCGTCTTCCACCGCAGCTCTGCCAGAGCCTGTGCTCACCCCCCGGAGCTCTGCCCGGTCCTCAGGACATTTCTCCAGCCGCCCGTAGCTGTTCCGCGAACGTCAGGTTCCCTCACCTGGACGCACGGACACAGCCCAGGCCACAGGTTGACTTGTATTTACCGCAGCTGGCGCTCTGGAGGTTGGCGGATCTACGACATTGAACTGGTCTAAGAGAGCGTGGCGCACGCGAGGTTAGCGGGGCCTGCGGCGGCAGAGAAGCTTCGTCCGCACACGAGGTTAGCGGGGTGCTGGGGGGGAGGGGCGGGGGGGGAGGGCGGGAGGACACCGGAGGCCTAGGACGGGCGAGGGGGCGGCACCCGGCTGCAGGAGGCCCAGACCTCCCTCCGGGTCCTCCTGCAAGGCACTCTGGCCTCTTTCAAGGCTTTTGGAAAAATGAAGCCAGACTCAATTCCTCTGAAGTCGGACAAACTGGGTCGGGCCCACGCTTCCCATTAGGTTCCCAGCGGCGAGGCCCGGTCTCCACTGCCTCGCGCTCGGCCAGGTTCACGCTCCGGCCCCGCCCCTACCACAGCCAGGCCCCGCCCCACCTTTGCTTTGGCCACGCCCCCACAGCCTACTCGCCAGTCCGCTTTCTTCCTGCCTAAGGCCCGCCCCGTCTAGCCCCGCCCACAACCCTTCTTTCTGGCCGCGAGAGGGCGGGGCGGGGCGGGACGGGCAGCAGCGGCGGCAGCGGCGGGGGGGCGTGGCCGGGCTCACCCGGAATGAAAACCAACGGCGGCCGCCGCTGCATCCGGGCATTCCGCGGGTCCTGGTGGCGCAGTGGTGTCGCAGGTGAGGAGACAGCGGCCGAGCCTCCAGCCCTGGGCCGGGGTCTCCTTGCCGCCGCCCGCTGCCCCTCGTTCCCGGCGCGACCCCGACGCCTCCCCGCCCGCGGCGGGCGCTGGGCGTCCTGCGTCGAGGCCGGGCCGGGACCGGGGCGGCGGCTGGGGGTCTGGACGCTCCCGCGGTTCGCGGGGCCCGAGGTTTGCGCTGCGCTGGGCTGGGCGAGGATGGCGGGGTATTTCCGAAGGACCGAGGCCGCGTGGGAGGGAGACGGAAGTGTGAGCACATAGACGCGAACCTCCTGAGCCGGCGAGCGCGGATCCGGGCGCCGGTGTCCGCAGATGCCATTGCGGTTCATTTGCAATCAGAGCCAGATTTTCTCTGCTGTTTAGTGGGAGAACACGGGTGCTCTTCTCCAGCCTTGACGGTCTGATCCAGTATTTCCCACTTCCTTCCCTTACTCTTATTTTTAAATACAGGAACTTTTAATTTTACGTATAAATATATTTGAGGAGCACTGGGTAAAGGTTGCGTAGATCAGTCTACTGCAAAAGCGAAAGTGAAAACTTAAGGAGGTTGATAACGTTTCACTTTCAGTTCCGAGCGGCGAATGGATTTCTGCTTTGGGGGCTGCAATGTGGAGCAGGGTGTGGCACCCACGGTACTTCCAGTTCTCCAGTTCAGATGGAAAACCGGTGTTTTAAACCTTTTTTCCTTTGGGTTGGACTTGAAGTCTGTATCCTCGCTTTTCTGTTGTCTGTAACTGAAGTTTTGTCGGTTTCACATTATGGTTTCATCTTCCTCAAAACATGAGTGGGGCGGTGCAGACTCTGTTGATTTGCTGGTGGGTGGCGTGCGGGGCGCCCACTGGGTGTCTGAGACCCTTTGGTCAGGTGATGGCAGAGAGCTGTGCATTCAACCTTCCAAATATTTTATTCAGAATTTCTGAAATGTTGTGAGCCGGGAACTGGTTTTTGTGTAGTGGTCATGTTATTTGTTTGTAAAGCGAATACACGTCGGCCTTCTCTGTGCTTTTACTGTGTGAGAAGCAGTTGGTGCTGCAAGGCCCCTAGACAGTGATGGTGAACCTTTTGAGCTAGGCGGGTCGGCATTTTGAAAAACCCTAACTTAACTCTGGTGCCGTGTCACATATAGAAATTTTTTGATATTTGCAACCACAGTAAAACAAAGACTTATATTTTTGATATTTTATATATTTAAATGCCATTTAACAAAGAAAAATCAACCAAAAAATGAGTTCGCGTGTCATTTGACACGCGCGTCATAGGTTCGCCATCACTGACCTAGGATTCTCTCTAGGTCACCTGGACAAACGCACCCCACCCTCTTCGGATGTGTTTGTTCCTTTCTCCTCCCTGTCCTGATGACCCTCTTTCTCTCCTCCAAACTGATATAAAATAGAATAGATTTGGAGTTTCTTTTAAAATCCTTGTTTATGGGATACACTGAAGTTATCACACTTGATTTTAAAAATCAGGTGAATTGGGGCCCTGGCTGGTGTGGCTCAGTTAACTGGAGCGTCATGTGGTACCCCAAAAGGAGGCGGGTCGATTGCAGTCAGGGCATACACCTGGCTTTCAGGTTTCATCCCCAGTCAGGGTGAGTGGGTGAGGCAGCCGATGTTTCTCTCTCTCCTCCTCTCCCGCACGCCTTCCCTTCCACTCTAAAATTAGTAAAACAAATCCTCGGGTGAGGATTAAATTTTAAAAACCAGAGCCACATTGGCCAGGGCTGATTTTTTTGAGCATCATCCATTGCATTGAGAAGTTGCTGGTTCCATTCCTGGTCAGGGTACATGCCTGGTTGCAGGCTGGATTCCCAGTAGCGGGGAGTGTAGGAGGCAGCCAGTTGATGTCTCACTCTCACATGGATGTTTCCCTCTTCTCCCCTCTCTCTAAAAATCAATAAATTGTTCTTTAAAAAAAAAAAAATCAGGTGAATTGGGTTTTGGGGAGTATGGAATACAGGTCCTGAATAGAAAAGTTACTTATCTAGGTTACATTAATTCCTGTTTTTCTTTTTTTATCCTTACCCGAGGATATTTTTTCCATTGATTTTTAGAGAGGGTGGAAGAGAGAGAGAGAAAGAATTGGTTGCCTCCCACACATACCTCAACCAGGCCAGGGATCAAACCTGCAACTGAGGTATGTGCCATTGAGCAGGAATCAAACCCGAAACCCTTTGGTCTGAGGGTCGACACTCTAACCACTGAGCATACTGACTAGGGCTAACTCCTATTTTTTTTTGCTCCCTGGAACTTATCTTCATTCTCAGTACCTAAGAACTTTCTTTTTTGTTTTGTTTGTTAATCCTCACCTGAGGCTATTTTTCCATTGATTTTTAGAGAGAGTGGAAGAGAGGGGGAGAGAAACATCAATGTCAGAGAGAGACATCCATTGGTTGCCTCCCACATGCATGGCAACCAGGGCTGGGGATTGAGCCTGCAACCAAGATATGTGCCCTTGACCAGAATTGAACCCGGGACCCTTCAGTCTGTGGGCTGACGCTCTATCCACTGAGCCAAACAGGCTAGGGCCCTAATAACTTTCTTTAAAAAAATTTTTTTGATTGATTTGAGAGAGACAGGAAGGGAGAGAGGAACATTGATTTGTTGTTCCACTTATTTAATCATTCATTGGTTGCTTTTGACCAGAGAATCCACAACGTTGGCGTATGGGGACAACGCTCTAACCAACTGAGCTACCAGCCAGGGCAGGACCTAATAACTTTCTACTTTTTACTGCTTGTCTGATTTGGCTGCACTTTCCCTTCCAGCTATTCCCTGACCCTGGCAGCCTCACCGAACCCTTTGACTGCTCTGCTACTGAGGTTCGAGTAGCCAGCTCCGTTGCTGGCAGGTGCTTCTTTGGGAGAGGGCAGTTACGTACATAGGACAGAGAAGCAGCAAGAGACTTGAGACAGAATGCAGAGTCCAATGTTGTAGGCAGAAGTCCCAGAGCTAGTGATGGTGCTGGCTAATTATGTGACCTTAGCTGGGTCATTTTTCACAAACCCGGGGCCTGGGTTTTCTCAGCTGTAAAATGTTGGTTCAAGCAGTTGGTGTTAAATATGTAGGTCTGCTGTTGTGCTGTTGTCACAGAGTATCATGCAGTACTTTTCCTGTATTGTAAGTGCTGAATTTTAAAAATTCAGATACAAAGAATATGTATTATTGATAGTCCACATAAAGTTTTTCTTTATGCTTATCTATCAGAGTGTTTGTTTCATGTTAAACTAGCCAAAATACAAGAGACTTTATAAGCTCCGTGTTGAGTTTCTTAGAAAAGTTCACTACTTTAGGGATTCATCTTTCTCTTATTTTATCTCTTTACATAGCTTAGAGAATAATAGGTTAACAAATAAAAAGGTGTAATAGACCTTGCTACATATTAGCAACTTTGAAATACATATTTAATGTAATGTATAATTGACTGTATAAGAAATATATATCCCAATACATATAAATATGTATATTTTAGAGAAGTCTGGAGCTAGTTAAAATCTAACCTACAAGTAATTCAGATTAAACTGGAGTGGGAAGAGTGTAGGAGCACTGCTTATGCTACAAAACACATCAGCATGTAGGCAGTTATAAAGCACCTTGAGATGTGTGGGGGTATCATTGCTGCACTGTTTTGCTTTCAAGGATGGCGCAAAAGAAGTATCTCCAAGCAAAATTGACCCAGTTTTTAAGGGAAGACAGAATTCAACTTTGGAAACCTCCTTATACAGATGAAAACAAAGAAGTTGGTTTGGCATTGAAGGTATTTATCTTTTAAGACATAGATAATTAGCAGTGTTACAAGTCTCCTTGGTGTCGACATAAGAATGTCCAAACCTGTAGAAATTTGTATAAGTTTATTAGAGTTTTTATTTGAACCAAACAGAGTACAAACCTGGAAACAAGATCTTAACAGACTGAGAAAAATGCTTCCCAGAATGACAGTTTGCAGTTTCTTATATACATTTGGAATTAAGAAGGGAATTTAAGGGAGATTACATGAAATCAAGGGAGAAAGCAATGTGGGGGATGAGATTATTTCATTTTTAAAAAATATATTTTATTGGTTGTTTTACAGAGAGGAAGGGAGAGAGAGAGAGAGAATTAGAAACATCAATGAGAGAGAAACATCAATCAGCTGCCTCCTGCACATCTCCCACTGGGGATGTGCCCACAACCAAGGTACATGCCCTTGACCGGAATCGAACCTGGGACCTTTCAGTCCGCAGGCCGATGCTCTATCCACTGAGCCAAACCGGTTTCGGCTCATTTTTAAATATATTTTTATTGATTTCAGAGAGGAAGGGAGAGGGAGAGATAGAAACATCAATGAGAGAGAAACATCAATCAGCTGCCTCCTGCACATCTCCCACTGGGGATGTGCCCACAACCAAGGTACATGCCCTTGACCGGAATCGAACCTGGGACCTTTCAGTCCGCAGGCCGATGCTCTATCCACTGAGCCAAACCGGTTTCGGCTCATTTTTAAATATATTTTTATTGATTTCAGAGAGGAAGGGAGAGGGAGAGATAGAAACATCAATGAAGAGAGAGAATCATTGGTTGGCTGCTTCCTGCTTGCCCCCTCCTGGGGATAGAGCCTGCAACCTGGGCTTGTGTCCTCTTGGATCATAGGTCGATGCTCAACCTCTGAGCCACAGTAGCCAGGCCATATACTCTCTTTATTATCTTCACAGCACTATCTAAAGTTACTAATCTGGCCCTAACCAGTTTGGCTCAGTGGATAGAGTGTCAGCCTGCGGACTCAAGGGTCCCAGATTCGATTCCAGTCAAGAGCATGTACCTTGGTTGTGGGCACATCCCCAGTGGGGAGTGTGCAGGAGGCAGCTGATCGATGTTTCTCTCTCATCAATGTTTCTGACTCTCTATCCCTCTCCCTTCTTCTCTGTAAAAAGTCAATAAAATATATTTTAAAATAAAAAAATGAACTTATTAATCTGGAGACTACCTTTGACCTGCTAGTGTGGCAGTACCAGTGCCAGTGAGTGAGTGAGTGTTACGTGTGCAGGGTGAGTGTCCTGGGTGGGGCTCAGCCTCCCTTGTTAACTTGGTCTGCTAGGAAGCAATTGCTCCCTCTCCTGTGGCTCTGTTCATTTTCCCAAACTACCATCTTTTCCCAGTAGTTTTTCATGGCATCAGAAATGGCCTTATTCGAC
Organism: Myotis myotis; assembly: GCF_014108235.1. Classification (NCBI taxonomy): domain Eukaryota; kingdom Metazoa; phylum Chordata; class Mammalia; order Chiroptera; family Vespertilionidae; genus Myotis; species Myotis myotis. The sequence continues at coordinate 3,925,567 of NW_023416330.1, read as the reverse complement.
ATAAGTGAAATTTCTAGAAATTGAAAATTTTCTGCTTTTTTGAGCAGAGAAAAACATTAATTTTTTAATAGAAATCTATTGGAATATCCTAGCATACACTTCTGCTTTCTCAGTCTGAGTATCTTGAGATAAATGATATAACATTTATCAGGGATGAAGGATTGTCATGAGGGTGTCAGATTGTCCTGTGTTGTGACACAGTGATGCACTTGGAAGGTGACAACTGTATCAAGGTCTTAAGAGTTTTCCTATCTCCTATCCCTGACAGGCCTCACTTTTTACTTTTTGCAACCACCTTCTGACTTTTCTGAATTTGCTTATTATTATCTCTTGGCTCAGAAGTTAGGTGTGGCGTGATAAGAAAACTATTTGGTTCCTGGCACAGAACTCCTAAAACCCTGGGCGATAGGAGTATCTTTTGTTCTAATTAGGCAGCTCTTGGCAACAGCTTCAGGATGGGGCTGGTCACCAAAAGTCCAAACTGATTAGAGGCTTGGGACTCAGCCCCATCCTCCAGCCTCTGGGAAGGGGGGAGAGGAGAGGGCTGGAGAGCCAGCTAATCACCCTTGCCCAATGGTTTAATCACTCCTGCCCACATAATGGAACCTCCATAAAAATCCCTTAAGTGGTGGGTTTTGGGGAGCTTCCAGATTGGCAAACTTATCCATGTGGTGAACCCCAGACCCTTTCAGACTCCACCTGTTTCCCTCTCTAGCTAGATGTTCATTTGTGTCCTTTAAAATAAACCATAATAGGAAGTGGAGCACTTTCTTGAGTTCTGTTGAATAAGTCTAGCAAATTATTATTTTACAAGCAGTATCAGTGATTCAGAATTTTCTTGAATTTTCTGTTAAGAAAGTTATTTATGTTTACCCTGACTTGTTCTCACAAGTTAGAAAACTTAGAGTGTTTTCTCTGTTTTGTGTTTTCTCCCTCCAGTGGAGTTGATTAGTTCACTCTTTCTTTTTAAAAAATGTTATTTGTTGATTGATTTTAGAGAGAGAGGAAGGGAGAGAAACATTGATTTATTGTCCCACTTATTTAATGGATTTATTGATTGCTGCTTGTATGTGCCCTGACCGAGAATTAAACCCGAAACCTTGGCATATCTAGGATGACGCTCTAACCAACTGAGCTGCCTAGCCAGGGCATGTCTTAAAATAATTTTTATATATTACAGTCGCATAAGTTATAGTCCACTTGTCTTTTTTCCCTAGAATAATCTCAGTTATTTTCATTTTTTCTCTTGAGTCTGTTTTCCTATCCTTGATACCTTGCAAGATATCAGGCCTGGCCACTTTGCTCAGTGGTTAGAGTGTCGGCCAGGCCAGAGGATTGACGGGTCAAGGATTCGATTCCTGGTCAAGGGTGTGTATCTCAGTTGCAGGTTCAATACCCAGCCCTGGTCAGGGTGCAAGCAGAGACAACCAATAGATGTTTTTCTCTCTCTCTTCTCTCTCTCCCCTGTCCCCCCCTCCCTCCCACTTTCTCTAAAAATCAATGGAAAAATATCCTCACTCTGTGGGTGAGGGGGAAAAAAAAGGTATCAGGCCAGCCTGGATTTCACTATAATATGACTACCACTCATCAGAGATTTTTGCCTTCGAGTCATCCATGTGCTATTCTGTATTTTGACCTCCATCTTATTTTGGGTTGGTACTACACTGAACTGTTTTCTGGTTTTTCTTAGGACCTTGCTAAGAAGTACTCTGACAAGTTAGAATGTTGTGAAAATGAAGTAGAGAAGATAATAGAAGAAATACGTTGCAAAGCAATTGAGCGTGGCACAGGAAATGAAAATTATAAGACAACAGGAATTGCTACAATTGAGGTATTTTTACCTCCACGACTAAGAAAAGTGAGTAATTTTCTCAAGTTTATGTAGGTAGTAATGCCTAGTTAACTTAGTGAGGTAATCAAATAAATTATGATATATTTTTTAAAAAGCTATAATCCAGCCCTGGCCGGTGGCTCAGTTGGTTGGGTGTTGTCCTGTGCACCAAAAGGTTGCCAGTTCCATTCCCGGTCAGGGCACATGCCTGGGTTGTGGGCTTGATTCCCAGTAGAGGGTGTGCAGGGGGGAACTGATTGATGTTTCTCTCTCTCTATATATATTTATATCTATCTCCCTTCCTCTCTCCCTAAAAATAATAATAATAATAAAGAAAGCTATAATCCAGTTATTTTATTTGTCTGATTTTTAAATAGGATAGGAAGAACCTCTTAGAAACTCGATTGCACATCACTGGCAGAGAATTGAGATCTAAGTAAGTATTCGTGTGCCTGGTGCCCCAAACCTTTTAAGTTGGGGCATTTGATTCTGGTGGCCAGCCTGGAAGAGAGAGAGGGCAGGTGTTAGTCTCCTCACTTTATGGAAGGGAACTTGAGGCTTTGAGGCTGCAGGACTTACAGGCTCACACTGGTAGTGAAGGACAAACGAGAACTCGACTCGCACAACTCTTCATTTCCTGGTAAAACTCGAGATCAGGTGGGAACTCCAGGTCCACCATCTAACAAGCACTTGATGCATGTGTGACTAATGAATGACTAATATAAATAGGAGACAGCTGGGGGTCACCAGGTCCTTAACTTTGAATTTTATTCCTTAGTACCCTGATAACTTGCTGAGCCATTCAGCAAAGTGTTTCAGACTGTTGGCCCATCTATAGAAAGAAAAAAATACCTGCCTGTCACCTACTAGCGAAATTCTAACTTTTGAGACCTGGTCAGTTGTTTCACTCACTGGTGAGTGTCTCCAGGGCTAGCCAGCCCATATTTCTGAAGCTGATTTTTCTCATCTTCTTCTTTGGTCTGCATCAGGGCTGTTAGGGATGGATTGAGGATTGTGTGGAACAGCTCCTTATTATGGGCTCCTCCTGGGGGCTGCAGAAGGTACAGAGAATGGATCTTCTCCTGATGGGCAGCTAGGGCCCTGCTGTTTAAATGGCTATCCTGCACCAGTGTCTCCACTTCATGAGGAAACAAGTAAATAGCTAGTTTTAAAAAGGACATTGTCTCTTGCATATCATGAAGTGATGTGAGTCAGTAAATTGAAGTACTGGGTGTTTCTGAGTAAAATGTATAAAATAGCTAATCATGGTTAAACTATTTAAGGGAAAATAACAAATTTGATTACAGTTTTCACTGGCTTATTTTACAGAATAGCTGAAACCTTTGGATTTCAAGAAAATTATATCAAAATTGTCATAAATAAGAAGCAACTTCAACTAGGTATGTTATGACAAAAAATGCAGAATTTAAAAATAAAGTTAATATAGAAATAATGGCTTTGCATCTTTTTTTCTCTTCCCCTATTCACAAATGTCTAGTGGTTTTATTGCATATATAATCCAAAACCAATTATTTTAGAGTTTACTAAAATAAAAAAGTAAAGCAGCAAACAGCTTTTCTAATATTCATTGTCTGCTCTGTGCTAGTGGGGAAGAAAAACATTCAGTATTGTAATGCTTGCTTGGTGGTGATGAACTCATTTAGCCTTTATTTTTTTTGTCTGGGAAGCTCTTTATTTCATCATCTATTTTGAATGATAGCCTTGCTGGATATAGTAATACTGGTTTCAGATCATTGCTTTTCATTACCTTGAATATTTTATACCATTCCCTTCTGGCCTGTAAAGTTTCTGATGAAAAATCAGCTGATAGCCTTATGGTAGCTCCTTTGTAGGTAACAAATTGCTTTTCTCTTGCTGCCTTTAAGATTCTTTTTTTGTCTTTAATTTTTTGCATTTTAATTATGATGTGTCTGGGCATGGGCCTTTTTGAGTTCTTCTTCTTTTTTATTTATTTATTTATTGATTTTTTACAGAGAGAGATAGAGAGTTAGAAACATCGATGAGAGAGAAACATCGATTAGCCGCCTCCTGCACATCTCCTACCGGGGATGTGCCTGCAACCCAGGTATTTGCCCTTGACCAGAATCGAACCTGGGACCTTTCAGTCCGCAGGCCAATGCTCTATCCACTGAGCCAAACCGGTTTCGGCTTTTTGAGTTCTTGCTTGGGATTCTCTGTGCCTCCTGGACTTGTGTGACTTTTCCTTCACCAGAGTAGAGAAGTTTTCTTCCATTATTTCTTCAAACATGTTTTCTATCCCTTGCTCACTTTCTTCCCATTCTGGTACTCCTATGATGCGAACATTAAATAAATTTCCCGTTGTCTCACAGCTCCCTTAAGCTATCCTCCTGTTTTGTTTTTGTTTGTTTGTTTTTTAAATATATTTTATTGATTTTTTTAGAGAGATAGGGGGAGGGACAGAGAGCTAGAAACATCGATGAGAGAGAAACATCGACCAGCTGCCTCCTGCACACTCTCCACTGGGTGTGTGCCCACAACCAAGGCACATGCCCTTGACCGGAATCGAACCCGGGACCCCTGAGTCCGCAGGCTGACGCTCTATCCACTGAGCAAAACCGGCCAGGGCTCCTGTTTTTTAATTGTTTTTTCTTTTTGGTTCTCTGAGTGATTTTTTTCTACCCTGTCTTCTAATTCACTGATCCAGTCCTCAGCTTCCCCTAATCTGCTGTGTATTCCTTCCATTGTATTCTTTATTAGTGCAATGTCATTCTTCAGAGTTACTGAAAGGTTCAGAGTGGGTTGGGGTTGCACACCTATGGCATGAAGTCATAACATATCAAAAGAGATTTTTATTTCAGGCACCTAAGTGCAGTTGGGCTGAGACCAAGAAAGGCATCAGTGAAGAGAGCAGGGAGAGATAGGTTTTTATTCATTTTTGCTGGCTGTAAGTGGCTCTGCTGACATAAGGGTCCAGCCCGTCCTTGGTTCCTCCCAGCGTCAGGTGACTAGTAGTTATCTGAGCCATGTGGTGCTCAAGGTTGCAGGCTTTCTGCAAAATATCTGCTAAATACAATAAGTTTTTTTCTGCCCTGTTTTATTCTCTTTAACCCTTTGAGTTGTTATGTCTTCTCATGCTGTTGAGCATCTATGCATGCAGTCATTATTCTGAACTCTATGTCTGATAAATTTCTTATTTCCATTTCATTTATCTCTTCTTCTGAAGAATTCTCTTGTTCTTTCATTTTTGGTCTTGGTTTTTGTCTCCCCATTTTGGCTTCCTGTTTGGGTTTGTATCTATATATTAGGTAGAGATGCTATGTCTCCCAGTCTCTAGTGCATGACAGTGTCAGACGCTGAATTCCCTGTTTGGAGCTATCAGCAAACCACAGCTTGTGGCTCCCTCCGCTGGGGCTGGGTACCTTTGGAAAGGACCAAGATGTGTACAAGGGTCTGCTTTTCCTAGCCCTGGGCCCTGACTTAGATCAGGCAAAGACTCAAAGTCTCCAGAGACCTGCCTCTGCCTGTAATCTGATTGTATTCAGTCTTGATTAACCTCAGGCTATGGACCACAGGGTGGGGCAATTTCTTCTGCCTTCAGGCTGATTGTTATTCTTAGTCTTTTAATGCAGCGGTCACCAGCCGGTGGTCCACGGATCACTGGTGGTCCATGAGGTCCAAAAGGTTGGCGACTGCTGTTCTAATGGGCACCAGAGAAAGATGTTCTCTGCAGCATGAGGGAGTGACTCAGCATAGTAAACCAGGGTGTTTGCCTTTCGAGTTCTAACCCCAGAGCCACCCAAACTTTATTTCTGCTCACACAGTTCCAGTCCAGTCTGCCTTCCCTCTGCTGGAGCCCTAGGTGAGTGGCTGCACATGAAATTTTGTGTGCTGGCCCTTTAAGAGGGTGCCTGCATTTCTAGCCATCTCTCCTTGGCAGACAGCAACCCTGTTGCTTTTCACAGCCAGATGTTATGTGGGCACCTTTCTCAGTTCTGGTGCTCTGGGCTGAGGAGCCCAGCTTGGGGTTTAGACCCCAGAGTTCTCAGTAGGAACCTCCTACAGCTGAGATATTCCTCCTGTTGAGTATGGAAGGCCGGCCAGCCCTTTCGCACCTCCACCCTTCCTACCAGTCTCTATGAGGTCCCCACTTTCCATACTTGGTTATCAGGGTTCTCTCCAGCTAGTCTATAGTTGGTTATTCAGGATGGTTTTCCTGTATTTTAGTTGTAATTCCAGTTTGGTCTTGGAAGCATGTTAGTGTGGCTTCCAATTACTCTGATGCCATTTTTAATCTCCGTACTGTGGTTTTATTATAGATTTAAAATCTAGTAAAACAAGTCCCCTCTTGGTTCCTTACCAGTGTGACTTGGCCATCAGTAGATCTTTATGTCAAGTTTCTTTAAAATATATATATACTGGAGGCCCAGTGCACGGATTCATGCACCAGTGGGGTCCCTCGGCCTGGCCTGCGGGGATCAGTGGATGCTGGGGTCCAACCCCAGTGGGTCCAGGGGTCCCCAAAGGCGTAGACGGAGTTGGCAAAGAAGGAAGGACATGGAGACAGTGTTCAGTTGATCAGCAGCCTAGCCAGGATCTCCAGCCAAGTTCTGGTCTGGATCTCCAGAGAGGTTCTGCTGTGGATCTCCAGCGAAGTTCTGATTAGGATCTCTAGCCAGGTTCTGTGTCCATGTTCTCTTTCTAGGTTCTCCAGGTTCTCCAGCCAGGTTCTGTAGCCATGTTCCCTCGCTAGGTTCTCCAGCCAGGTTCTGTCCAGGTTCTCCAGCCAGGTTCAGTCACCAGGTTCTAGTCAGGTTCTCTTGCCAATTTCTGTAGTCAGGTTCAGTCCAGGATCTTTTGCCATGTTCTCTCCAGCGAAGTTCTTCTGTCTCTAGATTCTGTGTAGGTTCTGTGTCTAGGTTCTGAGTTCTAAGTTCTGTGTCTTGCTGTCTTGTTACATCTGTATTTATACCAGTTGATTCAATCCTATCAATCTCTATTACAAAGGTTAGGGCGTTTCTATCTCCATTCCAGGGAGTAAAGATTATGTAGCTTAAGCATGATTATTCATAGTTAAAGTGATTAATTACCCGCCTGGCACTTAGTTAAGAGGTTTTATTCCCTCCTTAACTTCAGGGGAAAATCCCTACCTGGGGAAACAACCTTTCTCAGAGACCTTGGTTAAAACACATAGTGCCAAGAAGGTGAGCAAACATATTAAGAACAGTATGCCATATATGCCAGGTCCCTTGAAACAGCAAGCATGGACCGGCTCCCGGCAAGTGGACCTCCATGCCATTGCAGCCCGCCCTTACCGGCCAGCTCGTCGGGCTCCAGCCCGCTGTCTGCATCAATCCACACTAGTGGCAGGTAGCCAGGGAGGAGCCCGAGCCTGGGCTGGGTGACGTGCCACTCCCGCTCATCCCGGCCCTGCTTCACCTGCCACCACTGTGGCTTGGGTACATGAGGAGTGTCCGTGGGAGAGGCTTGTGCCGCCGTAGCTGCGCTTGCCAGCCATAAGCCCAGTGTCTGTCAGCTGAGCAGTGCGCCCGCTGTGGGACTGCACTGACCACCAAGGGGCAGCTCCTGTGTTGAGCATCTACCCCCTGATGGTCAGTGCGTGTCATAGCTACTGTCCAGCCGTCTGGTTGCTTAGGCTTTTAGATATCTGGGCTAGAGGCCCGGTGCACGAATTTGTGCATGATTGGTGTCGGCTGGCCTGCCCTGATGGCCAGCAGGGGGACGGGCATTTTGCTCCCCCCCGATCGGGGTGTAGGGAGCTGATTGGGGGCTGGGGCCAATCAGGGCCCGGATCATGCTGGTTGGTTGTCACAGTGAATGACATAGCCACTGGTCGTTCCGGTTGTTCCACCGTTCCAGTCACTGGGCTTTTATATATATAGATAGCCCTAGCTGGTTTGGCTCAGTGGATAGAGTGTCAGCCTGCGGACTAAAGGGTCCCAGGTTTGATTGCGGTCAAGGGCACATGCCCGGATTGCAGGCTCGACCACCAGTGGGGGGCATGCAGGAGGCAGCCGATCAATGATTTTCTCTCTTTTTTTTTTTTTTTTTAAATATATTTTATTGATTTTTTTTTTTACAGTGAGGAAGGGAGAGAGATAGAGAGTCAGAAACATCGATGAGAGAGAGACATCGATCAGCCACCTCCTGCACATCCCCCTCTGGGGATGCGCCCGCAAACCAGGCACATGCCCTTGACCGGAATCGAACCTGGGACCTTTCAGTCCACAGGCCGATGCTCTAGCCACTGAGCCAAACCGGTTTCGGCCAATGATTTTCTCTTATCAATGTTTCTGTCTCTCCCTCTCCCTTCCCCTCTCAAATCAATAAAAATATATTTAGCCCTAGCCGGTTTGGCTCGATGGATAGAGGAAGGGTCCCAGGTTCAATTCTGGTCAAGGGCATGCACCTTGGTTGTGGGCACATCCCCAGTAGGAGGTGTGCAGGGGGCAGCTGATGTTTCTCACTCATCAATGTTTCTAACTATCTCTCTCCTTCCTCTCTGTAAAAAAATCAATAAAATGTATTTTACAAAATAAAGTAAAATTATATTTAAACATATGTATATACGCATATATACATATATATACACACACACATATATGTGTGTGTGTGTGTGTGTGTGTGTGTGTATATATATATATTATATCCAAATAGCATTTTCCAGAACTGTGTTCAGATTTTTATATTTGTAGTTCCTAATTTTTATTTTAAAATCTGTTTGCATTTGTGTTTACCATTTTTCATTTTGGTGGTGGTTTATTTGTATCTTTGACTTAATTTTTGTTAGGTTTATATATTTGATTATATTTTTTATTGATTTCAGAGAGGAAGGGAGAAGGGAGAAAGATAGAAACATCAGTGATGAGAGAGAATCATTGATCAGCCACCTCTTACATGCCCCACACTGGGGATCGAGCCTGCAACCTAGGCATGTGCCCTGATGGAGAATCAAACTGATCTCCTGGATCATAGATTGATGTTCAACCACTGAGCCATGCTGGCTGGGCTTTGATTAATTTTTTTCATAGAGCCAGCTTATATATTAGAAAACTGGGTCCTGGAAGATAAGTAGCTTACTCAGGGCCTCCAAGTTAGAAGTGATAGAACCCAGGGTCTTTGCTCTTAACCTCGACAGTAAGTGACTTCTCCCAGTGCACTACCGCATCGTGGCTGCTCTTTCACTGCTCTGAGTTGGGTGGGTTACTTCTCGAACCAGGGGGTAGGAAAATTCGCGTATTACATTTTCTCGTTTTCTTGTTCTGTTGTCTAGTGTAGTGCTCTCCCAGTGATAGTCTCAAATATGTATTGCTTCAGTCTGATCTAATGATGAAAGTAAAGCAGATTGGAAAGAATGAATTAGTCAGCTCTGTTTTCACTGGCTGATTTTACCCACTGGTTAATGGTCATAGAGTTACACAACCAAAGTTAAACGTGTCCTCGCCATGTGACCTGGCAGTTGGCAAGTGCTAAGGCAGGTTTAAGAATCCCGTTGAGCATGGAGAGAGTGGCCTGCTACGTGGAAGGGCTTTTTACAGCGTGCATTTCTCATTTTCACAGGGAAAGCACTTGACGAACAGGGAGTGACACACAACGTGAAAGCCATGGTGCTGGAACTAAAGCAGTCTGAAGAGGACGCAAGGAAGAACTTCCAGGTCGAAGAAGAAGAGCAAAATGAAGCCGAACTCAAAGAAAAGAGAATTCAGAGGACAAAGAGAGGACTAGAGATACTGGCAGAGAGAGGTACACGGGGCTTTGGGCTTTTCACCTCACTGAGTACTTCAAGGTAGCAGCCAATCCTACCATGTGGGGACATTACAGTTCTCATGGCTTTTCTTAATATTTTTATTTTATTTATTTATTCATTTTAAATGTATTTTTATTGATTCCAGAGGGGGAGAGAGCGATAGAAACATCAATTCAGTGCACGGGATGATGCCCCATCAACTAAGCCACACCGGCCAGTGCTCTCATTGGTTTTCTTCCCAATAGTTTTAACATTTTAAGTATGTATAACCGTCATTGCTTTTTAACATTGAATTCATAAAGTTCCCTTTGGCCTTCTTGCAGGTGAGATGGTGGATCCAGAAACCACACCATACTTAGAGATAGCTAACCAGACGGGCAGATCAATTAAAATTCCTCCATCAGAAAGAAAAGTAAGTACTGTAAGAAATTTACAGCCCTAGCTAATTTGGCTCTGGATAGAGCTTTGGTTAGGCCTGCGGACTGAAGGGTCCCAGGTTTGATTCTGTTCAAGGGCACATGCCGGGGTTGTGGGCTCGATCCCCAGTAGGGGACATACAGGAGGCATCAGATCAATGATTCCTTCTCATCATTGATGTTTCTATTGCTCTCTCCCTCTCCCTTCCTTTCTGAAATAAATAAAAATATATTTTTTAAAAAGTTAGGGCTTGTTCTTTTTTTTTTTTTTTTTTTTTTTTTTTTTTTTTTTTTTAAGGGGAGAGAAAGAGAGAAACATTGATATGACAGAGACATTGATCTGTTGACTCGCACACACATCTGACCATGGGGTGGGGATCAGACCTGCAACCCAGGTATAGGCCCTTTTTTTGTTGTTATTACATATTTGTATTGATTTCATAGAATTAGGGAGAAGGAAAGAAAGAGAGAAACATCAGTAATGATAGGGAATCATTGATTGGCTGCCTCATGCATGCCCCCTACTGAGGATTCTGCCTCAAACCCGGGCATGTGTCCTGACTGGGAATCAAACCCTGATCTCCTGGTTCATAGGTTGACGCTCAACCATTGAGCCATACCAACCAGGCCAGGAATCAAAACCGCAACCCTCCAGTGCCCGGGCCGACATTCTAACAACTCAGCCATACTGGCCAGGGCACTTACAGCTTGTTCTTGGATTTGCTGTCGGAACAGAGCTGGTTTTCTAGTCATTTTATCTTGGAATGTTACAAAGGATCAAAAGCAGTTTTCTGTCTCCAGCTTAAAAACAGGATAGAACCATACAATGCACAAAGCATATTCACTCTGTGATTTCCAAGGCAGAGGTACAAAACAGCGACCTCACTGTCTTGTAGCAGTGACTTGGAACATTCCCAAGTGGTGCGATGCCCTGCCTTCAGTATTGGGGGTTCGGTGGGGTTGATTTTGCTAGAGGGCCAAGTCCCCTAAGGGATGGATTAGAGTGGGAGGCTGGGGAAACTGTGTGGTTTGGGGAAAGAATGACAGGTGATTCTACTCTGTCTCCCTTGTCTTTCCACTCCCCCAGCCCCTGTTCTAGAATTTGGAATAGGTAGGAGGGTGGTTTTACCTTTGAACACATCCAAGGGGTTCTCTACATAGCAGCACTGTACAACCTGGACCCTGAGCTCGGTCTCTAAGCTGCAGTCCAGTAACTTCTTACAGCAAAAAAACTAGTGACTGGGTCTAGGTAATTTTAACTTTCCTACCTTTAAAGGACAGTCTTGAGGTTTCACTATATGAATTACAGTGGGGCCTTGACTTACGAGTGTCCCGACTAACGAGTTTTTCGAGATACAAGCCGTCTTTCAGCCGATTTTTTGCTTTGAGTTGCGAGCTAAAATTCGGGTTACGAGCCAGCTTCAGATACCCCACCGCTAGTTGGCGCAGCAAACGTCACAGTGAACGCCACAACATCAGCCCAGCATCACGTGTCTCACTTGTTCACTTTTTGATTTGACATACGAGTAATTTGAGTTACAAGCTCCGTACGGAACAAATTAAACTCGTAAGTCAAGGCCCCACTGTACTATGTTAAAATTATTGAGGATTAAAGTTAAGTTTTAATAAGAGAACTTTGTAGCTGCCAATGTATTGGTGTTTGCTTTATTGTTTTTTTAATTTTTTAAAAAAATGTTATTGATTTCAGCAATGAAGGGAGAGGTCTAGAGAGATAGAAACATCAATGATGAGAGAGAATCATTGATCGACTGCCTCCTGCACACTCCACAAAGGGGATCCAGCTTGCAATCCGGGCATGTGTCCTGACTTGGAATCAAACCGTGACCTCCTGGTTCATAGGTTGATGCTCAGCCACTGTGCCACACCGGCTGGGCTGTTGTTTTTTAAATGTTGGAATTATTTGTCCAATGCTCTCTTATATTAAACTAGTGGCCCGGTGCACGAATGACGTGCACATTGAAAGGAAATTAATTAGAATTCCTGGGGTGACACTGTGGCTCGAAGGGCATCTGCAGAGTGAGTGGGGTCCCTCCAGTAGGTGGGGTCCCTCGGTCTGGCCTGCGGGGATCTGGCTGCAACCGGCTCTCCACCATCCCCCAAGGGGTCCCAGAGTGCGAGTTGCTGTCATACAGGGTGTGGAATGCAAACACAAGTGTGCAGTAAACCAGATTCTGGGTGACAGTGCCCCAGGAACAGCATATCCCATGGCCAAAGGTGGAATCGCATGGCCCCGCAAGGAATTGGGCTCCCTCCCCTCTGGTTTGGGGTGCATCACTCGAGAACTGCTGCTGCCAAGTCACTGCAACTCGGCAGCTCCTGCGTTAAGCGTCTCCCCCTGGTGGTCAGTGTGCGTCATAGGTACTGGACGGTCAGACGATCAGACGGTCACTTAGCCTTTTATGTATATACTAGAGGCCCAATGCACGAAATTCGTGCAAGAGTAGGCCTTCCTTCCTCCGGCACTGGCTTCCCTCGCAGCCCTGGCTTTGTCATGCTTTTATTATTATAGATAGATGATGACATCCAGGTCATTTTGGAAAACTTTTGCAAGGTTGAATTACATAAGTGAAATAAAGCTTTAATTATATTTTCTTATTTTTTAAAAATATTTTTATTGATTTCAGAGAGGAAAAGGGGGGTGGGGGGAGATACAAACATCAGAGAGAATCATTGATTGGCTGCCTCCTGCATGCCCCTACTGGGGATCGAGCCCACAACCCAGTCATATGCCCTTGACCGGAATCTAACCTGGGACCCTTTAGTCTGCAGGCTAATGCTCTATCCACTGAGCCAAACCAGCTAGGGCTAATTATATATTTTTTAATTTGGGCTTTTAAATTAGGTGTGATCTTTTTTTTAAAACTTTGATTTCTTTAGACTTAATATGCTTTTAATATAATGTTTTATTATAGTTTAAAGTGATGTTTTTATAAATCCTATCTTTTTCCTAGGCCCTTACGTTAGCTATGGGATATCATGAGAAGGGCAGAGCTTTCCTGAAAAGAAAAGAATACGGAATAGCCCTGCCTTGTCTTCTGGACGCCGACAAGTATTTCTGGTAGGCACCTTTGTACTTGGTGAACACCACGTATAAGGAAGAGGCCCAAAATTATCCGCAGCACCCTCCCAACTTCTGTACACCGCAGACTTCCGGTTTTCACCCCAGGCAACGGTTAATGTGAAAGAGTGGTTACGGTGTAGGCCGATTTGTAAAGTATTTCTTTTTTAAATATTTCTAATTGATCTCTCTTCCCTGTAAAGAGTGTTGTAAACATACGCACTTACGTTTTTACAACACGCGTGTAGGTCATCATGTTTGTTTTCTGCAAGGTGTTGTCAGCCTGTACGGCCCAGTCTCCCGTCCCCATAAGCTTTTCACCCGTTGGCTTTGGTGTTGATGACCATTCCCCAAATCCAGTGTTTCTTTGAGGATGCAAAAGTGATACCTTCCTACTCCTTCTGCATTTGTTGCTAGAATTCTTCTGAAAAGAAAGTTTTCCTCATCAGCCGTTTGGTTATGCTGAGGTACTATTATACTGAAAGACAGAACAAAATGCTTGGTTCTTTTTCCTTATTTTCTTGTCCTCCAGAATAAATGAGTGTATCGCTTCTCAGCCTTTTGCCCAAGATCAAGTGCAGAATAAATGAGTGGCCTCCCTAGCATCCTCCAAACATGACGTTACCAATGAGGTTTTCTTTCTTTTTAAGTATCAATATGGATTTTAATACATTTGATGTGTTTCATACGTCAGTGCTTAAATTGGCCATCTGTGCCGGTGGGCAGGTCTTGCATCCTTTTGACCTAATCCTGGTAGTCTCTGGTCTCTGGTGCCCACAGTGTTCCAGAGTCATCGTGGGCATTTCCAACTCCACACCATGAGCCAGCAGCTTCCCAGGGACTCCTGTCCTCATAATGCAGTGGTTCTCAACCTTTCTAATGCCACGACCCTTTAATACATTTCCTCATGTTGTGGTGACCCCCAATTTCATTGTTACAAATTGAACATAATTAAAGCATAGTGATTAATCAAAAAAACAATATGTAATTATATATGTGTTTTTCCAATGGTCTTAGGCGACCCCTGTGAAAGGGTCGTTCGACCCCCCAAAGGGGTCGCAACCCACAGGTTGAGAACCGCTGGGAAATGGTACTGAGAGACTACGATCCAGGCAGATGAGACATTTGAAAAATAGATATGTTTGAAATGATCAAAATGACTTTAGTGTCATTTTCTTTACGATTTTGATGAATTCCCAAGATATACTGTACATTCAGGAAGATAAATACAAATGTGTATAGTTTGCCAACTGTATTGGCAGCACCCTTGGGTTTTAAGTGAGTAAATCCCAAATTAAGCAAAAAGATTTATTGTCTCAAATATTTGGGAGGAAGGGCGACACTAGAAGTTGCTAGGACAAGGGCTTGGTGCCTCTAGGCTTTTTTTACTCGCCTCTGTGTCTGCTGCTTGCGGAGCGTCCCTGTCACTCTCCACTGCTGCAGGCAGTGCCGGCTGGAAGTTAGGTCCTTAAAATGCAGGCACATTTTTCATTTCCTTCGATCGTTGTTCCTCATTCATTAGGGAAAATTTCAAACATATATAAAAATAGGGACGCCGAAACCGGTTTGGCTCAGTGGATAGAGCGTCGGCCTGCGGACTGAAAGGTCCCAGGTTCGATTCCGGTCAAGGGCATGTACCTGGGTTGCGGGCACGTCCCCAGTGGGGGATGTGCAGGAGGCAGCTGATCGATGTTTCTCTCTCATCGATGTTTCTAACTCTCTATCTCTTTCCCTTCCTCTCTGTGGAAAATCAATAAAATATATTTAAAAGCCGAAACCGGTTTGGCTCAGTGGATAGAGCGTCGGCCTGCGGACTGAAAGGTCCCAGGTTCGATTCCGGTCAAGGGCATGTACCTGGGTTGCGGGCACATCCCCAGGAGGAGATGTGCAGGAGGCAGCTGATCAATGTTTCTCTCTCATTGATGTTTCTAACTCTCTCTCTCCCGTCCTATCTGTAAAAAATCAATAAAATATATTTAAAAAAAATAAAAATAAAAATACTTTATAAAAAAAAATAATAATAAAAAATAAAAATAAAAATAGGGACTGGTGTAATGAATTCCTTGTACTCATAATTCAGTTTCAGCGAGCAAGACATGGCTGGTCTTTGTTGGTCTGTATGTGCCTCTCACTCCTCTGACCCTGGGCAAGTCCTCACAGTGATTCTCAGGTCTCGGGGAGCTCCTGAGCAATAATGATAATCCCTTCAGTTCACAGTAAAGCAACATGTTCAGTAAGTAGTAGATATAATCCAATAATACCTGTCAGTGTCTTTAAGTAGAGAATGACTTTTCTGAGAATCTGTTTATTAGGCCAACTTTTTAGCATAATTTTTGTGAGTTTCCCCTCTTCAATGAGGAGATCAAATCTAATGCAAGTTGGTCATGTAACTAGAAGTTTCAGTGTATTTCCTTTCGAACACTTGATGTTTCCCCTCTCTTCTCCAAAAGGGCTAGTAAACTTTGTCATACACCTCGGAGAGTGGTATGTAGTATGATCAAGAATCATTTCTTTCTTTACTTAAAATAAGAAATGGGAGTTGTGCTTTTGGCCAAGAGGAAATAACCAGGACCAGATTTATCCTCCCACCTGAAATAACTGAAAAATTGGGCAAAATGTATGAAAACATAGGTTTTTTGCAATTCAGGACAGTAGTCCCTGAGGTGGAGAAACAGAGGTGGGAGCCGTGGTGGTTACAGCTGCTGGGCAGGGAGCAGCCCTGCGTGGTCTCCCCCAGTGGAAGGTGAGCTGGGAATCAAGGAAGACCAAGGTGGCAGAGGAGAGAGCTTTGTGGAGTCCCGCGCCAGGCCTTCACCACCTGTTGTCTGTGTCCATAGGTGATACGTACTGTATGCATGTGAGATCTTTGGCTAACCTCTTCCCACACCTCTCTACTCCCCTCTGAGGTTCATCAGTCTGTTCCATGTTTCCATGCCTCTGATTCTGTCTTATTCACCAGTTTATTTTCTTCATTGGATTTCTTGTTCATTTATTTTGATTTATAGATTCACTTGTTGATAGATATGTATTTAGTGTTATTTTAATGTTCTTCTACCACTTTCTCCTCTTCTTCTTAAAGACTACCCTTCAACATTTCATGTAACTGGTTTGGTGCTGATGAACTCCTTTATCTTTTTCTTGTCTGTAAAGCTTTTTATCTGACCTTCAATTCTAAATGAGAGCTTTGCTGGGTAAAGTAATCTTGGTTGTAGGTCCTTGCTACTCATCACTTTGAATATTTCTTGCCACTCCCTTCTGCAAAGTTTCTGTTGAGAAATCATCTGACAGTTGTATGGGTGCTCCCTTATAGGTAACTAACTGCTATTCTCTTGCTGTTTTTAAGATTCTCTTTGTCTTGCCCAGTCAGGATGGCTCAGTCATTGACTATAGGCCTAAGAATAAGAACCAGGAGGTCAGGGTTCGATTCCCAGTTGGATCACATGCCTGGGTTGCAGATTTGATCCCCAGTGTGGGGTGTGCAGGAGGCAGCCAAGCAGTGATTCTCTCTCATTATTGATGTTTCTATCTCCTATACCTCTCCCTTTCTCTCTGAAATCAATAAAAATATATTTAAAAAAAACAAAAGATTCTCTTTATCTTTAACCCTTGTCATTTTAATTATGATGTGTCTTGGTGTAGTCCTCTTTGGGTTCCTCTTGTTTGGGACTCTCTGCACTTCCTGGACTTGTAAGTCTATTTTTTTCACCAGGTAGGGGAAGTTTTCTGTCATTATTTCTTCAAATAGGTTTTCAATATCTTGCTGTCTTTCTTCTCCTTCTGGCACCCCCATAATGAGAATGTTGGTATGCTTGAAGTTGTCCCAGAGGCTCCTTACACTATCTTCATATTTTTTTTACTCTTTTCCTTTTCTTTCTTCTTTCTTTTTTTTTTTAATATACTTTATTGATTTTTTACAGAGAGGAAGGGAGAGAGATAGAGAGTTAGAAACATCGATCAGCTGCCTCCTGCACACTCCCCACTGGGGATGTGCCCACAACCAAGGTACATGCCCTTGACCGGAATCGAACCTGGGACCTTTCAGTCCACAGGCTGACGCTCTATCACTGAGCCAAACCGGTTTCGGCTACTCTTTTTCTTTTTGCTTCTGATTGGGTGTTTTTATTTCCTCATATTCCAAATCGTTGATTTGATTCTTGGAATCCTCTACTCTACTGTTGAATACTGTAAATTTTTCTTTATTTCAGTTAGTGTATGCTTAATTTCTGACTGGTCCTTTTTTATGTCTTTGACATTCTCACTTAGATCCTTGAAAGTCTCACTAAGTCCCTTGAAGCTCTCATTAAGATCCTTGAGTAACCTTATAACCATGGTTTTGAATTCTATATCCAGTAGTTTGCTTGCTTCCATTTCTTTCCTTTGTGACATGTTTCATTGTCTCCGCATTTTGGCTGCTTCCCTGTGTTTGTTTCTGTGTATTAGGTAGAGCTGCTATGTCTCCTGGAATTGGTAGAGTGGCCTTATGTAGTAAGGGTCCTGTAGGGTCCAGTGGCTCTGTTATAAATTATCTAGATTGGTTCTCGGCATCAGTATTAATAAAGAAATGAGAGAGAGAGAAGAGAGAAAAGAGAAATTTCTCATATCCAGGTGATTATAATTTGCACTCAGGGTTGGAAACCACTGCATTAAAGGATGGTGTCCCCATGTTTGCTTAGGGATCTGACACAGGGATCTCAGCTTCCACTTTCTGCTAGGTCTGTTTCCCAGCATAGCAGAGTGGTGTGTGGGTGTGTGTGTGAGATTATAAATATAGCTTCCTTCATAGACATCCAGGTCTCTGTTTTAGAGCAGCCAGTCTTTGGAAATATACCAGAACTGGAGAAGAATCCTAGGAATTCCCAAAAGGGTGTTTAAGGCCCTGTTTCGGTGATGACATGCCTTTCTCTCCCCAGTGAGTGTTGCAGAGAGCTGCTGGACACGGTGGACAACTACGCAGTGCTCCAGCTGGACATAGTGTGGTGTTACTTCCGCTTGGAGCAACTGGAATGCCTTGATGATGCAGAAAAAAAATTAAACTTGGCCCAGAAATGCTTTAAAAATTGCTATGGAGAAAATCATCAGAGACTGGTCCACATAAAAGTACGTTACTGTAATTTGTTAGAGTTGTTATTGAGCCTGTTTCTAGAACTTGAGTTCGTTCCTACCACAGTATTCAGAATGCTGCCCAAAGGCGATTGATTGGCTGTTACTTTGGTCTGTGCAGCATTTAACCCAGAGGAACACGGTTACCTACTCATGGAATCCCTCTGATCACCTGACTGAGGGGGCAGGTGACTGTTCCGTTGAGTCTATTAGGAGATTAAAATGCAGAAAATAGATATTTTGAAGAGTAACAGTTCCCACGAATGAGTCACAGCTCAAGTGCCGTGTTTGAATAAGTATTTCTCTCAGGTGATTTCCACAAGTCATCAGAATTCTGCCTGGGGAGGACAGGTATCATAAGCTACTCCTGGTTTGGGTTTTGCATTCTTCTCACTGACTAGCGGGCCACTGCCCTGCAGATTGGAGACAGGTTTTCTGATATCATTTCTTCCATGTGGGCCAGAGGATGTCATTGTCCTCTGGGATCTTCACCATGACCATCAGCAAGAGTGAAAATACAGACATCTTAGGAATTCCGTTTTACTGCTGTGGAGATGAATGGAATTATAAATGCGACTGTCATTGACCTGTAATTAGAAATAAGACAGTTTTATCCTTTTTCCCTCCCAATAATTTTAGGGAAATTGTGGAAAAGAGAAGGTGTTGTTTTTAAGGCTTTACCTGCTTCAAGGCATCCGAAATTACCACAGTGGAAATGGTGAAGAGGCTTGTGAGTATCTCAACAAGGTAAGAAATGAGCATCAGAGCAGTAACCACTTCACCTACGTTTTGTTTTGTTTTTTAAATCTTCACACGAGGACATGCTTCTATTGACTTTTAAGAGAGAGGGGGAGAGAGAGAGAGAAACATCTATCTGTTGCCTCCTGTATGCACTCCAACATTCCGGGGATCGAATCTGCAACCCAGGCATCAAACCAGGAATCAAACCCACAACCTTTTGGTGTACAGACCAATGCTCCAACAACTGAGCCACCTGGCCCGGGCCACCTAATTTTTTTTTTTTATCCCTAGAAGTTAGGTTTTTTAAAAAAATATATTTTTATTGATTTTAGAGAGGAAGAGAGAGGGATAGAGAGAGAAACATTAATGATGAGAGAAAATCATTGATCAGCTGCCTCCTGCACACCCCTACTGGGCATCAAACCCGCAACCCAGGCATGTGGTTGCAGGTTCAAACCTGGGACCCTTCAGTCTGCAGGCCAACGCTCTACCCACTGAGCCAAACCGGTTAGAGCAAAGTTAGGTATTTTATAAACTCAACTGGAGGCCTGGTGCATGAATTTCTGCATGGGTGGGGTCCGGCCGGCCCACCCCAATCGGGGCTGATCTGGCTGGACCAGGGGCTGCAGGGAGTTGGCCTGCCGGCCTCACCCCCTGGTCGAACTCCTGGTCAAACTCCTGGTTGAGGGGACAATTTGCAGATTAGCCTTTTATTATATAGGATAGTTTGTGACTTGTGATGACTATATATCTGTTTCCCATCCCCTCTCTCTCACATATACCATAAACATATTTTTATTTGTTATGGGTCAGACCGGGTACCACACAATAAGGAAACCTTAAAAAGATGGTGACTTTAATTGGCCTAGAAGTTTCTTTGTGTCATCCAGCCACCTAGAGGCAAGTAGGCCAGGGCAGCTGAGGCCCTGCTATGGCATTGAAAGGTGGTCCTGCCAGTGCCTCTTCCAGCCAGCAGAGGGGGCAAGTGAGTGTTTAGAGAGAGAGGACCAGAAGTTATGCCCCTCAGTATTGCTGCATGCAATCATCTGGACTTAACCAGATGGCTACCCCCAGCTTAAGGGAGGGTGAGAAATACCGGTGCACAGCTCAGATTCAGGGGATTTATTGCAAAAAGGAGAGGATGAAGGGTATCAGCCCCTTCTACACTATTCAGCCTATTTTCTCATGTTATGTTGTGGATAAGTCATATGAGCAGAGTGTTGTCTGTCTACATTTTCGTGGAGAGTTTTTAGAGCCTGACACTCCCTAATTCCCATTGGGAATAGTTTAATTTCCTCCAGGCTTCGCTCTGTGTTTGTATTAATGTTGCATTGGTTATATGACTCTTCTATTTTCCTGTCTATAGGCTCGTCAGCTCTTTAAAGAGCTATATATTGATCCATCAAAAGTTCACAATTTGTTGCAGTTGGGTTTTACTGCCCAGGAAGCCCGGCTTGGCCTCAGGGCCTGTGACGGGAACGTGGACCACGCAGCCATCCACATTACCAACCGCAGAGAGGTACCTTAACGTGGTCTCAGGACCCTGGTTTGCCGCCTGTGCCTGTTAGTAGGTGTGAAACCTGAAGCATAGCCAGCTCATTTCTGAAGTGCCTTAGCTCTCGGATATGAAAGAACAGGAAAAGATAATTCCATAGTAG
The DNA here is from genome assembly GCF_014108235.1 of Myotis myotis. Taxonomy (NCBI): domain Eukaryota; kingdom Metazoa; phylum Chordata; class Mammalia; order Chiroptera; family Vespertilionidae; genus Myotis; species Myotis myotis. Next base: position 3,904,995 of record NW_023416330.1, on the reverse strand, counting down.
GTATTAACAAGGAACTCCGCCACTTCAGGCTGGGAAGTCAGGAGGAGCTGGTCATTTTAACTGCATTCAGTGTCAGTGCAGTTTCTTATCGCCTGCTCTGGTGGCAGGTAGCTCCTAAGTACAGTGATCCAAGCAGTCTCGCTTTCCCATTTGTATCATAGTACAGTGCTGGAAACCCTTGCAAAGGGGGTCACATTTTCCCATAGGGCCATGGTTGTGGTTTGAGATGATATTCTTGCCTAGAAACATGAGTCAAATCATAGGAACAATCAATATTATGTTATGGAAGCAAAGGCACAAAATCATCATTTAAAACAAGTAGAAGTAAGTATAGTAAAAGAACTAGGATTTTGCAGTTGGAAGGAACGTCACATGACTAATATGCTAGTTTTACAGTAAAGAAGCTGAGGTCCAGAGAGAGTGAATGATGGGATAGTGAGAGGTGGAACCACTTTCTTCTCTCTAACACACGGAGCTGGTGTAGATTACCTCAGGTCCAGGAGCTGTCAACCCAGCCACAGAAATCTCCAGGTTAAGACAGAGACTCCGAAGAGCCCGGTTCTGTTTGCTTGCATTGGTCTCAGGCTACTTCAGTACTTTGGGAAAGCAAACATCGCTGATACCGTATTTATTACTGTACCATTACTTGATTATCCGTAAGATTTCATTAGCATTTGGAAAGCCGGTGTTTTAAAATAATTTGAAAAGTAATTCTCATCGTTTCTTACACCTTATAAACCCAGAGTGAGGTGGGGGAATCAGCAGCTATGGCATCACCCAGGACCCCTCCCCCATTCAGAATCCACATTTTACCCAGAGCCCAGTGATTCATCCGAGGCTGAGCAGCCCACCCACCCATGCAGAGCGTTCTTCCAGCCCCTCCCTGGAAGGGGTCCGCCCACCTCTCTGGGACCCAGCGGTGAGCTCGCTGGTTCTGTGTGGCAGTTCTGGTGCTGGCTGGTGGTAGCTGTGAGGTGCTCTCTTTCCCTCCAACTGAAGTCTCCTGCTCCCACTGGCCTGCACCGGGAGCCCCTCCAGGGTGTCTGTCCTGCAGCCCTCATGCTGTTGACTAGCCGAGATTGGCAGGGGGTCACCTGCTGTCAGCCCCACAAATCCTGTAGAGCATAGATTGAACAGGCTTTGTACAACACCTCAGTCCCCACTTAGTGAATTTTGCTGTTTTCCTGAAGGAATTGGCCCAAATAAGAAGAGAGGAAAAAGAGAAGAGAAGACGCCGCCTGGAGAACATCAACTCTTTGAAAGGAATGGGCTACTCCACTCACGCAGCCAAACAGGCCCTCCATCAGGCCAGCGGGAACCTGGATGCGGCCCTGAAGGTAACACCCGTCCGCGAGGGGCTCCTTGGCTGCCCTGAGCAGCCCCTGTTCTCGGCCCAGGCACCACTTCCTCCAGTTCTCCATTTGAGCTCCTCTCCAGTGGCCTTCCCACTGCACGGAGCCCCACTCCTGTGGGCTCCTCATTCCTGGTTTGGATCTGAGGGTCAGTACTGTCTTGTTCTTGAACCCCGTGACAGAGACAGCATGATGGGCCTCATCTCGTCCCTATCTTTGACAGGAAGCCTTTGAACACCTGCCTGCCCACCCACCCCATTTGGGGTCCCTCTTCTCTGCTTCCACAGCACCTTTGCATAGTTCACCACAATGTCCCCAAGTGTGTGAGCTCTGTGGCTGCATCCGCCTGGCACGTAATAGCTGCACAAGTGAGCAGGTGTTTGTGCTGAATAAAGGCTATTTTTGTGTGTTTTAGATTCTTCTCAGTAATCCTCACATGTGGTGGTTCAATGATTCCGATCCTAACATCAACAACCATCAAGAAAGCCCTTCCCAGGAAAATATTGACCAAGTAAGTGAGAGTCATTTATACCCTGCTCCGCCTGCCTGGCCTCAGGTGGGATTGGTGGGGTGACATGGTTGGCAGTGGGACAGGGCTGAGGCCTGGCTCCCCAGACTCTTAGTGTGACATAGGCCCATCCCAGGGTCCAGCCAAGCACCAGGAGTTGTGGTGGGTGGAAGGGGAGCAGGAGGAGTAAGAAAGGTCTGTGGAGCTCCTCGGTCCACGTTTGTCCCCCTTCGCATGAGGACACCGTACTGTGGCCGCTTAACCAGTGGCCTTAGTAACGAGGTTTGGGTAGCACTTTCCTCAGCCCATGAGCTTGTCGCCTTTCTGATGAACAGGCACCAACAGGTGTGAGGCCGTCTTCCTCCACGCGTCCCAGGCCGAGTCATGGTGCTGGTGAGCGGCGTGTGCAGAAGGCCCGTGCCGAGGACACGCATGCCGAGGGTTTTAAAAACCTATTCCCCTGACAGTAAGGCTGTCCTGGCCGCAAGGGGGATAGGAGTGTTGGACATGTGCCATCTCCGGGCAGCCCAGCCTCAGCAGTGGCCACCGCCCCCTGTGTTCTCCCCCAGCTGGTGTACATGGGCTTTGACACGGGAGCAGCCGAAGCTGCCCTGAGAGTGTTCAAGGGAAACGTGCAGCTGGCAGCTCAGACCCTCGCTCACAACGGAGGCAGTCTCCCTCCTGACCTGCAGCTCCCGGTGGACGAGTCTCCATCAACGCCAACCACGTCCCTCTCCGATTCTGCAGGTCAGTCTGGGCCTCCGCACACGGAGGAAGTGAGGGTGGGGATGTGACATCGGGAGACCTCCCTGGGGATGAGCAGGGCGTGGACATCCAACCCGGCTGCGTGGTGTGGCCAGGGAAGTTGTGGCCGAGGCTGACGTGGATCAGTGCGGTCTCTCCGTGGGTTTTTCTCCGCTTTCTGTTCTCCCGTGACTCACTTGTCACTGCGTGACTGTGTTGCAGGTACCTCTGGGGTCTCTACAGATGAAGATATGGAGACTGAGGCTGTCAATGAAATACTGGAAGATCTTCCAGAACACGAAGAGGATTATCTTGACTCAACTCTGGAAGACGAAGAAATTATTATTGCAGAGTACTTATCCTATGTAGAAAATATAAAGTCAGCAACAAAGAAAAACTAATGAACAGAAAGAAGCACTGAGTTTCTGCTTATAAATTCCATCATTATGAAAAGTGTAATGCAGGTTTTCCCTTTTCTTCTTCTTTTCATCTAATTTTGCTCCAGAGTGCTTCATACTTGAGTATAGGAGGGGCAGGCGGGGGGCAGGGACATATAAAGTTAGTGGAGACTTGGGGTGGGGGCTAGGGTGTGGTCCCTCAGGGTGATTTGGGGAAAGAGCTCCCTGCTGGGTTTCTTTCCTGCTGGAAATGGGAAGGACTGGAGATTAGGGCGGCCTGGGGAAAATCTCAGGTGAGATCATGGGGAGGGAGTGCTCTGTCGCCTCACCTTGCCTGGCTCTCCTGCCCTGAGCTCACTGCTCATCATTTCGTTCTTCCCATGATGCAGCTCTGCCTGCCTGCTTCACTCTCTGCCCTGTCCCTGAAGGTTCTTTAAATCTCCAACCATTCCAAGTGCTTTGGGGGCATAGAGATGGGGCATCGGCTTTAGCAGCCAATCCGAATTATGCCAGACGCTTCAGCCTGCAACGTCAGTGTTTTATGCTCTTAGTTTAGTAAAATATGCTCTTGAAATTCAGAATTTATGTGTTCAAATTCTTTACAAAAATAAAATTTATTAAATAGGAAAGTTTTAAATTCTAACAAAAACAACTTATTTTTAATTAGCATTTTCAGACGCTGTACTGCCACATTAAACTCACTGCTGGCTGAGTTACCTATAGAGAATAAGATATGTTTTCTGCAGGTTTTGTGGGATTTAGGAGGATGGATATATATATATATATATATATATATATATATACACACACACACAATACATACACACACATATATACGTATACATATATGTGTGTGTGTGTGTGTATATATTACAGAAGACTCTTTCGAAAGGTACATGGCCTCTTATTGGCTCAAATAACCATTCTCACTGTGCCATGCGGTCCTCTGTAGATGGATATTAAATGAAAACTTCTAGCACCAGGACAGCTGGTGGCAGCGGGCACTGCCAGAATCAATGGCCAGATGTGTTCCCACATCACTGGAAACTCCCTGGCTGAGGGCGACGGGCACGGCCGTGTCTTGTCGAGACTGGCTGAAATGCTGTCACTTTTTCACTAGTCATTTTCATAAAGCTTGGGCAGCAGTCCAGTTGGAATGGGTGGAAATATTTTCTTATCATTCTAAAATGGATGATACAGAGGGAAATAAAGGAAAATATATTCAAAACTTGTCAGCCTAACTTAGCAGTAAGTTACTCAAACTTCTAAACTGTTCAAGTGTTGAAAGTGCCTGGGTGGCCTAGAGCATCATTTTGATTAGAAACTTTTGCTTCCACCAAGTTCATGTGGAAATCAAAACACCAATGCCTGTTATAAAAAAATGCATGTAAAAGGCAGGGCAGGGGCTGATGGTGGCGAGGCAGACTGAGTGGGGAAGAGGGATTGTGCTGACGGCCCAGGTGATGAGGGGGTTCTCAGCCTTGATCGAGACCATGTCAGACTGTCAGATTTTGGACCTGATGTGCAGCTTTTGCTAATAAGTTACCGTCCTGGGCTTGGGCCAGGCATGGCCAGTAGCTTCCCAAATGCTGTCTTAATGATCACGGAAAAGGCTAGGGAAGCAGAGCCACACCAGCAGGTCTCTGACTTAGCTCCGTTTTCTCATGAAGAGACACAGAGAAGCCAGTTCTTGAGTTGGGGCAGTCCCAGGTTACACTGTTCCCCTGTGGGGCTGCCTGCCTCCAGCTGGTTGTGTGAAGCGGGGCAGGCAGCGACCACGTGCCACTCCTGCTCTGGTGGGCAAGGGAAGAAGCAAAGGACATTTGTGATGAAAAGGCTGTTAAAGTGAACCGCAGGGAACAAACTGGAAGAGGAGATGGGCCTGGGAGGGGCTCTCCTTGGATAGAGGAAAAAAGAACATTTCAGACCTGGGACAAATGGTAAGATTCGGGGTATGGCTGTAACCGGCTCAGTGGTTAGAGCATCGGCCCACGGATTAAGGGTTGTGGGTTTGATTTCCAATCAAGGGCATGTACCTGGGTTGGAGGTCAGGGTGAGTGGGGTCTCTCCCTCCCTCCCACTCTCTAAAGGATCCTTGGGTGAGGATTAACAAAATAAAGGGGGGTAGACCAAGTGTGCCATGTTTATGGGGTCGCAGGGCTGTTCTAGAGCCACCAGCGTGTGTAGGTTGGGAGAAGAGAATGAGGTTGGAAGGGTTGCTGAGTCCCACTGCAGAGCACCCTGAAAGGCACCTACATTGGAGTGGCAGCATACCAGGTCCGTCACAGGACTCCCAGGAGGGGCCGCAGGTGTCGAAGGCAGATCCGTCAGCCAGAGGTTGGGGGTGGGTGGGGGGGGCTGTGGCTGGGACCTGCTGCCCTCTGTCAGATCTGATGCCATCACTTTTCTTGTGAAACCTGTCTGCTCTTGGCTCTGGTGACACTGCCATGTCCTATCTCTGTTTCCCTGCCCCTGTGTCCTTTACTTCCTGTCTTTGTTGCCTTATCAAAGGCAAGAAGATATCAAAAGCAAAGAAATAGCTTTTGGTTGTCTGGTCTTTATTAAAGCTGAACATCTAGCCAAGGCCTCTGTGATGCTGAAGGACACATTTCCTCAATGCTCTGCTATATGATGCCAAATGGTGCTTTTCTGTGTCCTCTCGCTCCAGGAGAGGCGGGCTGGAGAAGCAAGTGCAGCGACCCCATAGGTCTGCGCCCAGGGGCTGTCCCCGGTATGTGAGGCATGTGTGCTTACTCTCTGTTGTGTGTAGCTATGACGGGGGCTCTGATGACGTAAGAGCTGGTGATCCAGAAATGCAGTGTCAGTTGGTAGCATCCCAGCTCTGGTACTCAGGCTGCCCCTGCAAAGCAGTCTGAGGAGCGGGGGAACGTGGGCACAAGTCCTCCAGGTGGTGCTCCCCTGCCTCCCTGACATGAACTTCAGCGTCCTGGGAAACCCTCTTGGGGTGGGTGGGCCCTGGCTAGGATGTGAGTGTTCCCAGATGTGGTAAGTGGCACCCAGGGAGCCCCACACCTGGACCGTGTGCTGTGAGTCCCACCCAAAGGATGCCTACTGAGTGATGTGGCTTCTGCAGGTTCTCACCAGCAAGCCTGTCTTCCTGGGCTCCTAGCGTGTGAGGGTGTGCACCCCTTCCTACCACACGTGGCGCCAATACTGTCCTGTTCATCGGGCCTGGACCTGAGCACCAGGGGAGCAGGTGATGCCCGTCCAGCCATGCATCTTGCTAATGGACGGCTAAGACATGGAGTGTCCACTTCTCTGTATCAAGGGTTGCCTCTGCACAGGGAGGCCTGTCCTTGGAGAGATAATGAGCTCTCAAGGACAGACATGTCTACTGCAGCTTCCTTTTTTTGTTGTTGTTCTTTGGTTGATCACCTCCCACCCACCCACCTTCCCCTGCCTTCCCTCCGAGATTCCTCACTCGTTCCATGCTTCCATGTCTCTGGATCCACTCCATTCATCAGTTTATTTTGTTTAATTAGATTCCACATATGAGAGATCATGTGATACTTGTCTTTCTCTGACTGACTTATTTCACTTAGCATGATACTCTCCAGGTCCCTCCATGCTGTCTCAAAGGGTAAGAGATTCTTTTTCACAGCTGCATAGTATTCCATGGTATAAATGTATTACAGCTTTTTTATCCACTCATCTGATGGGCACTTAGGCAGTGTCCAGATCTTAGCTATTGTAAATTGTGCTGCTGTGAACATAGGGGTGCATACATCCTTTCTGGCTGGTGTTTTGAATTTTTAGGATATATTCCTAGAAGTGGGGTTACTGGGTCAAATGGCAGTTCCATATTTAATTTTCTGAGGAAACTCCATACTGTTTCCCATAATGGCTGCACCTGTCTGCATTCCCACCAGCAGTAACTAGGGTTCCCTCTTCTCTACATCCTCACCAGCACTTATCATTTGTTGATTCGTTGATGGTAGGCATTCTGATAGGTGTGAGATGATACCTCATTGTTGTTTTAATTTGCATCTCTCTGATGACCAGTGACTTTGAGCATTTTTTTCATGTCTTGGCCATCTGTATGTCCTCTTTGGAGAAGTGTCTATTTAGGTCCTTTGCCCATTTTTAAATTGGATTATTTGTCTTCCTTTTGTTAAGGTATATGAAAGGTGTATGAGTTCCATATATGTATTTTGGATATTCATCCTTTATCTTATGTATCATTGCCAAATACGTTCTCCCATACAGTGGGCTCCCTTTTTGTTTTGTTGATGGTTTCTTTTGCTGTGCAGAAGCTGTTTATTTTTATGTCCCATTTGTTTATTTTTTCTTTAGTTTCCTTTGCCCTAAGAGATGTATCTGTAAACACATTGCTATGAGAGATGTCTGAGATTTTGCTGCCTATGGTTTCTTCTAGGATTTTTATGGTTTCCCAACTTACATTTAAGTCTTTTATCCATTTTGAGTTTATTCTTGTGTATGGTCTAAGTTGGTGGTCTAGTTTCATTTTTTTTGCATGTATTTGTCCAATTTTCCAAGCACCATTTATTGAAGAGACTGTCTTGACTCCATTGTATGTTCTCACTTCCTTTTTCAAATGTTAATTGAGCATAATGGCTTGGGTCAATTTCTGGGGTCTCTGTTCTGTTCCATTGATCTATATGCCTGTTCTTGTGCCAGTACCAGGCTGTTTTGATTACAGTGGCTTTGTAGTATAACTTGATATCTGGTATTGTGATTCCTCCAACTTTGTTCTTCTTTCTCAAGATTGCTGCAGCTATTGGGGATCTTTTTTGGTTCCATATAAATGTTTGGAGTGTTTGTTCTAGATCTGTGAACTATGCTATTGGTATTTTAATAGGGATTGCATTGAGTCTGTAGATTGCATTGGATAGTAAGGACATTTTAATGATCTTCATTCTACCAACCCATGAACACAGTATATTCTTCCACTTGTTTATTTTTTCCTCTATCTCTTTTTTCAACATCCTGTAGTTTTCTGAGTACAAGTCTTTTAACTCCTTAGTTAAGTTTATTCCTAGGTGTCTTAATTTTTTGTTGCAGTGGTAAGTGGAATTGTTTTAGTTTCTCTTTCTGAGAAATCATTGTTGGTATATAAAAAAGCCATCAATTTTTGAGTGTTGATTTTATATCCTGCTACATTGCCAAATCCATTTATTAAATCTAGTAGATTTTTGGTGGAGTCTTTAGGGTTTTCTATGTACAATAACCTGTCATCTGCGAATAATGAGAGTTTTACTTCTTCTTTTCCAATTTGGATGCCTTTTATTTCTTCTTCTTGGCTGATTCCTGTGGTTGGGACTTCCAGTGCTATGTTGAAGAAGAGTGGAAAGTGGACATCCCTGTCTTATTCCTGTTCTTTTTTTTTTTTTTTTCTTAATTGATTTCAGAGAGGGAGAGGGAGAGATAGAAACATCAATGATGAGAATCATTGATTGGCTGCCTCCTGCACACCCCCTACTAGGCATCGAGCCTGCAACCCAGGCATGTGCCCTTGACTGGAATCGACCCCGGGACCCTTCAGTCCGCAGGCCGATGCTCTATCCGCTGAGCCAAACCAGCTAGGGCTTATTCCTGTTCTTGGGGGAAATGGTTTTAGCTTTTGCCCATTGAGTAGGATGTTCCCTGTAGGTTTGTAACATATGGCCTTTATCATGTTGAGATATGCTCCCTCTATTCCCATTTTACTGTGAGTTTTTATCACAAATGGGCATTGGATTTTGTTGAATGCCTTTTCTGTGTCTATTGATATAATCATGTGATTTTTGTCTTTCAGTTTGTTTATGTGATGTGATTTGCAAATATTGTACCAGACTTGCACCCCTGGAATAAATTCCCCTTGGTCATGGTGTATGATCTTTTTAATATATTGCTGGATCTAATTTGCTAATATTTTGTTGAGGATTTTAGCATCTATGGTCATCAGGGATATTGGCCTGTAATTCTCTTTCTTTGTAGTGTCTTTATCTAGTTTTGGAATTAGGATAATGCTGGCCTCATAAAAACAGCTTGGAAGTATTCCTTCCTCTTGAAATTTTTTTTTGAATAGTTTGAGGCATATAGGTGTTAGTTCTTCTTTGAATGTTTGGTAAAACTCCCCTGTGAAGCCGACTAGACCTGGGATTTTGTTTGCTGGGAGTTTTTTTTTATTACTGCTTCTATTTTCTCCATTGTTATTAGCCTACTCAGGTTTTCTGATTCTCCCTGATTCCATTTTGGGAGATTGTATTTTTCTAGGAATTTGTCCATTTCATCCTCATTGTCCAGCGTGTTGGCATATAGTTGTTCATAGTATTTTCTTACAATCCTTTGTATTTTTGTGGTGTCAGTGGTTACTTCTCCACTTTAGTTTCTGATTTTGTTGATTTGGGTCCTCTCTCTTTGTTTCTTGATGAGCCTGGCTAACAGTTCATCAATCTTGCCTATCCTTTCAAAAAAAACCAGTTCTTGGTTTCATTGATTTTTTTGTATTTATTTTTAGTCTCTGTGTCATTTATTTCTACTCTAATCTTTATTATTTCCTTCCTTCTACTTACTCTGGGCTTTCCTTGTTGTTTTCTAATTTTTTAAGTTGTAGAGTTAATAGTTTATTGTTGGTTTTTCTTGTTCTTAAGGTTGGCCTGTAGTGCTATGAACTTCCCTCTCAGGACTGCTTTTGCTGTGCCTCAGATTTGGGGTTGTTGTGTGTTCATTTTCATTTGTTTCCAGGAAGTTTGTGATTTCTTTCTGGATCTCATTGGCAACCCATTCATTGTTTAATGACACACTATTTATTCTCCATGTGTTTGAATGTTTTGGGGTGTTTTTTTACTGTAGTTGATTTCTAATTTCATTCTACTGTGATCTGAGAAGATGTTTAATATGATTTCAATCTTCTTGAACTTGTAGAGACTTATTTTGTGTCCTAACATGTGGTCTATCTTTGTGAATGACCCATGTGCACTTGAGGAGAATGTATATTCTGTAGCTTTGGGGTGAAATGTCCTATAAATGTCAATTAAATCCATCTGAAAATGTGTCATTTAGAGTCACTGTTTCCTTGTTGATTTTTTGTCTGGAAGATCTATCCAGTGAAGTCAGCAGGGTGTAAAAGTCCCCTATCATGATTGTATTGTTATTGATCTCTCCTTTAAAGTTCTCTGAAAGTTTTTTATATATTTAGGTACTCCAAATTGGGTGCATATGTTTACCAGGGTTAATCTCTTGCAGAATTGATCCTTTTAGGATTATGTAGTGAACTTTGTTGTCTCTTGTGATGGCCTTCATTTTGAAGTCTATTTTGTCAAATATGAGTATTGCTACCCCAGCTTTTTTTTTTTTTTTTTCTGTTTCCATTTGCATGGAAAAAAATTTTTCAGCCCTTCACTCTCATCCTGTTTGTCTTTTGTTCTGAGGTGGGTCTATTGTAGATAACATATATTTGGGTCGTGTTTTTGTATCCATTCAGCTACTCTATGTCTTTTGATTGTAGCATTTAATCCATTTATACTTAAGGTTATTATTGATAGGTACTTATTGTCACTTTAACTCTGTATGCCTAGGTTTCTCTATTTCTTCTCATTACAGCAGTCCCATTAGCATTTCTTGTAATGCTTGCTTGGTGGTGATGAACTCATTTAGCCCTTTTTTTATTTGGTCTGGGAAGCTCTTTATTTCACCGTCTCTTTTGAATGATAGCCTTATTGGATATAGTAATCTTGGTTTCAGATCCTTGCTTTCCATCACCTTGAGTACATCATGCCATTCCCTTCTGGCCTGTAGAGTTTCTGATGAGTAATCAGGTGTCAGCCCTTACGGGAGCTCCTTTGTAGGTAACAAATTGCTTTTCTCTTGCCATCTTTAAGATTCTCTCTTTGTCTTTAATTTTATGCATTTTAATTATGATGTGTCTGGGCATGGGCCTGTTTGAGTTCTCTTTACTTGGGATTCTATTTGTCTCTTGAACTTGTGTGACTTTTTTCTTCACCAGCTTAGGGAAGTTTTCTGACATGATTTCTTTTTTCTCTTTTTTTCTTAAATATATTTTTATTGATTTCAGAGAGGAAGGGAAAGGGAGAGAGAAACATCAATGATGAGAGAGAATCATTGATTGGCTGCCTCCTGCACGCCCCCCACTGAGGATCGAGCCTGCAACCCGGGCATGTGCCCTTGACCAGAATCGAACCCAGGATCCTTCAGTCACAGGCCGACGCTCAATCCACTGAGCCAGACCAGCCAGGGCTCTGCCATCATTTCTTCAAACTTGTTCTCTATCCTTTGCGTCCTTTCTTCCCCTTCTGGCACATCTATGCAGATGTTATGTTTCATGTTGTCCCACAGCTTCCTTACACTGTCCTTCTGTTTTTTAATTGTCTCTTCTTTTGGTTCTCTGAGTGATTTTTTCTACCCTTTCTTCTAATTCAGCGGTTGCCTACCTCTCGGACCTCACAGACCACCAGTGGTCCACGGGCCACCTGTTGGTGACTGCTGTTCTAATTCACTGATTTGATCCTCAGTTTCCCCTAATCTGCTGTGTTTTCTTTCCAATGTGTTCTTTGTTAGTGCTGTGTCATTCTTTATTTCCAACTGTTCTTTTTTTCATAGTTACTATAACTTTTCTCATGCTGTTGAGCATCTTTACTATCATTATTCTAAACTCTGTATCAGATAAATTTATCTCCATTTCATTTATCTCTTCTGGAGAATTATCTTGTTCTTTCATTTGGGAGGGTTTTTTGTTGTTTTTTTGTCTCCCCATTTTGGCTGCCTGTTTGGGTTTGTGACTATGTATTAGGTAGAACGGCTACACCTCTCAATCTTGGTGCAGGACAGTGTCAAATGTTGTTTCTCTACTGCACCTTCTTGTCTTCCTGCACCAGGGGCCAGCCAGGGCCTGGCATACAGGGCAATGTGGATGTAGAAAGCTGTACCAGCTTCTGATAATGAGAGGGGCTGCTGGGGGCGGCTCCCCTCCCAGCCTCTCCAGAGTCTGAGCCCCACTTCCCATGAAGCACCTCTTGGCTAGTACTACTACAGTGCTCCTATGGCTGTGTCCCACCTCACCACACAAGACAGAGCTGGCTCCTGTGCATGGCCAGGGGGCTACTGTCCCAGACTGAGAGAAGAGACACTCCCTGATTCATGCGGAAATGGGAGCTCCAAAGCAGGGTTGGTGGGTCCCCACTAAAGAGCTGGTCCCTTGCTCCCTGACTCTTCCACAGCCACAGCCCCACATTTCACCCACTGGGAGGAGCAGGTGTATGAGGCCCCAGGCGTTGAGACTCAATTTACAGAACAAAAGGAATTCCATAGCACTGTTGTTGTTTTTTAAGTTGACTTTTAGGGAGAGGAAGGGAAAGGGAGAGAAACATCTACGCTGCCCTAACATTGGCCTGCGGACTGAAGGGTCCCTGGTTTGATTCTGGTTGGGCTGATTCCCAGTAGGGGATGTGCAGGAGGCAGCCTATCAGTGATTCTCTCATCATTGATGTTTCTCTCTCTCCCTCCCTTCCTCTCTGAAATCAATAAAAATATATTTTAAAAAATTCTATGTTGCCTCTCACACGCCCCCTACCAGGGATCCTGCCCTCAACCCAGACATGTGCCCTGATCAGGAATTGAGCCAGCAACCATTTGGTGCATGGATGATGCCCAACCAACCGAGCCACATCAGTCAGACAATCCAGCGCACTTTGAAGGACATTTATTTTGGTTCTTGACCAGTGTCCTCAGGACAAACAATTTGCAAAAATAATCTGTGGCTCAGGGCTTTTGGAAGAAACATCTGTTTCCTCTCAGCAGGAAAGGCTAGGCTTCTGGGGACTGGAGACCGTGGAGGGTCCGGAGCAGGCCGCTGTGCGGGGGGCCTGGGGTGGAGGCGGCGGGTAGGTATCCCCGCAGGCGAGCAGTGTCCTGTGGGCCAGCTCGCAGTGGACAGAGAGAGCTTCAAACGTCCACGAACACAAGGGAAAGGCAAAACCGCCACCTTGTGCCCTCCGGACACCAGGGGGGGACGGGCGCGCTCCCTCTGTGGGTCTCGGTGGGTCCGTGGGTGGCGGGCGTCGCGGGCTCAGGCCGGCTGCAAGGGCGCGGCGGCGCAGCCCACCTTGTTGCTGAAGAGGCGGGAGAGGCTGCGCGGCGGGGCGGCGGGGCGCGGCGGCGGCGCGCGGGGGAGTCCGCGCACGTCCCAGAGGCGCAGCGCGCCGTCGTGGGAGGCGGTGTACAGCACCTGGCCGTGCACCTGCGGGCGGGACGCGCGCGGCGCTGGGAGGAGCCGGCCGCCACTCCCGCCCCAGTAGGTCCCCGCATCGGTCCCGCAGTTACGGATCAACCACGCACAGACCCTGCTCGACCGCAGCCACTGCAGGCCGGGCATCCTGCACATCCGCTATCGAAGCCGAGGACGGGCCTGTCAGCCCCAGGACCTCGGCCTTGGGGAGGTCCGCCTGTGGGGCGCGGGGCGCGAGCTCCTTCCCGACCCCCCTCCCAGGCAGGCGGGCGTAGACACGCCCCGGGGATGCGGGGGGGGGGGGGGGCGCCTACCTGGATGCAGTTGATGATGAAGGCGTGGCCGCGGAACACCCTCTGGAGCGCTCCGGATTCGGCGTCGAAGGCGCGCGCGCGGGCGTCCCCGCTGCCGGTGAACACTGTGGACACACGCGCCACTGGGCACCCGCCCGACAGCCCTTCCACCTCCAGCACGCGCGGGGCAGGGGGCAGGGCAGGCCCCATCACCTGGGGGCCCCGTCCGCCCGCCTCACAGGACGTCCTAGGTTCCCGTGGGGCCTAGCGGAAGCCCCCGGACAGACGGACGCAGCACCTTCATTATCTGACCACCTCCCCGCCTCGGGGACCCTGGGGCCGGGAGAGGCTTCTTCCTTGGGCTCCCACCGTCCTGCGCTGCCCGTCCAGGGGCCCCCAATCCCTCCCAGCACCACCTGGGCCAGGTTCCCTCTCAGGCGTTTGGTGGAAGCCATTGGTGAAACTGGTCTCATCTGCTCCGTGTTCCCGCAGCTCTGGGGCGCGACTCAGGGGAGCCTCCCCTTCCCTGCCGTGGCCATCGGGGCAAGCACCAGCCAGAGATGCTCCTCCCGCACTAATGAACTTCGCCTCCCAGCGCAGGCCCGGGGGCAGCAGCGTGCCCTGCCCAACCTCTTGCAAGGATAAGCCGGTTTCTTAGAACTTAGAGTCCTCAAAGCCCAGGGTCATTAGAATCACCTGCTGGGCTTAAGCACAGACCGCTGGGCGCCCCTGAGTTTCTGATTTAGGGGCCTGGGGACCTGCACTTCTAACCAGTTCTAGGCGATTCTGATGGTCAGGAACCTCGCTGAGAACACGGACCCTCTGGTTCACATATGGTCTAGCCCGGGTTGTCCCAGGAGCCCACCCCAATACTAGGAGTTCAGTGCCAATAGTTCATCTGGCAGGCGTTCCAGGAAGTGGGAGAGAAACACGGATGGACACCATACAGGTGCACTAATGAGCCCTTGGGAGAAGGTGCAGACCACGCGTCAGAGTTGTCCCACCCGAGCGCAAGGATGCTGGGCTACCTACCCAGCAATTCTCATTAGTCATTGGCTGAGGGCCTCTCTGGTGGGTGTCAATCCCAGCTCCCCGCTGCCCCGCCCCTCACAGGAACACACGCGCGCGGGCTGAGGACCTTAAGTGCTGCGGCAAGAAGCACCCCTGAACACGGTACCCACAGCATCCGCTACACCCACCTGCAGCCTGAGCAAGTCACAGCAAGCAACCCCAGGGCTCCCTTTCTTACCCACTTCCTGTGTTCCAGCCTTTCTGCTAAAGCTACCCGTCAAGGTGGCCCTGGATGGGCGGTTTCGTTTTTGGGTTTTTCAGCTCCTCTCCTGCCGTCCCTCCCCCACCAACCCAGCCTGGTCGCTGTGCATCCCATGGGTGGGAGCAGGGTCAGGAATTAAGTCTAATCATCCCACAGCCTGTTGGAAAGACCAAGTTCCTTCACAACTGGCAACAACAGGGAGGGTCCCTGGGATCCAATAGTGGCAGCTTCCATCCCGGCTGCTGCCAAGGGGAGGTGATCTAGGCGACAGTCTTTTTAAGTTAGAGCCTTTCTAAGTGTCCCGACTTGGGAGCTGAGACACAATCACACTTACAGGTTTGGATATAGGAAGAAGAAAAAACAATTTGTGTCAGACACCTAAATCCCAGGGGCATCTCAGGCGCTATTTTCAGATTCACATTTCGTCTTCATCTGTCACGTATGCTGTGAAGTCAGTGTGAGTTTCCCACTGTGACTCTTCCTCCACCCGTCTGCTCCCTCACTCCAGTGCTAGGAAGATGACAAGCAGGCTCAGTGCTGTGTGTGTGTGTGTGTATGTGTGTGTGTGTGGGTGCACGCAGGGGGGGGGGGGTCCACGCGCACACATTGGGGGGAGGGAGGCTGATGGCAACACAGAGCATTGGGCATCACTTTGGGAGCAGTGCTCAGGAACCTGGGAGTCCCCTGCCATGCAGACGTGATGAGGTTGGGGCTCGCTTCCCTGGAACAGTGTCTGCCTTCTTGGTGCCTGGGGTGTAAACACACAGCCAATTGGACAGAGCCCGCAAAGCCCAGCTGTGTGGCTATGTGAGCCTGGGGGATAAACAGCTTGCTGCCCACCGAGTAAGCCATTTGCCCTTCTTCCTTCACAAAACAATCCTGGCTCCTCCTGGGAGCTACGTCCCCAGAGAAGAGGTTTCCTTCTTCAGCCGCCCCTGCAGGCAGTGGTCTGAGATCCAGGGAAAAGTCTTTGGGTGGCCCTTCCAGGGAAGAGCTTTAAAGGGGCTTTATCAGCTAGAGACACATCCTTTTGCCCTTCCCTCTTCTTCCTGCACAAAACAGAGCTCCAGCCGCTATCTTGGACCATCAGCCCCTTAATGATAGGAAGTATGTGTGGTGAAGCAACGTGACAGAAGGAATCTGGGTGCCTGATAACTGAGAGCCCCTAAAATTCTTCTGAGAGAAAAATAAACCACCATCTCATTTAAACCACTGCCCTCTGCGTTTTCTCTTATCTGTACGCAAATCTCAACGCCAAGTGAAGCCAAACCCACGTGGCCCTCACGCTGGCGGGAGTAGCGGTGTCGCTGTCTCACTGAGAATTAGAATGTGTCCTTGAGACGTGCTCTTGCCCTAGGACCTCTGAGCATCCAGGTGGCAGCATGTTCTTGTGGGTAAAGTTAGGGGAGTCCCCGCCCCCTTTCTGGGCTTGCTTTGTAGGTAACGCTGGAGGAACATGTGAATGGAGGTGGCCTGGCCACAGCTCTTGGGTGCTGCCGTCCTGAATGACAGCTGCCCATTAGTCCTGAAGTAGAGAAGCACAGAGGTGCTGAGCAGGGAGGATTTGGGGGAGCGGAGTGGGGGGCAGGCAGAACAAGGTGGGCTGGGCAGGTGGGGTGGTGCAGGGAGAGTCACTTACAGGTGCCTGCATGGTACTTGAGGGCGCTCACGCTGTGTCTGTGGGCTGGGAACGTGCGCACACACTCCCCCGTGTCCGCCAGCCAGCACTTGACGGTCCTGTCGGCGCTGCCCGAGTACACATGCTGGTTCACGAGCTGAGGAGGGATGTGCGTACTGCGGCTCAGAGGCCCTCCCAGCCTCTCCGAGTGGAAGGGGAGGGGATGTGCTGGGCTCAGTGGAGAAAGTGCACGAACCAGAAACGCCCATCTGTGGGTCCCACCTGACCGCCGGCTCCAGCACCCAGGACCTCCCTGCTCCTCCCGCTTCCCTGGGAGAGTGGGGTTGGGCAGGCAGGCAGACCCGGCTCAGGTTTTCACTGTTACTCGCCCTTGGCCAAGTCACTCACTGCTCCTCAGCAGCTTCACGGAAGCTAAGTACCGTGCCAGCACCATACTGGTAAGAGCAAGGACCCCCAACATTCCCCGGCATAGAGACTACTTCTGTCAGGTGCCGATGGGGTGATTCCTGCCTAACCCAGTAGGACTGGTGTCCTTCTAGGTAGAGGAAATGTGGACACAGAGGGAAGGCCATGTGTGGCCGGAGGGAGCGGCCTCAGGAGAAACCAGCCCTGCAGACACCTTGATCTTGGACTTCCAGCCTCTAGAACAGACACCGAGCTCTGCTGTTTCACCCCACCCCTCCCCCACCTGTGGCACTTTGTCACGAAGGCCTAGCCGACTGTACGCTGGGGCAGGGCAGCACAGACAGAGGGGGCGGCGGTCTCACCTCCAGACAGATGACAGAGCCCTGGTGCTCCCGGAACACCCGCAGCTGCTCCCCACTCAGGATGTCCCAGGCGCGGATGGTGGTGTCCGTGCTGCCCGTGAAGGCCGTGTGGCTGGGCGTGTCCAGCACAAGGCACAGCACGGCACCCGTGTGGCCCCGCAGCGTCTGGTGGCAGCAGCCACTAGCCACCTGCCACACCTTGGCCGTGCCATCCGTGCTGCCTGTTACCAGCAGCCCCCCGGCCACAGCCTCTTCCTCGAAGGGAGCCCCGGGCAGGTCCCAGGGGGCGGAGTAGGCGAGAGTCAGCACGCAGTTGCGGTGGCCCCGGAACTCCCGGGACACCTGCCCCTTGTCCACACTCCAGGCGCGAGCTGTCCGGTCATAGGAGCTGCTGAAGAGCTGGTTGTTGGTGACCAGGATCCTGGTGGCAGAGGGAAAGGCCAGGGGTTGGCCCACCGGGCTGCCCGGCAGGCTGTCACAGGGTCCCTTTGGCAGGTGTCCTCCATGTTCAGTGAGCCCAGGCAATGGGAAGCAGGAAATGCTCCCAGAGAAAGTCCTGGGCTGGAGTACCCCAGGCTCCTGCTTCAGGGGGGACTGTGAGGGGGTCAGGAGAACACCCCAGAAGTCACAGGGGACCAGGCAGAGGCCACCACCCACAGAACAAAGCCCAGACTGAAGGCGTCCTGGTCACTGCCATCGTAACCCCACCACCGGCATGGACACCTGCCCGGGCCAGGGGCCGGCTGCCTCTGCACTGTGGCTGGAGACACCCCTCTCCACCCGGTGGCCAGTCACCCCCGGGGTTCAGCTGAAGGCCCCTTCTCTAAGACGCTGCCCAGAATCCCCACCACGTGCTGGGCCGTGGTCCACTCAGACCTTCCCCGCAGCAGGGCCAAGCTCCGATGCTTCCATCCCGCCCAACGCGTGGACCACAGCAGCCGCTCGTTACAGCTACGGAAGCAACGTGGGGAGGACAGGTGAGGAGGCCCACCCTCCGGGTTTGCCCCGAACTGAAAGGCTGCGGGAACATGGGACTTGCAGTTTAAAAACCAGGAAAGTTCTGGGCAAAGTGGGACACAGTGGTCACCCTAAGGACAGGTCAGACTCAGGGGCTGGGCGGGGCTTCGGGATGGTAGAGCCTTGGGGAAGCTGGGAGTTATGCGTGTTTTGTGAAAGGCCTCTGTGTCACTCTCACAGCGCCAGTGCCAGATCAGCCCACGAGTGACTTCTGTAGTCAGGGCCACGGGAGACACAATCAGACAAGTCTCGGTGGGGTGGGGGTTGGAGAGGGCATGGCATCTGCTGTCAGTTCGCACAGCCAAATGTCATTTGGGCGACGTCTGCTGACAACATTCCAGCCAAGGGCCCCAGGGAATTCTGGGTGAGAGGAGCAGAGAGGGTCTGGCCACCTCCCTCCGCCCCCCACCCCGCCCCCAATGCAGGAAGAAAGGCCGCTCAACAGTAAAAACTCGTGAATCTTTTTCTCCTTTTGATAAATGCTAAGGCTGTCTTCCCAGAAAACTACACATTTGTCTTTAGTATAGAACATTGGCTGTGACTTCAAAGGGCCCGTGTTGAGGAGGCTGAGCCCCGAGGAGCACAGACCACAAAGGGCAGAGGCCAAGGTTGAGGCTGGAATAAGGCCGCGTCCTCGGTGTGGGGATAGAGGGGTAGGTTAGGGACACCTGGCACTCCCTCCGTCCTGGAGGCTGGCGCGGCGGGAGGAGAGATGGACCACGCGAGGGAACAGACCTGCCTGCACCGCACCCAGACCCCGCATCCTGCAAGGTTCTCACCTCCTGCAGGTAACTAAGGAAACGGACTCACTGAAACAGCTCCTGCCCTGGTAGATGGTTTCCACGACGTGTGTATTTCTAAAGGAAAGTGACGACCTGCTGTCACATAGCACCATGGGTGACGTTCTGGGGGCCTGCAGGCTGCCAGGTGCGGCCTGGCATGAGAGAGCAGAGACGCCAGGCCTGGTGGGCGCCCCCAGAAGCTCACACACCTGGCCCAGCTCTGAAAACACGGGAGGAAGTGAATTCCACGTCCTCACCTCAGGGTGTCACACATTTGCAAGCACAGTTAATAATGCAAACGTCTTCCCAGATCTACCGCTCAAAAGTAGTGTGTGCACTGGCCGGTTTGGCTCAGTGACTAGAGCGTCCGCTTGTGGACTGAAGGGTCCCAGGTTCGATTCCGGTCAAGGGCACATGCCCAGGTTGCGGGCTCAACCCTCACTAGGGGGTATGCAGGAGGCAGCCGATCAACGATTCTCATCATTGATGTTTCTCTCTCTCTCCCTCTCCCTTCCTCTTTGAAACCAATAAAAAGCAGCTGATAGTTTCCAGGCACAACCTGAGAGCAAGCTGGTCACCTGAGGTGTGGCCTTCTCCCACCTGTCAGCACTTCCAACCACTCACACCTCACAAAAGGAGACTCCCCTTTCCCACACTTTTCCTCAGTCACAAATTTTTCTCGAGAGAGTGCTGGGACCTGGCTGGGTGGCTCAGTTAGTCAGTGTCATTCCGACACACCAAGGCGGTGGGTCTGACCCCGTCAGGGCACATACGAGAACCAGCCAGTGAGTGCGGAACGAACTGATGTCTCTCTCTCCCTCTCTCCAAAGAAAGAAAGAGCCCACCCAGCATGGCTCAGTGGTTGAGCGTCGATCCATGAACAAGAAGGTCACGGTTCGATTCCCGGTCAGAACACACATACCCGGGTTGTGGGCTCGATCCCCAGTGTCTCTCTCTCTCCCTTCTTCTCCAAAATCAATAAAAATATGTTTAAAAAAATACATAAAAGAGTGAGAAAGAAAGGGAGGGAGGGAGGGGAGGAGGGAGGGAGGGAGGGAGAAGCAAGAGCGCTGGGAGAGGCCAGCAGAGCTGTGAGGCCTGAGCCCTAATTCTACCCCTTTGCTACCACTTGTTTGCTTGGCCCTGGCCTCCCAGGTCTCCGGCCTGGCCTGCTCCAGCTAAGAGTAGGGGACAAAAGTGGGGCTGCTGGAAGGTGGGCGGGGGACGGGGCCTGCCTTCCCCACTCTGAACCATCGTGTGTGTGTGTGTGTGTGTGTGTGTGTGTGTGTGTGTGAACATGTGTACGTGTGTGTGGTGTGCCAACACAGCTCTTTACTGTCTTTCTACTTAGGGGTGTTGTTGAGTTCCTGCCCTGTGGGTGCACCATTCCGACTGCAGGCCGCTGGAACTTGGTCAGTTAATGGTCACTTGACCATTTCTGGGCACTTGACCATTAACAACTCAGGTCCCACCCGACCCAGGTGTGAGTAAAGCCCGTGCTGGCAGCGTCCCTCCTGGCTGGGAATATCCTAGTCCGCCAGCCCCGCCCCACCCGCCTCTGTCCCCTCAAACCACTGCCTGCACTGGGTCTCTCCTTATTTACCGCCCAGGCAGGTGGCCTCCTGTCAGTAAAGCATCGGGAAGGCCGAGGGCGGGGCCAGACTCCTGCTTATCCTGGGCAGTCCCTCAGGAGCCTGCGATGGCCGATGGCCGCAGTTACATAAATAATGTTAAATTGATCTGATCAGCAAAGGAATTTCATGGCTCAGCTCAGACCCAAATCCAATAAGGGAAAACTCAAACCGAGGCGGGGGGTGAGGGTAGAGGGAGGAGAACAGTTTCAAGTGCAACATGGAAAGGAGAGGTTTAAAAATACCCTGGCTTCATCTTCAGAGCCATCCCCATTGGCTGCTCCACCAAGTCCCTGGCCCACCATCGGGTACCAATTAAGCCATTTCCTCTGGAATCTGTTCCACCCTAGGAGTTGTGGCCTCCAGATGCCTTTCCCTGTGCCCAGCAGGGGGCAGTATGCAGCCAAGTCAATGTGTTCCCCACCTCTACCTCCCAAGCCCCCACCTGCAGCCCTGGGTAGTGGGCACTTGTCACACCTGGGGACACTTCTGTCCTGAGCTTCCCATTGCTCTGTGCTCCTGGTGACCAACCTGCGTGCCCACAGATGCTTCCCCACAGAAGCTACGTTCCTCCAGGGCAGCGGCCTCAGGGCTACACCTCTGTCCCCTGGGGCCCAGCCAGGTAAGATGAGAGGCCGTGTCCTCACTGCCTGTCAGCCCGGGCCCAGCCATGCTGACCTGTTCACAATGGACGTGTGTCCTCGGAACACCTGCAGGCACTGCCCGGTCAGCACATCCCACTTCCTGATGGTGCGGTCGGCGCTGCACGTGAAGGCAGCCTCGTTCTCCAGCTGGCAGAAGGTCACGTAGCTCTCGTGTCCTGTAGGCGAGGGCAGAGGTGAGCCTGGGGCGTGCCAGCTTCTGCTTTTCCTCTAGGAAGAACGCTTGAGGCGGCTCGGGGCAGGCGTGTTTGAGACCAGTCCAGAAGTGACTAGCCCTTTAAAATGAAAAACTAAGTCTGGGAGAGCCTGTGGGGTGCCAGGAGCAACTCAGGGGACACTCATCCTGCCCCCCCCCCCCCCGAATCCTTCCTTTCCCTCCTCTTCATCATCGTCTTTCGGTCTTCAAACTATTCACTCAGTCATCCCACACACTCTGTAATTCAGTGTTGTGGAGGCAGGAAGCACAGAGGCCAGGGCATGGTCTTCAACGCCCCAACGCTGCGCTAGCGCCCTGAGCTACTACTGACTGACCACTGGCAAGTCATCTCGCCTCCCTGTGCCTTGGTCTCCTCATCTGACACAGGGAGCGGGCAACGCCTGTCTCACAGGGCTGCTGCGCAGACTGAGCTGCTAGGTGTCAGCTGCTTCGCGCTCGGGGAGAAACACTACGGTAGGCAGAATATTGAGTCCTAATTCCTGGAACCTAGAAATGTTACTTTGCTTGGAAAAAGGCACATTTGCAGATGTAATTAAGTGAAGGCTCTTGAGTTGGAGAGATTATCAGCATGAGCCCTAAATGCAACCACAGGTGTCCTCGTAAGGAGGCAGAGCCCTGACTGGTATTCTCAGTGGTTAGAGTGTCAGCCTGCACACCAAAGGGTCACAGGTTCTATTCCGGTAAAGGCCACATACTGGGTTTCAGGTTCGATCCCTGGTTCCGGGCGGGCACGTGCGGGAGGCAACCAATCAATGTGTCTCTTTCACATCGGTATTCCTAGCTCTCTCTCTCTCTCCTTTTTCGCCCCCCTCCCACTCTGTAAAAATCACTGGAAAAAATATCCTCACCTGAGGATTAACAAAAAAGAAAAAAAAATCCTTAGATGAGGATTAACAAAAAAGATTTTTTTTTAAAAAGGAGGCAGAGCCCTGGCCAGGTAGCTCAGTTGGTTAGAGCATAGTCCTGAAATGCTAAGGTTGCAGGTTCGAACCTTGGTGGAAAGATAACCAATCGATGTTTCTCACATTGATGTTTCTCTCCCCCCGCCCCTAAAAAAATCAATAAACATATCCTCGGGTGAAGATTAAAAATAAGAATCAACCAATGAATGCATAAATAAGTGGAACAACAAATCAATGTTTCTCTCTCTCTCTTTCCCCCTTTTCTCTCCCTCTCTCAAATCAATTTTTAAAAATTCTTTAAAAAGAAAAATTTCTGTCTTCTTGGATAGCCTAGATCAGGCCTCTAGGAAAACAACGTTTGTGCGAATTAAACAAACACTTGAAGAAACTGCAGATTATGTTTCCCTTAAAAACATGTTAGTTTAAAAGTCGAGGGCAAAGTTTGTTTGGCAAAACACAGCCCTGCTTTTGGCCAAACCCAAAGAGTTTATAAGATAGTTTAAGATTATCAACAAACCTTCCCTGAGACCAGAGCTGTCCGTGGGAGGGCTCAGCACTGTGAGGGGAGGGCAGCCGGGTGCCCTGAAGGCAGGGAGGTGCCACGGAGCTGGCCACACACAGGCTCACTCACGCCCAGCAGTCCTCCACCAACCGACCGAGTGCGGACTAACGCAGGCTAACCCAGTGCAGACTAACCCAGGCCAACCCAGTGCAGACTAACCCAGGCCAACCAGACAGGCTCCTGGGGGAGCGTCATCCCCCTTCAATCTGCTTCCTTCCATCTCACAGGAAGGCCAAGTCAATTAGGGCAAGAAAAACACTGAGAAATGTTAGTGCCCCGGGACACCTGAAACCAGGGATGCTGAAGACCATGAGCTTCAGGACTGCTTTTATGACACACAGAAGTAAAAAGGAAAAAAAGAATATAAACACTGATTACGAATCAATAAAAATAGAACACACAAACAGAAACTTGAGAGGTGATAATGAAAAGAAGTTTTTCAATGTAAAAAAACCTCATCTTGCCTGGCTGGTGTGGCTCAGTGGTTGAACATTGACCTATGAACCAGGAGGTCATGGTTCGATTCCTGGCCAGGGCACATGCCCTGGTTGCGGGCTCGCAGAAGGCAGCGGATCAATGATTCTTTCATCATTGATGTTTCTCTCTCTCCCTCCCCCTCTGAAAGCAATTAAAAAATATTCTGAAAAAACCAAACACCCTCATTTCTTAATCGGGGCCAGACTGACCCTCTGTCTTCTGGGGACCTGGCCCTGGGCTGGCTGAGGCTCCCTGCAGTGGTCAAGGCTCCCCAGTGGACAAGCCCCTTCCTCTGTGAGCCAGACACCCACCGTGAATCTGAAAACACAAGCCAACTGAGTCCTGGCTCAGAGCCTCCCCAGCAGAGGGGCCCTGGGAGCTGCAGAGTGCATCCCTGACCCCTGATCTATAGACCAGAGACAGGGCTCAACTGCCCCCAAGGCCTTTAGGGCCAGCAGGGAGCAATGCCTCCCCCCATCCTGGGGAAGGGTGAGGGAGAGCAAGGGGGAGAGAGGGCATGGAGGAGGGATGGCCCCTCCTGTCTCCAGGGACCACAGCGCCTTGGCATCGAGCTGTTGGAATTATGCAGAATAAGCAAAAAAGCCAAACTAAAAATATTTTCGAAGGGATGAAGAGTGCAGATAAGACGCAGTTATTATGTTCAAAAGAACATGCTGAGGCTCAGGGGCTCCTGCCAAGGTCCTGGGCCCTTCCGGCCTGTGGGAGCAACAGGTCAGTCCGAGGCTTAACCCTCTATCGGCTCCCCACACCCGCCCCCCTGTCCTTACACCCTGAGACTGGCTGAGTTCAAAGTGCCCCTCCTGTACATGGAGTCCAGGATGGACACAGCGCTGGGTCCAGATGGGCTGGAGCGGGCATGAAGTGGTGCCCCCTTGCCCTGTGCTATCCCTGCGGGTCTTCTGTCTGTCCCTCCAGAAACCTCTTCTCCAGCCTGCTCTCTGCAGCTTCTCCGCCCTGTATAGGTACCCCCTCCCCCCCTCCGCCCTGTATAGGTACCCCCTCCCCCCTCCCCTCCGCCCCTGTATAGGTACCCCTTCCCCCTCCCCTCCGCCCTGTATAGGTACCCCCTCCCCCCTCCCCCCCGCCCTGTATAGGCACCCCCTTCCCCCTCCCCTCCGCCCTGTATAGGTACCCCCCCTCCCCTCCGCCCTGTATAGGTACCACCTCCCCCTCCCCTCCGCCCTGTATAGGTACCCCCTCCCCCCCTCCGCCCTGTTTAGGTACCCCCTCCCCCCCTCCGCCCTGTATAGGTACCCCCTCCCCCCCTCCGCTCTGTATAGGTACCCCCTCCCCCCTCCCCTCCGCCCCTGTATAGGTACCCCCTCCCCTCCCCAACACACACACAGGGTTCAGAGAGCTGGGAGGCCCGGCCCAAGACCTGAGATGAGGTGACAGGGACCCAGGTAAGAAATATATCCACTTCCAGTGGGTAAGTACACAAATATAAACCCACATGTATTTGAAAACTTTTATAAAGTCCCTGCTATGTCATCCAGTTTTCAAATAAGCTGAACTGCAGATAAAGTGAGGCAGCAGAGCGCAGGGCGGGGTGATCCAATTTCAACTCTGTCTTCGCCCCTGCTCTTTAACTCGCACCTCGGTCTCCCTGCCTGCGCGGGGTAACAGCGGGCGGGGACTGCAGCTCAGGGCGCGGGGCCAGGGCACTTGCAGGCCCCGAGGCTGCCCGAACGGCCGGAGGGAGATGTCCAGCCAGAGGTGCCCTGGCCAGTGAGAGGCCAGAGAAGGCGCTGCTCACCTGGGGGGCGGGGGGGAGGGGGAGGGCCATTCCTTTGTGTTAACTGTTGTAAAGGGAACATTTCACGCTCCGGGTTGACAAGTGACAGCCCCGCAGAGGGCGCCCCTCGGCCACTGACCCCACTGCAGCCGGCTCCTCGCGCCCCCCCCCCACGCCCCCCAGCTGGATATCCACACGCTGTCCTCAGCTGGCCGGGTTGTGGGCCCGCGATGGGTGGGGCCGGGCTTTGGGGAGGGTCTGTGGGTGGAAGAGCCGAGGTCTGAGCCGGCAAGAGGATGGGAAGGACAGAACCGGGGGAGCGGAAGGCGCGCGCGTCTACCTCGCAGGAGGGCGCAGCACTGGCCGTCCGCGGTGCTCCAGAGGCGGGCCGTGCCGTCCTCGCTGCCCGTCAGCAGGCGCTGCCCGTCGGGGCTCAGGCTGAGCCAGTTGATGCCCCCGCGGTGCTCGGCGCAGACCCTCAGGGCCGACCCGCCGCCGCCCATCCCGCCGGCCGCTAGGGAGGGGCGCCCGGGCGTCCGCGCTCTCGGCGGCTTCGTCCCCCGGTCATCGCGGGGACCGGACTCCAGGCTCCTGCGGGGGCCCGGGGCGCGGGGATAAGAGGGGGACCCTCGCTCCCGCGCCGCCCACTCGGACCCAGCGGGCAGCCCACTTGGGACCCCGTCCCCCGAGGGGCAGTCCCAGTCCCACCGGCACAGCGCGCCCCCTCCCCGCGCCCCTCGGGAGACTCCGCCCCCACCTGAGCGGCCTCCCTCCGGCCGGGCGCGCGGGGCGAAGCGTCTCGGGGCGCGGCGGGCAGGGGACACCGGGAAGCCGAGCGCCCACGTCCCGCACGCCTCCCGGCCGGGCTGCGCTCGCTCGGGCGGAGCGCGGAACAATACAGCCCGCTGGCTCCTCCTCGGAGACCACCCCCGACCGGCCCTCCCCCTGCGCGGCGCCGGCCCCCACCCCCAGCCCGGCCCCGGCCCCGGCCCCGGCCCCGGCAGACGACTCCACGTGCCGCCTCCCGCTCTGCCGGGCGCCCGCGCTCTGCCGCCCCCGCCGGACCGGGACCGGGAGGAGGACCGAGTCCGCGAGGGGCGACGCGCGCGCCCGGGGGCTCGCCGGGGCCGGCGGCTGCGCGCTTCCACCGGACGGTCGCTTCTTCCCGCTCCCAGGCCTAGGACCTACCTGGGGGCGCTCGGGGGCTCGGGAGCGGCCCCCGGTCGGAGAGGGCCCTCGCTGGGAAATCACGTGCACCCCAATTCTGAACGTGTCTCGCCGAGGGGGGGTGGGGGCGGGGGGCGAGCCCCGGTGGAGGGTGGGCTCCCCGCAGAGGTCAGGGTCACTCCCCGGAGCAGTCCCGGTCCTGGGGGCTGGGCTCCAGCCACTGCTGTCCCTGCCCCCGCGCCCACTCGGCTCCGCCCCGGAGGGTCCCCCGGGTTCTCGCAGGAACCCCCACCCGAGCGCCGGTCGCTGGCTCCTATGAAAGCAGTTCCGGCGCCGGCTTCGCGGGGGGTGGCGGTGGAGGGCGGGAGGGGAGGTCCTCCAGGTCCGAGGATTTCCGGAACCGCCGGGGCTCTTTCCAGAAGCCACTGGGGGAACCTCGGTGGGATTTGTGATTGTGTTCGGGGTGGGGTCGAGGTTGGTGAGCGGGTGCCTTTGGAAAGCGGGCCCACGTCACCACAACGGGAACTTCTCCCAAAGGCTGACCATAAAAAACTCTGGGGAAAAAACCATAATGGGGTTCCCCAGGGCAGTGGTCGGCAAACAGCGGCTGGCGAGCCACATGCGTCTCTTTGGCCCCTTGAGTGTGGCTCTTCCACAAAATATCACATGCGGGCAACAGCATACAAACCTGACTTACCCAAACTTTCCAAGGAGATGCAAGGCCATTGTTCACATTAGTGTTTGTCAGTCATTGTCATGATTTAATTTTATGGATATTATAAGGTAAATTGTAAGGAATTTAATTTTATCAATAAATAATATCATTATTAAGTATGATGGTATCAAGTTTTATTCAACGTACCTAGAGTTTAACTAAGACAAAACTTTAAGTAAAGTTTATTAAGTTAATTTTAGGGAACGCTGTGGAAAGAAGATGTAGTGTCGAGGATTGAGAAAGGTATGTTGAGATGGCTTGGACATAGAGAGGATGAACGAAAGGAGACAGACGAAAGCAGTATGCAAGACGAGTGTGGATGGGAGAGGTGGAAGGGGTCAACCTCAGCGAACATAATCAGATTGAGGACGTTTTTAGCAAAGGCCAGCTTAGGAGGACCCTAATTAACTTAATAACAATGTACTATAAACTATATAGTTTACGTTTAAAAATTTTGGCTCTCAAAAGAAATTTCAATCGTTGTACTGTTGATATTTGGCTCTGTTGGCTAATGAGTTTGCCGACCACTGCCCCGGGGCGTTGGGCAGTTATTCCCCGAGAGGCCTAACGGGAGCCCCCCCCCCCCCCCACTTGTGAGTCAGCTGGCAGCTCAGCTTTAGGAGCAGGACCCTACCCTGTAGGCAGTGAGGGAGGGTCCCCGGAAGGCGGGAGGGGTGGGGACAGTAGGTTTGAAGTCAAAGACGCTGGTGGAGGTGGGTTAGTTCAGAGGAGGCGGGAGGGGAGGGCAGAAGCGGAGCCCGGTCCACAGGTGGACTCTTGAGAAACCGGACGTGCGCAGGAGGCAGGAGGACTGCCCCAGCCGGAGTCTCCCCCGAGCTGTATTTTTCTTTTTTACCATGCACAAGCACACTGTGCCATTTTTTAAAAGAAGGCTTCAAGAAGCTCCAATATTATTACTACTATTATTAATGTTTGGAGGACAATCATCAGAGAATTAAAGTTATTGTTGGGAGGATAATACATGGCCGTGTATCCTCAGAACCCTGGATATCTGTGTTCCACACAGTCAGCGCTGCCAGGGCCCAGAGAGGGAGGGGACAAGCATTAGACGTCACAGAGAGTCCCTTGTCCATGAGTGAGGGTCCAGGGCTAGGCTGAGCTGGACCACTGGGCTAGCCCCACTCCCTACATCCCCTCATTCCCAGAAGGACACTCAGTCTGCTTCAAGGGGTCACTGACCATTCCATCAGGTTCAAGACTAAGAAGGAAGCAGGCTTAAAAATCAAATCTCCCTCTCACGCCAAGAAAATCTTTGTATTGGCCACTGCCTCTAGCCGCTGGCCTCAGAAGTCAGAAGTCAGGCCCTCTGAGCAAGAGAGGTTTTGCTCAGACACTGGCCCCGAGGGAAGTGAGGAGTCTGGACAAGCATACAGCTCTCTGAGGTCACCCCCACATTTGGGACTGGAATGTGTGGGCCTTTCCTGGGTGTCTGACCAGGGCTGTGTCAGTGAGGACATGTAGTATGAAAGCCAGCTGGTAAACATTCCCTCCGCCCAAAGTTTTACTTTATCTCCCCCTCACACGCTTCCTGGCAGCCTCAGAGAAATGTCAGAGGCTAACTGGACAAAAGGGGTGGTTTTTTTGGTTTGTGTTTTGTGTGTGTGTGTGTGTGTGTGGTGTGTGTGTGTGTGTGTGTGTGTGTGTGTGTGTGTGTGTGTTTTGTTTGTTTTAGGAAGGCGGTTTTAAACAACTTTCAGAATTCACTAGCTTTGATTTCCATCTCAGGCCAAGATGGAGTCATAAGGATTAGATTTACCCTACCGCTTCCGCCTGAAACAACCAAAAAACGAACATATGAAATATATGAAGCAACAGTTTTCAAGGCGATGGATGGGAGGCAATGAAAGACAGCAATTCCTGAGAGAGAGCAAAATGGGTGAGCCCTACCACGGGCCGGGCCAGCTCACTGCCCTGAGAGCATTCCAGACCCGAGAGCAGGCAGAGGGAACCCAGAGGGAGCCAGTGGACCCCCTGGGTTGAAGAAACAGCTGCGTGTCTGGGAAGAACAAAGTGGCTAACGATGGCAGGATAGAGCTCCCAAGAGGATAGACTCTGGAGACGGACAGAAGGCCCCTTTCCTGTGCGCAGCTGGGGACTGGCCAACACATGCCCGAATGAGCAAACTACTCCAGGTGGGAAGAGAAATAGAGGCAACTGTCCACCCCCACGTGGGGTGGAGGGGAGTGCAGCAAGGACAGGAAACCCATTATTATAACTGTATTCCATGTGTTCACAGGTGTAAATGCACAGATGATCTCAAAAAATCCCGACTGGACTTCTAGAGGTGAAAACAATGTCTGAAATGAAAACAACAACAACCCTGAATGGGATTAACAGCAGATTGGGTATGACAGAATAAAATAAAATATTAGTAAACTCGAAGACATAGCAGCAGAAACTATGCAAAATGAAAAACAGAGGAAAAGGAATGTTTAAAAAAGGAAAGAACAGCCGTGAGCTGTGGGACAACTTCAAGCAGCCTAATATATGAGTAATTAGAGTGCTTGAAGAAGAGGAGAGAAAAGAAGGAACAGAAAAAATATTTGAAGAAATAATAGCTGAAAGTTTCCAAATTTGATAATTATAAATCCACAGACCCAAGGAACTCACTAAACTCAAGCACAGAAAACATAAAAGACACAAACTCCATCAAGAATATATACTCTGGCCGTGGCTGGTTTGGCTCAGTAGATAGAGTGTCGGCCTGTGGACTGAAAGGTCCCGGGTTCGATTCCGGTCAAGGGCATGTACCTTGGTTGCGGGCACATCCCCAGTGGGAAGTGTGCAGGAGGCGGCTGATCAATGTTTCTCTCTCATCGATGTTTCTAACTCTCTATCTCTCTCCCTTCCTCTCTGTGGAAAATCAATAAAATATATTTTTAAAAAAAGAATATATACTCTGAATAACCCTATATCTATTTTTTAAATTGAATTTGTAGCTAAAAACCTTTCCACAAAGAGAATTTAAGACCCATATGGCTTCACTGGGGAGTTGTACCAAACTCTTAAGGAAGAAATAATACCAATTCTCCACAAATTCTAGAAAATTGAAGAGGGGAGACAACTTCTCAATTCATTGCACTAGGCTAGTGTTACTCTGATACCAAAATCAAAGACATTATAAGAAAAATACACCAATATTCATCAAGAGCATGGATGCAAAAATTCTAAACAAAACTTTAGCAATTGAATTCAACAATATACATAAACCATAAGATATCATGACCAAGTGAGGTTTATCCCAGGAATTCAAGGTCAGTTTAACATTCAAAAATCAATGCATAGCATAAGGATAGAAATATAGACCAATGGAATAGAATTGAGAGCCCAGAAATAAACCCATACATCTGTGTTCAATTCATTTTCAACAATGGAGCCAAGAGAATTCAAAGAGATAAAGAACAATCTTTAAAAAATAACGGTGCTGGGACAACTGGACAGCTCATGCAAAGAATGAACTTGGACTCCATACCTCACACCACATACAAAATTAACTCAAAATGGAGCATAGACCTAAATGTAAGAACTAAAATTCTACAACTCTTAGAAGAAAACATAGGTGTAAATTTTTATCAACTTGGATTAGGAAATAATTTCTTAGATATGACACCTAAAGCATAAGCAAACAAACTGTAAGAGGAAAAATTGGACTTCATCACAATTAAAAACGTTTATGTTTCAAAGTCCACTCTCAACAAAGTGGAAACGTAATCCACAGAATGGGAGAGGGTATTTGCAAATCATCTTCAATAAGGGTTTTGTATCCAGAATATACTTTAAAAAACACAAAACTCTTTTTAAAAAAAAAAAACCAACAAACACAAAACTCTGACAGCTTAACAATAAAAAGACAAATCACCCAATTTAAAAACGGGCAAAAGATTTGAATAGACATTTCCCCCAAAGGAGCTGTACAGATAATCGATCAGCACATAAAAAGATCTCAACATCACTCGCCATCAGGGAAAGCCAATTAAAACCACACTGGCACATCAGACACGCCCATTAGAATGGTTAAAATGAACGTCTGATTGTTCCAAGAATTCTTGTTGGCAAGAACATGGGGCCACTAGAACTTTCATATAAGTCTGATGAGACTATAAAATGGCACAAGCACTTGGGAAGCAGTTTGGCAGTTTCTTAAAGAGTTAAGCACACCTACCGTATGACTCATCCATTCCTCTTTACCCCCGAGAAATGAAAGCATATGTCCATATGAAGACTTACACATGAATTTTCGTAATAGTTTTATTTCCAAGAGTCACAAGCTGGAAACAGCCCAAATGTTCTGTCGAGAGTTTAGCTAAGCTACTCCGCGTTACTGCTGCCTCACCATCCATTTTACTGGCCTGCGGGGACCTTCCTCTGGTTGCTGCTGCTGCAGGGATGCCGGCTCTCCTTTTGTCAGGGTCCTGGTCTGATTCCTTTTATTATTATTATTATTATTATTATTATTATTACTACTACTACTACTACTACTACTACTACTACTACTAGAGGCCCAGTGCACGAAATTCGTGTATGGTAGGGTCCCTAGGCCTGGCCAGTGATCAGGGCCAATCTGTGGTGTGACCAGTGGGGCAATTGGGGCCCCCGCTCACACCTACCTTGGCCTGGCACTGCCCACTCACCTGCTCCACCGTCCCACCATGGTCCCATTCTCATCGGGGCCCATGGGGCCAGCAGCACCTCCACTGCTGCCCGCTGCCAGCACCACTAAGGCCCGCCATGTTCTGTGCCATGTTCTATGCCACCCCCTGGTGGTCAGCGTATGTCTAACTCGCGGTCAGTTGAACTCCTGCCCATGGGGCCAGTTTGGATATTAGCCTTTTATTGTATAGGAAGGAGGAGGATTGGGTTTGATTCCTTCTTAATTACTGAGCTTCCATTTGCTGTGAAGGGGACACCAACAAGATTTTCCCTGCGTTCCATTTCCAGCCTTTCTGAGGCAGAGCCCTTCCCAAGCCCCTGGACTTTCCACTGTGCGGGCAGCAGCCAGCTTGGTTTATGGTTTTAGAGCAACTCCACGAACTCCCCGTGCAAGTCATCACCTGAAGCAGCCACCACCCACACTTGTCACCAGCATCCTGCCTGTGGCAGGTCACGGGAGGTGAAACCAGGACTCTGTATTCACTACCTGATGGGAAAGTGACGGTTTACAAGGCTGGTGCAACCTTTCTGTATATATTATTCCCCTAAAACACAAAAACAGAAATTCCTGTGCTATTGGATTTTTCACATTATTTCACTATAATCAAGTAACAACTATAAGGCAGGCACTATGCTCAACACATTGTATAATAACTTTTAACTTTATTTAAAAAATTTTTAAATATATATTTTTTATTGATTTTAGAGAGGAAGAGAGAGATAGAAACATCAATGATGAGAGAGAATCATTGATCGGCTGCTTCCTGCAGGCCCCCTACTGTGGACCAAGCCCTCAACCCGGGCATGTGCCCTTGCCTGGAATGGAACCCAGGACCCTTCAGTTCTCAGGCCAAGGCTCTATCCACTGAGCCAAACCAGCTAGGGCTAACTTTTAACTTTCATAACAACAACTCAGGATGCAGAGTATCTTCCTGATTTTACTGATGAGGAAACTGAGGCCCAAAGAGATTAAATAGACAAAGTCAACTCAGCTAGTGAGCAGATCTCAGGTATGCCATGATCCCCGTCTAAATGAGGTGTTTGCCAAATGACAGAGAATCCTGGCGTGAGGGGAGCGGGCCCACACCTCTGTGCCTGAGGCACGAAGGCTCCTGGTCCTTCTTCCTGCAGCCCCACTGGGTTTTCCCAGAGAGAGACCGTGAGCAAAGGCCTGAAGAGTGCCTTTCCCTGAACAGTAAGATGAGGAATGTGGGCGCCACCCCTGAGGGCATCTCTCTGTGGACGAGACAAGTGAGATGACACAGCCCTGCCGTCCCCTCAGAGACCTCGGGTATTCTGCATGTAGGCATCTCTCTTGGGAGCAGCATTTATTCTCACCCAACACGGTGAGGCATGCTGGCGCGAGTGCGCGTGTGCTTGTGTGCGCGTGTGTGTGCGTGCGTGTGCATGTGCGTGTGCTTGGCGGGGAGTGGGGGGTGCCTAGGCAGGACCATCAGGGAGCCTGATGTAGCAGCATCTGTTTCCACTCATTCCAGAAGGCTTCCAGCTGCCACAAATGATGCATTTGCTTGCTCTCCGTGGGGATTTTGGAGGCAAGCTGAATTTGTACAGAGGTTGTGAATCCACAAAGGGCATTTCACAGGAGTTTAGTGTCCATCCAAAGGGGAGCCAGGCCAGCTGAGCCCCTCTCTAACCTGCCTTTATTTTGTTGGGAAGAGGACAGGGGAGTTAGCGGGGTCAGTCAGGATCTGTGGTTGTGGTGAAAGAAACTGGTGAGTTTAATCAAGAAAAGGGCATTCAGCCTGGCCAGGTTGGTCAGTTGGTTAGAGCATCTGCCTGATACACCAAGGTTGCTTGTTCAAACCCAGATCAGGGCACATACAAGAATCAACCGATGAATCCTTAAATAAGTGGAACAACAAATCAATGTTTCTCTCTGTCCCCCTCCCCTCTCTCTAAAGTCAATTTTTAAAAAGGGGGAGGGACATTCAGCCCTGGCCATCGGGGCTCCGTTGGTTGGGTGTTGTCCCTTGCATCTAAAAGGTGTCAGTTCAATTCCGGGTCAGGGCACTTGCTCAGGTTGGTGAGTCAGTCCTCAGTAGGGGGCATGCAGGAGGCAGCTGATCAATGTTTCCCCTCTCACAGCAATGTTTCTCTTCCTCTCGCTCTAAAAATCAATAAAAAAGAAAAGGGGATTCATTGGGAGGGAACCATGTGAAGGAAGACATGAGCACCCAGGTTTAAAGAAAGATAAGAGCCCTGGCCGGTTTGGCTCAGTGGATAGAGCGTCTGCCTGCGGACTGAGGGGTGCCGGGTTTGATTCCGGTCAAGGGCATGTACCTGGGTTGTGGGCACATCCCCAGTAGGGAGTGTGCAGAAGGCAGCTGATGGATGTTTCTCTCTCATCGATGTTTCTAACTCTCTATCTCTCTCCCTTCCTCTCTGTAAAAAATCAATAAAATATATATTTAAAGAAAAAAGAAAAAAAAAAGGTAAGGATGAGGGAAAGGCCCGGGGTCTCAGCGGCCGCACCTGGAGGAACCTGTCTCCAGGGGGCTATGAGTTGACTTGGCTCTGGACGCCCTCTCTCGGCTGTACTTCGGCACCAGATTTAATGTCCAAGGACAGAGAATTTCATTGCATTTAATTTGGTCACTGACTCATCACAATCACAGCCATCATGGTGGATGTTGCTCACTGCCAGCCACTGTTTGGCTTCCCAGTGCCAGCACACAGTCACCCTTCTCTGTGGTTGCAGTTCCAGCAGCGCCCCTGCTCTCCAGGGACCACCTCATGCGAACCATCCACGCACCACTCCATTCCCAAAGGCAGTTCCCCAAAGAGAGGGGCTCTGGGTAAACAAATGCAGCCCCACTCTTAGACACCCGACGCGTGGCCACAAGTGAATCCCTTCGTCGTTTTTAAAAATATGTTTTTATTTATTTATTTTTAATATTTTTATTGATTTCAGAGAGGAAGGGAGAGATAGAAACATCAACGATGAGAGACTCATTGATTGGCTGCCTCCTGCATGCCCCCTACTGGGGATCGAGCCCGTATCTGGCATGTGCCCTTGACCGGAATCATATCCGAGACCCTTCAGTCGGCAGGCCAACGCTCTATCCACTGAGCCAAACCAGCCAGGGCGCGAATCCCTTCATCTTGCAGGGCCTCAATATCTTTATGGGTCACCGAGGAACCACAACCCTTATCCTGCCCTCCTGACACTTGATGTGCTGCCAAGGGACCCCTTGCCCCTGCGCTCTCTAATCTAACAGCCAGGCCCCTCCGTGGTCTCCAGCGGGGTCACAGTGCCTTCGCTCTGGAACCTTTCCCATCTTTCTCCCACGTGGGAGGAGCCACGTGGAAGGTGGCATTTGAGGTTATACAATAGCCTTCTAAGTCTATGTCTTCAACTGTCAACGAGAGAGAATAACCTGCCCGCCTCACTATCTGTAAAACTGGTTTAACACCGTCTTCCAGGCACAGTAATTGTTCAGGAGATGCTGGCTGAGCTGTTGTTGTTGTTGCTGTTAGTATTTACTGACAACCAAGTCTGGCCAGGCCCTGCTTTAATAGCCCAATTAGGTTTGCTTAGAATCAGCTACATGTTCCTATGTAAACACGGGATGTTAAAATCTTCTCCCCCACAGAAAGTTTACCTTGGCACAACGCCACTGGCCGGGCCATGTGGGACGTTAGTAACAAAAATCCCAGGAAGCCGTGATTTTCTTTGCAGGAGGGGTGCCCTGGGGATGCCTCGCGGCAGCCCGTGAAATTCAGCGGGTCCTAAGGACGCAGGGAAGCGTTTCCTGGCCCGAGTCCCAGGAATTGCTGTGCTCCTCCTGGGAAACTGGCTTCTTTTTATATTGTGGACTCTGCATCACAGAACCCATCCCGTTTCCCTGCTGCTTTACCAAGCAGGGGTCCCATTCTAGCAGGCACTCAGGCCTCGGTGCTGCCTACGATACTGGGGATGCTAACCTTACCCCGGCTCACCTCTTCTCTTCTACCTTTTCCAAAGATTTCTTCATGTACCTTTTCTATCTTGTTTTTTGAGTAGGATGGACACCGTCCCTGCCTTGGCATCCAGCCCTCCATGAGGCATAAGATGGCATTTGAGCGCCCCTTCTCTTCCTGGGGGGCTGTGCCATCTCTGAGGCTCATCTCTCCCCCGACCCTCAGCAGCCCCACCTCATGGGTGGTGGCGCCCATTCTGGTTGTGGTTCAGGACTCCCGGGGTCCAGGTAGCTTGGGCCCAGTTGTGAGGTGGACACGCTACCCTGATCCTTGTGCCCGAAACCCAGGGAAAGCCTCCCCAATCTTCTATGGGGAAGGGACCCTGGAGACAGCCATCTCAGCCCCCATTCGTGGGAGCAGGGGACAGGCAGGTTGTGTGCAGAGAGGGTGTGGTCTGGTCTGTCTTCCTGCCTCTCTCCTAACTGTGACCCGTCAACCTGATCCCACATAACCTCCACACCCTCTCCAGGTGCACATGGACCCCCTCTCCCTCCTGCTCTCCACCCAGGGTGTTCAGGCCTGGGGGACCCGGGCAGGCTTGGCCAGGAGCAGGGGTGTCACCTCTGACCGCTCAGCCTGCTCCCCCACACCCTGAGCAGGGGGCTGGTCTCAGCTCCGAGAGGCCTCCTCCAAGCCCACAGGCCCTCCTGGCCCCTCTCTGGCAGAGCCCACACCAAGAACCGCGTCCGCTGCACTCCTCGGGATGTTTTCAATCACTGATTCCAAACGGGCTCCGCTGCAGGCACAGATGCTCATCTCACAGGTCCAGGCCTCACACGCCACCATGCAAGTCACTCCCCGCCGTGTCCCCGGGCTGCCCCCAGGCATGTGTGTGGCTGAGCAGGGCTGGGGCCGAGGAGGTCAGGGTTCAGCCAGGGCCTCCCCCGGCTCCCTGAGCCCCCTGCGGAAGGAGGCCGCCTGTGCACAGCACTCAATGGGAAACCAGATGGGATTAGTAAGAAGGTGACAGATTCTTCAGGGAAGGGAGGCACGGGCAGGTAAGACCTACAGCGTCCTCTAGGGTTCGGAAGGTCTCGATACCCAAATTACCCCCCGCAGCGTCAGCAGCCAGCAGCCAGGCGCTGGAGTTCTGTTTACTGCGGTGAAACGCACAGAACAGCTTCGCCGTCGGGGCCACACACGGTGTGCAACCGTCACCACCTGTCCCCCCAGAACATTCCCATCTTCCCAAAACGAAACTCTGGAACTACACTTTTAAAAAATGTTTTAATTGATTTTTAGAGAGAGGGGCAGGGAGAGGGAGAGAGAGATAGAAACATCAATGAGAGACAAACATTGATTGGCCGCCTCCTGCACACCCCACAGTGGGCATAGAGCCGCAACCCGGAGGAGCCAAATTTTTAAGATTCTCTTATTCATCATGTTTTCATTGAAAATCCATGTGGTTTCTTGAGGGGAACACAGATACGTGGGGCTTTTGAGGGCCATCACTTGGAGGGGCGAAGGTGGAGACAGGAGGCCTTCAGCACAAAATGTGAGGAGCCCCAGGGGCTGGGGGGCCAGCTGGGCTCAGCTGGAGTGGGGGGAGGGGACAGGTGGACAGAACGCTCCTGGGCCAGCCCTCTACTGCCTGGGAACCTCTGCGGGGCCTCCAGGGGGAGGCTTTCCGTGCTCAGACCTGATAAACCCCACACATGGGGGCCTGGTCAGCAGTGCCCAGCGGGCAGGGGCACCGGGGCTGAGGACATGCAGGATGGCGCCCTGAGAGCCCAGCTTCCCAAACCACAGAGCGGAGACAAATATGTGAAGCATGTGACTCCTCAGAGGCCTGGCCCTGGGTCCCCGACCCCCTGGACAGGCTGCCCGCAAGCATTCTGGTGGGAATCTTGTTTTCCTTCTTTCAGACAAAAGCAGATTTGCTCACAGATTAGGGAGCAGGGGGCTGGGCTGAGGGGGGTGGGTGGCCATGGAGCACCAGCCTATCCTGGAGCATTGCATCGACACTTGGTGAGGTGCAGCCCTGGCTCAGCCCTGGGAGCGAGCACAGGTTCAGGGAAAACTCTGGAATGCTCGGAAGGGCTGCAACCCTGGCTCCTGGGGAGCTGGCCAATGGGAGGGTTTCCTTCATCCGTAGTTTCCATTTAATCCCTTAAGAGGGGGTGCTGTGGATATCCCCACCGTACAGCTGGGGAAACTGAGGCATGGATCAGTGTGTCCACGGAGGAGTCAGAACCCAGACCCAGAGCTTGCTCTTAACCTCGCTCTTCTCTCGCGTGATGCAGATGCTTCTCCCTGGTCCCCCGATGTACCGGGGGCCATCGAGCACATCACTTACGACTGATAACCACTCCCCACACAGCACCTTCTCATGGGTGACTGGTTTGGCTCCTACAACTATATACAGTTGGAACAACATGTGACTGCAGTCATTCCACAGAGCAGGAAACTGGGGCCCGAGAAGCTGTTTGGTTCAGATTATAGGCTGAGACGAGTCCCTCCCCTTCATATGTTGAAGTCCTAACTCTCAGAACCTCAAGATGTGACTGTCCTTGGCAGAGGATCTTCACGGAGGTGACAAAGCTAAACTGAGGTTGTTAGTACGGACCCTAACCCAACATGACGGGTGCCCTTAAGAGATTCGGACACAGACACATGTAGAGAGAAGGTCACAGAGAAGACAGCTCTCTATAAACCAAGGAGAGGCGCCTAAGGAGGAACCAAGCCTGCTGACCTGATCTTGGACTTCTGGCCTCCAGAATTATGAGAAAACTAATGTCTGTTCTCTAAACTCTCAGCGGTGATATTTGTTACAGCAGCCCAAGCCGACTAATACACTTCACTCCCAGTTCCCCCATGTCTTGCTTCTCCCCATGAGCCCTATTCCAGAGCAGGGACGCCCAGCTTCTATTCCTCTCCGGTCACAGGGAATTCGAATGAGGTGGTACAGGGAACAATGCTTTTGCCAGTAGGGTGCCATCACTACTGGGTGGGACTCCTGTTAACGTAACTGTTGTCAGATGCGCTGATATGTGCAAGAGAGGGGTAGGACAAAGGGACCCATCCGACCTGGGTTTGAATCCTGCCTGCTCTGTGACAGAGGGCAAGTTGCTCAAATGCCCTGTGCCCAGCTGCCCTCATTTGCAGTGGTGACAACAAGCGTATCACAATCTTGGTGTTATTGTGCATCATAAGTAAAACTATACAGATTCTGCTAGTAGAGTGTGGCACACCGTCGGTGCTCACTAAATGCTCACTGACGTCACCACCATCAACAACGGCTAAAAGGGCGTGAGGTCCTAGAGGTCTGCTGACCCTCCTTTCCTTCCTGCTGTGGAGGTTGGAGGGCCTGGAGGTCAGGCAGTTGCAGGAAAGACCACAGTGTTCCGAACGTTCCTCCTCAAGTGTGAGTGGGACGGTGTTGGGGACAAGGACCCTCATATTCTCAGAAATCCCGCTGCCTCCAGGGCAGGCTCTTTCCTCCCTCTCCCCCCGGAGGCGGTGCCCCCACTCCCAACAGGATGGATGCGGGGTCCTGGAGGGACCCAGCCACAGAGAAGTTCCATGGGCTCACCTGTGGGTGGGGCTGGAGTGGAGGCTGTGCCCCCTTCAGCCCTGACAGCTCCCTTCCCCGCCATCCCCGCTGAGCCCACCTGTTCATGCAACAGCCGCCTGGGCTGCCACCCTCCCCCATTTCCCTGTCCTTACAGCTTGGAAGGAGTGAGTGTCCCTGGGGGCCAGCCCATCCTTTCAGGGGGCCGGTGGCCATGTAAACCCGAGGCCAAGAGGAGAGCCCGGGGGTCACCGTGTCCCTGAGTCAGAGAGAGGCACAGCCTGGAGGAGCCTCAGGCCCTCCCATCACTTCTCCATCCCTGTCCCTCTGTCATCACTTCCTCCTTCCTGTTGTCCCCTAACTGGGAGGGGGTGCCCAGGGGTCGGAGAAGCACCCTGGCCCGTCCTGGCTCCCCGGGAGCTTGCTCTGGGGCCTAGGCAATCACTCCACTCAGGCCTGGGCTCCCCCGGGAAATGAAAGGGTCCCTTCCAGCCCTCATGTCCCCCTGTGGCTGCCTCCCAGTGCCCTCCCCGCCCGCTCGGGCCCCTGGGCCTCCCTCCCTGGGCGTCCGCCAGCCCCCTGTCCAGTGCCCTCATGTCAGGAAGGGCAGAGACATCATTCAGGCCGCTCACTCTCCACTTTTAGGACTTTTATTCCCCGTGGTCCCCAGTCCACACGGTGGCTGGAAGGGACTACCCCTGTCCTGGCCGCTCCTGGGCCTGGCCCGACAGTGGCGGCCCAGTTAGAGGTGGACAACCCTTTGGAGGGACTGGGCACGAGTACTGGGGCCTCCCAGCCGGAGAAGCTGTGCCCCCTGCGCCCCACCAGGTGTGTGCCTTGGTAGTTGGGCTCCGGGTCCAGGACCCACCTAGGGCAGGAGGGGTGGCAGGTCAGGCGAGAGGATGCTGAGCATCACAGGGCCACCCAGAGGCCCAGCACCCACTTCCTCCCCTGCACCAGCCCGCCCCCCTGCTGGCCCCCCCCCCCCCCAGTCCATCCTCTCACTCTGGGGAAGCACGGGGGTCCCCAGGGCGCTGGCTCAGAATGGGGGCCAATTACTACCCCAGGGACGTCCCCTCCAGTGGGAAGCCTGTGTGAGGAGCAGGCCTCCAGACGCCTCGGAACCCCAGGGGGCCCCTGCTCCCTCCCAGCACAGCCCTGGCTGCAGCTGCCACAGCTCCAGGCCCCTGGGCAGCTCTAGTAACCCTGAGAGCAGAGACCACAGACAAGGGCGTGGACTAGTCTGCGAGCTCCTTGGAGGTTCCGGCCCTGGGCGGGGCAGGAGAAAACACGCCCCTCCTCCATCACTTCCCTTCCGGCTGCAGCTGCAGGTCAAGGGCGCCCAGGTCATTCGAAGGTTCCCCGGCTCAGAAAAGCCAAAGGGCAGTCCATGCGGTCAGTCTAGTCACAGTGACCCACCATGTGCCTCCTGCCTCCGCGCCCTCGGTGACGCCTGAGGGACGGCGGCCTCGGGGCCAAAGGCGGCCAGGGCCATGTGTGCCTGGGGCAGGGGGGGCAGCTGAGCCGGGAAGAGGGCCTCTGGGGCCGGGGACAAGCTGCCCACTTGCCAGGGTCTGACCCACCCCAAAGCCCCCCACACCTGCCTGGTAGGGCCCAGCCACTGGGGGCCGTGCCATCTGCACTCACACTCCATCCCCGACACTGCGGTGGCTCTGACACGGATCTCGGATCTCGGCTTGGCCCGGACTCCTCCGGTTCCGCAGGAGGACGGTCCTCCTGGAGCTCCGGGCACTGGCCCGAGAAGGTGCAGCCCTCGAAGATTTCTAGGCGGAAGTGCTCCCTGAGCTGCGGGCCCACGTGGGCGGAGGGAAGGAAGAGGTCAGCAGTGCTGCGTCCCTCCACCCCCCACCCCCACCCCCCCCAACAGAGGACAGAGTGCGTGTCACTGGGGCAGTGGGCAGCACACACACTTCGCCCAGCACTCCCCTTGCTCGCGCACAGGAGGGGTGGTTGGGTGAGAGGGGTCTGTTACTTTAAAAGCCGCAGAGCCCCTGAGCAGGCCCAAGCTCCTCTGTCTCCAACCAGAGGTGCAGAGCAGGCCAGCCTGCCCGGGGTCAGTGGCTGCTCCCACCAGGCCCCGGGGCGCTGGGCTCCCTCCTGTGCTGGGGCTGGGGGACTCCTGCCCAGCCACACGGCATTCCTCTCCCCATCCCCTCCCCACCCTGGGCCACAGGCCTGGCGCAAGCCTTTAAATGATAATATTTTACAAACTATAATAGAACCTTTTGTTAAAACATGAAGCCAAAGTCTAACACAAACGCAGAGATCTTGCTGAATGCCTGCTGCGTCCCTGAGATGAGGACAAAGATCTCCCTCCAAGAGTCTCCGTGTTTCCGAAGGACAGAGGTGGGCCAGCGCCCAGCTGGCCGTGGGGGGGCTGGGTCTGCAGCACAGCTGGCCCGGAGGGCAGCTCTTAGGAGAAGATCATTCAAAAGATACCTAAGATGTTTCTCATACAAATCGCATTACGCAAGATCCGGGCCAGCCATGTACATTCCTTTATGTCGGTGGCCTGGTGGTAACCCTGAGAAATTGCTCTCACAATGTCAGCTGCCAGAGCCCAGCTGGTTTTGCAAGCCTGTAGAAAAGAGAGGGTATGCCCTGGCCGGGTTGGCTCAGTGGATAGAGCATGGGCCTGCAGACTGAAGGGTCCCGAGTTCCATTCCAGTCAAGGGCACATGCCTGGGTTGCAGGCTTGATCCCCAGTAGGGGGCATGCAGGAGGCAGTCAGTCAATGATTCTCTCTCATCATTGATGTTTCTATCTCTCTCTCTCCCTCTCCCTTCCTCTCTGAAATCAATAAAAATATATTTAAAAACTAGAGGCCCGGTGGTGGATTCGTGCACATTGAAAGGAAATTAATTAGAAGGTCGCTGGTGGGGCGGGACTGGGTGAAATGGGCCGGACATGCCCTGGGGCCAACTTCCCTTGGTCCCTCCCCAACTGGCCACACCTGGGGCAGCACCATGGCTTGAAGGGTGTCTGCAGAGGGAGCAGGTCCCTCCAGCAGGTGGAATCCCTTGGCCTGGCTTGCGGGGATCGGGCTGAAACCGGCAGTCCAACATCCCTTGAGGGGTCCCAGAGTGCGAGAGGGCACTCTGCAAAGTTGCTGTTGCTTGGCAGCTCCTGCGTTGAGCATCTGCCCCTTGGTGGTCAGTGTATGTCATGCCTACTGATCTGTAGGCCGGGCAGCCAGTCATTTAGGCTTTTATATATATAGACTAGAGGCCCGGTGCACAAAAATTTGTGCACTCAGGGGGGGAGGGGGGGTCCCTCAGCCCGGCCTGTGCCCTCTCACAGTCTGGGACCCCTCGGGGGATGACCACCTGATGGCTTAGGCCTGCTCCTCGGGGGATTGGGACTAAGATGGCAATCAGGCATCCCTCTGGCAGCCCGGCAGCCCTTGGGGGATGTCCACTTGCCAGCGGGGAGCAGGCCTAAACTGTAGTTGGACATCCTTAGCACTGAGGAGGCAGGAGAGGCTCCCACCACCACCGCTGTGCTGGCAGCCATCAGCCTGGCTTGTGGCTGAGCAGAGCTCCTCCCATGTGAGAGTGCCCTGACCACCAGAGGGCAGCTCCTGCATTGAGCGTCTGCCCCCTGGTAGTCAGTGTGTGTCATAGTGACCAGTCATTCCCAATCTTTCTGCTGTTAGGGTCAGTTTGCATATTACCCTTTTACTATATAGGATAGAGGCCTGGTGCACAGGTAGGGGCCGGCTGGTTTGCCCTGAAGGGTGTCCCGGATCAGGGTGGGGGTCCCGCTTGGGTGCCTGGCCAGCCTGGATGAGGGGATGATGGCTGTTTGCAGCTGGTCACACCCCCTTCAGGGTGGGGCTCCCCACTGGGGTGCCTGGCCAGTCTGGGTGAGGGGCTGAGGGCCGTTTTTAGGCTGGCGGGTGACTGAAGCTCCCAACCTCTCCTTTTTTTCTTTTTTTCTTTTATTCTGGGATTTATTTACCCTCTATGGCCATCACTGGAACTGAGAGCCGGCTTTAGCTCTGAGGCCTGGTTCCAGCTCTGAGACCT
Source organism: Myotis myotis (assembly GCF_014108235.1). Classification (NCBI taxonomy): domain Eukaryota; kingdom Metazoa; phylum Chordata; class Mammalia; order Chiroptera; family Vespertilionidae; genus Myotis; species Myotis myotis. Next base: position 3,861,714 of record NW_023416330.1, on the reverse strand, counting down.
CAGCTGCTGAAAGCAGATTTCTGGGGTTTTGTTTAGCTTCTATAATTGCAACATTGTTTCTTAGAGTGCGGCTCAGAGGCCGGCAGCAGCAGGCGGGGAACCTTGGCTTCCTCCATCACTGGAGCAAGCAAACCTCCTGTTCGTTTCAGCTGCCGGCCGCCATCTTGGTTGGCAGTTAATTTGCGTATCGCCCTGCTTAGCCAATGGGAAGTGTGTCGGAGGTACGGTTAATTACCATGTTTGTCTATTATTAGATAGGACAAGGAAAAGAAAAGAGAGGGTAACCCCAGACAGGAGGCCCCTTCTCCGGGTTCCCCAGAAGTTAAGCAGCACCCCCAGCCCTGTAAGCCACTCTCCCTGGTCTCAGGCATCAGCCATTTCCCACCAGGCCACCCAGAACTCACAGCAGGACAGTTAGGAATTGTGACTTGGGAAAATCCTAAGGAATGGGAACACCCAGTCCTCAAATCCCGCCATGGGGACAACTAGACACACAGTCAGGAGGACCTACACACATTGTGCGATGGCAGCCTCCTGTTGGCTCCTGCCCCCAAACCACGCTTACTGCCCAGGGATGGAGCTTCCCCACCCTCTTTCCGCCTCAGAGCACCGAAGGGTTTTGAAAAATGCTCTTTGCAAGAGGACCTGCTTGGGGGACGCACCAGGCCCAGAGCAGCCTTACTTTACGCAGCGGTTCTCAACCTTGGCTGCACATTAGAATCACCTGGGAATCTTTTTAAAATCCTGATTTCTGGGCTACATCCTCCGGACATTCTGTTTCTTTGTTATGGGGTGGGGCCACAATATTGGTAACAAAGAAACAGAATTTCCAGAGGATGAGGCCCAGAAATCAGGATTTTAAAAAGATTCCCAGGTGATTCTCATGTGCAGCCAAGGTTGAGAACCACTGCTTTACAGCTAAGAGCTCCCCCATCTGGTAGCAAAGCCAAACTTCTAGTATTTCCAACAGCATTTTAAGCTGAAAATTCAGCAAGATTTTGGGATCAGAAATGTGAGAGCTTTCCTGAAACATGCCTGAAAATACGGGCATAAAAGGGCCAGGGCTCTCCCCCGGGTTCCCAGCATCCCGCGCGCACGGGAGTGGCTGGGTCTGTGCTGCCTGTCCCTCTGGCTTAGCCCATGGCCCTGTCAGCTCTTTATTTATTTATTTATTTTTAATATATTTTATTGATTTTTTACAGAGAGGAAGGGAGAGGGATAGAGAGTTAGAAACATCGATCAGAGAGAAACATCCATCAGCTGCCTCCTGCACACCCCCTACTGGGGATGTGCCCGCAACCAAGGTACATGCCCTTGACTGGAATCGAACCTGGGACCCTTCAGTCCGTAGGCCGACGCTCTATCCACTGAGCCAAACCGGTCAGGGCTCTTTTATTTTTTTTTTTAATTGCATCATGCTTTTAAACATTTTTTAGATATATTTTTATTGATTTCAGAGAGGAAGGGAGAGGGAGAGAGAGATAGGAACATCAATGATGAGAGAGAATCATTGGTTGACTGCCTCCTGCATGCCCCACACTGGGGATCGAGCCTGCAACCCAGGCATGTGCCCTTGACCAGAATCAAACCCGGGACCCTTCAGTCCGCAGGCTGACACTCTATCCACTGAGCCAAACCTGGTAGGGCCCCGTCAGCTCTTAAAGCTGGGAGAGCCATGCTCCCTCATTACTGTCCCATGTCGGGCCGGGCCTGAGCCTCAGTCATCTGGCCCAACACCCCGGGGTGCAGTGCCCACCTGCCATTCCCACAGGCCGACAGGAGCCATGTGGTCGTTGTGGCCATTCCACCAGAAGAAATTGGGGTGGTTGCAGCTCCAGGACGAACTGCTGGCCCCGGCAGTTGGGGTGGGTGAGGCCGACCCAGGCTTTGCTCCCCGACTCGCATGGAGTTCCCCCGGTTCACAAAGCCTTGGTCCTGGAAGGTGTCACAAGCCCCAAGACCTCCAGCTTCCGCCCCGTGAGGTGCTTACCCTCCCCCCTGGAAAGGCGGGGTGGGGGGGAGAGGAGGGGGGGGCAGGTCACAGGCTTCCCTCTGTTCAGTGTTGGGAGCAGACACCTGGCAACCAGCACCCTGGGCTGGGCCCTGACGCCCGGGCACACAGCAGGGGCGCTGCTCCGTCTGGTAGCGGGTGGAAGGATGCCTGGGTGGGCGGCCGGGCCAGACCCAGAGCACATCCCTCCGCCCGGAGCTCAGTGAGCAGACATCCCAGAAGGTGCGTGGGGCAGGGACTGCCCTTTGTCCGGGGGCTCCATTGAAACTGGGCTTTTTCCAAACTCCCACTGCATTTTTTAAACCCAATTTTTGTTTATTATTAAAACGTAACATCTAAGGAAATGTTTTCGAAAGCTGACACTTCCCCATAACCCACTATCCTAAGCCAGCACTCTGTTCAGAAAGTCAGGTTCGGGGTCCCTTCCTCAGAGAGCCTGAGCCCCACGGCGGAGCCAGGGCCTGGCTCGGGTTCATGGCCCAGACGGGCTTCTCAGCGCACCGGCCTTTGCTCACCAGGCCCTGCTTGGGTGGCAGGCGCATCAGAGCCTACGGCGTCCAGGCACAGTGTCCTGTGGCGCTGCAGCACTGACGGGCTCTTCTTGTCCCCGGACTACACATGACCCCCAACCCCCAAACTCACCTTCTGCCCAGGAACCGAACATTCCAGCCAGTCAGTAACTCTTTGGGTTTCAAGTATTGTGCTCCTAAAAGGGCCCTGGCAAAGTACAAGTGATGTTACTTACCTGGGGCCCGTACCCCTTGTAGACCTGGGTGCCGTCACCTGCCACCCAGAGCACTGCTCCTCTTGTAGCCCTGGAGTGAGGCGAGGCGTATGCTTCAGCCACGGGGATGAGTGTGGGTGTGGAAGCTTCGAGAGCCAGGGCACCATCACCCCTTCTCACTCTCACTCAGGGGCTCACGGGAAGGTGTGAGTCTCGGGATCTTGGGCTGTTTGTCACTGAAGCATAACCTAGCCCATGCAGACTGATTCAGAAACCTTGAATGTAGCCCCTGGTGACATCAGAGTAGCCAGGATGGGGAGCTAGAGAAGGGGTAGAGATCCAAACTTGCCACTTTCCTGCACCAGACAGGTCGGGTCAAGGGCTCCCTCTAGATATTCAGGGGGAGCTGGTCACCCACCGGATTCCAAGTCCCTCAAATCCCAACATTTTGCAGAGAACCAGCCTCAGGTGAGAGCAGCCACACAGACCAGCCTCAGCAGGGAAGTGGGGCCCAGGGGCTGCAGGACAAGCCAAGTCTCCTCCACCCCATCCCAGGCCCCTCTCAGGTCTGACCCTACCCCTCCCTGCTCCTGACTTGAGGGAGTGGGGTGGGGCCCCAGAGCCGCGACTGAGGGGCAGGGGAGGAGACCTCCCCACCTCCCACAGCAGAGAGGGAGGGAGAGAGAGAGAGAGAGAGAGAGAGAGAGAGAGAGAGAGAGAGAGAGATCTATTCATTGTTTCAATTATGCATTCATTCATATTCTTTTCTTTAAAATATATTTTTATTGATTTCAGAGAGGAAGGGAGAGGGAGACGGAGATAGAAACATCAATGATGAGAGAGAATCATTGAATGGCTGCCTCCTGCACGCCCCCTACCAGGATCCAGCCTGCAATCCAGGCATGTGCCCTTGACTGGAATGGAACCCGGGACCCTTCAGTCTGCAGGCTGACAGCTCTATCCACTGAGCAAACTGGCCAGGACCATTCGTTGGTTCTTGTATGTGCCCTGGCCCGGGATCAAACCAACAACTTCGGTGCAGTGGGAGGATGCTCTACCCAACGGAGCTGCCAGGCCAGAAACTCAGCCAATGTCGCTTGGGTTGGTCAAATGCAAAGGGCGCATCAAGCAACAGTTTGCCCCCAACCCCTGCCCCTGCCCTCAACATCCCGAGTGCAAAGAGCAATGGGGGTGGGGGTGGGGACTTCCGACTACCCCCAGCGGCGGCCTTGTTTTGCGGTCACACTCACCTTCCCGGAGCTGCACCAGGTGGCCCAGCCCCCAGGTATAGCGGCAGCACCCTACCGGGTCAGCGCCCGGGGCAAAAGATTTGCTGGGTCAGCGTGTGTAAGTCTGAGAGGGGGCCACCCAGCCTGGGACCCTCCCCACGGCTCTCTGAGCCCAGGCCTGCAATCAGTTTGGCGCTCATGGGGTCACTGCAACGGGGAGCCCCCCTGCCCCCCACCAAAAGGCCTCCTCTCTCTGACCCCAGCCTGATGCTGTCCCTGCTGAGTTAGGGTCTCACACTCAGGGCCCACTCCGCCCCCCTCTTCCGTGTGTATGTGTGTGTGTGTGTGTGTGTGTATGTGTATGTGTGTATGTGTGTGTGTGTGTGTGTGTGTGTGTGTGTGTACGTGTATGTGACCCCCTCCACCAAGCCGGCCCTGACCGCCCCCCACTCACTTCTCACGGGTTTACCCTGAGGGCAAAGAAGACAGCCCTTGGCCGCCCCTGCCGGCTGCTCAGCCTCAGCTCCCAGCCCCACCTTTGACTTTTTGCTCCTACAGCCCCAAACCTGGCTGACCCCCACCAGTCTTGTCAGGTCGCCCTCACTTCCCACCTCTGATCCTGCTGAATGCCGCCCCGTCCCTCTCCATGCCTCCCCTCCCCCCCAGGGGTCAGTGCTCACCCTTGATCCATTTGGGTGTCACCACCTCTGACCAGAACGGCCCTCCCGCGGACCACAGTGCTCCGGGCCAGACCACCCTGGGTGAGGGCAAGGTCGGGTTGCGGAACATGCAGCTGAGACTTTCTGGGGGCATGGAAGTTCTTGGCACATCACAGAGGTTCAAAGAGTGTTTGTGGAGTGAGCAGTCAACATTGAGGCCACCAGATGTACAGCCCCAAACTGCGGAGATGAGCTGTGCACACAAAACAATGACTCCTGCGGCCGGCTGGGCCTGGCCAGCCCGGAGATCAAAGGAGGGAGAGCTGCTGCTCAGCAGGGGTGACCCTCAGGGGCTCCAGGAGGGGGTCCTGCTGCATGGAGGCGGGGGTGGGGGGGCTCTGAGCAGCAGGCTGAGCTGCTGTCAGGAAAGTGTATTTTTATCACCATTTCCCAGATGAAACACTTAGGGCCAGGGAAATGAGGGCATGCAGTTCCTGGGGCACAGCAGTGGGGGCTGAAAGGAATGTTAATACTGCTCCCCGCCTGGAGGTATCACGCTAATTGAAACAAGCCAGTCAGAGAAAGACAAGTGTCACATGGTCTCACTCACATGTGGAATCTAATGAACAAAATAAATCGATGAACAAAATAGATCCAGAGACACAGAAGCATGGAACAGACTGATGGGAGTGGGTGAGAGAGATTAACCAAAGAATGTGTCCACATATGTGCTCAACCCATGGACACAGACAATAGTGTGAAGGCCTTGGGGGGTGAACTGGTATGGGGTGGAAGGGGTCAATGGGGGGGGGGTGAAGGGGACATCTGTAATAATTTCAATAATAAAGGTACATTTAAAAGAATACTTCTCCTGCCCTAGCCAGTTTGGCTCAGTGGATAGAGTCAGCCCTCAAACTGAAGGGTTCCAGGTTCCATTCTGTTCAAGTGCACATGCCCGGGTTGTAGTCTCGATCCCCAGTAGGGGATGTGTAGAAGGCAGCTGATCAATGATTCTCTCTCATCATTGATGCTTTTCTCTCTCTCTCCCTCTCCCTTCCTCTCTGAAATCAATAAAAATATATTTTAAAAAGTACTTCTCTTCTCACCTTCTAAAGTCTTCAAGGTTGGACTACTAATCAAATTAACAGACAGATTAACAGGAGAAAAATCAATGTTTTAATACATGCTCATGGGAAATTCACATAGGCATGGAAATTCCAAAGATAGTGAGGCAGCATTGGGAATAGAAGACAGTTTTGGACAAATTAGAAGAAAGGGGGAGGGGAAATGGGGTAACAGACCTCAGAGGTGAGAGTGGGCGATTTATAGGCAGTTGAGGAAGAGCAAACACACCCGGCAGGAAATTCCATGCTAGGCAACTCAGAAACCACGGGACATAGGGCGACGTACAGGTGAAAAGGGCAGAGAGATTCTGGAAGAAAAAGAAGGGAAGTCTCTTCCCTTATTTTCAAATGGGAAAGCTTAAGAAATACAGACTTTATTTTCTAGAGCAGTTTTAGGTTCATAGCAAGGTTGGGCTAAGAGTGCAGAAAGTTCCCATCCTAGACACATTTAGTGTAAACTAAAACCAAGTGAAGAATACTCTGTTTGTGGGTGAAATTGTAGGACAGCTCTGCATTGCGTGCTGCAGGGCATCACGTGTCCCTGGCCCCTGCCCAAGAAAGGCCTGCCTCTATAGCAACACCCTCAAATTTCTGAATGTTGCCAGGGGCCAGACCCTCCCCTATGAAGTCTGAGTGAAACTGCTGGGCGAAGCCCGAGCTCACTTCCAAGTCCTCTGGGTGCAGCAGGGGTTCTCCAAGGGGTACTCGCAGGTGCACCCACAGCAGATTTGCATCCAGCTGCTCAACATCTGTCCATTGCACACCATCCATTTGGGTTTGCTCTGCTGTAAACTGCTTATTCATATTCTTTGCCCATTGCTTCTGAATCTTTTCTTATTGATGTATATGTGGGCACACATGTGCGCGTGTGTGTGCACGTGTGTAACCTGTTATCTGTTCCTTTGCTGTGTGTGTGCATTGTAAGGACCTTCTCCCAGTTCATGTCCTGGATCAGTGGCCTGGACCCATTTTTGTTCGTTTCTTGGCTTGGGCATGTTAACTTAAAAAAAACCATTCAAACTGGTAAAGAATTTTTGTGAGTTTATTTGAGACAAACTGTCAACAATTGCCCAGAAGCAGACCCTCAACAGATTGGGATAATGCTCCGGAGAATGGCGGGTTACATCTGTATTTATACATTTGCAATCAAAGGAGGAGACGTAGGTGGGTTACACGAATCCATTGGTAAGAGATTAGAGAGGCCGGAGAAAGCAAAGTGGGGAAACCTCTGCGATTGGACAAAAAGTAAATTGATAGACACATATTTAGATGGGTGCAGGATAGCCAACAGTCAACAATTAACATGGTAACAATGAAGGGATTTGTGGTCTCTGTCCTGGCATCCAGGCTTATCAGGTTGTGCCCCAAGGGGTCCAGAAAAAGAGAAGTTACAAGTTACCCAGACATTTCAAGGGTGTTATCATAGATGCAAAAAGACACATAGGCTCAGTTAAGGTGAAGGTTGACCTTGTCAGTGAAGATACCGGCCTAGGAGGTGACTACCCACCATCACTGCTTTTAGTTAAAGTTTAATTTCAGACCATCCTTTGTGGTGACTTTAGGTCTCTGAGTTTGCAAGACCGCCATGCAGGCCTCCCCTAAGCTGGTCAGGTCAGCAGGTGGCCCCTTTTGTGCACAGGCGTTCCCAGAGCACATGGATAGTGTGGGCTCAGTATTCCCCTCTAAACTGAGTCAGGCCACTCCCAGCGCCATGCTGGCGCGGGGTGAATATTGGGCTGGACAAGGTGGAGGGGAAGCTCACCGGCAGCAGCGCACTCAGGAGGGGAACGTGCGGGTGATGATGGCAAGACCAGGCTCTAGCTCTGGGTCCGGTAGGGCCAGGAAGCCTGAGAGAAAGATGCAGCCCAACAGCCCCACTCAGAGCTGTGATCTGTGAAAACACAGAAGGGCCTCCCACATCACGGCCTCAAGTCTTCTTTCCAGAGTCATGGAGGGCGTTTGCTGGACCTGGGGCCCAAGACACCGGGTGACTTGAGCACATCTACCCATCTCTGTCACTTCCACCTTCTTTGAGAGGATTGGTGTGCAGAGCATTGGGTAGAGCGGCACCCAGCAGTGTCAGGGTCCCCGCCCTTTCCTAGGGAGCCCCCTGCTTTCGATATCCCTTTCCCTTGAGCCCAAAAACCTGAGAAGGAGACCTGTGAGGTCATCAGTACGGGACTGTGAGCGCCAGAAGGGACAGCACCCACGATGGCCGCTGGGCCAGCTGCCATGAGGCATGACCTGCACTTTCCTGTAAGCACCTTGGGAACCCACACGCTCTTAAAAGCTGTAGAGGGTCAAGAATGTGGAAAAGGAGCCTTGGCCAGGTAACAGTTGGTTAGGCCATCGCCCAATATGCCAAGGTTGTGGGTTTGATCCCCAGTCAGGGTACATACAAGAATCAACCAAAGAATGATTCTCTCTCACTCTCCTCCTTCCTCTCTCTCTCAAATCAATACATTTTTAAAACCCTGGCTGGTGTTGCTCAGTGGGTTGGAGCATCATCCTGTGCACCAAAAGGTGGCAGGTTTGATTCCAGGTCAGGGCACACACCCAGGTATAGGTTTGATCCCCAGTTGGGACATGTGGGAGAGGCAACCAACCAATGTTTCTCTCTCTCCCTTTCTAAAAACAATAAGAAAGAATGTGGATAAAGAAAGTTGGCACAGACATTAGTGTCTTTCTCAGACTCTAGGGGGTGATAGAGCTCTGAGCATAAGGCCCTCTGGTCCCGACTGCTCTAAACGCCCTCTGGCAGCATTAGAGTATTTTGACACAGTGACCTTAAACTTTAAACAGAAGTACATCTTGGGAGAACCAAGATGGCAAAATAGGTAAACACCCATACTTGCCACCTCCCACAACCACATCAAAATTACAGTTAAAATACAGAACAACCATCATTCAGAACCACCTGAAATCTGGCTGAGTGGAAATTCTACAGAAAGCACATTGAGACTGTAGGAGGGGTGGAGGTGAGGAGCGGGGTGGTCTGACACCCAGGTGTGGCCTTTTTTCAATGGGGAGGGATATCTCGGGTGCAGAGGCCTCCTGTGAGGAGCAAGGGGTCTTAGCCCCACACCAGCCGCACCAGCCCAGGGCTCCAGAGCTGGGAAGAGAATTCCCCATAACTTTTGGTTTTAAACACCCATGGGGTTTGTGGCTGAATAGCACAAAGGCTGCTGGAGACCCAGCAGTTCCTCTTAAAAGACTGGTGCACAAATGTACATGGTCCCGCTTCCTCTGAGCTCCAGTGAGGAGGGGAGGCTTTGGGAGACCCAGGGATATAGAGGGAGGAACTGGATTGTCTGGCATCAAGCAGGAACTTGGGGTGGCTTTCTCCCAGATGGGGGTGCTCAAGGGGTCATTGTTTCTGTGCTGGGACCTCCCCCTTCACAGAGCTGACTGGCAGCCATATCTGAGTTTCCATCAAGCTGGTTCATACTGTTTGCTCAGCTTGGTGATTCCCTGAGACCCCGCCCCATCCATTTTGCAGCCCCACCCAAACTGTTTGCAGCTGCTTTTCTATATGAATGGCCTGTCTTGCTCGGGCTTCAAACTTTGCTAAAATCTCTCAAACAAGCAGCAGCTGGTATCAGCATGCCCCAAATCTATCAATAAAAGGCCCAAGATCTGGCACTAGCACCAGCTTGCCTTGCTTCGCAAGTTGGCCTTGCCTGGGCACTTCACGAGCCCAATACAAGTAGCAGCCATCTGCAGACCTCTCTATAACTCCTACGGGGTGGCCTCAGGCAGTGACTGACTTTGCACCTTCCAGGAGGTCCCAGAGCCAGTGCACCCAGTGGACAGCTTCAGAACATACCAGATTACAACTCTACACATCCACAAACAACACACTCAAGGGGAAGACTCAGTGAGCACCAAAGCCCCACTAAAGTAAGTCCTGCTCCATAGGGGTGTCTACTACACAGCTGCTCTGCCACTGTAGTCTCAGCTGGTTCTCACAGCCAATTGGCCTGGAGGTCAATTCCTCCCAGTGATGCCAATAGCAATCAAGGCTCAACTACAACACTGTGCACACAGCCCACATAGGGGCTCACCTAAAGGGCCCAGCTCACGTGACTGGGGAGGCTGAGCCACTGGGCCCTACGGGACACCTACTAAGCCAGGCCCTCTACAATTCCAAGAGATATAACAACTCTACCTAATACATAGAAACAAACACAGGGAAGCAGCTAAAATGCAGAGACAAAGAAACATGTCACAAAGGAAAGAAATGGAAGCCAGCAAACTATTGGATACAGAGTTCAAAACCATGGTTATAAGGTTAATCAAGGATCTTAATGAGAGCTTCAAGGGACTTAGTGAGACCTTTCAAGGATCTTAGTGAGAATGTCAAAGACATGAAAAAGGACCAGTCAGAAATTAAGCATATACTAACTGAAATAAAGAATAATTTACAGGGATTCAACAGTAGAGTTGAGGATTCCAAGAATCAAATCAACAATTTGGAATATGAGGAAGCAAAAAACACCCAATTAGAAAAGCAAAAAGAAAGAGGAATCAAAAAAAAGAAAAAAAAAGAAAGAGGAATCAACAAATATGCAGATAGTGTAAGGAGCCTCTTGAATAACTTCAAGCATACCAACATTTGCATTATGGGGGTGCCAGAAGGAGAAGAGAAAGAGCAAGATATTGAAAACCTATTTGAAGAAATAATGACAGAAAACTTCCCCTACCTGGTGAAGAAATAGAGTTACAAGTCCACAAAGTGCAGAGAGTCCCAAACAAGAGGAGCCCAAAGAGACCCACATCAAGACACATCATAATTAAAATGCCAAGGGTTAAAGACAAAAAGAGAATCTTAAAAGCAGCAAGGAAAAAGCAGTTAGTTACCTACAAGGCTGGGTTTGATTTCGCCTATACAGCTGTGAACTGATTTCTCAACAGAAACTTTGCAGGCCAGAAGGGAGTGGCAAGAAATAGTCAAAGTGATGAATAACAAGGACCTACAACCAAGATTACTCTAGCCCAGTGGTTGCCAACCTTTTGGACCTCACGGACCACCAGTGGTCCACGGACCACCAGTTGGCGACTGCTGCAGTCTAGCCAGCAAAGCTCTCATGTAGAATTGAAGGTCAGATAAAGAGCTTCACAAACAAGAAAAAGCTAAAGGAGTTCATCACCACCAAACCAGTATTACATAAAATGTTGAAGGGTAGTCTTTAAGAAGAGGAAAAAGAAAAAAAAGAAGGAGAAGAAGGAGAAAAAAAGTAAAAAATATGAACAATACAATAGCAATAAATACCTATCTATCAACAATTGATTCTAAAAATCAAAATAAACAAATATGAAATCTAACAAACACAATAAACTGATGAAGAAAATAGAATTAGAGGCATGGAAACATGAAAAAGAATAACAAATCCCAGAGGAAAGGCGGGTGGGGAGGGGGTGGAAAGAGATCAACCAAGGATCTTATATGCATTTATGCATTACCTATGGACACAGACAATAGGGTGGTGAAGATCTGGGATGGGGTGGGAATCAGGTGGAGGGGGGCAATGGGGGGAAGGGGGCATATATAATATTCTCAACAATAAACATTAAAAACGAGAAAAGGCCAAAACCGGTTTGGCTCAGTGGATAGAGCGTCGGCCTGCGGACTGAAAGGTCCCAGGTTCGATTCCGGTCAAGGGCATGTACCTGGGTTTCGGGCATATCCCCAGTGGGAGATGTGCAGGAGGCAGCTGATTGATGTTTCTCTCTCATTGATGTTTCTAACTCTCTATCTCTCTCCCTTCCTCTCTGTAAAAAATCAATAAAATATATTTAAAAAAAAAAAACAAAAACAAGAAAAGAAGTACATCTCAGGGTTAAATCACACTGTTGGGGCTGTAGCTGTTACACATTTAAGAAAAATGGTGGGGAAAAACAACCCTAAAATTGAAAACAATTTGGGGAGGGGGCCTAAAAATTGGGAAATAAAATTTTTGCATTGGAGCAACTTAATCCAGCTTGAGAAACATGCAAAATCAGAACAACCAATTTAGTTCAAGCACTCTTTTATCTTGCAGGTGGGAAACAAAGGTGAACCCAGAAATGTGGTTGACCCCCGGGGGCAGGGCAGGGTGGGAACATGGCCCTAGTCCTCCCCAGCAGTCCGCCAAGAACTTTCCTTATTTATTCTGGGGCTGCATCTTCCAGAGGGGTCATGTAATCAAGACAGAATGACCCTCCTCCCCCTCCCCCACTGTCCAGCAGCGTGGACATCACCGTGCACTTGTCAGAAATGCAAATTCTAGCCCTAGCCGGTTTGGCCCAGTGGATAGAGCATCGGCCTGCGTACTGAAGGGTCCCGGGTTCGATTCTGGTCAAGGGCACATGCCCAGGTTGTGGGCTCAAATCCCAATAGATGGTGTGCAGGAGGCAGATGATCAATGATTCTCTCTCATTATTTTTTTTTTTAATATATTTTATTGATTTTTCACAGAGAGGAAGGGAAAGAGATAGAGAGTTAGAAACATCGATGAGAGAGAAACATCGATCAGCTGCCTCCTGCACATCCCCCACTGGGGACGTGCCCGCAACCCAGGTACATGCCCTTGACCGGAATCGAACCTGGGACCTTTCAGTCCGCAGGCCGACACTCTATCCACTGAGCCAAACCGGTTTCGGCCTCTCTCATTATTGATGTTTCTATCTCTCTCTCTCCTTTTCCCTTCCTCTCTGAAATCAATAAATATACTAGTATGTATTTAAAGAAAAAAAAAGAAATGCAAATTCTAGGGATCTATGTGGCCCAGGGAGGTTGAGCCTGAACCTGCACTAAGTACTGCCCCCCCCCCCCAGGTTGGAGGGCTGCTCCCACATTCATTCAAGTGTGTACATGTGTCTGTATTCATGTGTATGCAAATTATCTGGGGGTCATGGTCAACCCTTGGAAAATGGATTTTACTCTTGGTCTCACATGAATTTGCTAGGTTGCCCTTGGTGATTGCCATAGACTGAATGATTGTGCCCCACTTCGCAGTTCATAGGTTGAAATCCCACTCTCCAGTACTGTATAGAAGGTGGTGGGAAGTGCTTAGGTCATGAGGGTGGAGCCCTGATGAATGAGATTAGTGCCCTTATAAAGGAGACCCAGAGATTTCTTTCACCCTTTCCACCATGTACGGACCATGTATATGAAGCAGGACCTCACCAGATACTTGAATCTGCCACCACCTTGACTTTGGACTTCCAGCTTCCAGACCCTGAGAAATACATTTCCCTTGTGATAAGCCACCCAGCCTTGGCATTCTGTTACAGCGTCCTAAACGGACTGAACAGCAGGTCACAATGGCTCTGAGCATCCATCTCCTCTCATGTAAGCGTGGGCTTCTGGCCATGTGTCACTTAGGTTGGCTTGTCAGGGACTGTCCTGCTTTAAAGAGTGAAAATCCCACACTGCAGGACCTCCTTGTGTTTGTTTCCTGTTACAACCATAACAAAGTACCACCATCTGCGTTGTTCGGAGGCCAGAGTCTGAAATCCAGGTGTTGGTTGGTTCTTCCGGAGGCTGGAAGGGAGACTGTCTCATGCCTCTTCTCGCTTCTGGGGCTGCTGTCAGTCCTGTGTTCCTTGAAGGTCACTTGAGGTACTGGGGACTGGGGATTAAGACTCTTGGAGGACACAGTTCAACCTGTAAGGGCCGTTAGTCCCAGGCAAGCTGGGCAGTGGCCCCTCCTGCAGCTCTGTTGTTAGGGACCCCCGCTGTGCCCCTCATTCTCAGGTACATTACCTGAGTCCATGGTTCTCAGATGTGGTCCCCGAGCTGACCCAGCACTGTACCCGCCCCCTCCCCGCCTTTGCAAGTTCACTCAAGGCTTCGTTACAGGCACAGACAAGGTGGCCATGGGAATGGCCTGTGAGGAGCGAATCCTTCCAGCCGCTCCCCCCCAGCGCCAGGCGGGCCCTCTGCTTACGCCTTTTAGGGTAAAGTTCAGGACACATCAACGCCACAGCCAAGCCACCCATGAAAGTCAGAGACAAGCTTGTGGATTTATGTGGATTCCTGGCTAATCTGCTAATGGTGGGGACAGGAGGAGGGATACAGTGATAACGCGGAGACAGGCTGGGGAGCTTAGGCGGCGCAGCGCTCCCGGCTCCCCTGGGCAGGCAGCCTGCGGCGGTTTGGTGTGGGCCCCCTTTCTTGGGCAGAAGGAAAAACTGGATGAAAGGTCTTGCTTGCTGAGGCCATAATGTTTCCAGAATCCTCCGCTATTTCTTGAGAAACTTCAGACCTTAGCGGTAGAAGCCAAGACCGTTTCCCAGGTTGTAATAGAGTGGAAGCTGGAGGGACCGTCAGTCAGATGAAGCCCTCAGATGAAGGACTGAGGTCCCTGCTCGGAGTCGCGGGGGTGGGGGTGGGGGGGCAAGCTGTCTGTCCCTGGACCAGGACACCCCCCCTAATCTGCGAGTGTGGGACTGAGCTCCGCGGGGCTGACCTTCAAGGCACCTGCTGTGTGAACTGGCCGACCTGCGTTTTTATGATCACAGCAGATCATCATGTTCTTGACGCCTTGGGACAGACGAGAATGAAATATTTTATTTTTGGATTTGATAAACCTGCTTGGAGAGGTAATTCTTGCGCCTCCATCTCGTCTCTGGGCGGTGTGGCCCAGGCGGCACCCTGGATTCCGCCTGCCGCTGGAGGCCCGCTGCGCATGCGCAGGCAGCTCAGAAAGCAGCGGGGACCCTGACATCAGGGGAAAGACCTCGGACTGCAGGCCCGGCTCAGCTCCCCATCCTCGGGACTATGACTCTGCATTTTACAGGCTCTGGGAGCAGCCAGGGCTCTCATACTTGCGGCTATTACAACAGTCCCTGGCAAAGGGCCGGCTCAGACGCTGGAATCAAGACCAGAGTTGAAGGGAGTTGCCCAAAGACACGCTTTAGCTGCAGAGGTGGGACCACAGCTGCCGTGTTCTGAGTCTTAATCCGAAGCCCCGTTTGTTCAGGGCTCCTCGTGGGTATCGGTGTCAGGCTCAGGGGCTGCGTTCGCACGTGGTGTAGTGCCAGCATCAGGCTGAGAGTTGGTAGGTCTCTCTGGCTCAGGTCCCTCCTCTGAAAACAGGGACGCTGAGTCAGCTGCTCTCAGCTTCTTTCCAGCTCTGACTCCAGAGCAGACGTCCCCTGGTCGTTCTCGGTGTTAACGTAAAAAAAACATTGAAACCGGTAAAGAATTTTTGTGAGTTTATTTGAGCCAAACTGTCGACATATGCAGGGAAGCAGAACCTCAACGAATTGAGATAGTGCTCCGGAGAATGTCGGGTTACATCTGTATTTATACATTTGCAGTCAAAAGAGGGACGTAGGTGGGTTACATGAAATTCATTGGTGATAGATTAAGGAGGAGGGAGAAAGCAAAGCAGGGAAACCCCTGGGATTGGATAAAAAGTAAAATGATGGACACATACTTAGGTGGGTGCAGGAACAATGAACATAATAACGAGGGAATTTGTGGCGCCCAACTCATTTGGTTGTGCCCCAGGGGCTCCAGAAAAAGGGAAGTCACAAGTTACCCAGACATTTCAAGGGTATGTTATCATAGATGCAAAAAGACAGACAGGCTCAGTTAAGGTACAGGTTGACCTTGTCAGTGAAGATATCGACCTAGTACGTAACAGCCCACCATAACTGCTTTTAGTTAAAGTTTAATTTCAGACCATCCTTTGTGGTTACTTTAGGTCTCTGAGTTTGCAAGACTGCCATGCAGGCCTCCCCTGAGCTTGTCAGGTCAGCAGGTGGCCCCTTTTGTCCACATAGGACAGGTAACAAAAATTTTGCTCAATGTAAACTTTTTTTGTGCCTAATGTAGATCTTTCCCTTCTTGTGGGAGGTGAAAAAGAGGGAGGGTGGGGCTGGAACTTTCTGAGCATTGCTGGGGAAGGGGTGGTGGTTTCCTGCAGGTACAGCCTGGTGGCAGCCTCAACTGGCGTTGCCAGGGCAGCCAAGGCCTTCTGCAAGCTTCATTGCTCCTGGAGACACGGCGGACAGGCCCGACATAGGGTGGCAGCCTGCACACTGCTCAGCTGGGGCTGCAGTCCCCAGAAGCTAGAGTTTCTTGGGAGTCCAGACCTGTCCAAGGTTGTGAAATGGAATTTTTGGACTGGAACCCGGATTCTTTGTCGGTCAGAGTCGAAGAATGAATCCACGGACAGAGGGTAGTCTAGCAAAGGTGGAGATTTATTGAAGAACAAGTACAGACTCCCATGTGGGGAGAGGGAAAGAGCCCCACAGAACGGACTCCCACGAGGAGAGGGGGAAAGGGTCCCACTGAGTTCCTTTTCCCTGTGGCTTATAAAGGCTGCAGAGCCTGGTGCCTTGATATCCCCTCTGATTGGTCACTGGACTGGTTACTATAGTAACTCCTGGGCTCAAAGGTTGAATCTCACATGGGACATGTGAAGTTCTCCCCCCTCCTTCCTTATTGTTTTCCTGTTCCCTTTGGTCTTTCTTCTTCTCCTTCTGGATGAAGGGCTTCCTTCTCTTTATTCCGTAAATGTAGACCTTTTGCTGTTCCCAGATCCTCATTCTATGAAAATGTACCTGTTGCAGCTCTGCAGCCCTGTGCTTTCTTCATGGTCCCCTTAATTTCTAATATTTCCTAAAACCTGCCTTTTCACCCCTAAAAATTCCTGTTTCAGTTGTTAACCTGTTTTCCTTTAGACAACAATCCAGGAGCAACAGCACATCCTGGGTCCTGGTAACCTGGTAACCGAGCACTGGGGCCACCCGAGTCCCAAGCACTTTGCAGTGACAATGGCGGGAGGCCCCCAGCCGCCTGCCTTGTTCTGAGCCCACAACGACGGATGGACTCAAGAAGTCGCGGCCCTGTGAGAACTGTGGGGAATTTCAACCACACTGCGACAGACACGGAACGTGTCCCGAACGCAGCCCCGTGGAAAGGTTCACCTACTCATCCATCAGCAGGCCGGTGGCTACTGTAGAGACACCATCAGGAATAGTGCAGTAGGACCTCTGAGAACCAGGGAGAAGGCTGCCAAAACTGTCCCCCGAAATCAACTTTGCCACACCTCTGCGCACTGAAGGATTGCTGCAGTCCGAGTCTTCCTCTCAGCACGAGCTCGGTGGCGTGCCACTGCCCTCTTGCCAGACCCCCTCAGCAGCCCCTGGAACCCTCCAGGTGAGGCTGGAGTGCGTCAAAGCCCTTTGCTCTGAGGATTGTCAAAACCTGCAGTGATGCCTGGTCAGTGTGGCTCAGTGGTTGAGCATCGACCTATGAACCAGGCGGTCATGGTTTGATTCCTGGTCAGGGCACATGCCCAGGTTGCGGCTCGATCCCCAGTAGGGGGCACGCAGGAGGCAGCCGATTGAGGATTCTCTCTTATCATTGATGTTTTGCTCTCTCTCTCTCTCCCTTCCTCTCTGAAATCAATTAAAAAAAAATATATAGAAAAACCAAAACCCTGCAGTGCCTGGCAGTTCCCTGGAAAACCCCACCAACAAGGCTTGTCTTTAATTGTCTTGCCTTTTCCCTGAAGGCAATTAGCTGAGATTTATTTGACGTGAGGGAGGCGGGGGTGGGGGTGGAGGTGGGAACAACAAACTTAGAAAAAAAGCTTTTTTTCTTTTTTATTTCCCAAACAAGAAAATGCTGGAAAGTGAGATTCCCAAGGTGGGCCCTGAAAGGCAACACATGCCTGCCTCTCATGTACCTGCTCATGAAAGACTCGGACAAGGTGGGTCCAGAGCTGGGCTGAGCAAGGTGGGCTGGGAAACCTGCCACCAAGAGCAAAGGGGAGCGAAGGCGGAGAAGTCACCGCTGGCAGACTTGTCCCACAGGAAACACTAAAGGGACTACCGCAGGCTGAGTCAGAGAATGCCAGACACTTCAGCGGAACTCGTTTCTCCAACTTAATTCGTTCCGGAAGGCTGTTCGAGAAGTGATTTATTCGAAAACGGAATCATTTTTCCCATTAGAAAGGATGTAAAATGCACTAATCCGTTTCAGACCCCCAAGTGATTCCCTGCTTTAACCTTTCTTATATACAGCACATGTCTAATGTCCTGTTTAATTTATAAACAAACACATCTTTTCTTAAACTTATGGAACCACTCCCTACTGGCCTTAAAGGAATTTTTCACATATCACTGCCTCTGAAATGCTGTCACCAGCTAACTGCTTTTCATTTATTTATCCAATCAACAGTTTTTGCTTTTGTTTTTTCCTATTCAATAGCCTGTGATTGTTCTTTTGTGAGCACTTTCACACCCTTAGCAACATCAGCACTCTTTTTTTTTTTTTTAAATATATTTTATTGATTTTTTACAGAGAGGAAGGGAGAGAGATATAGAGAGTTAGAAACATCGATGGGAGAGAAACATCAATCAGCCGCCTCCTGCACATCTCCTACTGGGGATGTGCCCGCAACCCAGGCACATGCCCTTGACCGGAATTGAACCTGGGACCCTTCAGTCCGCAGGCCGACGCTCTATCCACTGAGCCAAACCGCTTTTGGCAACATCAGCACTCTTGATGGTCTCTTTATGTTTTAAAATTGTGCAAATCTATGTCGCCAGGAGCAAAAGCATTCTCTCCTTTGCCTGTTGCCTGAGAGAGCTTTCTCTCTTGCTGAGGTTTCAGCAGGAAAGGGTTGTCAGGCTGAAAACTGAAGTTTTGGTGGATAACTGAGACATTTTTTTTTGTGAACAACTTGGTCATGAACCGAATTGTTTGAGATGGAAGACGTTCAAGAAACGAGGTTTGACTAACTCTAATCCCATGGTCGGCAAACTGCGGCTCGCAAGCCACATGCGGCTCTTTGGACCCTTGAGTGTGGCTCTTCCTAAGCCTTAGGAGTACCCTAATTAAGTTAAAAACAATGTACCTACCTATACAGTTTAAGTTTAAAAACTTTGGCTCTCAAAAGAAATTTCAATCGTTGTACTGTTGATATTTGGCTCTGTTGACTAATGAGTTTGCCGACCACTGCTAATCCACGTGAAGGGAAGAGCACCAGTAAAAGTAACAGGTGATTTCTATAAAAGACAGGATACATGTATTTTTTATTGTGACATTTCCTCTCCTATTAGGTTTAAAAGGAGACTTCATAAAGCAATAGCAGGTCTGTTGATGGGAATGCAATATATAAAAATATAATTTGTACAACAATAGTACAAATGAGGTGGAGGGGATGGGACTACATACAGGGTATTTACCCAAACTGCATTGTTAATTGTAATTCCTAGGGCAACCACGAAGAAAATAGATAATAACATATATTTATGACTATGAAACTACAAGGAAATTACAATGGTATTCTGGAAAGTCTCTACAATATTCACAGGCCCTGTGCTAGGAGCTGGGGAACCAAGGAGTTGGAGACACACCGGTAGGCCCCCGTCTCTGCTGTAGTCACATCTAGTCCAGTAACAGTACACACAAGGACCGAGCTGACCGTGGTGACACATGCTGCGCTGTGATCAACCCCGGGGCTCTGACAAGTGCGCGGAGCGGAGCCCACGTGGAGCCCCAGCGGATGAGAAGCCTCGGGAAGGGGCAGCCTGGGCAGAGGGCGGCGGCACGGGGGTGTCGGGGGGAAGAGCTTTTTCCCGGGAAGCGACCGGGCCCAGGGTGACGGGAGCCTGGCCTCGCTGGCAGGTGAGGTTGAGTCAAGCAGCACAGCTCAGGCGGGGCCTCGAGGACAGGCAGCTCGGCTGTGGACATGATTAAATGACTCTCCGCCAGGGAGTAACACAAGACTGTGTTTTCAACAAGTTGACTTGTAAGTACTTTGGAGGGTGAGCTATGACAGACCAGCATGCAGTGGAGACGGAGGAAGTGGGCGGAGGCAAGCGCGGTCCAGGAGGCAGTGCCTTAGCCTTTGCTGGACTGGATGGGCTGGGGAGTGTGTAGGAAAGAGGTAGAGAACGGCCCCAAATCCCCAGCTTTAGTAACTGGCGGACAATGGTGTTTTCCCGAGACAGGGTCTAGGGGAGGCCCAGGTTTTCAAGGAAAATCGAGAATTCAATTTCCTAATAAATTGGAGACGCCTATGAGGCATTAAGACAAGGTAAGTCTGGAATCCACAGAAGTCAGGGTAGGAGAGGCAAATGTTGGTGTTCAGGTAAGAAGGTAGTGAAAGCTATGTGACTGGATAAAATCAAGGAGGGGGTGGATAGGAAAGGGGCCCGTTTAGAGGACACACACAGTGAGCTGGGAGGACAGGGGGCTGTGCTGTCAGGGAAACAGGTGTCCAGAGAAAAGCAGTTGTCACCTGTCTGCAATGCGAAGGGTCAAGGAAGAAACCAGAAAGCACCCATTGGATTTGGTGACAAGGGGGTGATGAGCAATTCAGGCGAGAGTGCTCTGGTGACACGCCGGGGACTGGCAGGCTCGAGAGGTAAGAGTGGACAGATAATTCCATTTTAGTAAAATCTCACCACATTAATTTAAATTTGTGTAATTTGCATCTATTATGATTTGTGACGTAGTTCTAAATGTCTAGTTTTATATTTGCACTTAAAGAACTTGAATAAATTTTAAGACTGCATTACCTTTTATGACATAATGCATTGTCACTGATTTTAGACTCATTTCGATTTCAAAAATGTTAAGAGGTAAAGGCTCAGAAGTGATGAAATACAGTATTAAATAACAAAACATTTAAGTCAAACCTGGCCGTTGCAAGAATTTCTTCAGCTCGGATAATACGTTAGCTGCATCTCGGACACAGAAGGCATTTGGTTGACCTTGGCCAATTACTACCAGGGCTAAGGCAGTGTCCCTCCATGTAGGTTAAGGCGCTACCTTCTCCACAGGGGGAACATGAGTGAACAGAACCCTAGCGCACAACAGGTTCTACCACCCCCACCCCCACCATCGGGGAGCGGGGGATAATGAGCACCCCATCACGGAAAGTCCTGAGCTACACCGCCACTCGGAACCTAACAAGCTCAGGCCATCAGGGGAGTGAACCAACGGTCTGGTGGGCGGGATCGCTGCCCTGGGGAGCAGGATGGACCTACCCTGTGGTATCCTGTGGGAACCCTGGTCAGAGTAGGCCAGATGCTCAAGGCCGATCTAAGTGTGGGGCCTTGTCCAGAGCACAACAGATGTTCAAGGCCAATCTGAGTGTGGGAATCCTAATCACGGTGTTCAAGGCTAAGTTGCTATACGCAGGTGCAAAGCAAGGACACAACCACCTACACACGGCGCAGGCGTGCCTTTCTGCAGCCCCAACTATTTGGCACATTGCCTCTTGTCTGAGCTTGTTTATGCTTGTATGTAAGTTGCCACTGACCAGCCAGCACAGGGCTGTGTTATGGGGAAGATGTATTATTGGCCGGCCGGTGCCCGGCTGCTTGGTTGGGCTACTGTTTGTATAGCTCCTGTGCTGGAGGCTGCTTTTATGTAGGGCCATGTGTACAGCAGCTGCTTGGTATGGCTCCTGTGTTTGCAATGGCTGCTGTGTTAGCAGCGGCTACTGTGTGAGACTCCTTTGAAGAGCTACTTTGTCTAGTGGCTACTTGGCTACCACAAAGACTGTCTTCCATACCTACCACGTCTCACGTCTCCTCTGTTGGAGGCCCAGTTCCTTGTAGAGGGGCTCGGACCCAACAGCTGACGCAGGTGAGCAAGTCAAGGAAGAACCTGCTCCCATGTCCCCAGGTTTGGGGTCAAATGCAAGCTCTGCAAGGGTTCAGATTTCTGTTGTTTGACACTTAGAACAGTGTCCAGCACACAGTAGGTGCTCAGAAAACATGTGAACGGACACACACAGGATCACACTGCCGCCCAGCAGGAGACCCAGCCCTGGAGGCCCTCCCCGTGCAGTGAACTGTTTCCAGGTGCATGGCCCGCCGAAGTGCACGCCCACAGACAGCTTCAGAGGAGAAGGCTGACGGTGACCCGGCCCGGAGTCACCGTGGTCCATACACTGAGCACCGAGTCCTAACATCAGGCCTAAGAACAAGCCCTGTTAACAAGTCATGATACTCTATTGTCAAAATTTATTTTATTTAAAAAGTATTTGGTGGAGGTCTCCTAAAGCTCCAATTTCATCCTGGAATGACGAGACAAATACTTAAACGATCCAAAATAATGGCATATTCTAAAAGCAATTTTTCATTAAAAAATTAGTCACAAAGCGAAAGTACATTTTGTTAGTAACATTTCCTAATGATAGCAATGCCCTGTGAAATTCAACTGGGACGGGCATTTAACGCACAGCTGGGCTTGAACCGACTTCCAGTGAGTGGGAGCTGCCACATCAGACCCACTCTCCTTCAGCTGTGCCTCCGAGTGGGCGGGAGGCATGCGGCTGGGCCTGGAGAAGGTTCACGAAGCCCCCCCACACCCCACTTACTGGGCAATAGTCCCCGTTCTTTAAACTACTGGAGGTTTGGGGATGGTGACAGGCAAATATCTACGCTCTAGGCCAGATGCTGTCTGCATGGGACGTAAAGCACAACATTGGGAATAGAGCCCATGGTATTCTAATAGCATGTGTGGTGTCAGAGGGTGCGAGAGTCACCGGGCGGGTGATCACTTAGTAAGTTATGCAATGGTTAGTCACTGGGTGGACACCTGAAATTAACATAATGTATATCAACCGTAATTGAAAAATAAAAATAACGAAGTAAATTAGATCCCATCTGCCATGGACATCAAGCTAAGCATAAGGAGGGACAATAGCCCTAGCCAGTTTGGCTCAGTGGATAGAGCACTGGCTTGCATACTGAAGGGTCCCAGGTTCGATTCTGGTCGAGGGCACATGCCCGGGTTGCAGGCTTTATCCCCAGTAGGGGGCGTGCAGGAGGGAGCCAATCGATTCTCTCTCATTGACGTTTCTCTCTGAAATCAGTAATATATTTAAAAAAGGAGGGATAATAAGTGTCTCTAACATCTCTTTCCTTCATGCAGCTGAGATAAGCAGTTGGGCGAGAAGGCTTTGCCAAGTAACCGCCACAGCCCCCACTGCAGGAAGCCCTCCAGTCAAGGCTGGGATGGGGGCCTCTGAGGGTGGAGAGAGAACAGCCATTACTGGGAGTGACTCCCTCACAGACCCCCAAGACCGCTCAGCTTTAGTGAACAGAGATCCCTCCCCAGTTCCGGCAGTCTGCCCCCACCGTCACTGCCACCCAGTGGGCCCCGCTGGCCTCCGCCTGTGGCCACATCCTCCACCAGTTCCTGGAATCCAACCTGAGCCTTCCTGGGGGCCGGGAAGGAGCCCTCACCGACATGGTTTTCTTTAAAAGCCACACTAAGTAGCGCGAGGGATTAAGGTTTGCAGCTATTTTATTTACAAGTATACATTTAACACAATGAAATAAACACTGATATATGGAAGCCTAGTTAATAGTAGTGTAACAATATGCATCTTTGATGATTACATTATTTTAAACATCAAACTACACTTAAAAATTAATGCCGATAAAATTCTTGGTCATAATATTATTAAGAAATACAATATATAAATTGAAAATATGATTGCTTAAAATTTGAAAGTGGAAGTGAACTCAGAAGGATAGTCAGAGTTCAACATAATCTGAAAGGGGGGCAGGTGGGAAAAAGCTCTGACCCAAATAAATCTTTCAGGTTAACAGAAGGAAAACGAAGCAGAGTTTATCTTCGAGGATGACGGGCAGTTTGCGTCTCCGGGCAGGACGGGTCCCAGTGGCCTCGGGCCCACAGCAGAATTACATCACCGAGCAGGAAGACTTTCCTTGTGAAGCGGCCCCATCAATTTTTTCTGCCTCCAAAATTATCCTTCTGAAAACATCAACAGCAGTCTGAAAAAGAAATAAAACGTGACTGTGTTGGCTTTACAGCGGAAGCCTGAGACTCACTCTTACCGCTGCTGCCAGGACTGGAGAAGGCCTGCTGTCCGCCCCCCAGCTGCAGGCACAGGCGCAGAGGCCAAGGCCACCCCACAACCCAGAGACTGGTCTTCCTTCCTCCCCACTGCACCCCCTCCCACCTGACCTGAGACCAGAACTAATCTTCTCTCGTGCTTCTGATCCTGCTTTCACCACAGGGAGGAGTCGGCTCCAGCCCAGCCCTCCCCCTGGTGCTTCTGGATTTCCAGGTCCAGCACCAGCCTAGCCACCTCCCTGAGGGCTGTCCTTTCCCTCCGACACTGCTTCCCAGGGCCATGCTCCCTCTTTCCTGGCACCCCGGGGCCTAAGGTCGGGCAAACCCTCATTCTTGCTGCCCTTCCTCCGAACCTGTTTTCCTCCCACTCCCTTAAACCTGTGTTGACACTTATGCCATGAGAGGGCATTTTTCACCTTTGAGCCCGATCCTTCCGAGCCACTTCCCCTTCCTTCACTGTCTGCAGACCCAGCAGCCTGGCCTCCCAGAGCCCCCCAGCCCCTCACAGGAGGAGCACTGCCCCTTTGGACAGGGAACCCTCCCTTATGCTGAACAGCGCTGAGGACCGCCAGTGCCTGTCCTGTAAGTGTGCTCACTGTGATGATGAAAGAAACCCGTTCTCAAAAGCCTCGGGGGCAGTCCTAGATCTCGTCACCGCAGCAGCCACCCAATGTTAAGTCTCCCACCAATAAAAAAAAAAAAAAAAAAAAAAAAGTCTCCCACCACCTCACCGTCCTTTCCACTTTCAATAGCCTCAACTCAACAATCCTCGGTCCTGCCTCCCTGATCCGACCACCTTCTCCCTGTCCCTTAGCCACTTTCTCGTTCACTTTCCTCCTGGGGCCAGCAGACTCCACAGTCCACCATCGTGCTCATGGACGTGGACTCCCTTCTCTGCCAATAGCCTGCGCGGTGCCTGCACCACACACGCAGTGCAGCCTGGGAACACGCTGCGACAGCTGTCACCGCCAGGACCGTGAACGCAGTGGACCCTCGATGCCACCCAGCAGCCCAGCTCATGTCCCTCATTCAGTCATTCCCCCAGATGAAGGTTTCATGTCTTCCCTTTCCTCTGAATTCCTAAAGCCTCCCCATTCCGTGGTGACTGTTTTATATTTCACCAGAAAAACAGAATCGACATCCAGAGAGACCGTCAGGGACCCTATGGGCTCATCTACTCTGGTCCCTTCTCTCCGACTGGTAGGAAGCAGGACTCCTGGTCAAGCCAAAGCCAGCCACAGGCCCAGCCCTTCTGTCTAACTGATTCAGCAACCCTCCCCTCCTCCTCCAGACTCACCCCCTCACGTCCCATGGTTATACAAACAAGCTATTTATTTCATTCTGAAAATAATGCACAGAAAAATGTTGGGAATGACACTTGCCAAACTTTTACCAAGAAAATAGTGTGTCTGGGACCGGGCTTTCTAGATAAATCTTATAATTTAGTAATCCATGTAATCTGATTGTCAAAAAATATTCTCTTTCATCAAATTGCTGAACTATAGCCGAAGGCCTCCATGGTAAATAAACCAAACTGCAAACGTCCCAGACTCCATTAACAGTTAAAATGCAGTATTCTCACAGACTTGGCAATTTTTACTACCATGATGTTATCAGTGAAACTGAACTCTGCTGAGGAAAGTTTTTTTTGAAATATTGGATTTTTGGCAAGTAATACAAATTATTTGAAAATCTATCAATAAAATTTTGATCAGTTCACAGGAACTGGTCTCTGGTCACATGACCACGTGGGTGTGGGTGTGCGAGTGCACACGAGACAGGTTTCTCTCCCTACCGCACAAACAGCAGTAAGCATTCCAGTCTGTGTGGGGATTAGAATCACTCCAGCTCTATGTCAGGGATTAGGATTACTCAGTTTCTCCCCACCCGACCTGGAGACCTTCCCTAGGCTGAGGGCTCTCTCAACATCTCCTGCACATTCCCAGAGGATGCAAGCAGGGGTGTCCCACGACATGACAGTAGAGCCATCTAGAATGCCAGTGAGGGAGCTGCTCAGGACCTGCTTCCCAAGGACACGCATGTCTCCAATGCATGCACCTAACTTGGGTGTAACAGTCCTTTTGCTTTAAAGGGTTCACTTCAGGCCTGATGATGACGGTGCGAGAGCAGCCCAGACAGTGAGCAATGGGAACACCTGACCTCAGCGCTTGTCTGCCTACGTCGGCAGCACATTCACCTTTTATCTGGGTCTTCAAAAGCAGTTCACCACCTTCTAAAGGAACTGAAAGGTTAACGGGCAAACCTATCCAGAACCACATTAAACCCTTCAGCTACAGTAAAGCACAACACAAACTGGAGAAAAGGCCTGCACCCTGAAACCAAATAACACTCTTTAAGCTAACCATTCAAGTTACTCTCAAAAACACAAATTAACCTGAGCCATGCTCCCTACTCAGCAATCCCTCTTAACACATTGGAGGTAGACTCCATAAGGCATTTACACTGCTAGAAGGATTAGTAACTGCCACACACGTACTGAGAAGTGGTTACACCAGCCTGCATGAACAGTCCACACTGCTGCTGCTGCCTCCTTAACTCTACTGTCAAACAGAACAACTGCTTTAAGACCCTCAGTTTTTCACCAAAGAGAAGCAAGCACAGTGAAGTCAGCAAACAGAATTGAACACAGCTTGAGGCCAACCATTCAACTTCACTCCCCCACCTCACAAATTTTCTATTATACAGAACAACAGAAAGAACTGTACAAGAACCACCTAGCCCCACTGGCTGGATTCAGCGAATGTTAACATCTTTGCTGTATTTGTTCTCTTTTTCTCTATCCATCTTCCCATCCCATTTGAAAGTAAGTTGCTGACATTATGAAACTTTGCTCCTAAATACTTTGGTTTGCATTTCTCAAGAACAAAGATATTCTTGTCATAAGCCCAATACCATTACCGCACCTAAAAAAATTAACACCATTTTCCTAATACATCAAAAACATAATCCAATCTCCCCAACTAACCAAAAATGTCTTGGACATGAGTAACTTAGGTGCACACAGCTTCATCCAGAACAGTCTGCCTCTCCCCAAGCAGACCCGAGTCTCTGCTACACTTGGTCATGCACACGGCCGCCTCGTCCCACCCAGGTGAGTCTAGACTTACTTCTGTAGCAGCCTTAGTATAAAACAAACACGATAATGCATGTTCACAAAGGCAGTATTTCCTTTACTATCAATTTCTGTTTATCCTACAAATATTCCAGGTCCCATGAGGTTGAACACTGGCTGAAATAAAACAGATGGTGTCTCCCTGAGGCAACCCAAAGCCTGATGGGAGGAATGGTGGGAGGGTCAGGATTAAACAGGAGCAATGAAGACAGTGCTGAGCTGCTAACAGGAGCACAGGCCTGGACTGACGGGATGCAGTGCAAAGTGAGCTTTAAAAAATACCTACTTGATTCTCTTTAGCAGAAGATTCCAAAAAAGCTGCATTCCAAGATTCTGCTAACGCCTTCCCTTCTTCATAACTGATCACCCTAAAGGACAAAGATTCTCATTAAAGAGCTTTGCTCTTTACTATATAAAACATCTACTGTACTTGGGTTTCTGAAACAGGCTCCGTGTTTATGAAGTTTCTCCTCCTGGAGCAGGTGCATGCTCCGTTCAGTGCCCTCAGCTGGGGAGCGCTCTATTTCTACACTGTACAGCCCCCTTCAGTGCTCACAGCCCAAGGGTAAGGAGGCTGGGCAATGGTTTGAGGCTGCAACTTCCTCTGGCATGGGTCCACTATGAGAGGCCCACAGACAAGGGCCCCCCATAAATCATGACCATGCATCACTCCCACCTGAGCCGGGGAACAGACAGACACTGTCTTATGGGAGTACTAGTACTCACGCCCTGGCAGCCCTCACAGCTCACAGGAGGCATTTACCAACACCCCAACATCTTAGAGAGAGCTGCACGTGCCCGAGGACAGGGGCAACCCCCAAAGGGCCATGGCTATGCTGCGCACAGGCTGCCAGCATCCGGCCGGCGTCTCCTGCCGGCGGGGCCACTGCTCTAATCCTAACCCTGCACTCAAAAAACAATCTGTTGAATAAATGAACGCTCCCATTGCCTTGTTAGTGTCTGCTTTGCACAAAATGATAGAAGAAACAAAAGATAATTTTCTACAGTGTTTGCTCCCCCTCTTCTCCAGGAAACATTTTTCAAGGCAGGTGAGTTGGCTTCTGCCAAGCAGCACCGCGCACCTCCCTGAACACAGAACACAGGCACCACAGCTAAAACCCCCCGCCGGCGAACAACGGAACCCGTGACTTCTGGGACTAAACATCTCAGGCTCAATTCTATGAATCAGCAATTATTAGAAGCGACATACCTTTCCATATGTAGGTCTTTCTTATTCCCAACCAACATAATAGGTATTCTGTTAATATAAGAAAGAAAGGCAAAGAAAACGAGTCAGTTTGTCCAGAAGGTGCTATTGGAAAGAGTATATCTAACGAGAGAGAAAAATGTTCCTACTTACTGCACTTTCCCCACCATGTCCAACAACTTGCCATGGATAACTTTAATCACCTCAAAACTATAAAAGGAAAAACATGAAGTCAGACATCCAATTTAATTTTTTAAAAAATATATTTTTTTATTGATTTCAGAGAGGAAAGGAGAGGGAGAGAGGGATAGAAACATCAATGGTGACAGAGAATCATTGACTGGCCGCCTCCTGCATGCATTGGGGATTGAGTCTGCAACCTAGGCATGTGCCCTTGACTGGAATTGAACCTGGGATCCTTCAATCTGCAGGCCAATGCTTTGTCCACTGAGCCAAACCAGCTAGGGCAGACATCCAATTTAGTGTTCATGTTTTAAATGTTTATTATGTAAAGTTTTAGTGTGAAACACAGAAAATGCCAGATTCACCATTTTAATAAAATAAACCGAACACAAAGAATTCCTTTCTTTTTCCTACCAATATTTCACATGTACATGTATTTGACACTCAGTAACCCCAATTGAGAACATTCAAAATGAAACAGGTCTGACATTTAATGGGAAAAGTCTAACACTGAGCTGACAAACCACAAAATCTCTGAATAAACATTTGTAGAACATTCCTTAGCTAGAGGGCCCCAGCAGTCAGCCCATGTTCCACATTTACATGATGAAAACACAGAAAAAGTAATCACTTTATGCATTCCCTATTTCAATCAGCAGATAAGCTCAGACTGTGTTCAATCACTATTTATCTAGAACATCTATCAGGATATTGTTTTTCCTTTAACAACCTGTTTGTCCCACAAAACATTTAGCTTAGTAATTAAGTCTAATTGTTACTACACCAATTCCAGCATAAGGATTAATGCTATCTCTGCATAGCAAATAAACTCAAGCAAGGAAGAGGCGTTGAGTCTTACCTTTTGATCGATGTCACAGAATACACGAGAATATAACCATTAATATCTATGGAGTACGTCTGGGGAAAGATGGAATATTCATCCTGTGGAAGAAAAAGGATTACACTTGGCATAACAAGCAATCTTCACCCAAAGTTCTTCACATATTTCCTGGTCAAAGAAATCAAAGTATACAAAATATGGATTACAATATTATTCTAGAAACATAGTCCACACACTCAAGATTTATTTAAGACTGGTCTGGGGGTGATCATGTGCTTTAAGCCAATATTAAAAATTGACTCCTGTAA
The DNA here is from genome assembly GCF_014108235.1 of Myotis myotis. Classification (NCBI taxonomy): domain Eukaryota; kingdom Metazoa; phylum Chordata; class Mammalia; order Chiroptera; family Vespertilionidae; genus Myotis; species Myotis myotis. The sequence goes on along the minus strand of NW_023416330.1, from coordinate 3,832,447 downwards.
ATCTTGGGAGAAGAGGATATAAGGAATGAAAAGATGACTGGTTTGTGTTCTCTTTTATGGATGAAAAGTCCAGAATCTTTTAGACCTCACAGAAAATTCACAAGTGCTACTGGTTTATTCCACACATCTGTACTTTCCTACATAAAATAGTTGTATTATCACGTGCCCTGTTTTCTGTGTGTGTCACAATGGCCTGAGCACTGATCACTGGATTTCTGAAACAGGCTCCATGTTTATGAAGTTTCTCCTCCTGGAGCGTTCAGTGCCCTCAGCTGGGGAGCGCTCTATTTCTACACTGTACAGCCCCCTTCAGTGCTCACAGCCCAAGGGTAAGGAGGCTGGGCAATGGTTTGAGGCTGCAACTTCCTCTGGCATGGGTCCACTATGAGAGGCCCACAGACAAGGGCCCCCCATAAATCATGACCATGCATCACTGGCTGGGTGACCACAAGCACTCGAGAGAGAGGGGAGGAGAAGAGAACGGAGAAACTATAGAGTGAGTACCCAGACATCTGAGGATGGAATGAGTTATTTACTGAACAGCTTTAGGAATTAAAAACAAAGGTACAGCCCTAACCGGTTTGGCCCAGTGGATAGAGCGTCAGCCTGCGGACTCAAGGGTCCCAGGTTTGATTCTAGTCAAGGGCATGTACTTTGGTTGCAGGCACATCCCCAGTGAGGAGTGTGCAGGAGGCGGCTGATCGATGTTTCTCTTTCATTGATGTTTCTAACTCTCTATTCCTCTCCCTTCCTCTCTGTAAAAAAATCAATAAAATATATTTTAAAAACAACAACAAAAAAACACAAAGGTACACATTGTGCAACAGGGTACTGGCACCCAGTTTTATATGGCTTTATGAAACTGCTTTAGATCTGGAATTATCAAAGCACAGAGAGGCTAATGTCAATGCAGCCTTCATCAGTGCACACCCCTGCCTGGTACAAATATGTTGCTCTCAGTTGAAACAGAACTGTCCACATACCACACACACCAAACACTATTATAGAAAAATCAGGGCAAGCAACTGTCTGTTAACTTTGCAATTCCATAGTATGGTTACAACTAGTGTCCATGACAACCCCGAATTTCTGCCCTATGGTAAAGTGTCTTTTAAAAACAAAAGGAAAAATTTAGTTGTCCTATCAACTCTCTGACATCAAAAATAGTGGTCATTAATCAGAAAATAGCATTTCTACATCACAGAGCTTACTATCTATGCAAAATAAAACCTTTATTTTCCTTATTAGTACAACTTTTATTAAGGTGAATTTATTTTAGTGTTCATTTTTTAAAAATATGTTTTTATTGATTTTAGAGAGAGAGGAAGGAAGAGAGAGAAAAACATTGACCAGCTGCCTCCTATAACACCCTGTACTGGGGCTTGAGCCCACAACCTGGGCATGTGCCTTGACTGGGAATTAAACCAGTGATCTTTTAGTTCATGGGACAATGCTCAACCAACCAAGTTGCTCCGGCCGGTCTTAGGGTTGATTTTTGAAAACAAATTGTTAATGGAATGACAGATCTTTCTACCCAGATTAAAAACAAAATTCCAAATGATTTTAGTCACCAGCTCAGCTGCAGTGGCTCCAAAGTTCAAATTATGTTTCCTCTGAAGGGAAGATGTGAAAAAAAAAAAAAAAGAGTAATCCTATTTAAGTTGGCGCAAGAAACAACTAGTTAGAAAGTATAATGGAGGAACAGATCTTCTGCTGTAGCAGTAACCAAAAGGACAAAATTCCTAGGAACAAACTGAAGGAAACAAAAATATATGCTTCATTTAAAGAAAATCTTAAAATACTCCTGAGATAAAGGACTTAAATAAATGGAACAGCGAGCATGGCTGTCTTTAGCAAGAATATGCAGAATTGTAAGGATATCCACTGATTAACCCTAAATTAATATATAAAAGTAACATGATGCTGGACAAAAAGCATACGTTTGTTGTTAATCCTCACCTGAGAATATTTTTTCCCACTGATTTTTAGAGAGAGTGGAAGGGAAAGGGGAGAAGAGAGAGAGAGGTAGAAACATTGATGTGGGAGAGACACATCAATAGGTTGCCTCCCACCCATGCTCCAACCAGGGCCAGGGATTGAACCTGCAGCCCAGGTAAGTGTCGTGACTAGGAATGGAACCTGAGACCCTCTGGTGCTTGGGCCCACACTCTAACCCGGGCCAGGGCAAAAAGCATACTTCCTGACAAAGAAAACCAACTGTGGAGGCAGGTGGGTGGGAACCACAGAGCGGCAGTAATTAAAGTAGAGCAGTACTGGCTCATGAATGGAGCTGACTGAGAATTCTACAAGAACCAACAGATATGGGAATTAGGTATATGATAATGTTGGCATTCAAATCAGGAAGGATACAAAGTAACACATAGGGAACAAATGTGGAGCCATCTGGGGGAAATGGCTAAACTGGATGTCTACCTCACACCTTAGCAAACACGTATTCCGGAGGAATGAGACTTAAAGATGAAAATTGAAGCTGCGCATGGTAGACCGGAGAATTTTTTTTCTTTCATTCTTTCTTTCTTTCTTTTTTTTTAATTGCTTAAAGTATTACAAAGAGTATTACATATGTCTCCCCCCCCCGCCCCCCCCCCGCCCTTGACAATCCCTGGCCTCCCCTACCCCCCAGTGTCTTATGTCCATTGGTTATGCTTATATGCATGCATACAAGTCCTTCAGTTGATCTCTTACCCACCCCCCTCCTGCCCTCCCACCCTCCCTGGCCTTCCTGCTGTAGTTTGACAGTCTGTTCGAGGCAGCTCTGCCTCTGTATCTATTTTTGTTCATAAGTTTATAATGTAGACCGGAGAATTTAAATGGAAAACAAAACCTTGCCGCTCAGCTCATGTACCAAATGCTAATTTTCTTCAAATCAATGAGACCAACCAGCTAATAGAAAAAGGGGAAAGTACATGAATAGACATGATAGCTCACAGAAAAGATGGATGTCCTCAAATAGGGAATATAGGATCAAACTCCTTCATAAACACTAATTAAAATGACAGATACTAATTTTCACCTAGCAGATGGATAGATATAAAAAATTTGGTAACACACTGTGTTGGTGATTCACTGCTGGTGAGAATATAAACCATGGCCCTATGGCCCAGCAATCCCACACCCAGGCATGTTCTTACACACAAACCATCTGTCTAAAATGACAGTGTACAATGGAGGCACTAATGGCGGGAGAGACTGGAAACATTTGGTTAAATGATGATATAGCTCAAATAACAGGACATTATGCAGCCATGGGGAAAACAAAAAGAGGCCGCATGCACTGATATGGGGTAATCTCCAAGATGGAGACATAGATCTGTGTTACTTTGTGGGGTACAAACAAACAAACAAACAAACAAAAACCTTAAAACTATACTTGAATGTTGGTGATAAAATATCTTGGAAGCAAATACTAGAAACTGATAATGGGAGTTGCTGCTGGGGTGAAGCTAAGGTAGCTAGAGAGGGAAAGACTTAAGGTTTACTATTTGCCTTTTTGTGTTGCTTTCTTTCTGTAACAGGTGCATTTATTACTATTTAAAAAAATAAACTTAATTCTTTTTTTGAAGGGGAATTTGACAGTATAAAACTGACTGTCATTGATTCACTTGTCATTGACTCTACTGAAATTAGACCAAAACAAAGTATTTCATGCAAACTAAAAATAATCAATTTGTATTTAACTATGTTCACCATCATCCCTTGCTGCAATGACACCAGGTGTAACACAAACTACCATAGAGCACTTGCTGTCAGGTATTGCTATACAGCCATTTATTACGTGTAATTAATTTTCCTCCTAAAAAGTGCAAGCTAGTGAACAAACTGACGAGGTTACTTTTAAAGAATTTGCCCCCCACTCATCTTTCCCTCCTACTAGCAGTCTTAAGCCCAGAATAAGCCCACGTGAACCCAATTTAAAAAGAGCCCGGGGTGCAGTGATGTTATCCCAGCCAGTTTTACAGAACCAGGGTGGACCGCAGAAGGTAATGCCTGTGTCACACCATCATGAGTGGTAAATACTAGCATAGCCTTTTATTTCCTGGTCTCCTAGCCATGAATATAGCCTTTAAGAACTGTTAGCTGCTGTGAGAACAAATTATTCCAAATAGCTAAATTTGGATATATTTTTTGCGAAAATTCTCTAAATATTCTTATCTGGCAGTAACAGAACCCAAAACAGCAAAGACAAGCAGAGCTGGAAATGGACCTCGCTCTGGTCTCTCCCTCACTCCTACACTCACTCCCTGAGATGGGATCCTTTTGGGGTCATTCTTTGTAAAACTCTATCATTAGAACAATTACAGGAGTGTGATGGCCAAGTGGACGTTTCTGCTTTAGAGCAAAACAAGAACCTCAGAGGAACACACCTCCCACAGTGGCCAGGAGGGTCAATATAAAGAAACTAGAGGCCCGGCGCAAAAAAATTTGTGCACTGGGTGTGTGTGTGTGTGTGTGTGTGTGTGTGTGTGTGTCCCCTCAGCCCAGCCTGTGCCCTCTCGCAGTCTGCCACCCCTTGGAGGATGTCCACCTGCTGGCTTAGGCCCGCTCCCCGGGGAGGGGGCCTAAGCTGGCAGTCAGACATCCCTCTCACAGCCCGGGAGCCCTCGGGGGATGACCACTTGCCACTGAGTCACCCGGGCCAGGGCAAAAAGCATACTTCCTGACAAAGAAAACCAACTGTGGAGGCACATGAGTGGGAACCACAGAGCGGCAGTAATTAAAGTAGTGCAGTACTGGCTCATGAATGGAGCTGACTGAGAATTCTACAAGAACCAACAGATATGGGAATTAGGTATATGATAATGTTGGCATTCAAATCAGGAAGGATACAAAGTAACACATAGGGAACAAATGTGGAGCCATCTGGGGGAAATGGCTAAACTAAATGTCTAGCTGCAGTCGGACATCCTTTGCGCTGCTGAGGAGGCAGGAGAGGCTCCTGCCACCACCGCTGTGCTGGCAGCTGGCAGCCTGGCTTGTGGCTATGCAGAGCTCCCCCTGTAGGAGCACACTTACCACTAGGGGGCAGCTCCTGCATTGAGTGTCTTCCCCCGTGGTGGTCAGTGTGTGTCATAGTGACCAGTAATTCCCAGTCGTTTTGCTGTTAGGGTCAATTTGCATATTACCCTTTTATTATATAGGATAGAGGCCTGGTGCACGGGTGGGGGCCGGCTGGTTTGCATTGAAGGGTGTCCCCGATCAGGGTGAGCATCCCGCTGGGGTGCCTGGCCAGCCTGGGTGAGGGGCTGATGGCCGTTTTCAGGCTGGCCAAGCCCTCCAGCGACCCAAGCTCCCAGCCTCTCCTTTTCTTCTTTTTTTCCCTGGGATTTATCTATCTTCTATAATTGAAACTTTGTAGCCTTGAGCAGGGTGGAGGGCAGGCCACAGCAGGCGGGAAGCTTGGATTCCTCCATCGCCGGGGGCAACCCAAGCCTCCTGCTTGCTCCAGCTCCATGGCCGCCACCGCCATTAGTTGGGTTAATTTGCATACTAGCTCCTGATTGGCTGGTGGGCGAGGCTTGAGCATAGCAGAGGGATGGTTAATTTGCATATTTCTCTATTATTATATAGGACTAGAGGCCCGGTGCACAAAAATTTGTGCACTCGGGGGCGGGGGGGGGGGTCCCCCTCAGCCCGGCCTGTGCCCTCTCGCAGTCTGGGACCCCTCAGGGGATGACCACTTGCTGGCTTAGGCCTGCTCCCCAGGGGATTGTGCCTAACATGGCAATCAGACATCCCTCTGGAAGCCCGGCAGCCCTCGGGGGATGTCCATTTGCCAGTGGAGAGCAGACCTAAGCTGCAGTCAGACATCCTTAGCGCTGCTGAGGAGGCGGGAGAGGCTCCCACCACCACCGCTGTGCTGGCAGCCATTAGCCTGGCTTGTGGCTGAGTAGAGCTCCCCCTGTGGGAGTGCACTGACCACCAGAGGGCAGCTCCTGCATTGAGCATCTGCCCTCTGGTGGTCAGTGTGTGTCATAGTGACCAGTCATTCCCAGTCTTTCTGCTGTTAGGGTCAGTTTGCATATTACCCTTTTACTATATAGGATAGAGGCCTAGTGCACAGGTGGGGGCCGGCTGGTTTGCCCTGAAGGGTGTCCTGGATCAGGGTGGGGGTCCCGCTTGGGTGCCTGGCCAGCCTTGGTGAGGGGCTGATGGCTGTTTGCAGCTGGTCGCACCCCCTTCAGAGTGGGGGTCCCCACAGGGGTGCCTGGCCAGTCTGGGTGAGGGGCTGAGGGCCGTTTTCAGGCTGGCAGGCGACTGAAGCTCCCAACCTCTCCTTTTTTTCTTTTATTCTGGGATTTATTTACCTTCTATGGCTGTCACTGGAGCTGAGAGCCGGCTTTAGCTCTGAGGTCGGCTCCAGCTTGAGGCCTCGGCTGCTGAAAGCAGGAATTTAGGGTTTGTTTGGCTTCTATAATTGCAACATTGTTGCTGTCCTGCTCGCTCCAGCTCTGATGGCTGAAAGCAGGTATCTGGGGTTTGTTTAGCTTCTATAATTGCAACATTGTTTCTTAGAGGGCAGCTCAGAGCCCGGCAAGGCAGGCGGGGAACCTTGGCTTCCTCCAGCACTGGAGCAAGCAAGCTTCCTGTTTACTTCAGCTGCCTGGCTGCCGGCCGCCATCTTGGTTGGCAGTTAATTTGCATATCACCCTGATTAGCCAATGGGAAGCGTGTCGGAGGTATGGTTAATTACCATGTTTGTCTATTATTAGATAGGATGATCTCTCCATGCAAATGTTCTCAAGGACAGCTCTTCTCCAAGTAGGAGACACCTGCGTTTCTCTACCCCAGTTGTAAATGTCAATTGAGCTGCAACGTGAGGCCGTTGTTCTAGCCTGAGAAGCATCACAGATCCACAAATAAGGACCAAATCCTCTTCAACCCCACAACGATGCTGTGAAGGCATGCACCACAATTACTGCCATCTCACAGATGAAAAATCCGAGGCACAGAAAAGTTCACTGACTTTCTCAATGTCATTGGTTAGTAAGAACAGCAAGGACTGGAACCCAGGCACTGCAACTGCAGAGCCCACACTCCAAACAACCATGAAGTGCTGGTTCTCCTGGCCGACCACGAGGGCTATTTCCACAGTAACGCTACAGGGATGTGACTGATCAATTTACATCCTCAGCCCCAGTTCCCATGAGCTTAGGTGAAAATCCAAAACAGGGATATAAAGACAGCCCTGGCCAGATGGTTCAGTGGGTTAGAGTGTCGCCCTTTGCAACGAAAGATTGAGGGTTCTATCCCTGGTCAGGGCGGGTACAGGAGGCAACCAGTGAATGGTTCTTTCTCACATCTCTACGACGCCGTCCCTCCCACCCCCCCTAAAAAAGAAAATCAGCCGAAACCGGTTTGGCTCAGTGGATAGAGCGTCGGCCTGCGGACTGAGGGGTCCCAGGTTCGATTCCGGTCAAGGGCATGTACCTGGGCTGCGAGCACATCCCCAGTGGGAGATGTGCAGGAGGCGGCTGATCGATGTTTCTCTCCCATCGATGTTTCTAACTCTCTATCTCTCTCCCTTCCTCTCTGTAAAAAATCAATAAAATATATTTAAAAAAAAAAAAAAAAAAAAAAAGAAAATCAACAAAAACATATCCTTGGGTCAGGATTAAAAAAAAAAAAAAAAGGTATAAAGGCAAACTGAAATCCTGATAATGTCCACTCCACTATAAACAACATGGCTATTATTTCTTTGCCCAGAACTCTGGTATACCTGCTGTCCCAGCATAATTACACCTGTGCCCTTCACTCTTAAAAGTGTCTCATTTTAGGCAATAAATTATAGTCACTTTATAAGAGATACAAACCCTAGAAACCCACAGCAGGTCCCGAGTCTTCTCTATACTAGTTTACAGGTCAGGCTGCGTCCCCTGTGCCATTATTCCCTTCTGGCGACTTCTCTTGTTCCCCATTCCAGCAGCTCCCAGACCCCATTCTGCCCCTGGACGGGACACTGTACAATAAGCCAAGGATGGCTCTGCTCTAAGAAAACCGCGAGGTCTGACGACATTTTCTTGCCTCACTCGGGGCTACGCTTTCCTTCTATCTATGTTCACATCAAAGCATAAAGCAGAGGCAGTTTATTCCAAACAAGACAGGACGACCCCAACTCCCCCAGGTAAAAGCCCCCACCTAACACAGCCGGTACTTGATTGCACCACACACACCTCCTGCCAGCTGTCCTTCGTCATTTGTAAGATGCAAGGTGAGGAGTTAGAATCCAACATCGCGGCTCCTCCTACTCCCCACCCACCAGTGAAATGTAATAAAGCCAGCCTAACAGAATGGGTTCTATACAAGCTGGACTGGGTGCCATGGCAATAGGGAAATGAAGCCGACAAAAAGGGGCTTCTTTGTTCCCTTCAAGTTCTCTTAATTTCTTCCACCCTTTGCTTCCAGTCAGTTCCCCTGGTGATCCAGTCCCCACATTAACCTGTGAAAAGATCGTGTTTTTATTAAAGTTACTTAACCTTTGGCAATTACCTATTGTCCAGCAAATCAAACCAACACTCCTTAATCTAGTAATCAAATAATCAATCTATAAGCCAGCTGGGTTGCCCTACCTCTCATGCCTTTCCCCTGGAAAAGACTTACTTTTGTTCTCAATGTAGGGGAACACACATCACAAAGGGAGAAAAAACACTAATGTGAGTCTGACATAAAATTTAGAAAATAAAAAACTCCTCTCCTGTAGTAAGCATTAACCTTCACAATGTTATGAATATATTTAAGACAATTCTAAAGTACAAACCCAAGTTAATTATTTGAAAAACAGCCCCAAGTGACTTAAAACACAGTAGATGGCCTGAAGTCCCAGGGTCTTCCTGGCCTTGCTGCTGTGTGTAGTCAGTGCCTGGGCCAGGACTGCCACAAGTGCCGTAGGAGAGAAAGAGACGAGAGATACTTACTTGCCCAGCTGTGTCTACAAGTTGAAGATGATATTCTTGTCCATTTACTGTGATCAATTTTGTGAAAGCTATAGGAGGAAAGGGGAATTAAATATTAGTTAGCTAAACATTAAATTTAGATCACTTAAAGCTTGAACAATGACAACCAAGTAAGCAGAGTCCCTAATAATCTCCTAAAAAGGTTCCATAAAACAAAAAGGACACATCTCTGAGTCTATAGACCACGGGTCCTCAAACTTTTTAAACAGGGGGCCAGTTCACTGTCCCTCAGACCGTTGGAGGGCTGGACTATAGTTAAAAAAAACCAAAACTATGAACAAATTCCTATGCACACTGCACATATCTTATTTTGAAGTAAAAAAACAAAACGGGAACAAATACAATATTTGTATTTGCATGTGGTCCGCAGGCCATAGTTTGAGGACCCCTGGTATAGATTCTTCTCTACTTCCATTATGTAGCTTAAAAACATTGCTGGCTGACTGAAATCAAGACTGGGCAAACCTTGGACTTTTTCAAAGAAATTGAAATCAGGCAATAATTCATATCCTGTAAAAGAAATTTGAATGCTCTGTGGACAGTCCTTTCTCTTGTGAAAAAGTGAAATCCTATCTAATCAAGAGGGAATATGCTAATTGACTCTCACACTGTGGCAAAATGGCACCCATAGCCAATAAGGAGGGAATATGCTACTTGACTGCCATGCCCCCAAAGATGGCGGCGCCCACAGCTGCAAGATGGCTGGCAGGGGAGGGCAGTTGTGGGAGATCAGGCCAGCAGGGGAGGGCAGTTGAGGGGGGACCCGGCCTGCAGAGGAGGGCAGTTGGGGGCGACCGAGCTGGCAGGGGAGCAGTTAGGCATTGATCAGGCTGGCAGGGGAGTGGTTAGGGGGTGATCAGGCTGGCAGCAGAAGCAGTTAGGGGCAATCAGGCAGGCAGGCAGGCGAGCGGTTAGGAGCCAGCAGTCCCGGATTGTGAGAGGGATCCCAGATTGGAGAGGGTGCAGGCTGGGCTGAGGGACCCCCCCCACCCCCCACCCAAGTGCATGAATTTCGTGCACTGGGCCTCTAGTATGTCAAGAATAAACCAAAAGCACAAACCTTTTCACTAATTTATAGGAAGTCTGGTGTCAGAGCACATAGAGCTAATATTAATTGAAAGGCTACGAACTCCCAGAATGTAAAACAGCCCCAATCTTACTGACAGATTAACACAGCATTGGAACAGATGTTCTATGTGAAGCCATCATTCCCACTTAGCTTAGGATCCAAACAATTGGTCACAACTTCTTTTCCCTAACAAGGGGGGAGAAATCAGACTCAAATAACTTCCAGAAAAGTCAATTCAGAATTTCAAGGAGACAGACTTCAAGCAAATATAGACAAGAGGAAAGACTATTAATAATAACTATTACAAAGAACCACCTGGAACCCTGACAACCAAATGGAAAAGGTGCTGCACCCCATCCCAGCCTTCTTGGCTCATGAAGAGCCTACATCTCCTAGCTGCCCGCTGGACTTGATCAGAGCTGCCAGTAGACTCTACCCCATGCCAAAAGGGAAAGACAGATGCTGACAGTTACGAGAGAAACTGTAAGTGACAGAGGGAGAACCATACCAGCATCAGACTCTCCGAGTGCCAGCAGGGCACAGACCGCACTACTCGAGCAACTGCACACTTGAGAGCATTCTTGTGCCCTTTCTGGAAATTATCACTTAAAGAAAGAATTCTAAGAAAAGGTTCTACTATATTTTTTTTTTCACACTGCAACCTCTCTGAACTTGGGGTGCACAGTGCATCGACTGTGCGTTCCATCACTGTGGGCCTGGGGGCAGCCATGAGGCACCTGGGTGAAAACCTGCCTTCCACACCTCACCTAAGATCAACATATTTCAGACTTGATGAAAATTCTAGAAGAAACACCGGTGAGCAATAAAATAGCAACCTTTAGTTAGAACTAAGTAATTGTGGTTATAAAGTATAATTATTATGAAAAGATTATCTACAAAGAACACCATTCACTCACTCAAGAACTATTTCTTGAGTGCCTATTATTTTTGCCACTAGGTGATGGGAGTTACTGGGTCCCTGACCTCAGTGAGCTGACACCATGAAGGAAGGAGGACGGGGACAGACCTGCTGTCAGGTATCTGCTCTGGGAGCAGCACCAGGAGGTACAATGGCAAGGAGAGGCTCAGTGAGAAAAGAAAGTCAGTGCAGCCCAGCTGGAGCAGCTGTTGGCTGAGCATTCTGTGCACAGAAAGGTTGCTGGTTCGATCCCTGGTTGGAATTAAGGCAACCAATCGATGTTTCTCTTACATCAATGCTTCTGGCTCTCTCTTTTTCCCATTCTCTCTCTAAGCATGTCTTCGGGTGAGGACAAAAAAAGAGAAAAGTCAGTGCAGCTGAGACTGAGAATGGTGGGCAGACACTTAGGTAGAGGAGGGGCAGGCGGCCATAGAGGACTTGGTCAGAACTTCAGATTTTTATTTGGAAGTGATGGGAAACCAAGGGTTTTTGAGCAGGGGAGTAACTGGATCTGATTCATATTTTTAAAGGATCACTCTGGTTAGGCTGTGAATAGAAAAATGGACAAGGGACATGGGTGGGAGCCCATAATAGAGTGACCAGGGGGGCAGAGATGGAGGTGTGAGACATGGGGAATTCTGGATATACTTCAAAGGTAGAACCAAGAGGATTTTCCGGTTGTCTGTGGTAGGGTGTGAAGAACAGGCAGGCAGGAAGACTCCAGTTTCTGGCCTGAGCAACTGGAGGCACGAGTTGCCATGAACCGACACAGAAAAGCCTTTGGGAGGGGCCCTGGGGCAGCAGAGGAGGGGACTGAGGGGCAGGGTTAGGTATGGTCAGTCTGAGAAGCCCATTAAATACCCAAGGGGACTGAGGGCAGCTCAGTAAAAGGCCCGGAGTTGAGGGGAGAGGCTGGGGCTGGGTACAGTGAGACGGGCAAATTCTCGGTGAGACGGGCAAATTCTCGAGGGGAAGACCCCTGGAGAGCAAGGGCAGAGAGAGCCTGAGCCCGACATGCACACCCAGGGGCTCCCTGAGCTGCCAGGTCAGAAACACGGGAAGATTCGGCCACAGACACTGGAAAGTACTGGCTAGGGAGGTAGGAGTAAAAAGGCAGGAGATGGAACTGAACATAAGACAGAAAAGAAATAAAACATTAACAAACGTTTAGCATATCCTTGCACATAAAAAGGATGTAAACCCTCCCACACAAAGCAGTAAGATGAAACCGAAGATCTTCCATCTGTCCTGGGAGAAGTGCCTCCTGTTGTCACTACAGAAAAAAGGAAGCATCCTGCGATCCGACTGCCAGTCCACAGACTGGGAGCAAACTCTTCTACCGCCTTGTGAAGAGAGAAGCTGGCTTTCCCCTGACACCACTTTCCTTGAACCCTTTCTCCCTTTTTCAATCTCCAGAGAAATTAATCTAATTTCTAGCTTAAAACCCTGAAACTTCTCTAAGCAGGCTAATAGCTACTTACCAGTAAAATCTAATAAACAAGGCTCAGCCTGAAGACTTTTTAAATCTGGTGTTCACAAAGTAAGATCTGCGTTACTAACGTGTATGGTGAACTCTTCACCCACACCCCACTGGGCAGTCTGCCCACCACACAAGGCTTGATAAATTCCTGATTCCTACTTTCCAATTTGCTGAGCTTTATTAATTCATCAGCAGTCCTGCCTGGGGATAGCAGAGCTGTGATTTGGTGCTATTCCTCTTCAAATTATAAACTATTACTCCATGTCCTAATGTCAATCTAGTTTGAGTTGTTAGATTAGCACAAAGGCACATAAGAAAGCACATTTGCACAGGCACGATCATCGGTGTAAATATTTCCCCAAACACAAAAAATATGTGGTTTTATCGATGTTTTCTCCTATGTTTTAAAAGTCCCAGACTTTTTGCTTTTGCAGTGACACTGCATATAAATGTGTCAATGCTGAATGTTTGTTACAAACACCCTGTTCTATATTAGAGTTAAGTGTAAAATAATTACTGGATCATTTCCAGATTCATTGTGTTTTTTAGAACCACAAAACCATCTATTTATGTGGTGAGCAACAAGTTTATGACGACAATCCCATTCCTCTCTAATCCCCTGTTATCCCTGAGCAATGTTTTTCTACTAAATAGTGGGGGAAGGGTCGAGGAAGGGTTTCTGCCCTGTGTTACTGTCAGAAGCATGGAAAATAGAATCAGATGTCTGAATATGCTCCTGAACGTTTTAAAAAAATACATTTTTATTGATTTCAGAGAGGAAAGGGAGAGTGCGATAGAAACATCAATGATGAGAGAGCATCACTAATGGCTGCCTCCTGCACACCCCACAGTGGGGATGGATTCTGTGACCTAGGCATGTACTCTGACCAAAAATCAAACCATGACCTCCTGGTTCATAGGCTGATGCTCAACCACCGAGCCACATCGGCTGGTCGGGCATGCTCATGAACTTTTAATATACTCTGATACTCATTTCTGCTCTTGCCTAAAGACTTTAAATAAATTCACTTCTGACACTGAAAAAAAAGTATTATTAAACACCAAGTATCAGATAGGAAAACATTAAAAACATGACTAAAGATGATGTTGACAGCCTTTGAAGTAGGGTCCTTTCATTCTGTTTCTGAGACAGTATCAAGGTAAGGAAGTTGGACTTTTGTCTGATCCATTACTTACACATAAAGAAAACGCATTTATAGATAACACCTTGACTTTTCTTCCCACTCAATCTTAAATGGCACAAAGATATACAATTATAAAAATCACTTTTATAAGCAGAGCTTACCATGAAAACTATCTTCTATTGTTCTATGAATAAAATTCTTAAACGAGCCTTATCTCTTAAAGGACACTACATTCTAAATTGCTATGTAGAGCAAATATCAAGGCCAAGAGCATGGTTTTCTTGTGTTCCGATGCCAATGGAGAGAGAACCAAACTTGTTCACTCAGCATTCAAATTAATCTGTCCTCACAGGGCACACTATTCCGCGACAGCTAGGGAAATCAACAGGATGCCATCAGGACTCCTCCTTCCAGATAAGGCAGAGGTTACTTTCAAACACGTGACTTCCCAGTTAGTTTAGCAATCAACAGGTTTCCTTCCCTGCTACCAGTGAACGGGACAAAGGACAGCTGGATATTTTAAGCCAGAGGTCAGCAAACTTCCTGGAAAGGGCCAGACAGTAAATATTTTAGGCTCAGTGGGCCACATGGTCTCTGCTGCAACTGTCCACCCACTCTGCTGTTGCAGAGAAGCAGCAGCCACAGACAGTCTGTACATGAATGAGAATGGCTGTGTTCCAATAAAACTTTACTTATGGATGCTGAAATTTGAATTTCTAGTTGTATACTTTCACATGTCACAAACATTCTTCTTCTTTTGACTCTTTTCAAATACTAAAAATGTAAAAACCATTCTTAGCTCATGGGCAACTTGGCCCAAATTTGTCAACTCCCGTTGAGAGCCTCTTTTTAAGTCTCTTTTGCAAGCTTTGGGCGGGTGAAGTCTATGAATCTAGTTGTCAAAGCTGGTGAGCCTGGCTGTTAGGTAGGCTGCCTGTCTAATATGCCAATCAGGTTTTGTTGAACCCCATGTTTAAATCTGTAAGTTCCTGGTGACAAGTCCCAGGTAAGCCCTGCTGTCAACAATCTGAGAAGACTGGTTCCAGGTGAGCTGGGGTTCTAACATGGCCTGAAACCAGACTAGCTTCAACAAGCAACCTCCCCGGACGAAGTGCCTCAGGTTCTCCTCCGTGAGCCCCAGAATTAAGATTTGGCTCAAGGCCCTGGAACCCTTCAGGGAGATTCTGAAACCATGGATTGAAACTGGACCAGGTAAAGGTCGTGGCCGGCTCTAGTCTTTGGTGCTTGTGCTGCACACAACCTGACAGGCCAGCAGGCTCTGTTCTAGCGCTGCGACTGCTCTGTCCAAGCCCAGAACAGCTCGCTCACTTCTCCCAGGCTTCCTTCCCTAAGTGTCCACGACTGGCCGGGCCGGGCAGCTGGGGCCTCCACAACAGTAAAGTACAAAGAACTCGTAGTGTTTGCATCTTCCTTCTCCAGCTTAGAATCCCTAGAGAGGGCTACTGTTAAGAGGAAGGAAAAGGAGGGGGGGGGGGGGGGAAGCACTCTCTCCATCTTCCTAAAGCAGAACCTAGAATATGGGGTTCCGATACAGGACTCTGATTCCTATGGAGATGAATAACAATTTCTAAATGGCAGGATCTGGATGCGGGATAAAAAAAATCACTCGCTGTAAAGTGGGTCAAGTTTTTGGAAGCATTTTTTGGACCCGAGTTGGTGATCTATAAGTCTAACTGAATACTCTTCCATCAAAGCCTCCAAACACACAATGGCTGTTTGTATGCAGAAGGCAGGCTCCTCAGTTTATAAATCCTTGAAAACAATACTTACTGTTCTCTATGGTTGGGTCATAGGAGTCAACAAATTGGCCTTCAACAAACTGAATCGTCAACGAGGATTTCCCTGTAAAAGAAAAAGACAACTCAGAATGTATGGGCATTATCAAGGCAAAAAATTGTAATTCTAGTATTTTACAAAAAACCCACCACTGTAACCGATGAAGAAACTGAAGGTACTGAGATCAGAAAATGTTCCTTTAATTAGCATTTAGGCAATCTTAAAATTCTGTGAAAATATGACAGAAATTTAAGCAAATAAGCTATTATGAATTAAATGCTTTGTGACATTAACAGATATACTGACCAACAAGCACACTGCATATTCTGTTAAAGGTAAACAACTCTTAAATAAGGTGTAAGCTAAGCTGATCTCCTCTGGTATCCTTGAAATCTGGCTATTAATTTTAATATGGCAATGAGTAAAGCATGATTCATTTCTTTGGGTTTTTTCATATATGGCTGTTTAGAGGGTAAGCTGAAAAAATAACGAAAGTTTTTATTTTTAATACTTGGTGAAGGTAGAAACCCTGTGTCTATCATCCAGTGTCAAAGGCCTACCAGTGTCCTGCACACGGACAGTTCAGAAATATTCTGGACTCACCAAAACACTGTGATAACTGAGCCCTATGTTCTCAGGGCTACATGTCATATAGAATTTCTACTGGAGGACATCAGAGCAGGGCTCCCTGGGAAGAAACAGTCCAGACTATTTTATCACCAGGAAGCAGGGAGTGGTTCCTCCCTAATTCCATCCCAAATCCTTCCCTCTCAGGTCCACCCTTAGACATGCTGCAGAATCAACTTCCATCTCAGGACCTGCAGGGAGAGACAGGGAGGGCGGGACTCCTGGAGTTTCCTGTCTGCCTGTCTCCCCGAAACCACAGAGAGGAGTTCACAGGGGGCGTGAGGTTTTCACACCAAAGGCAGTCAGTCCTCTTATACTTAGAAATTTATCAATTGATAAACGGGTTTAAAAGTGGGAGCTCCTGGGAGACAGCCAGAAAATCCCCAAGTTGGCAGGCTTGTTATTTACTCCTCTCAAGCAGCTAAACACAAAGTTCACGGTGTCTCCAGAATTACTGACAACTGAAATCATTCTCCATAAGGCAGCCTACAAGAGCTTTGGAAAATTACACATTACTTCTCTGCTTAAAATCCTAATTGTGATTAGAGTTGGTTCCCCAACTCAGAACCATGACCCACACACAACGGGGGAGAGGGCCTGCTTGCCCACCTCCCTAACCTCAATGGCTACCACTCCGCCATGGGGACCTCCCAGGCTCCAGTCACATTCTTCTGTCCCTGCCAAGTTCCTACTAGCCTTAGCGCCTTTGTTCTAACCAGCCCCACATCTCTGAAGGTCTGACTCACGTTTGTCATTATTCTGGTCCGCACTCAAATGTCCCTTCTTCAGAGAGGCCATTGCTAAAACTACCCCATCTAAGGTGGTGCCACCTCCCTGATGCCACTCTATCAGACCATCCTGTTTTCTTTCTTTTAGTGCTTGAAGTTATCTGCAAGTACTTTCATTAATTAGTCTTTGCACACCCTGCAGACACGCCAAAGGGCACTCTCATACATTCAGATGCGACAAAAGATCTCAACTTTATAAATGTGACTAGGAAACAGTTCAATAGAAATGAAGAAATAACTGTCTAGTACTTATTGGTCCCCAAACACGGGCCTGCCTGTGATACCGGATACAGTAGTTGTCCAGGAACTGTATGCATTTCAAAAGAATTGTGCTCAAAAGACCATGTTATATAAGCTAGCTCATAAAGAGGCATTTAGCTCAAGATATAGAACAGCTTTTATGTAATGAAAATAGCAATAGAAAACCCTCTTTTATGTGAGCAAAACTGAAAAATTTTAAAGAATAAGAATATTCTTATTTATATCGAATGCTATTGCTTGAAGCAAAATGTTTAATTAGGAAGAAAGAAGAGAAAAGAACCTTCTTCAGGGCTTCTTAAGAATACTTCCAGACACTGGGGGTTTGTATTTTTTGTTTGTTTTTTTTTGGGGGGGTCTTACACATGGAAAGAAGAGAAGGAAGAAATAAGATTTTTTTTCCCTTACAGATAAGTGGTCAAGAGTTACAAAGCTGAAAAGAAAGGGATTAAAAAGATTTTTATAACTTTTTTTTGGAAGCAGAACTGGACTAAAACCAGTAAAGAAAGGAGTTAAGTGTGATGTATGTGATAAACTCCCCCAACGTGGAGGAAAACCAGTAGGAAACACTGGATTAGACAGCTCTCTGCCCTGGCACCAGGTGAGTCTCAAAAACCTCACCTACAGGGGTGAGGGGAGGGGAGGACAGCCTCAGGAGCTAGCACAGGAAATTTAGGCAGCCACAACCAAATTGAAAAGAAAACCCTAAACACTGAACAAGACAGCATGAGATAAATAGTTACAGCTAACAAGTGGACCACATCTTAAAAATACATTTATTGGTTCATCTCGAAAGAAGAGTTCCTCATTTATATCACAGAGGGCATATTCTGTGCCCTGGTTAACTTCCCATTTAACTTGAAAACATAAGCAATCATTCTGGCAAAAGCACACGATGTAACCCACCCTGAATCAAGTGCAGGATGACAGCGAACTCCCCCTGAGTGACTGGGCACCAGATCGGAAGCCCCAGTCTTCAGGGAGCAGCTGGACTTCTCCGTCAGGCAGGCTGGGAGAAAGTGCTAATTCACCAGCAGAAGTGGGGCTGAAGAACAGCTAAGTCTCCCTTGGGTCTCTCCTCCACTGGACTCTCCCTTATGGGAAGATCATTAATTATTTAAATTAAGAAGGGACAGGAAGGCTACATTTGCTGACATGACAGCTGTTTTCTGCTGTTTCCATTAAAAGCAGAATTATTAGGCAACTGGTGTTGAAATCTTCAAGTCAGCACTAACTGATAATTAATCTTAGTAAATGAATCCCACTGCTCATAATCTTCTCAGTCCTGGTTCTAGTAATTTCTGGCTTTAAGGGACGTCCTCATCCTCTAGAGCAGTAAGTTGGCTCCTTTGGCCAGCGTTTCCACTGCAGTTTGCTTGCAGCTACAAAAGGCCTTGTTGACCTACAGCAAATGATATTATTTACTTGATCACCTTTTATATTTTTCCTCATAATAACCTTCTACATCTACTTGGGCCTTTGTCCTTGTCAAATTCACATCCTGGAAATACCTATTATTTCCTGAAGATGTTTTAGCACCAATCAGGCTCTCAGAGGCTCATAGGTTTGTATAACCTGGGCAGAATCTCAAACTCCTGACCAATTCTTGGAGAAATGCTATATGATAACAACACAGGAGTGAGCTGAAGTAAACTGAAAAGCAGCACATACCTGGATGTGTGTATCAACACAGAGACAAATCTTCCCATTTGGTAACACATTATGCAAGATTTGAAAATAATATATCCCAGTATCCCACATTAACTTTCTAATACTCTTCCTCAGAACTAAAAACCACCTTAACTTTAAAAATCATAAAAACAATTTTTTAAAAAGCCTCACCTGAACTTTTACCAGGTAAAAACTGCACAGTTACATGTATTTCACAATGACAATACGGCACAGTACGTTTTTCCACCCAATATTTTCACTACAGAAGATCTATTTTCAAGGTTGTCAACTAAATCTCATACTTCATGATCATTGCAAAGTAGGTACTGTTTACACAAAACACTTTAATAGTTTTCAGATGAATTCTGAACTAGTTTTCATGCTTATTCTCCTAAAAAACCCCAACTACTTGTACATTACCTTCCTTCCCCTTCAAAGCCACACTCCCTGGAACCGTAGGATATAACAGAGAGGAGAGGGTTTCAATCTAGCAACTAGGCTATCAAGTCACTGGGCAGAAGGGTCCACGAGGCCCACATGGTATATCTGGGACACAACCCATTCCAAGGACTGCTTTCACTTTCACTTCAACTTCTTCACATCACCTTACAGAACTTTGATGTCCACAAGCTGTCTGTCCTAACAGTTTAGCTTCAAAGTTCACTGGTCTTGCCACCAAAAATTGTCTCCATGCCACTTCAGTGACCCACCCCAGGAGCACACCATTGCGTGGTGACCACCTGGTGACTCCACCTCCGATATCTACAGGCACCGATCAGTAAGCAGGGCAGCATTCTGTCAGTGCCCTCACTTTCTGACTCTAATCACAACCATCTCTGGAAGTGATGTTTTCCCACCAGGTCACAAAATTCACATACTATGCTACGATCACTGTTTTCAAAGAAACAGGAACACCAGAGTGGAATGTAAATAAGAAAGGTGTTATGAAACTTTAGATCAGTTATACTCACATTCGTGATTGGGGGGCAAAATAAAATGTATGTCTTACTACAGGCTACAGTGAAAAAGGTTAGAAATAAACTACTCTAAATGATTATACCCTGAATCTCCAATCCCCACCATTTCCTTCCCTATCCGTTGAAGCCCCAAGATCAGTCACTGTCCACTAGCCTTTCATCAGAAACCTCCCATTTCCGTTCCCTGGGCCCTCCAATAAATTGTATGATTTAATCACTTGCTTTGAGCCTATTGGACTCAGCTGCAGGCAAGTCCTACAACTATGTGGGTTGGAGACCTCTCTCAAGCTACGGTGCCTGCCTGCACCCCACCACGTCTGGTCTCCTCAGGAACCCTCTCTGTGCTTCCTTTCCTCCTACAACAGCCAAGTTTCCCAGCAGCGACACAGGGTAACTTACTACAAATTCTTGAGTCCACCCAAACCTACAGGATGGGAATATTAATCCCCTACCCATTCAGCTGCACACTACAGTTGAAGAACCACTGCCCTCTGGCAAAAGTTCAAATTGAACAGATCACCCTACTTCTCCAGCCTCCAGGGCGCTCCCAAATCCTCCAGCTCCTCTCAGCAGCTCAGACCATAAGCACTTAAAGTAACACTTGTTATGGACCAGGTACTAGAATACAGCCATGAATAAGGGGTAATGCCTAACCTCAGAGGTCACCTGCTGTGAACACCTCTACTTCCCAGATCAGTCAATGTGAACAATTACTACAATTGTTGAATGGGTTGTGCTGTGCAGCTCCTCTTCCCACAAAAGCTGCTCTAGCCCCTTGTCCTCGAGATCCCATTTCCTCCTGGTCTCCTCCTAAACCCTCCTCCCTCCTGAAATAGTTACAAACACATTCTTGGTTTCTCCATTGGTTTACCCCATTTCCATGTGCTTTGTTCACAGTGCCTCTGAAATATTTAAATAGCTTTCAAGTCCAAGGTGGTACACCAACTTCCGTTCCCGCTCTGCTCTCTGCACTACAGACAGCTCTTGTTGGGTGCTGCAGCTGTTGGGTGTCCATGCTTGACCATGAACATGAGTGCACTCTACAGAAACGATCTCAGTCACTTAAAGCTCCAGTCTACTAACCCAAGTTAAATACACCCATGGAGACACATTTGACCTGTGTGGCTTGCAGTAATGGGACCATAACACCTGAAAAGTGTGTAGACCCTGGTCTAAAAAGCCTTCAAGGAAAATGTCAGGTAAGTAGAGGATGTGGGACTTTCCATTTCTACCAAGCTCCCCAGTGATGCTGATCTCCAAACCAAGTTCTCCAGTTTAGAGTGCCGGTTCTCAAATTTAGCTGCACTCTGTTATGACCTAGAAAATTCCAAAAACTACAGCGTGGGTCTCACCCCAGTAGTTCTGACTAAACTAGGTACAGGGTGCAGCCAACACCTTATTAAAGCCAAAGTCAAGAATGGCTAAATAAAGAGATGGAAGAACCTCTATTCTTTTTTTAAAAAAATATTTACTTATTAAATATATTTTTATTGATTTCAGAGAGGAAGGGAGAGAGGGATATTGGAACATCGATGAGAGTCCTAGCCAGTTTTGCTCAGTGGGTAAAGCATTGTCCCGCAACCCGGGCATGTGCTCTAACCAGGAATCGAACCATGATCTCCTGGTTCATAGGCCAATGCTCAACCACTGAGCAATACCAGCCAAGCCAAGAATCTCTGTTCTTGAATTGACTAACCACTCAGTCAACCACTAGTCTTCCACTTATGTGTGTAAATAACTTTCCTTACTGTTTAAGAAGCATGAGTTAAATTAATTTGTAACCCAAGCACCTAATTGATTATAATATTAATCTGTATTACAATAAAACTTAAATATTTAATGTCTTTTTATGAACATCATTCCTCTGATAAATTTATATTTTACAGAAATAGGAGTCCTCTCTGATAGGAGTCGTCACTGCTTTAATCATAACACTTGACCCCACACCCACTCTCAATTGACAGAATCTAGACAAAATTCCTCAAGAAACTTAGGTCTTTGTAAAAGAAATAGCCATCAGGTATGCCCTCATAATGGACTTGAGTAACCATCATAAGATGCCAATGCAGAAACTTAAAAGAAAGCTGCTGACCACTGGGGCCACGTTTTCGTGTTTGGGAAAGGGTGGCAATTGGGACATGATACAGTCACTGATTCCCTCCCAGGAACCATGCAAGCTCCCCATAGAGGACCCTGGACTGGGCCAGATGAAGGCTGATGAAAAACCCAAATGATACGCGGGATAGAGATAGGAGGACAGGGGAAGTCAGCGTAAACAGGCACCTGGCAATACTAGGTTCCCGACTACATGAAGAACTGTTGTAAGAAAAAACACCCATCGCCGAAACCGGTTTGGCTCAGTGGATAGAGCGTCGGCCTGCGGACTGAAAGGTCCCAGGTTCGATTCCGGTTAAGGGCATGTGCCTGGGTTGCGGGCACATCCCCAGTGGGAGATGTGCAGGAGGCAGCTGATCGATGTTTCTCTCTCATCGATGTTTCTAACTCTCTATCTCTCTCCCTTCCTCTCTGTAAAAAATCAATAAAATATATTTAAAAAAAAGAAAAGAAAAGAAAAAACACCCATCAAAGTAATTGGAATAGGTGAAACTGATTTTCTAAAGGTCTGCCAAAGACTTTAACAAAACAGTTAAGCATTTCCAAAGACATTATTGAAGGCATCACTTCTATTTTTAAAAATTTATGAAAAGAGACTAAACAGAATCTAATGCATTTGAAAAAGTTCTTTCACAAACATTCTAAAGAAATGTTTACAAAACTTGGGTAACATCTTTTGAAATAAGTTCCTACTATTTTACATAAAATATAGACCGATATCCATTCTGGCCCTGGCTGGTTTGGCTCAGCGGATAGAGCGTAGGCCTGCAGACTCAAGGGTCCCGGGTTTGATTCTGGTCAAAGGCATGTACCTGGGTTGTGGGCACATCCCCAGTAGGGGGCGTGTGGGAGGCAGCTGAATCGATGTTTCTCTCTCATCGATGTTTCTAACTCGCTATCCCTTTCCCTCTCCCTTCCTCTCTGTAAAAATATATCAATAAAATATATTAAAAAAAAAAAAAGAATTCTGGTAAACTTCACAGGGCCAAAAGTATTCACACAATAATCATTTTTTTTTTTTTTTCCATTTCTAAGACTCCATTTATTCTCAAACACGCCACCTGCTGATGGCAGCTTTGGGGGGCAGGGGTTGATGAGAGTACGCAATTAAAATTAGAATACAACTTATAATGTGTTCAGCAAATGGCTATTAAATTCCAGTACTGCATTCTAAAGTCGATAAAGCTTCCCCCAAATCATGATCAACACAGTTTACCTTGAGTCCATAAACACTGACTGTTCCTATTCCATGGGTGATTCTGAAAAAGATGCCAGTGCAGTACACCCGAATGCCAGCTAGAGGCATTCTCAACAGAGGGAACGCAGTCATCTTAACAGGAAGAAAGGCATTCATGTGAAAATTCAAGCTCTACTACATGTAAATTATACCTCAACAAAAAAGTATAAAAAAGAAAAACAAGACATTTATCATTTTTTTACTAAGCAGACTAGGACAGTGATGATTAGCTATGAGAGTGCAGGCAGTTTTCCTGAGTTTGTTTCCTCATTTGGAAGATGGAGATAATAATAGCATCTACTTTATAGGTGGCTGTGAAAATTAAATGAAAATACATGTAGAATATCTAGTATGTAATAAGTCCTCAATAAACATTATTAGTAATGCTCTTAAGACAAATATCAGCTGCTTAGGAGAAAAATGCATGTTAATGATTATACCTAGTAATCTGAAATATAACAAAATGACATATACTAACAACTACTTCAGCAGCAACATACAAAAACCAATAAATATAAAAATATAGCCCGTTCCCTAAGTAGAAAACTAGTGTCAATTTCTCCACTGCTGTGTAACAAACTGCCCCACACTCAGTGGCTGAAGCTGAGACCAACATCCTCTTCATCTGTTTAGTAGGAGTCTAGTTTAAGGCTGCGCTCCACTGGGTCCTCTGCTGGTCTCTAGTCACTCCTGGCAGCCCTGGCTGATAGTGGCCAGGGCTAGACTCAGGAGGGCCAGCTGCACCTTCTCCCTTCCCAGTGTCCTCTCCCCAGGCCCTCCCGCATGTCTCTGGAGGCTCCAGACAACACAAAAGCAGAAGCTGCTGGCTTGTATTGAGCACAACCTGGCATTGGCATAAGCCTGCAGCATGCTGCAGTCCAGGAGTGCCACAGGGCTGGCACCAGTGCAGGAAGATTCTTCTCTGGGAGCCACCACAGAACAGACATCAATAAATGGACCAGATTTGCAAACAGCAGAGAGACTACAGAATCACCTGGTTCTAAGTGGACTGCTCCCTGAATGTATCCTCACTGATAAAGAGCCAGAGCCGCACGAAGGTTTACCAATGTGTCCCGTACATGACAGCCATGACGATTACATGCTTGCCAAGTGCTGCATCCATTTCAGTAATAATGTGTAGTGCTGACTGCAGCATCAGGGGTTTCAGCTTCCATAAGGGGTGGATGTTATGTACACATATGTATATACATCAGTCACCAAGGAAGCCTTTCAAAAAAATACACTCATCTCAGCATTCTGATTTAAAAGGAGGTGCAGAGGAGTTCCTGTGTGTTCTCCAACGGTGCCCCCCAGGCTTCCAATATACAGACCCACCCCGAATCTCCACCACATACAGGGTCAGATGAGGGCATGTGAAGCAGGTAATTCAAATTTAATAGTTCACAACCTACAAGCGAGACATTGTTTTAAGAGTTTACAAAAACAGTTTTGCATGAATTATCTCACTTGTGCCTATGAGTGAAGCACAGCTGACATCATCTTATTCTTTCTCACACCCCCTTCCCAATTTTTAAAAATAGATGCTAGGAGGCAAAAAAACCCCCACACAAAACCAAGGTGCAATTATTATGACAAAGACAAGACAGAGACTACTAGTAACCAAGTAAAACTGGTTCATAAAATTATTACTCAAATACTCACTGGTTGCTTACTATTACCACCAAGCACTACGCTTCCAGATATATCCCCCTGAGAACACAAGAGGTAAGTTTATAACATGAAAATAGATATGAGTTAGAGAAATAAAAAAATTTATTAACTGTCAAGGTTATTATACTAAAAGGAAAGAAGAGCCCTAGCCAGTTTGGCTCACTGGATAGCCAACAGGGTCCCAGGTTTGATTCTGTTCAAGGGCACATACCTGGGCTGCAGGCTTCTCCCCAGCCCAGGCCCTGGTCAGGGCTCGTGCAGGAGGCAATCAATCAATGTGTTTCTCTCACATTGATATTTCTCTCTGTCTTTCCCTCTCTCTAAAAACCAATGGAAAAATATCCTTGGGTGAGGATAAATAAATAAATAAATAAACAAATAAAAGGAAAAAAGTGCTGCCAGAAAAGGCCATGAAACTGCCCAAAGATGATTAAATAGGATACTCATGCTGGGCCACTGTGGCTGAGCAGTTGAGCCTTAACCCATGGACCAGGAGATCAAGGGTTCGATTACCAGTCAGGGCACATGCCCCAGTTTCCAGGCTCAATCCCCAGTAGGGGGTGTTTTCTTTCTTATGGATGTTTCTATCTCTCTATCTTCTCCCTTCCCCCCTCTCTGAAGTCAATAAAAACATATTAAAGAACTTAAAAAAATAGGATACTCATTTCTATAGGAAGAGTTGGAGTTGAAGCTGATTTGGAAGGCAAGGGAGGGAAGAGACCTGGTATCCTGCAGGAAATTAAATATTTGGCAACAATAAAGAATGAATTTTGCTAGATTTGTGGGCAACTGGGAAGAAGGTTGGGGGTCAGGGTGGGAAAGAGCTGAAAAAAGCAAATAAGAGATGAATCCTCAAATTTTAACACAATCTTTAGCATATTCAAGAGCACGAAGTTTAAGACTGATCAAAACTAGTAATGACAAAAACTTAGGACAATCAAGTGATAAAATAAAGCGTATTCAACATCAGCACGAATAGTTATAAAGATTATTTCAAGAGTTCTTTCAAATCTGCACTAAGCCCATTTACTAACAGCCCTGGCATTCCTCACTGTACCTGTGCTGTCCACCAGCAAGCAGCCACCAGCCACAGGTGGACAGTGAACACTTGAAAGGGGGCCAGTCCTAACTGAGATGGGTCATAGCGTAAAATGTATATAAGACTTGAAAACTTAGCATAAAAAATGTAAAAATATCATTACATATTGAAATAATATTTTGGACATATTGGGCTAAATTATATTAAATTACTTTTACCTCTTTTTGTTTAATGTGACTACTAGAAAACTTGCAATGCTGCTCAATACCATAGTTGAAGGAATAGGAACATCCTACTTGTATAAACACAGCTGTCTACGAGAAAGACTCCCACAGAGGTCTAAGAAATAGAAGATGTGTTCATTTTGTCCAGTTTTTTAGGATAATGCTCATTCAGAAACATGGTCAGAGTAAGAAAACAACTTACTTCATTAGATATAGTCACACCTTTGGTAGCAGTTATGGAAAATGAAAAGGTTTAGACATGGAGCCCAACTTCCCCTTCTCCCAGCAGGAAAATGGAAACATCCTGTAGTCAGTCAGGAATCCTCAGCACCCTCTCGGGCACAGTGAGCAGTGTGCGGCCAAGTAAGTTTTGCAACCTCCTTTGCTGCCAAGGCAACAACCTGCAGTATGAAGGTATGTTGGGGCAGATCCTCAGGCAACATGAGGACCCGGGAGCAGCACACCCCAGAACCCCAGTTGCAGGAGCAGCCACCTGTCTCTAGACCAGTTGTCGGCAAACTCATTAGTCAACAGAGCCAAATATGAACAGTACAACGACTGAAGTTTCTTTTGAGAGCCAAATTTTTTAAGCTTAAACTGTATAGGTAGGTACATTGTTATTAACTTAATTAGGGTACTCCTAAGGCTTAGGAAGAGCCACACTCAAGGGGCCAAAGAGCCACATGTGGCTCGCCAGACGCAGTTTGCCGACCATGGTTCTAGACCAGTGATGGCGAACCTTTTGAGCTCGGTGTGTCAGCATTTTGAAAAACCCTAACTTAACTCTGGTGCCGTGTCACATATAGAAATTTTTTTGATATTTGCAACCATAGTAAAACAAAGATTTATATTTTTGATATTTATTTTATATATTTAAATGCCATTTAACAAAGAAAAATCAAAAAAATGAGTTCGCGTGTCACCTCTGACAGGCGTGTCATAGGTTCGCCATCACTGCTCTAGACCAGGGGTGGGCAAACTTTTTGACTCGAGGGCCACAATGGGTTCTTAAACTGGACGGGAGGGCCGGAACAAAAGCATGGATGGAGTGTTTGTGTGAACTAATATAAATTCAAAGTAAACATCATTACATAAAAGAGTACGGTCTTTTTTTTTTTTTAGTTTTATTCATTTCAAACGGACCGGATCCGGCCCGCGGGCCGTAGTTTGCCCACGGCTGCTCTAGACCATCGAAATGACAAGGCAAATGTGTGGACTGGTGGGCAGACCATCGCAAATCCTGGCCCTTTTCTACCATTTCTCATTTTAGCCAGTGGCACCATTACCCACTCAGGCACTCGTGCTAACCACCGAATGTTATCCTCAACGTTGCACACATCAAAGTTTGATTCTTCCTCTAATTAACAATCTTTAACATATTCAAGAGCATCTCAAATCTGTCTCCTCTTCATCTCACCAGCACTCCACTAGTCCATGTTATCTTTTTTTTTTTATTAAATCTTTATTGTTCAGATTATTACATTTGTTCCTCTTTTTCCCCCCCATAACTCCCCTCCTCCCAGTTCCCGCCCCACCCTCCGCCCTCACTCCCCACCCACTGTCCTCATCCATAGGTGCACGATTTTTGTCCAGTCTCTTCCCGCATCTCCCACACCCCATTCCCCCCCAAGAATAGTCAGTCCATTCCCTTTCTATGTCCCTGATTCTATTATGATCACCAGTTCATTCTGTACATCAGATTATGTATTCCCTTGATTCTTAGATTCACTTGATGATAGATGCATGTTTGTTGTTCATAATTAGTATCTTTACCTTTTTCTTCTTCCTCCTCTTCTTAAAGGATACCTTTCAGCATTTCATATAATACTGGTTTGGTGGTGATGAACTCCTTTAGCTTTTCCTTATCTGTGAAGCTCTTTATCTGACCTTCAATTCTGAGTGATAGCTTTGCTGGATAAAGTAACCTTGGTTGTAGGTTCTTGGCATTCATCACTTTGAATATTTCTTGCCATTCCCTTCTGGCCTGCAAAGTTTCTGTTGAGAAATCAGCTGACAGTCATATGGGTACTCCCTTGTATGTAACTGACTTTCTTTCTCTTGCTGCTTTTAAGAGTCTCTCTTTGTCTTCTGCTCTTGGCATTTTAATTATGATGTGTCTTGGTGTGGTCCTCTTTGGATTCCTTTTGTTTGGGGTTCTCTGCGCTTCCTGGACCTGTAAGTCTATTTCTTTCACCAGGTGGGGGAAGTTTTCTGTCATTATTTCTTCAAATAGGTTTTCAATATCTTGCTCTCTCTCATCTTCTGGCACCTCTATAATTCTGATGTTGGTACGCTTGAAGCTGTCCCAGAGGCTCCTTACACTATCTTCGTATTTTCGGATTCTTTTTTTTCATTTTGCTTTTCCGGTTGGGTGTTTTTTGCTCCTTCGCATTTCAAATCTTTGACTTGATTCTTGCACTCCTCTGGTCTGCTGTTGGGAGTCTGTATAATATTCTTTATTGCAGTCAGTGTATGCTTAACTTCTAGTTGGTTCTTTATCACAACATCGAGGGTCTCATTAGATTTCTTGAGGATCTCACTACATTTATCGGCAGTTTCTAGAAAATTATTGAAAGACCTTAAAAGTGCGGTTTTTAGCTCTATATCCTCCATTTCTGTCATGTTTCTTTGTCTCTGCATTTTTTATGCTTTCTTGGTGCACCTCCTTGTGGTCTTTGTGCACAGTCTTGTTGTAGTTAAGCCCTGATTGTTGTCGGCAATACTGGGGGTGATTTGACCTCCAGGCTAACTGGCTATGAGAGTCAGCTGTGTCTGCAGTGGGAGAACTTCTATGCTGGATCTCTAGGGTGGTGCTAATCTAGCATTTGCCTAAGGCTATCCGGCAAATGCCTCTGTGCAGGGCTTGGGCGGGGCGGGTCCCTGGGGATCTACAGGGTGGGCAGAGCGAGCAGTTATGGCTGCTCTCAGTTCCATCCCCAGGGGCTCTGCCTCTCAGAGTCCCAGCAACTGCTGCAAACCTCGGAGAGAAAGCTGCCTTCGAGTTCCGACCGAAGCCAGACAGTCCCGCTTCTCCCGTTTGAGTCTGGGTCCCTAGAGACTCGCCAGGATCTGGAGCTCAGAGTCTGAAACTCCCTCCCAATTGAAAACAACCGCACCCTCAGTCGCCAGCCCACTCCGCATGCACTCCGCACCTTAGTATTTCACTTCAGCACTGCGCCTCCTCTGAGTCGGTATGCTATTCTCTTTCCTCCTAGTTGTAGAACTTCCACTCAGCCAGCCTTCCTCTGGTTCTGGATGATGTCCGTTCTGTCTTTTAGTTGTATTTTTGAAGTGGTTGTTCGAGGCAGCAAACTCCGGAGTTAACCTATGCCGCCATCTTGGTTCCCCTGGTAGCTTCTTGCAGGAGCCCCATGTGATCTTTAAAAAATATATTTTGTATTGATTTCCGAGAGGAGGGGAGAGGGAGAGACAGAAACATCAATAATGAGAGAGAATCATTGATTGGCTGCCTCTTGCACACTCCACACTGGGGATTGAGCCCACAACCTGGGCACATGCCCTGACCAGAAATCAAAAAGTGGCCTCCTGGTTCATAGGTCCACGCTCAAACACTGAGCCACACTGCTGGGCTGTCCGTGAGACCTTGATGGTGAACTTCAATACGTGGCTGTCTTCCCACTTCCCTTCCTGACTGCCCTCATCCCCGACACAGAGCAGTGGGGGGATCCTCTTGAGGATATAAAACAGGAGAAGCAAACTAGACCAGAGGCCAAATTTGCTCAGCTACGAATAAGAATGGTTTTTACATCTTTTATTTTTCTTGTGTTAATCCTCATTTGAGGATATTTTTTCTATTGCTTTTCAGAGAGTGGAAAGGAGGGAGGGAAGAGGAGAGAGAGAGAGAAAAAAACAACCACCACATTGATGTCTCAAGACACATTGACTGGTTGCCTCCAGCACACACCCTGATGGGGGCAGAGAGCGAACCAGTAACCCAGGTATGTGCCCTTGACCTGGAATCCAACCTGCAACCTTCTGGCACGGGCTTACACTCTAACCACTGAACCCACTATCCAGGGCTGGTTTTTACATCTTTAAATAGCTGAAAAGAATCAATAATATGTCATACTATGTAAAAATTAGATGAAATTCAGATGTCAGTGTCCATAAAGTTTTATTGGCACACAGCCATGTCTACTTGTTTATAAACTGTCTGTAATGCTGTGTGATACAAAAGTTAGAAGGGAGTAGTTGCGAAAGAGGCCATGTGGCCTACAAAGCCTGACATAAATTTTCCATCTGGCCTTTTACAGAAAATGTTTGCCAAGCCTGGTATAGACAAATCACCTTATGCTGCTTACAACCCTTCCGTGACTTTCCGCGTTTCTAGGAAGTCTAACATTTCCAACAGGGCCTACAAGGCTGTTCTTGGTAGACAGTTGGCATATAGATTAGTTCCTTGTGATCTCCTTGCCACTCACATCTTACTCTTCTCCTCATTCACCAGTCAACATCGGCCTTCTCTTTATTCCTCCTGAGTGCCAAGCTCTTTCTCACCCCAGGAGGTCTGCACATGCTGTTCCTTTCTACTGGAGGGCCCTGCCCTTCTTTTGCCCCCATGCTCCCCACCCTCTGCCCCACCAACTCCAGCTTTAATGACAGTTTGCTAGGGACAATTCTTCCGCCCCACCCATGGTTATGTTAGCTCTCCCTTGAATTATTTCTCTAAGCGTTTATCCCAAATGTTTTTAAATAGTAATTGTGTTATTATTTAGTGTTGGCTCTGGAACCACTGCTTAAATTCAAATCCTAGCTCTGCCACTAATAACTGACCTAGGCCAAATCACTTAACCTTTCTGCAGCTCAGTTTCCTGCTCTGCAAAATAGGCATAATAATGGTACTTACCACACAGAGTTCAGTAAGTACTTTTAAAACACCCGCCAATATCATTAGTAGAAGCTGTTTACAGTGGTTCCTCACTAGATTGAGGCTCCTTGAAGGCAGAGATCAGGATGGCCCTAGCTTTTGTGACTAAGTACACGGGGCCTGGTGCAGTGATGAACACCTATTTGAATTACATGTGACACTTAAATCACACACAGTTCTCTTCAAACAGTCAGTTTAGAAATTCAATCTTTTGCAGACTGAAATCCTCTGGATAGAAGATGGATGATAAAAGCCCTTGACTCTTCCCCTGGAAATATGCACATCTCAGGGAAGCTCATGAACGGCAAGTGAAGAACCATGACTCTAAGCTGGCAATGCTCTTCAACACATGCCACCCAGACTGCAGAGAAGGCTCTTAGTGGTTCAGAATGCACAGTGAGAGCACGGCCAGCTAAAATGCTCAGAAACGGAATCCGGGTCTCAGCCTGTACACACACAGGAGGTTTCTTCTGAAACGTAAACACAAGGCTTTAATTTCAGGGCTTGCATTTTTGTGGTCCTCCTGCCCTCCAGTATGGAGCTCAGAGATGTTGTCAGCCACTCCTAGCCCCTGGTGTACTCCAGGCCACACAAACCAGGTCAGAAATTCACCATCCACATCTAATCACTTCCTGGCAGACAGACCAGAAAGTCCACAGTGTGTTCCACTTCCGCTTACGCCAGGGCGTGTCTCCAGTTTGCCAAGGTCATTCCAAATCCTCTCCTTCTGGATGTTCAGCTATGGTTGAATTTCGCCATATGTTTTATTCAGTAACTCATACAAGTCATGAACAAGAATAAAGAGAACCTATATTTTAAAATATTCTCTTTAAAATAAATTCCAAGTGTGATTGAGACTTGATGAAAAGCAAGTGATCAGCCAGATGCATTTATATCTAAGACATACAAAAGCATTTCCATTTCAGAAAACTATATTAACTGTAAAAGCCAGTATCTTTGTTTCCATGTTCACAAATTATTTACCCTGCCATCACAGTTACTTTTAATCTTGCAAAAAGAAGGATCACACATATTGTTAAAACACCAATTTGTTTCAAAATTCCACCCCCACCTCAGGCTTTCAAGTAAGCAAGCACAAGAGAAATGGGGGAAGGGTGGTGGGGAGGTAAGGGAACTCAATTATATTACAGTTACACCACCAGCCAAGGACAGGTAGGAGTGAACTGTTGAGATCCTTAAATTGCCTACTTCCACTTGTCCACAAAGCCCTACACAAGGATCCTCAACAATACACATTTAGAAATATGAAAATACTAAGATAGCATTCCACACAAAAAATAAAATAAAGTAGTATTCCAGGACCTCTATGTTTTGAGATACTAAGTTTATCAGTTTAAGACAGTGATTTCTCTATCAACTGTTAAGACTTAATTTGGTGCTTCAGGATAAACTAGAAACAAGAATAAAGGTTCTCTTAAGTGTGAGCACTAAAGACTTCATAATGCTTTAACTTGTACAATCATGTCCAAGTTCAGTTTTGGTTTAGCCCAATAACTAAGTACAACCTACTCATGAACAATATTAAAATCACTAATATTGTAGACCTACACTAGGGAAAGTGGTGTACATTTTAACTTCATAATCACAGGTAGAGATGGCTGTTTCTCATTTGTGATCAAGTGGCTGTTTTTACTTCCACCCTGTTACCTGTATTTGAACCATGTCAGTTCAGTATTTAATATACAGGTCTTGGGTATGCTGCTACCCTCGGTGATTTTTATTATTTTGGGGGAGCCGCACCCTTACCAGGTCAAAAAACAACACGCCCCAAATTGCACCACAATCAGAGGCCAAGTCAACTGGTACTGAGATACCCTCACTCTCCTCAGGCTTTAGCAACTCCCTGCTTACTGCTCAGGAGGAATGACTCCCTGCCGTTCTTGCCAGGCCCTGCAAAATCCAGCTACTGACTACCTTCCCAACTTAATTTCCTACTCCCACCGCATTATGCTCGAGCCACCCCGCTTCCTTCTGTCCCATGCAGGCAGGCTAAGTTCTTCCTGCCCCCTCCATCCTTGTCTCTCATGCCCCATCCCTGCCTCAGGATGCTGCAGGGCCTCCTGGGAAGGCTCCTCAGCAGTCACCACAGCAGCTAGGATGCAGCTGGTCTTGATTTGACTCTGCACAACAGTGAGCAGTCTAGCAAGATTCTGTACACCACAGTGTAATGGTTCTCAAAGTGCAGCCTGGAGACCTTTTCAAGGGACTCATGAAGTCAAAGCTATTTTCATAAAAATGCTAAGGTATTATCTGCCTTTTTAACTATTTTCATATTTGCAGTAATGGTGCAAAACCAATGGTGGGTAATACCACTAGCTTGGCACCCCTCAGCACAAATCAGGACAGTAGGAGCAAGCTGTAGAAAGTCACCATATTCTTCACTACCATGTACCAACATTAAAAAATAAAAAAGCCATTTTCACTTAACAGTGTTCTTGAGGAAGCAGTAAAATTATTACTTTTATTAAATCTTGACCCTTAAGAGCATGTCCTTTTAGTATTCTGCATGACAAAACATGATATATGCACAGAGCATCCTGCTACGTACTGAAGTGTGATGGTTGTCTCCAAACGAGGCAATTGGTTGCAAAGTGATCTGAAATAGCCACTTTAATTATGGAACACCATTTTTCCTTTCAAGACTGACCAACAAATGATCATTATTTCAAATGTGGGTATTTGGCAGACATTTTCTTGAAAATGAAAGAAATGAGACTGTCACTTCAAGTAAAACTGCTAGCACTTTTCCAACAATTAAATTCGAACTTTCAAGAGGAAATTAGGTTGGAAAACTTGCATCATTCAAGGTGAGCTTAACAGCTTCCCAGTATCCAGATTTTTCTGAGACTGGTGATGATATTAAATGTGACTTTTAAAAGTATTTACATATTAAAATGTATCAAAATGTAGAAGGATCTACAAAACAGTGGACCAATATTTTCCAAATAACCAATGTATGATGTAACAAAATCAGGCATGGGCAGAAGACCCATTCAAAGTGCAAAATAACCCAATAGAGTCCAATGTAACAAGGCAGAAACTTCATCCGTATGACTTCATATTGCACACTACAACTAACCTTTAAGAAACTACCACCTGTGAAGTTTCGGTGGGTATCAAAGAATGTCCACAATTATCTGAGAAAGCTATTAAATACACCCCCCTTTCCCAACTATGTAGCTGTGCAGGCTGGACTCCCTTCAAACACCCTATCAAAACCCAGTTGCTTATTTTTTTTTTTTTTTTGTAGAAACTGATGGAAATGCAAGGGACTCAGAAGAGCCAAAACAATCTTGAAAAAGAATAGTTAGAAGACTCACTCATCCCTATTTTGAAGCTTACTACAAAACCACAGTCATCAAGACAGTGTGATACTGACATATGGACATACATACAGATCATAGGAATAGAGTCCAGAAATAAATTTTCCCTCACATTTCTGGTCACTCAGTTTTTGACAAGGATGTCAAGACAATTCATAGAAGGAAGAATAGTCTTTAAAAAAAAGGGGGGGGGGCTGAAAAAAAGGTTGGGACAACTTGATGCCCACATGTAAAAGAATGAAGTTGTACCTCTATTTCCTATCATATGCAAAAATTAACTCTGAATGTATCATAAACTTAAATGTAAGAGCTAAAATATAAAACACTGAGGAGAAAACACAGTATTAAGTCCACACGGCCCTGGATAAAGCTTCAAAGGAAGCAAAAAGTTTCCACCCACAGAATGAAAATTATTTGCAAATTATGTATGATACCACTGTCCCCATAAAGATGGCTAGAATAAAACCGACAGACAATAACAAGTGTTGGTGACTGGTGAGGATGTGGAGAAACTGAAAGCAATGTCAGTTGCTGATGGGAATATAAAAATGGCACAGCTGCTTTGGAAAACAATTTGACAGTTCCTCTAAATGTTAAACATAAAGTTACTCTATGTCCCAGCAATTCCACTCCCACAAATATACCCAAGATAAATGAAAACATACACTTCATACAATTAACACAAAAATTTGTACAGGAATGTTCATAACAGCATTATTCATAATAGCCAAAATGTAGAAACAACTTACATGTTCATCAGTTGACGAATGAAGAAATAAAATGTGTTATATCCAAACAATGGAATATTATTTGGTAATAAAAAGGTAAATTCATAGAAACAGAAAGTAGATTAGTGGATGCCAGGGGCTGAGGGGAAGGGAAGACAAGGAGTGACTGCTAATGGGCACAGTTTCTTTCTGGAGTGATAAGGGTAAAGTATGGATGAGTATATTCTACATGGACATTTAGTAACATTCAGCACTGAAAGTGATAACCACAAATGCAAACTCTGGTTATTCTCTTGTACAGAACAATGAATGATTAAAAAAAAAAAGTTAACACCAGCGAGGCTCAGTGGTTGAGTGCTGACCTATGAATCATGTTCAATTCCCGGTCAGGGCAACCTACCTGGATTGTGGGCTCGCTCTCCAGTAGGGGGCATGAAGGAGGCAGCCGATCAATGGACTTTCTCATCATTGATGTTTCTATCTCTTTCTCCCTCTTTAAAATCAATAATATATAAAAAGTATAGCCCTAGCTGGTTTGACTCAGTGGACAGAGCGTCGGGCCTGCGGACCGAAGGGTCCTGGGTTCAATTCCAGTCAAGGGCCCATACCCTGGTTGCAGGCTCTGGGCACGTGCAGGAAGCAACCAATCAATGTGTTTCTCTCACATCGACATTTCTTCCCCTCTCTAAAATCAATGGAAAAATATCCTCGGTGAGGATTAAAAAAAAATTATAAAAAGAACTTCAAGCTTCAACATAAGGTGACCACAGCAGGACTACCACCTCCCACCCCATACACAACCTCAAAATGTTATTAAGCACTTGAACATACAATTTCACACACTAACAGATTTTATACATGTTTTACCTTAAAATATTTCAGTGAAATGTGTCCAAAAAGGATGATTTAAAAATAGACAGTAAACGAGAACACAATTGGCTTGTATTCTATTTGGAACAAATTTGATGCTATCTTTTCTTGTGAAGTATACAAATCAAAGGAAGCATCTTCCCTATTACCTAAAACATTTGAGAAGGTCATATTTGGAGTTACTTTTTGCTAAATTGCCTTTTATAAAACAGAGTGGTTTCATTTTCTCTCATGATTGTTCACATTCCTGTGATCCCCTCTTTCATTAACCTCAGAGGCTTACATATGGGAAACAAACTTTTGGATTACTAGTATGCTCTGATGGCAAACTAGATTACCAAAGCCTCTCTAGAAAATTCCAGTGAAAGATGCACCAGATTTTATTTGAAGATATTTACTGACACTACAACTTTAACTTGATTAAGTTGAGCTACCTCCTACTATGGGACTACTTGTTTGTATTAGAAACAATGGGTGTAAGGGAGCTGGGACACTTGTCCACCACTAAACAATTAATACAAAGCACTCCCTGAAAGCCAGCCTGCGTTATAGGTGACGTGGCCTTAACCGCTTAACACTGTAAACAACAGGAAAAGTACTTCAGGGGGAAAATGAGTCGTATAAATTATTTGAGAATTGTCTTTTCCTTACCGATAGTTTCATCAGTGTTTAAAAAATGGTAACATTTAGTAGTTTTATCTGAAGGCAAGATTTTAAAATAAAGTCTGTGGCATGGTTAAGACTCACTAGTCAAAATGGCATAAGATATTTAATCAAGAGAACATTCTGAGAAAAGTATGGTTTCTAGTTGTGCCTTTTTCTACCACTCTACCTCATCAAAATGACACAACAGCTTAACAATACAAAATAACACAATCTAGAAACACAATACTCCAACTTCTCTAGTACAGCACCATCTGCAAGCAGACATGCCAGTAAACTCCTGGAGTCTGAAGACTGAATCATTCTCCCAAGAGTGGCCTGTACAGGAAATCAGGGAATTACTTCCTTTTTGATGCTGGCAAAACAAAACAGAAGACCCCACAAACCCCAAAGTGTCCTGATTCATAGCAAAGGTAAACAACTCAAACATCAAATACAAAGCCTGGGAGTAATTTAACCTTTACTTCAATCGTCACTACCCCTGAAAGTAAACGTGGAGAAAATGGAAGAGGTCATTATATTGAGGGCACAGGGAATAGGGACTAGAACTGAATCTGTGCCCCTGGGAGGCTACTTAGAAGAGTCCTGAACAAACAGCAGTCACACTAAGTGTCTGTGAAGTGACCTGTCACCTCTGGGTGTTTAGGAGGGGGACGACTAGAAGGAAGACGAAACAGAAGGATTTCAATGGAACATAAGCAACTTTTTTTTAGCAAAAGTGATAGAACAGTAGCCTTGCTTACTGAATCCCAGAATCATCTCAAGAATCTCAAGGGGTAAGTAAGTAAGTGCGGATCGTTGGGGCATCTTTTGCGTTGAAGTCAGGTAGCCCGGGTACATGTCACGTGTCACCTGATTACTCGGAGGGCTAGCTTCAGTTAGTGGGCCCTGCTCATGTGTTAGACGGAGCTCACGCAAGAGCCAGGCTATGTCACAGGCCCACTCTTCAAACGCAGAGGAGGCTACAGCACAGATAAGCGAGGGCTGGGCGGCTCGGCTGCCAGTAAAGGCTGCACGCCGGTGCCATATGGGCGCTCGGGGCGTGGGCTGTTGGCCACCCCACAGGCCTCACTTGGACGCATGGCCCTTCATGGCGGCAGCTGTCAGGGCTGTCACCTCCGCTTCCCCCACATATGCTTACGACTTGACGCCACCCCGCCCCAGGGGTGCCCGATGACTCGGAGCCTCCGGACCCCTCGCGCCAGCACCGAGGAAGCGACGACAAAAGGGTGAGCAAGCAGGCTGGAGCCCATCTTGGTCAAAGGGCACAGACCCTGGCACGGGCGGGGGAAAAGGGGGGGGGGGCGGAACAGAAAGCGGAGTCGGGGAGTCCTTCCCCGGGAGCCGCAGGCAGCTACAGGCTCCCCGAGGGCAGCGGCCCCCTCCCCTGCAACCACCGGCGACCCAAACCCTCGCTCTCACCTTCCTTCCCCTACGGTCAAGTGCGCATCTTCCTCACACAGTTCCTTCCTAAAACAACACGAAGAGATCCAATTCCCCAGGCTGCTGGTTGTCCGAGACAATAAATAAGGCCTCGCCCAGAAACACGGTGAAGTTCCACGGTTCTGCTTTCTCACTCTTTTTTTTTTTGGCCCCCTGTCCGCCCCGCACCCCGTCACAGATCACCCCGGCTCGGCAAAGCGGCGACTGCCAGCAAGTTTCAAATACATGTCAACCCTTTGCAGGGAACAACAACAAACTTTTGAATGACTTCAGCAGCGTGGTCACAGCGCCTGACCTTATTTTCTCGGGAGAAAATAGGACACCGAGACCAGGAACTGACCGCCCCGCCGCCCTCCCACTGGGCGGGCGGCACACGGGGCTGCCGACGCCGGCTGCCTCTGCTTTCTTCGGCAGGAAACGCGCCCTCAGCAGCCACACGGCCCGGTTTTCTTTAGAATGTGAACTTCCACACCGACAGAGAAGCCCGAGGCGCCGCTTCCTTTGTTAAAACCCCACGGACTTGCTTCACTTCGGGGCGGAAAGGCTGCTGGCGGCGATCACGACCGCGCGCCGCGAAGAGGCGGGGAGACAGGTGCGCTCTCTCCCCCCGCGGGTGCCCGCGGCGGCTCGGGCAGCGGCCGACCCCTCCGGCGCCACCCGGGGCCCGGCCCAACCCAACTCCCCGGGCGTCCGCGGCCTCCCCGACTCGTCCTCCGCGCGCCCGGCCGCCCCGCGGGGCCCTGCCTCGCCGCCGCCTCCGCTCAAAATGGATATGGCGGCGGCGGGCGGCTGGTTACGAAACGCGCGGCCGCCACATGGCCGCGCCGGCCCCAAACTTGGCCGGGCCCGCCGAGTCCCGGCGCCCAGGCAAGGCCGGGCCGGGCGCTTGGAGGCCGCGCCGTCACTCACCCACAGACCGGTAGCCCAGGATCGCGATCTTCCGGGACTTGGACTGCGGCATCTTGGCGGCCTCCTCAGCCCCAGGCCAACCACATGAACCGCGGCGGCGGCGACTCCTGTGCTGCGATCCGCGGCGGCCGCGCCGGGGCAGAGCGGCATCCAGGGGCGGGGCGGGCGGGCGCGGCTGCCTCCGCTCCTCGCTCGCGCGCCCAACCGCCCGGAACCGCCGCGCGGCCCCGCCCCCAAACACGCCCACGTGACCGCCGCCGCCGCCGCCGCCGCCGCCCGCCCCGCCGTGACTGCGTCAGCGTCGCCCTCCCCGCCGGGGCGGCCGCTCCCGCCCCCGCCCCCGAAACGCACGGAGGTGGGGCGGACGACGTTTTACTTTAAAGGGGAAAGAGGGGACGCTCAGAAGCCTCGGGAAAAGTCACGACGGAAACTCGCTGCGTCATGGCCCTCCCACCGTCTTCCGCCGATGTTTAATTACGCCAGTTGGCCCAGAGCACCGATTGGACGACTCCCGCCCGCCCGCGCGACGACGCGGCGGAAACTCCGTCTCCCATTGGGGGCGGCGGAGAGGCAGCCCCAGGGCGGGGCTGCTCGAACGAAGCTAAAAATAAA
The DNA here is from genome assembly GCF_014108235.1 of Myotis myotis. Lineage (NCBI taxonomy): Eukaryota > Metazoa > Chordata > Mammalia > Chiroptera > Vespertilionidae > Myotis > Myotis myotis. The sequence continues at coordinate 3,793,001 of NW_023416330.1, read as the reverse complement.
ACCGGGCAGCCGCCGCGCGCGTGTGCGCCTGCGGGGTTTGAAGGCTTTGAATGTCGCCTGGCGTGGGGTTTCGGTGGGGGGTGGGGGTGGAGGGAGAAGCTGGCTTCTCAGTGATTGGTTAAGAGCAGGGCGAGGGGCGGGGTTAGCTGTGGAAGGCACGGTCATTGGTGAGCCGCTGAGATCGGCGAACTGGCTCCCGCTGAGCCCTTAAAAGGTGTGAGACGCGAGGAGTGAGGTTGTTACCTGCTAGCCTCCGGGTTTCCTGCGTTTTCCTTTTTTAGTCTCTTAGCTATGGTGGTGTTAGTAAGTCTGGATTTGAGAAAGTATTTGGTGATTAAACCTAATCCGCTGGTGATGGGAACTATAAAGTAAAATAAAAGACACCCGCAGTGAAGGACTGTGGGAAGAATAAAATGTGTGAATTCAAAATGTTTTGCATTTCATTCAAAAAGTTTGCGCCTCATCAGTTGATTTCTACTCTGCGACATGCGGACCCCGCAGACCTCACAGATCAACACATCTTTAATTTTCGACACTTGCGTGGCTAATTGAGTAGACAAACTCAGTGGGCTGAGCATCATCCCGTGGACCGGGAGGTCCCAGGTCCCGGGAGGTCCCAGTCTGGGCACATGCCCAGGTTGCGGGTTCGGTCCCCAGTAGGGGGCGTGCAGGAGGCGGCCCATCGGTGGTTCTCATTGATGTTTCTATCTCTCTCCCCCTCTCTCTTCCTCTCTGAAATCAATTAAAAAAAGAGAAGGAGGAGGGAGGGGGGAAGGAGGGGGAGGGGGAGGAGGAGGAGGAGGAGAACCGTCCTTCCAGAGGGGATCTAATCCGCTGTGCTCTGCGCCCTTGTGTGGGCTGACCTCTCCAGACGCTGCTCTATTTTCCACAAAAGGCGCCCTGACAACCCTTTTCCTGGTGGCGGTGGTAGCGCTGTTGGGTGGCACCGATTTTGAATGCAGGAAGGGGCGCCAGCAGGGAGTCCTTGGTCACGGGAAATGAACGGGAAAGCACGGCCTGCGAAATGAAGCGATCAGGTTTCCAGCCAGGGAGACTTCCCGCATAGTGGACACTCGTTGCCCTTGGTGGTTGTGAAAAAAAAAAAAAAAAAAAAAAAAAAAAAGCAGGTGCCCCGCTGCCCCTATGAATGCCCCTGTTGTCACCAGTCTGTTGGACAGTGTTGACCTGCTTAGCCGGACAACCGCTTGCTGGTCGCGGCCCATTGCCTTTCCCGTGAGCACAGAGAAGGGACCCTCAGGAAGCTGAGCCCCAAGATTGGATTCGTCGGTATGAAGAATTAGAGGTGACCGTCCGGTAGATGTGCCTTGCTGAATGAGAACACCGGTGTGAAGGCAGAATCCTTTCCATGCTCAGCTCTTGTACTCCTAGGAGAGGGGCCGAGGACATTCTTATTTGGAGTGTCTATAGACGCCACAGGTGACCAGCTGCGACTGAAAAGTATCTTTGAAGTTCTGTGCTTTAACTGAATGGATTTGTGATTCTACTCTATAATTAGTTGAAATATTTGAAAACTTCAGCTCTTAAAATGGACTCTCCAAGAAAATGTATCATTGTTATCCTGGGCGTTTGGGTGCCCCCTACCACAGTATTTTGAACTGATGGTAGGGGATTGTGAAATCAGCGTAATGGATGTCACCTTTAAAAAAGAAAATAGAACAGAATAGAGAAAATGGTGAGGGGAAGTATTGTCTCATGGCATTTTTGCTCACAGTGAGGGAAGTATGACCTCATGACATTTTTGTGTGTGTGGTATGTCAAAGATGTGCTATATACGTATATATTGTGTACTGAGTTCCACTGTAAAATGTATTTCTTACTGTGGTTGCCTCAAAAAGTTTGATAGCACTGCCCTAACCTGGGAATATTAGGAGTCCAGATGGAGAAGTGCAGTTGTAAAACACAAATTCATTCAAGAACTGTTCCAACTGTCTTAAATCCTTTAAAGTCTGTCAGGCCCAGGAGTCTTGAAGATTCCTTTATTCCAGAGTGGGGAGAATTTGGTTTAATAAGTCACTCAGATTATCTAAAATAATTGGGATTGATGGTATGAATTCACATAGAAATAACTGACTGCAGCCAGACCTTTTAGGAACACGGGTGGGAGAAATGGACTTGCTTCTAAATTCAAAGTCCTTTCCACCCATTGAGATCACTTGTTAACCTTTGAGCAGCTGGAACTTCTGGCACCAATAACGTCTCTTCAGGTTCTGGTTCGGAGCTGCTCTGTCTTTGGCCTCTGCATGCTGCCTTCTCTGTGTGTCCTTCCACTTGTGCTAGGGTAGGGGACGGAGCCATGGAAGGGTTACAGAATGTTACAGAATGTGCTGAGGGGAGGAAATGAGACATGAGAAATTGAATGTGCTCGAAGGGAGGGGGATGTACGAGGGAGGATTGTGTTCAAGGATTGTGTCAGGGTAACCGTGGAAGCAGGATTGTGTCAGGGTAATAGTGGAAGAAAAATTGTTAGATTGTCTTAGAAAAACAATGAATTATGATATGCTCCAGCCAGGTGTGACTCTGTTTACCCCCTTTGTTCTTGTGACTTTCAATCTAAACATTAAATTTGTAAAATTTGTAGTAACAGGATGTGGGTTCTGGTACAGATTTTCTAATTCACTCTTGGATCTCTGCCTTCATCCACATCTCACAGGGATAGTGCCTTTTTAAACCTACTTTATAGGCAAATAGGCATAGAATTTATATGAAAACATTTTGCTAAAGTTGCTAAACAAATATAAGGTAAAATCTGTGCCATTTTATCCTATGTTTTCTAATATTTGATTTGCTTTTTATAATTTAAACAAAATAAAGATTGCATACTTTCGGACTACAAAATTCAGTAATTATACAAGGTGAATTAAAGTAGTAAAGCAGGTCATCATAGTAAACTCATTCATCCATGCTCTCATTTAATTAAGAAATAATAATTATAAAAATAGGTAACATTCTGTGAAAATATTCCCATTTATTCTATCTTAGGAGTTCTTGCCCATATCGATGGATTGCCTGGCATCAGACATGGCATCCGGTACTTGAACAGTCATTTTGTCCATAGACTTTGTCAAACAGATTTGGCAGCCCAACCGAGATCTATCTGTTAGCCCGTACGCCAGATCAAGCATGTCATTCTCCTCATCAGTGATTGCTTCCAATTTCTCGTATATGTGCTTTTCAAAGATGAGGTGGCAGGTAGAGCAAGCCAAGGTTCCCTCACATGCGCCAAAACCATCAATATCTAGATTATTTTCAATCACAACATCTAGCAGAGAGTCACCAATTTTTCCTTTGGTTGTTAGTATTTCACCGTCACGGTTTAAAAAGTGGACTGTTATTTTATCTTCTGCCACGCGCCGGGGCCGACAGGCTCAGCGGCCGCCTCGCCGCGCCGCCGCCCAGGCCCGGCTCGGCGCTCCCGCCCGGCGCCCGCGCCCGGCTCCCCGGGAGGCCGCCGGCTCCCACGCGGGCTCCGGCGACGAGCAGCTAACTCTTTATGAACTTTTAATGGAATGCTTTGTAATTGATTTTTAACACTGCTTTGCTATATAAAGATCATACTGCACCCTTGGTCTCCGCCACATGCTCCGAATCTCCCAGAGGGGGAGATAGGTGCTGTGGTCAGCTGGCCAGCTTAATAAAGGCTCTTAAATTTAAATTCTAAGTCGGTGGTCTATCTCGTTGAGCCAACCCATAACATTTGGAGGCCCCAGCGAGATACCCGGCAGGGAGGAGAGGGACCCCTTATTTAGGGCTGGAGGCTCTCCCCCGGCAGGGGTGAGAGGGACCCCCTATTTAAGGCAGGAGGCTCTCCCCTGGCAGGGGTGAGAGGGACCCCTTGTTTAGGGCAGGAGGCTCTCCCCCGGCAGGGGTGAGAGGGACCCCCTATTCAAGGCAGGAGGCTCTCCCCCACTTGTCGCCGGGCACTCAGCGAGATACCCCACACCTGTGGAGAACGACTATCAAGGAGGCCTCCAGTCCACCCAAAAACTTTCAATTCGGAAACCGAGCCACCTGGACTCTCGAGAGAGGTAAGGACCGGTCGTTAAACAGGAATTGGGACGTCCCACGGAAGGACCTATACGGAGGGCTGGACGCAGCGGTACTCCTGGTCCTGACCCGCGGCCACGATGGTGGCCGGGGTCCCTGGTTCGTGTGGCTGTAGGCTGCACTGGGTTTGTCTGTCTGGTATTTGTTTGTCCTGGTGTTTATTGTCAAAAAGTTGTCTGCTTCTGTGTACACCCTGCTGCAATGTTTTTTGAAAATTTTCAGGACTTCAAGGAGCAAGCTGCAGGTTCCGGGCAACCTTAGGTTGCATTTGGCTGGTTTGTTTTGTCTTTGTTCTTTGTTGTCTTAGTCTTTGTCAAATGGAATAGGGTCAGTCATCTTCGTCGACCCCCTATCAGTCAGGCCCACTCCGGGTGAGTGGAAGGGGAGCTTGATCACCTCCCGGGAAGCTATAGAGCTCCCTCAGGAATTGGGAAATTGTTAGGAATTGGGTGGATTGTTTAAACTCTGAGTGAATGTCTGGTGAAAGTGTGTGAGTGTAGAGGGAGGGGGCCTGCCCTCTCCTCTCCTTTGTGTGGCTCCACGACTTCGGTTACGGAGTCCGAGTGGGCCCCAACCTGCGGTTCCGCGATTCGTCATATGGCATAACGGTGACTCACCCCCATGTGGAGGTGACCAGGCCCGGGGTTTATACGGGTGCACCTTAGCTATGACGAATCTAAGCTCCCAAGGGACGCGGCCAGGCGGGCATCTGACTGAGGATCTGTGAAAACAGGTCACCCCCTCCCTTGTCTGTCTCTCACCACCGATCATCATGGGGTCGGGAAAAAGTTTGTTTGTTTGGGACTAGCCAAATTACTACAGAGAAGAAGGACTAGATACAGCTCCACCCTGGGCTGGTCTACTAAGAAAGTGTAAATCATTACTGGTCTGTGTAAAGTAAAAGCTACTTTGATTTATTCTGCTTTCTGTTGATACGCTTGGCTGAACGTTTGGTCTGGCCCCTTTAATAGTCTTCAAAGCCTCTTGCAGCTGCGAGAATTATTTTTTTCTCAGAGTCTTTTGCTCACTGTTAAAGGGGAATCAGCCTACTTAGTTAATAAAGATTTCTGTCTATCAGTTGCTCTTACCTGGGTTGTAATTTACTATATTAAACTGAAGTTCTGGGGTAGATTTAAAAGTTATAACGTTAATGCTTTTGATTTACAGCGATTCTGTGAATGGGAGTGGCCCACTTTCCAGGAGGGGTGGCCGGATGCAGGGTCTTTTGATCTGACCACTGCCTACCGGGTCCATTATGTCATATACGGCCGCCCAGGGCATCCTAATCAAATTCCTTATATTCAGGTTTGGGTTGACATATTGTCCAAGAAACCCCGGTAGATAAGGGCATGCCTCCCAAGGGGAAAATTGGGACAGAGACAGACAATTCTTTTGGCCGGGCCCCAGAAGGGAAAGGCTCCCCCGGTCCTTAAGGGAGAGAGGGGGAGAACCTGCAGGACCTTGCGACATCCGCCAGTCCTGCTGTTCCTATGTTGCCACTAGGGCAGGCCGGCCCTCTATAGATCTGGGGCCAGACAAACAGCCCTCTGGTGATGCAAGGCAGATAAAGGCGCTATTCCCCAGCTCCAGACCAGATTGGGGAATGAATGATCAAAGAAGGGGGGCTGGATGTCTGAGCTGCCTGCAGTGGCCCTAAAAAAGAGAAGCAGCAGCAGCAGCGAGAAAGTACTTGGGCCTTTGGCTTGCAGGCTACAGCAGTTAAGCCATAAGCCAGTGACTGGTACTAGCCTTTCTACAGCCCCAGAAATAGAGTAGCAAGCCTGAGATCTATGAAAACTGCAGATAGAGCTAGTAAAAGCTCCCTGCTTGCAAATGTACTGAAAGGGTTTAGTACCTGTTGCTGCTGGAAGAGGAGGGGCTGATATCTCCTTCCAGTACACTCCCTTCAAAGAGGCCTGGTCGCTGCTCTGCCATAAAGGGGACTGGTGGGAAGACAAGGAAAGCAGGGCCCTGTAACTAATAAACAGAGTTAAGAAAAGGGCACTCTCCCTAGACCTGGGAGCCATCAGGACTTTGAAATTCTCCAAGAGAGGAGAAGGCTGACTCAGAGACTAGCTGAAACCTCGTTGGGTTAGGAGGACCGGAGGCTGCATATTGAACTTATAGACTGCAATTTGCTAGGCAGAGGTCCGAGCCCAGTTGTATAGGGGTTAAGCTACCTATGCACAGCAAAACAACTTTCTCCTGTGCCAGAATACATTTTAAGGAAATTGGACAAACTGTATTTGTGGCTAGACAGAAGAACTGGCCTATGTGTAAACTGTCCTGGAAGAAGGCTATGTAGAGTGAACCCAAAGAGTAAAAGGTGTCTAGCTGCCGAGAGGGCAGTTGCCCAGGTGGGCAAAGAAGAATACCCATTAAATTTTGGTTTCTATTGAGAAAGAGTTGACAGTTAGCAACCTGTATGCTGTCTTACAGGCCTGTGCGACCATGCCCATGTCAGGGGTGGCACAAAACCTCAACTGTAGGAAACTGGGAAAGGCCTGTCTAGAACAGAGGGGGTTAATAAAGTGGTGAATACTAGCCCTCTGTTACAGGAATTACAGACCCTGTGAGGTCCTGTGACATATAAGACCCTGTAGGGAAATAAAGCTCCTTTAGTACAAATTAAAGGCTGTGTTTCCCTCCAAGCAACCCAACTGGAACCCCAATAGTGACAGGGGAAAGGAGACTCTCGATCGGTATCGCCAGACTCTATTAGGGGGCATCCAAGCTGCTGCTTGGAGACCCACAAACCTCTCTAAAGTGACAGAGACAGTCCAGGGGCCTAATCCTGATGCCCCGGAAAGTTGGAGGGCTGTCAATGTTGCATTTGTTTCCCAGTCGGCCCCAAATATTAGAAAAAATGACAGAAGTTAGAAGGCTTTGAGGGGAAATCAATCTCTAAGTTGGTTGAGGTGGCCCAGAAGGTTTTTGACAATCGGAAGGACTCAATGGCAGGTTTAAACACCCGGATGGCCAAAGTCCTCCTGGCCCTGAGCGAGGAGGGAGGCCCAAGGGGCCGGAGAGACAACAAGGGCAAAGAAAAGCCTCGCGGAAGAAAAGGAGTCCAACCCAAGCTTGGGAAAAATCAATGTGCATTTTGCAGAAAGGAAGGACATTGGAAAAGGGAGTGCCCTGAACGTGCAGGGGAACCGACTCCCTCCCATGCTGGTGGAGGAGGTGGATTGGAGTTGTTGGGGTTCAGCTGGCCCCCAGGAGCCCAGAATGACCCTGACAATGGGGGGCCAAAAGGTGGACTTCCTTGTGGAACTCATAGCACTCACTCAGGCCCTCTGGTGGGGAAAGGGAAAAAGAGCAAACATTTCAGCTTCCTGAAAACAGCTGCCTTGAACCCGGCCACACTCCTCTCTGACGAGAAGGCAGAGGCCCCTTTGCATGACTTTGAGGAGACACTGACTACCCTCACTTCCCTCCGCGAGGACCTTGTGGACCAGCCCCTGCAGAATCTGGATGAGACCCTCTACACCGACGGGAGCAGCTTCGTAGAGGAAGGTACCCGGTATGCAGTATGCGGGGCGGCAGTAGTGACATGAGGAGGAGCCAGGGGAGATCTAAGAAGCCCTGGTGAGTGCCCCGGCACTCGTCCTGCCAGACCTACCCAGGGACTGCAAGGATATATCTCCTCACACTGCCCTTACAGGAGGCCAAGGAAGTGGCTAAAAGACCAGTAGGGCCCCTAGAAGTTCTCGTAGCCCTGCCAGCACGAAGTCTCCCAGAGAAGCCTACTCATCTGCCAGAGGAGCAGTGGCTAGCTGAGAAACTAAGGGCCCGGGAAGGAGAGGCTGGATGGCTAATTCTGCCAGACGGGAGGCCTATAGTGCCAGAAGCCCTGGGGCGGACCATTGCTTCCCAGGCCCACTAGAGCACCCACCTGGGGGGAACGAAGCTATCAGAACTACTAGGAAGAAAATTTTACATCCCAGGGCTCCAGAAACTATCCCAAGACTTGGCTAGAGGGTGCCAAGTGTGTGCCCGGGTGAATCAAGGGCTCCCTGTTGTCGCCGCGCCGGGACAGCGATTCCGAGGTCAGAACCCTAGAGAACACTGGGAAGTGGACTTCACCGAGATACCAGGAGGACAAGGAGGGTCTAAGTACCTGCTGGTTTTCATTGATACCTTCTCTGGCTGGCCTGAGGCATACCCAACCAAGGCAGAGACAGCACAGGTGGTAGTTAGAAAACTCCTCACTAAAATTGTCCCCCGGTTTAGCTTACCACTATATATGGGGTCCGATGATGGCCCGGCGTTTATCGCCAAAGTTACAATCCATAGTTAAGGCCCTGAAAGTTACTTAGAAATTGCATTGTGTTTATAGACCACAGAGTTCTGGACAGATAAGAGAGGATAAATCGGATCTTAAAGAAAACATTAACTAAGTTAAAATTAGAGACTGGCGAAAACTGGGTAAGTCTCCTTCCTTTTGCCCTCCTCAGAGCTAGGTGTTCTCCGTATATAAAAGGACTCACCCCTTTTGAAATTATGTTTGGCAGGCCGCCACCTCTTCTTCCCTGCCTAAGGGAGGAAAAAATTGCCCGGCTGTCTACCCAAAATTTGCTTAAGTCCTTACAGGCTTTGCAGAGCAGCGCCATGTCAGCACAACGGGTGATGAAAACCATACGGGAGGAGGACGTGCTGAGATCCAGTCCAACACAGCCTGCCTTCTCTCTGGGTGATATCGTCTGGGTGCAGCACCACGACCCTAGCAGCCTGGAACCTAGATGGGATGGACCCTACCAGATGGTGGTGCTGAGCACTCCAACCGCCATCAAAGTCGCAGGAAAGAGGCACTGGAACCCCATCATCCTCATGCCTCTCACCTGATGAACTCACCAATGGGAAGGAGAAAGACATGGAAACTAAGACTCTATGTCAGCGGCCGAGACCCTGGCCAATTATATCGTAGAGGAGAGTACTGAATCAAAGATTTGATTCAGGCATAAGACCAGTAGGGAATGTGCTAGGGTAGGGGACGGAGCCATGGAAGGGTTACAGAATGTTACAGAATGTGCTGAGGGGAGGAAATGAGACATGAGAAATTGAATGTGCTCGAAGGGAGGGGGATGTACGAGGGAGGATTGTGTTCAAGGATTGTGTCAGGGTAACCGTGGAAGCAGGATTGTGTCAGGGTAATAGTGGAAGAAAAATTGTTAGATTGTCTTAGAAAAACAATGAATTATGATATGCTCCAGCCAGGTGTGACTCTGTTTACCCCCTTTGTTCTTGTGAACTCTTTATGAACTTTTAATGGAATGCTTTGTAATTGATTTTTAACACTGCTTTGCTATATAAAGATCATACTGCACCCTTGGTCTCCGCCACATGCTCCGAATCTCCCAGAGGGGGAGATAGGTGCTGTGGTCAGCTGGCCAGCTTAATAAAGGCTCTTAAATTTAAATTCTAAGTCGGTGGTCTATCTCGTTGAGCCAACCCATAACACACTCTGTTCTGTTTCTCTGGGAACTGAGAACGCTGTCTCTTCCATTTAAATTCCAGAGAGAGAACATGATTGGTTCAGCAATTACCATCAGCTCTTGAGTGAGGAGCTCATGCTAAACCTGCGGGTTGGCCAGGTAAGCTCTGCTGGTCTAAACCGCTGGGGTTGGTGGGTAAGACAGTTCATGGCAGTTATCTGAAGCATGAACTGTCCACTATCATGGGATCATTCTTAACTTTCTGTAAACAATAACAAGTCCAATGACATCTGACTTCTAGTTCCAACATATATATTTTTAATTCCCAGGGGCAATATACAAAACTTTTTTTCTATCTTTGGGTTAGACTAAGAAAGAGAAAAGTGGAAACCACTGCTATGCTTGTATTTAGTAAGAGGACATTTGTGAAATTATTTTATGTTGGGGAGCACACGAGACTTGGCTGGAAAGTTGTCAGGAGGACATTCTGAGAAAAGGGGAGTGTGTGGAAGGCCGCCTGCCCTGTTTATAGGAATTCTGACTAAGGGGAGTGTTGAAGGTGGCGCCCCTAATTATTCCTTGACCTTTCCAAACAAGTCTGTGCACATGCAGACCCCCAGGTGTTTACTGGACTCCTTATACTTAACCCCTGGATGCCCTGGCCTAGAGGACAATGTAACATGTGTCCTCCCAAGGTTACTCACCCTACTGATTGCATCTAAAGATAAAAATTCCAAGAAAGCCTAACCAGGCAGGCAATTGAGGCTGCTTGGACCCTTGAGCCAGACAAGCCCCTTAGCTCTCTCCCCACATGAAACTGTGTTGGAGTAATCTGTTCATCTGTCGTTCAGGGGCTGCTGGTCGGCCCCGGCCATTTTACCTTTTTAACACGTGAAAGAGTGACCCTCTATGAAAGCAGACAAGGAGGCATATAGTTGTTTAAGTATGTGATGAAGGAAGATTGGAGAAGAACTAGACTCCCCTTAATCGTGGCACAAGCCAACCCAGACAGACCTGCTATGTGTCACATAGGGTATTGTTTAAAGAGAACCATGCAGGCTGGGGAAACATGCCAAGGTCATTTCGTTGTGTGGTTATATTGTTGGAGTCAAGGGGACAGGTCCTACTCTTGTGGACGGGGGCATGGATTTCTCAGCAGGGCCTTGACCGGCCTGCCCTCAGCATCCTAGCATGAGGCCATCCTGGGCAAGGCAACGATTTCCACGGGGGTGACAGAAAACCCTCTACTCTCTGAAGCCAGGGATCAGTCTGGCCTCAACCCTGAGGTATGGAGTTGCATGGAGCGCTCCCAGAAGAGGGAATTGGAGTAAGCCAGCCCTAAGAGCATGGATGTAAGCCACGCTTGAGGGAGGAAGTTGGCTCAGCAAGGAGTTCTCAGGACAGGTCTGGGCCTATGCAGTAGTTGTAAATTGTTCTTAACCGATAGGGGTTGAATATCCCCCCACCCCAAGATATACTGCAGTACCATCCCATTCAGAATGTGATCTTATTTGGAAGTAGGGCTGTTGGGGTAGGGGGTAATTGGTTAGGATGGGGTTATGCTAGAGTAGACTGGGCCCTGATCCAATATGACCAGTGTCCTCCTGAGAAGAAGGGACTCAGGCACACAGACACAGAGGGAAGATAACCGGCAAGCCATGTGACAACAGAGGCAGAGACTGGGGTGATGCTGCCATAGCCAAGGAACACCTGGAGTCACCAGAAGCAAGAAGAGGCAAGGAGGGATTCTCTCCTAGAGACAGAGGGAGCGCAGCCTTGCTGACACCTTGATTTTGAAGTCTAGCCTCCAGAATTGTGAGACACCTGTTTCCAAGAGCCGGTGTGACACACCTGGGGGTGCTCAGGAAAAGCCAGGCGATGGCTGGTGCCAGTAAGGCTTGGGTGACATACGGCCTCAGATGTTCCTTAGATGTGGCATTTAGTCACAGTGTTCATAAGCCTCCGAGA